>NC_084722.1:12311971-12936971 GCF_033807575.1 Cydia pomonella
AGCTACGGCCAGACGGCAACAAAGATTTATGGGCATCTTTTTATATAATAAGATTAATAAAACCCTAAACATTTATCCCCTAAATAAACATGAGTGTAAGGAAAAACTTAAGTCCTGGTTGCTGTCATTAGACTATGTACAAACTGAAAGCATCTTACCCTGATTTACTCACACACACACACACACACACACACACACACACACACACACACACACACACACACACACACACACACACACATCTACACAAAAAATATATATGTAAAATAAATTGCATTGTATTCTTATTAGAATGGCATTTGTTTTATAATATTAAAACAAGCCTTAATTATCTACTTTAAGTCTAAAATGAAAATGGTTAATGTCTTAATAGTTACTATTATGTTTGGGAGAGGACACTGACTTCTGTAACACAGGTTTTTACCTAGCTCAGAAGTCAGGGACTTCAACACTAAAATGTACTTACCTTAATGCCAATAAAAATTTTATTTTTATTTTATTTTTATTTTAAATGAATTAAGTGTTGAGTACTAACAACATCTCACTTAACTGTCAAGTGGGTTGGGAAACCCACTTGTCAGACCTTATCCCGTTGAAACGCTTTTCCGTGCCGAAAATGGCACTTCATAATTTCACAATTCATATCGTCCTGCAGCCATACAATCCTCTCTTCTGAATTATAATTCGAATCGACAGGCCAATTTTAACGCCAAACAAGCTGCCAATTGTGGGTGCAAACAGAAGTGTGTTTATTCGTTCCCATTTTAAATATGGTGTGAGTACGATATGAGTGTGATTTAAATTGGAATGTCGCGGAAAATTATTCAACGAAATAATGATTTAATTATACTGAAAAATTGGACGAGATTTAGTTGGTTCAAATTTAAACTTCATGCATGAGGCTAATTATACAAGTTTAGTGAATTTAAGCCAAAACATGGTATAAAGAGTACTCAGAAAACATGAAAAAGTTGAAGCATCCCAAATCAAAGGCCTATAATGTATAAGTTGTAATAGGCATCGGAGACTTTATCGCACGGTAAGACGTTAGCGAGGAATGGAGTCGACGTTAGGAATAAAATTCAAATCATACTCATTCATTAATTATTAAATGAGTGTTTTTAATTTTATTTTCAAGGACAAGGACGTTGACGAATTTATAAACAATCCATTTATTTTGTCTTTGAATATATAAATATTACAAATGATAATAGTTACCATATTTTGTATTGATTATATTACGAAATTACATAAAAAAACAATATGTATAGTAAAAGAGGTGAAAATAATGTGTATATAAGTTAATATATACAAAGAAAAGGTAATTATTATTATTTGAAATATTTATATACTGAAAAACAAAATTAAAGGATCGTTTTTAAGCTCGGAAACCAAGAACGTTGACATATTATATAATTAAAAATACCAATAAAATAAATGAATGAGTATAAATATCAGTTGAATTTTATTGCTAATGTGGACTCCATTGCTTGTTTACGTCTTATCGTGCGATAACAACTCCGATGCCAAGTTATAAGTTCATGTCATGCATTTACATCATCTGTTTGTACAGGTAACAGATATCAAATGGACATAAATAAGGCAACTGGGTCAGACGAAGCCGGGGTTCAAGGCAATTAGTTCAACTGGATTAACATTGTGCTAGTCTTTCAACCTATTTATATTCTTTACTGTAAAATACGTTGCATACATAAATACATACACATGTGCCGTAGGTTTGATAACCTAGAGACATAACATTGAATATTTTAAATATGTAACAAAATGAGATAAATATTGGGGCACTATTCAAATAAGGTTTAGAACGATCGATTTCAGAAAAAAAATGGTAGATAAACCTTTCTACTCCTGGGTTCCAGATAAAAGTTCCAGAGTAGTAAACCTTATGGTATTCAAGTTCAAGATGAAAATGTCATGCAACTTTATTATATGTATATTTTAATGTTGAATAATTAACTTATATAATCATATATAACTTAGATTGTCCTCTCTTACTGTACTTCTACAATACATGCATAGGCTCGAATCAAAATTGACAGTGAACTGACCAAGACGCGTCGATTTCCCTAGTAATAACCATTTTCACAACTGCTACCCTAAATCATTTAAAAAACTATTTTGTTTTTTTTTTTCCATACAAAATGTAACTCAATTAGTTTAAGTCTTAAACACTGTTTAATAAACAGTTTTTTTTCTAAAATAATATATTAATTTTATACAAATGGCAGAACGTCAGAAAACGCTCTGTCTAGACAAGAGCTTATGCCATGATTCTGGTTAATTTGTTTTATAAATGATTTAAATACAAAAGACAAAAATACGTGTTTTTTTAGTTATTTCGCTTTGAAGCAATATCAAAACACGTTTTCCTTTGAACACCTCAATCAAAATAAAATTGTTTGAAAACACGTTATTAGTTTTCTTTTTTGCTTCGTAGCAATATCAATTAATGCTGTTGAATATCTACATCAAAATTAAATTGTATATAACAAACGTAAAAAAAGGTGACGGTCCTTAATACTCGTAAATAGGTCGGAATCTTTTTTCGAGTTATCCGTTTACTTATTATTATTACCCAGCCAGTATAATAATTTATCACAAATATCTTACGCCCTCTAAATCCTTTTTGAATTTTAAAACTATAATTGACGCGGCCAATGACAGATCAGTTTTGTATAGAGTATAGACTTTTAATGTCAAACGTTTTTGGATATTTTTGGTACTATAACACTGGTTTTATTCAGAAATGTAACAATTAGGTAATAAAAATACGATGAAAAACTATTTCATCAACATTCCTAAATTAGATCTATCCAAAAGCGAATTGGAGGAACTATCATACGGATCATCATTGGCCGCGTCGAAAGTAGACACGTGACCCGATTCGAAGAATGAAATACGATAACGATAAGTTCTGGTTTAGATAAGTTGTCATTTAGATATCATTTGTATGTCGTATAATTGACAGAAGCAGCTCGATTCGGGTAACCAATCTCAATTTGACGTTAGAAATATCGTAGATAGATCTTTTTGACATGTGGTTTAGTTATCGATCTTTTAAAGATCTTTCCAAGATCTTAAACGCAATAATCATTCTTCAAATCGGGCCGACGATCATCATACTAAACAAAGGGTTGAAACGAAACCATTTTTTTACTGCCACCCTCCCGAAATTGAAATAAAATCCGAGCGAGATTGACAAATGAGCTTGATATTCAAGTAGACGTCATTTGTCCCAAATATTCGCTAAAGAGAATGAATGTTCTAAATGTAGCTCTGGGTGAATTAGCGTTTGATGAACTTTGTCACGAGTGTCACGACTTATGCTTCCTATCCATTTTGGTGATAATTTTGACACAATGCACGATGGTAAAATCTGACCCGAGAACCCTGATAATGGAAGATCGGCCTGAATCGAACTTTAAGATACGTCAAATCTTCTTCTTCTTCTTTTCTATAATTATGACTTCAGCCCAGTGGGACTATTTTGCCAGTATCAAGGTCTTAGGAGCTTTAAATACGACTAAAATTGTATGGTTAGTTCAAGACAGTGTACGGTGATTTTATCAGCTCTTGTAAAGCGATAGCTGGACTTTACAAGGAGCACGTGGACTACCGGCTATTGCCTCCAAAATGGTGGTTAAACGCGTTTTAAGATTAATTCTCCATTCACTGCGCATTATAACATTAGTTTACTGTATAATAAGCTATCGATATTACACTTTAAATAATATTAATGAGCAAAAAATAAAGCAAATAATCACGAGGCGTGACTATCAATATGGCGCTAGAACCGGAAGTCCCACGTCAAATATTAGGTCCAGATACGATATGGATCGGATATGTCACTGTCAAAAGTGACGTTTTTGTTTGAAGAAACATCAATTTTGACACTGACATAGTTGTTCCATATCGTATGTAGACCTAATATCTGACGAATCTTAAAGTCGAATCAGGCTGTAAGTATACCTACGCGATTAAGCCCGGTTAAAGTAAATAATAATGTGTGAAAATCGTAAAAGTTTAAATTAGTGTTTCACATCTACTTTGTTGTGTCAAAAACCTTAATCAGTATACATCATGAATTCAAGTTGTCTATACTCAAAGTGATGAATTAATCGTGCCTATTGTGCTGGACATAATAATGGAATACGGAACCATAGCGCTTTAAGCTGAGTGAGGTTTACCGGCTTTGTGAAAATACTCAATGATTTATTGTGGGTTATAGAATACTTCAACTGTTTTCCAAGCTGTCAGCTATTGTTCGCAGTGTGCTTAAAAGTAAGTAACTGACGATGGATTACATACTTAGTTTTTTCATTCGAAAACATTTCTTTTTTGTTTCTTTTTTTCTAATGATATAATTTATATTAATGTAATTTGTGTAATAATGTCCTATAAATATATTTTTATTTTATTTATATTATTTAACCTGTCAGTATACTTTATTTTTTTAGCATTAGAGAGAAGGTATGTAGGTAAGCGATCTTGGTGTGTATTTTTATTAAAATACACTGTTGAAAAATATGTCAATTATATGAGCTTATTTATGAACTTATTTTTTTTTTAGTTTAAAAAAAAATTGTTACGGTTTTTAAAGGCCTTTATTTTAATAAAAAGACACATCAAGATTGTTTATTTAATTCTCTGACCCCCTGAAATAAAGGAAAAATTAATAGTTGATAACTGATAAGATAAGTAGATAACATTATATAATAATATTGAAAATAAATCCTTTCTCAAGCTGCCGTAGATATTATACGAAGTAAAATATATTTTACAGTACATATGGGGCTACTTTATAGCACTAGTGCGAGAAGTAGCATATTACGTTACTGTGTCGAACATTTAAAGGGCCATATGTACTGTAAAACGTTGTACGATACATGTGCGAATAGGTAATTCGCAACTCGTGTCGATTTAAAACACTCCCTTCGGTCGTGTTTTAATTTATCGCCACTCGTTTCGAATTTCCTATTTTTCGCACTTGTATCGTAATGTACTAATTTAATACAGTTGCTCAAAAAGTGTTACTTTACGTAGCTGTTTAGCGTACGGAAAGTTAGTTTTCGCGAACTAGTGCTTTTCACGTTTCATTTTTAGGGTTCCGTAGCCAAATGGCAAAAAACGGAACCCTTATAGATTCGTCATGTCCGTCTGTCTGTCCGATTCTGTCACAGCCACTTTTTTCCGAAACTATAAGAGCTGTACTGTTCAAACTTGGTAAGTAGATGTATTCTATGAACCGCATTAGGATGTTTACACAAAAATAGAAAAAAAACAATAAATTTTAGGGGTTCCCCATACTTAGAACTGAAACTCAAAAAATCTTTTTTCATCAAACCCATACGTGTGGGGTATCTATGGATAGGTCTTCAAAAATGATATTGAGGTTTCTTATATCATTTTTCTCTAAAATGAATAGTTTGCGCGAGAGACACTTCCAAAGTGGTAAAATGTGTGTCCCCCCCCCCCCCGTAACTTCTAAAATAACAGAATGAAAAATCTAAAAAAAATATATGATATACATTGCCATGTAAACTTCCACCGAAAATTGGTTTGAACGAGATCTAGTAAGTAGTTTTTTTTTAATACGTCATGAAATAAAAATAAAAAAAAATTTTTCATCATACCCATACGTGTGGGGTATCTATGGATAGGTCTTCAAAAATGATATTAATGTTTCTAATATCATTTTTTTCTAAACTGAATAGTTTGCGCGAGAGAACCTTCCAAAGTGAAAAAAAGTGTGTCCCCCCCCTGTAACTTCTAAAATAACAGAATGAAAAATCTAAAAAAAATATATGATATACATTGCCATGTAAACTTCCACCGAAAATTGGTTTGAACGAGATCTAGTAAGTAGTTTTTTTTTAATACGTCATGAAATAAAAATAAAAAAATTTTTTTCATCATACCCATACGTGTGGGGTATCTATGGATAGGTCTTCAAAAATGATATTAATGTTTCTAATATCATTTTTTTCTAAACTGAATAGTTTGCGCGAGAGAACCTTCCAAAGTGAAAAAAAGTGTGTCCCCCCCCCCTGTAACTTCTAAAATAACAGAATGAAAAATCTAAAAAAAATATATGATATACATTACCATGCAAACTTCCACCGAAAATTGTTTTGAACGAGATCTAGTGAGTAGTTTTTTTTAATACGTCATAAAATTAAAAAAAAATTTTTTTCATCAAACATATACGTGTAAGGTATCTATGGATAGGTCTTCAAAAATGATAGTTAGGTTCCTAATATCATTTTTTTCTAAACTGAATAGTTTGCGCGAGAGACACTTCCAAAGTGGTAAAATGTGTGTCCAAAGTGGTAAAATGTTGAACAAGATCTAGGAAGAAGATTTTTTTTTAATACGTCTTAAATTGTACGGAACCCTTCATGCGCGAGTCCGACTCGCACTTGGCCGCTTTTTTTTTTAATTACACTTGGTCCAATTCATTCCAATTTCAATTCATGACTGCTTATTGATGGGTGTTAATGTTAGTTTCCTTTAAAAGTTGTAATTAACATAAAAACCTACTGTTAATGTAAGAATAATAAAAATATACATATTTCATATTTTATGAATTACCTCTTCATCATTATAACACGTTTATTTTTTTTGGATATTGAAAAACCGTTCTGCATAAGTTGTCTGAATGGAACGGAATAGCTTCCGATACGCCTGTCAAAGAAGAGGCGTTTTTAGGGTTCCGTAGCCAAATGGCAAAAAACGGAACCCTTATAGATTCGTCATGTCCGTCTGTCTGTCCGATTCTGTCACAGCCACTTTTTTCCGAAACTTAAAAGCTATACTGTTCAAACTTGGTAAGTAGATGTATTCTATGAACCGCATTATGATGTTCACACAAAAATAGAAAAAAAAACAATAAATTTTGGGGGTTCCCCATACTTAGAACTGAAACTCAAAAAATCTTTTTTCATCAAACTCATACGTGTGGGGTATCTATGGATAGGTCTTTAAAAATGATATTGAGGTTTCTAATATCATTTTTTTCTAAACTGAAAAGTTTGCGCGAGAGACACTTCCAAAGTGGTAAAAAGTGTGTCCCCCCCCCCGTAACTTCTAAAATAACAGAATTAAAAATCTAAAAAAAATATACGATATACATTGCCATGCAAACTTCCACCGAAAATTGGTTCGAACGAGATCTAGTAAGTAGTTTTTTTTAATACGTCATAAAAATTAAAAAAAAAATTTTTTTTCATCAAACCCATACGTGTGGGGTATCTATGGATAGGTCTTCAAAAATGATATTTAGGTTTCTAATATCATTTTTTTCTAAACTGAATAGTTTGCGCGAGAGACACTTCCAAAGTGAAAAAATGTGTGTCCCCCCCCCCTGTAACTTCTAAAATAACAGAATGAAAAATCTAAAAAAAATATATGATATACATTGCCATGCAAACTTCCACCGAAAATTGGTTCGAACGAGATCTAGTAAGTAGTTTTTTTTTAATACGTCATAAAAATTAAAAAAAAAAAAAAATTTTCATCAAACCCATACGTGTGGGGTATCTATGGATAGGTCTTCAAAAATGATATTTAGGTTTCTAATATCATTTTTTTCTAAACTGAATAGTTTGCGCGAGAGACACTTCCAAAGTGAAAAAATGTGTGTCCCCCCCCCTGTAACTTCTAAAATAACAGAATGAAAAATCTAAAAAAAATATATGATATACATTACCATGCAAACTTCCACCAAAAATTGGTTTGAACGAGATCTAGTGAATAGTTTTATTTTTAATACGTCAATAAATTAAAAAAAAAATTTTTTCATCAAACCCATACGTGTGGGGTATCTATGGATAGGTCTTCAAAAATGATATTTAGGTTTCTAACATCATTTTTTTCTAAACTGAATAGTTTGCGCGAGAGACAGTCCCAAAGTGGTAAAATGTGTGTCCAAAGTGGTAAAATGTTGAACAAGATCTAGCAAGTAGATTTTTTTTTAATACGTCTTAAATGGTACGGAACCCTTCATGCGCGAGTCCGACTCGCACTTGGCCGCTTTTTTTTCTTACTGCAAGCATGTTTTAAATTTCCAAAGGCAGTTCGATATTGTTTTTATACAATTTAAATATACTATATACAAAATAATCGTAAATAACGATACTTAGGTAATAATATGTACTACAATGTTTTATATTTACAATTGTTTCTGTCTTACAGAACATGCAAAATAAAATTACTCGTTGTTTTTCTTATTTTTTCGCAACTGTATTGTAAAACGTCGTTCGATACACGTGCGGAAATGTCATTCATACTTTCCGCATTAGCATCGATATGTACTATTATCCAATATGCTTGGAGCTCTTCACCTTCTTGTAGCAAAAATAGTATGAGAAGTTCTGCTACTTCTGCTTTATGGTCAAACTCAAATAAAAAAAAAAAAAAAAACAAATTATTATTGTCGTGTTTTAGCGGACGGGAAATTATAACTGTATTGATTTCTACTTTAAAAAAATGTGTCCTCTAAAAAAGACGCAAATAGCCAATTTTTATAGTCTATACGACACGGTCAACTATCATTTCAATCTATAGGATAGAGTGAGATAGTAAGATAAACGACCTTACATTACATGTCTCGTTCTTACAAGACCGTCGTATATGATCGTGCGAATAAAATCAAAGACTACCTATATAATTTTTATATTTTTCATACTTTTAAGGATCTTATTCTATATATATTGCACAATTATATTAAATGAACGAATATTGAATGGTACTGAATGGCAGAATCAGTAGTGCCTTTAACTTTTAAAAAATAATTTAAGAGGGAAATTGTTTTTGACATTTTTGGTATGAAGATTCAATTTGAGATATGCTTTTATGCTTAAATAATTATTATTTTACCTTATTTCCTCGCATGTTTGGAGAAAAGCACTATAAATGCCTCAGGAAGTAAAGTAATTCGTGGATTCGTCTTCTTTGTCGTCGATCGATCTCTATGTAATCGCAAATGGAAACTCATTCACAAATTGCCCTTTCCCGGCCTCTGCAATAAAGTAGGTACTATTTCTGAAACATATTAGTACCGGAATAGACGCATCAAACTTTATAATAAATATACTACAGAAGAAAAATATTACGATATTTTGGTTCTACTTTGAACAGAAAAGGTTATTCAGTAAATCAAAAAAATCATTATCGTCTTTTCCGTAAGCTCTCATATTTTATTCATTTCTGAAGCAATGAGTTCGGACGGAATCAAATATTAATTTACAACACCGTTTCATTGGCATTAAGTTGAAGTAATATTGATTACCTACTAATGGTTTGAGGCGAAGCTTGTAAAGTTTTTTTTAATACGAGGGCGAATCAAGACTACTAGACCAAGATTAACAGAACTCTAAGTATGACAAAAGTAGAGAAATACCTAAATAAACATAATAAGTTTTTGGCAAAAATTTCAATTTTGGGTCAAGCTTTTATCGCTGACTGTATTTTTCTTACCACAGGCAACAACACAAAACAATTCGAAACAATTCTAAAATCCCCATATAAATTAGGTTGCGTTGTTTTATCACAATGTTCCTATGGCAACCTCTTGTCTCCATCATCAGATCAGCTCGATGGTACCATATCAGGGCATTGTCACCCAACTTACATATGAATGAAAGTTTTCAGCTCAATCGGACATCGGAAAGCTTCCAACATGCTTCCAAGATTTGACCCACTCTTCTCACAGATCAACATATCAACAGGGCAAGTTAAATAAATGGTTGTAAAAATACTGGTTTTTCCTTGTAAATAAACAATGTAAGTAAACAAAAATAACACTGATTCAATAATGGATCATATCATGCTGTTTTTATGACAAAAGCTTGAATTATTTTATCGTCCTACTCATAACACAATTATTTGTGGTATCAAAGAAATTTCTCGCTCCAGTTTTCTTTGAGTGTGTTATATTTGTTATGAAAACGTTTGGAAACTTTTGTTACTCAATCTTTATTGACGGGATTTATCGTGGGTTGACATCATAAACCTTTATGAACTATCGAACCTTTAAAGGAATATCTAGGTAATAAAAAGCCTGGAGATTGGCAGGGATTTAGTGTTACATGTAAGGGGATGATTAAACATGGCCGACAACGAGACGAGTTTTCAAATATTTTGAAGCGGTCACACATACTAGTAATACTAATATCAAGATCTTTACTCGTTTTAATCTTCTGATTATTTAATAGGATTTACAACACAAATTTTATTACACTTTAGGAGCTTTTTTTCTGCCCTTAAAAATACAAAATGTGACGTCACTCCTTTTATTTTTGTTGACACCAAATCTAAATTAAGCAACTTAAAATACACCTAATCAATATTGTAATAGTATTATCCACACGCAGGTATATATTTATACCTTGACAACAAAGACAAATACAAACAAATGGTAAGTACTGAGATATAAAGCAAAAAAACTTCGACATAACAACTTTTCTCATCTATCACTATTCACCGTTTACTTTCACTCAAAAACTATTCAGTTACCACGAAGTCAGACTTGCCGGAACAAATGGTCTTGAACTGAACAAATCAGACCGCGGCACCCGGTGTACCAACATTACGCGACTGATATTAATTCAAGCCACGTGAAGCAAATATGAAATAAGGCGAAGATAAAATGATATGAGAGTCTAGCCAATGATCTTAAAATATTAGGTATATAAATGATCTCCTGTAAACTTTTGAAAATAGTCAGCTGAATTTGAGAGGAATGTTAATTTATTTAATTTTTTTAAATAAGCAGGCAGCACAACTTTAAGCAACACTGCAGACATTTTTACTACAGATAAGGTTTTAAATATGAAATAATCGTCGTGGGACACCACATAAGACTAAAATTAAAATGACAGTACCATTCTCAGTGAATTTTAAGTTAAAATTTTGTCTGGAGGTAAAATCCTAATCTGAAATGAAGTTAAAATTATACGTTCGTTATTTTTAGCTAAATCCGCACTGAAAAGCTACAGATATTCAGCGAATGGGTATAGTAGGCAACTTTTCTAATTGATAAGGGTTAGTAAATTATATTTTAAGAATAGTTGTCGTTTCTGTTTCTGTTTCTTGCCTTCTGCCTTCTGGCCTTGACGCGTCTGCTGAATGCTGAATGAGTTTTGGAGCAAAATCAGTATCACTACGGAGTGGGAGCAAAAATACCCTGAATCGGGGATCTGGCACACCCAGACAGCGATAGCAGGATGAACTGGAGTCCTTCCTGAAGACGTTTTCAGGCAAGCCACTGAATTAAGTGGGGAAATCAGAGAGACCTTTGCCCAGCAGTGGGACCCTATAGGCTCCATATAATTATAATAATAGCATGCGACGTCGCCTGGCACACAATTGTCATTTTTTCCTAGTACTACCGTCAACCGAGTAATCGATACCATGTTAATACAATTTACTGACGCAGTGTCTCTTGTCAAAAACAAAAGAAACACGAAACTTCTAACAACTTGGGCCTAATTTATTGACATTGACAGATCACGAAGTATGAATGTGACACCTTACCGCTATCGGCCAATCAATCAATATATATACATATTACTAGTAAAAGACACGCGTAGCAGATTATCGCAAAAAGTAATCTCTATTTTACGAACTGCAGGTATACCTACATTTTTTTAAGTAGGTATAAAATATTAAATAAGAAGAGATTATCGACCACTATCTCAAGAGGTTAGATGGCTTGATCAAAGTATCAGATACAGAAGGCTACTCTTGGTCACGGCACGCGCCGTCAAGTTTTTTCCTTCGGTTGTAATTTTAATGTGGTACTGTTAAGAAACGTAGTATTATTAATATAAATAATTATGCAATTCCAATTAATTATTCTACCTATTGATATCTTTAAAAAATACTGTTTTTTTTTTTTGCGAGAATCGTTCAATTTTAATTTTGCTGCATTCTTAGTGTGCAGTTATTATTTTATTGAAAACAGTAACTTTTTAAGGATTCAGTTTTATGGCTAACAAGTAATTATTTTCAGCCTCTATCTTAAATGTAACTTAATTCCTATTTAAGACTTTGTAAGAAGATTTAGAATTTCATTGGGCTTGTAATTGCAAATAAATTACTAACTGCGTAGACATTTATTTCAACTTTAAACGTAAAAATGGGCTTAATATGGATTATGATAGAATATTTTAGAATGTATTATAATCAGACATAGGATTCCGTGGGGCAAAATTGTTTGACAAGTAGGGAGTTCCTGTATCGATAAACTCGACTATCGATGCTAGTTCTATATACTAGTAAAAATATGTTTTTATTAAGAGTAAAAAAATAATTATATAATAACTCAATGTACTCTTCTTCGTTTGTAAGACAAGACAATTATATAATTTTACTCATCCCAATTTTTTTCTTCATGAATGTCCCATTTACTATTGTTAAAGTAAACGACCAGAATTTGTTCCATATTTTCGGGTATTAAGCGTCTAAAATTAAGGGAGTAAAATTATAACTTTTTTTTTAATTATGTCACTTATTCATTCAAACCAAGTAGCATAAATGAGTTTTACTTTTAAAATACTGACGTTTATAATTTAATATGTTTGTATACGTTTAAAATTATTTTATTTGATATTTTTAACAGCCGTTTAAAATATTATAAATAATTTTCTATCGTGGCTGAATGCCGAATAGGTCTGTGCCTTCGATGCCTCACCTGCCAAGAAATTACAAAATGGCAGACGAATGTTTGATATGTCACCGTATTTAATAATTATTTCGCTAAATTTAGTTTTTTCTTCGCAAGTGTGATGAAAAACATTGTGTGTAACCCCGGGGGTAAGAATGTTGCAAAATCGGGTCTTTAATTCCCTCCAGCCTGCGGCTGTCGGGAATTACCACCCTCGTATCCAAATTTTCACTTACCCCCCTCGTTGCGCAATGTACTATTGTCATGTTTTTAAAAATCACATGAATTCTAGTTTCCTCGTATTCAAAATGAAAAGTAGAGTTACTCGGGTGAAAGGCATCATTTCAGCCTCGCACTATTAACGCTCTCACTGCGTTAGAGCGCCAAACTACCTCGTTAGTAATGAGCACCTTTCATCACTTGGTTAACAATCTACTGGTAATGTAGACACCTTTAACGGTTATATTATTAGGTAAGCCACAAACTTCATCTTCTTAGTAAACTAGAACGCACGTTCGCAGTAACAAAGTTTGCCCTTTAAATAAGGTTTTTGCAAAGAGAAATAATGTCTCAGGAGCACATTCATCGTAAAGTACTTTTAGTGCACGTGGGCCGTAAATGGGGTCACGAGTCTGCAAACAGTGTATTGTTGGCGACGAAATGCGAATCGTAAAGCTGCATATTGCAGTACAGCTCATGTTGCTATTTAAATAAAGGGGTATTCATTTATCTGAGGTTTACAGTTTTGTATTGCTTTACGTAGAGAAACTTTGTTAAGCGCTTTATTTTTTACTTTTATTATGGTTTTTTGCATGGTAGATAAATTTACACAACTAAGCGCGTGGCCTAGCGATAAGAGCTTGCGACTCTCAATCCGGAGGTCGCAGATTCAAACCCCGGCTGGTACCAATGATTTTTTCGGAACTTATATGTAAGAAATATCATTTGATACTAACCAGTCGCTTTTCGGTGAAGGAAAACATCCCGAGGAAACCGGACTAATCCCAATAACGCCTAGTTTAACCTCTGGGTTGGAAGGTCAGGTGGCAGTCGCTTTCGTAAAAACTATTGCCTACGCCAATTCTTAGGATTAGTTGCCAATCGGACCCCAGGCACCCATGAGCCGTGGTAAAAATGCCAGGAAAACGCGAGAAAGATGAGATAAATTTACACAAATACATATTATTTTTTATCCCTAAACGGGACTTGAAAGGCCTGCGGAGCCAAAACCAAGACGTACAAATAGTTTCTGCAATTAAATTAAATTTGTGTTTAACACCGAGCAAATGCTGCCCTTGCCCATGTCATACGAATATCTGCAGATGTAAGAATAAGAATTATTTTGGCTATAGTCCAGTGACACCGCTCTACCCTCAGCGCTCACACCATTTTTGCCCTAGAGCCATCCTAAATGTCGCTTTTTGTGGGGGTCCATCTTGTGGGGGCGAGTCCCCGTCTGCGGGAAATAAAATTGTTTTTACTTCAGTACTTAGACTATCGCTTTCACCCAACAGTTCATTTAGATTCCATCAACTCTCAATAGTCCTTACCTACAACCTGTTGCTGCCTCAGTTTTTTATAAGTTTTTAACATATACATACAATGAAAATATTCCCAAAGCAATACTGCTTGTTCAGTGCAAAAATGCTCATTTGAAAATCGACCATACCAAACCATAATTTATAGTCGTTATTTTGTCTTCGGTTTGATCGTTAAAATCTAAGGATCATGAGATTCATGAACTATATATATTCACTAGATCTCAGAGCAGCCTGCTTTTGATCAATTAACCACCTGGCAGGAACTACAATTAGCAGTGCTCTCGACAGTGTCGCTCCAGCGCACTGGAATCGGGCCTTACTGCGATCACACTCTGGCCATCTACGTAACAGATACAAACTGTATCGTCTCGTATACTGTGCAAGATAATGGAAGGTTCAGTCAATATAAAGAATGGTAGCGAATGAGGCTACGTGTCAAAAGTATCTAGAATTATCATTGGAATAATATGTTATTAGGCTTTAAAAAATATATAGAGGTGTATGTAGAACAATAATTAATTAATTACCTACCTACTTAAGTACGGCTTGGCAGATACTATTGAACTATCTACTGATGATGATATTTGTAAAACAACTGTGCTAGCTTAACAAATTGTGTTATCTCATACGCAGCTAAATGTGCGTATTAAAAATTGATTTTGTTTTGATTTTATACTTATATAGCGCGAGATAGTTAGAGCAAGTAAAAAAAATTACCACCACCATATTGATATTTCATTTTTATTATCAACTATAGAAGTACATTATTAGGTGTTATATTATGTAGGTTAGTTTGAATTGATATTTGTGGTTAGGTATTTGTATTTTATAATTGTTGATGTGTTTTTTTTTTACTTGAATTTTATGTTGACGTGTAAAAGTGCCCTTGTGGCCTATTAACTGAATAAATGATCAAGTTTGAAGATACTTAACATTACAACACATTTAATTCAGCACATTTTCAACTTTTATTTTCTTCAAGTCATTACATTTTCTTTCAGTCCAATCAGTAATATTTCCCAAAGGACACTGGCGTGTCGTTACTTCCCATTATACGAATAAGCAAATTGTTTAAAAACCTTAAAGTGGTAGGTTTAAAGGTTTTTTGTAAGATATAACCTTTATCTTTATCAAAATCGTTTAAAATTGTATTCGCGATATTAACGCGTCACTACCATTTAACACCCAATCTGTAGCTACACGAATAATTTAAATTGATTATGTATGTCATAAAAATACAATATAAGGTATAACAAAAATAGTGGGGATCCGTTCAAAGGCATATTCGGTTATTCAAATTTATGATCATGAAAAACGAGAAGAAGAAAAAATTTAAGTGATTTTTTTTGCCCATAGAAAAGAAAATGTTTTTTCGCGTAAAAAAAATCGACTTCTTTTCTCACGATTACGATTAAACGGATCTTCACTATTTTTGTTACAACTTGTATATGCTTGTGTTTTTTTTTATATATATGTTAAACTCACACCCGTATAGTAGCCATGTGATGTATCTCTAAACATTCCTTCAATTACAGCAGTTTAACTACTATTTGATCGAGTACCTAACCCACTTATCAGACATGCCTACTGAAGCTTGAGGCATGTATCAAACTAATTCTGTAATATCTCTCAAACTAATCTAGAACTTTGAACTAGGCTGGAGTAAATATTATTTTTACAATTTCAGGGCACCTTTGGATCTGATTCTGTTTTGGAAAATGTTCATATAATTAACTATAAGATAGTTATAATTGCTATTATTGGTTTTAGGACAAGTTACTTAAATCGGTTTTAGCCACATTAAATTTGGTTTCCGAAATTCACATTAATATTTAAAGAACAAGGTATTTATTCTTATCTTATCTTATCAAATCTCATCTTTAATAACATCACATTCGAGACAAGGCACGCGTTTTCGTGAATGGCACGAAAACGCGTGCACTGCGCGCCTGAGGAAAATATTTGAGACGTCAATGAAAGGCGTGGGCTAGCAACCGACTGATTTATTATAAAAAAGGTATCTACCCGCCACCATACACATAATGACAAGATCGTCACACTTTCTCCCCTCTAAGTCTATAAACAAACATATTAAATATAAGTATTTTCTAGGAAATTTATCAAAGTACGCTTTGCTCGGTTATATGCACGCAGTGTCCGAGCGGACGCATTCGATGGCGCGGTCGGGGAGGTTGGGGAGGCCGGTGAAGTCGGCGCGGCCGTAGCCGGGGAGATCTCCGCCGACCGACGCGGGCGCTCCGTCCGGGGTGCCGGGGACCCGTGCGCCTCCTCCGCGCCATCGGACGCGTCCTCGAACATGTCCCCCTCGGCATCCCTACTGGGCCCTTCCGGTTCCTCAGGTAAAGTGCTCATACTCATGCGAGATAGTGAATACCGACCTTTGTTCACGCCGTTCGCCGGTAGCAACTGGTCGGCGTGCCTGCGCCATTCTACTCCGTTCCCTATATCTACTCTATATGAAACCGGTCCCGTCTCCTTGACTACTTTACCTTCTGTCCACTTATCCCCTTTTGCGGTATAGTCGCGAGCTAGTACTACGTCCCCTATTTGGAACCGGCGATAAGTACCCTGAGAATACGCTGCTTTGCGTTCTTGTGCGTCGCGCACGACGGCCGCGGTATCGGGCCGCAGCGCGTCGAGCCGGGTGCGGAGGCGGCGCCTTTGTAACGCCACCGCTGGTGAGACCCCGGTAGTTGCGTGATCACAATTACGATACTGAAGAAGAAATTTATTCAAAGCCGTATTCACGTCCTCGCTTTCATGTAACGCTCGTTTAATACATTTTTTAATTGTTTTTACAGCGTTCTCCGCTAAACCGTTCCCTTGGGGCCTGTAAGGAGCCGAAGTTACATGCCTAATAAAATTGTTTTTACAATATAACTTAAACTGCTGTGATGAAAAAGGAGGTCCGTTATCTGTCACGAGTTGCGATGGTAGGCCGAATTGTGCAAAAATAGTGCTTAACACCCTTACAGTCGCGGTTGCGTCGGTACCGCGCATTGAAACTACCTCGATCCATTTGGAATGCGCGTCCACTAACACTAGGTAACGTACTCCTGCGCAATCGGCAAAATCCGCGTGCACGCGCCCCCACGGCTCTAGCGGAAACTCCCACGGGTGGAGTGGCGCGCGCGGCGGCGCGTCGCGCACCGCGCAGCACGCCGAGCATGCGCGACAGACTTCTTCGATATCGCGATCTAAACTTGGCCAATAAACATAGTTTCCTGACAAATTTTTCATTTTATTAATCCCCAAATGGCCTTCATGAATTTCGTAATTTCGTACGCTTTCTTAAAGTTGCCGGAATTACTATTCTGTACTTGTAAATTAAACAACCACGGTCTGTCATTAATTCATCTTTCCTAGCGAAATAGGCCTTCATCTCATCGCAACTCGCTCCCGAAAGCGGCCAACCAAAAAGTACATAACCTTTAATTTTACATAATATTGCGTCCCTCTCAGTCTCTTTTGCTACCTCTTTGAAAGAAATAGGCAAGCAGTCTTCTACTAAATTTAAATAATCTAACGCGTCCGAATGGGAACCCTCCTGAGGTAAGGGAAGCCGGGAAAGCGCGTCGGCCGGTCCGTTATCGGCCGAGCGTACATATTCGATCGTAAAATCGTAAGCCGCCAGACGTGCCGCCCACCGCTGTAGGCGGCTCGCCGCAGTCTGTGGAATGCCCCCCTTTTCGCCAAAAATATGCGTTAGTGGCTGATGATCGGTGCGCAGCGTGAACCGTCGACCGAATAAATATTGATGGTGCTTAGTGACACCAAATAGAATGGCGAGGGCCTCTTTGTCAAGCTGACTGTAGTTTCGTTCGGCCGCGCTGAGCGTACGCGACACACAGCTGACGGGACGCTCAGCGCCGCCCGCGTACCGATGCGCCAAAATTGCGCCAAGACCGTACGCGCTGCTGTCTACCGATAGCACCAGATCGCGCCCCTCTTCATAATGCGCCAGCACCCGCTCACTCAGGAGGGCTCTTTTTGCTTCACTGAACACACGTTCACACTCCGGGTCCCATTTCCAGTCGCTTTCTTTTTTTAAAAGGTTATGCAAGGGAGCTAACAAGCTACTAAGATTTGGAATAAAACGTCCATAATAGTTTAACAACCCCAAAAAACTTTTTAATTGTGACACGTTTTCCGGCCGTGGCGCGCTGGAAATGGCATCCAGTTTACTTGGGTCCGGGCGCAACCCCTCTTTGTTAATAATAAATCCTAGGTATTTCACACTGTCTTGTAGAAAGCTACATTTACTTAATTTAACTGTCAAGCCCATATCTCGTAGCCTATCAAGTACTGTTTTTAAATTTTTAATGTGTTCAACATCATTTGAACCCGTGACACAAATGTCATCCAAAAACACCACGCATCCAGGTACCCCGCGTAATACTTCTTCCATGAGTTTTTGAAATTTTTCTGGCACGCAAGACAAACCATAAGGCGTACGTCGATAAACATAAGTACCCATATGCGTAGTAATAGCAGTGTAAGGTTGCGAGTCTTCTGCCACTAAGCACTGTTCGTACGCGTGCCGAAGGTCTATTTTTGTAAATCTCTCACCTCCGCTAAGGTTGGCAAATAATTCGTCTATGCGCGGCAACGGATAAAAATTACGTTTTAATTTCGGATTTATCGTAATCTTATAATCGCCGCATATACGTATCTCTCCATTTTCAGCGGCAAAAGCAACAGTAACACCATTAGTCTTGAAGGCACACCCCTGAATAGGGTCGACTGTTTCAAATATCTAGGCTCAGTCATTTCCACCAATGCAACTGTCGACACAGACATAACCCAACGAATTAACACAGGATGGGTGAAATGGAAAGAACTATCAGGAGTATTGTGCGACAAGAGAATGCCTGTACACATTAAAGGCAAAATCTATAAAACCGCCGTACGGCCAGCTCTAACGTATGGCGCCGAGTGCTGGCCCCTCAAAAAACAACAAGAGAACAGACTACATGCCGCTGAAATGAGGATGTTGCGCTGGGCTGGAGGTGTAACGCTGCTAGATCGCATCCGAAATACCCTCATCCGTGGTAGCTTCAGGGTAAAATCAATTCAAGAGAAGCTAGTGGAAGGTCGACTTAGATGGTACGGGCATGTAATGCGTCGTCCACCTGAACACATGACCCGACAAGTACTCGAAATGTTTCCGGCGCCGAAGAGAGGAAGAGGAAGACCCCTCCAAACATGGATAGCTACTATAGAAAGGGACATGAACGATGCAAACGTCACATCTAGGACAACCCAGGACAGAGCGTCCTGGCGAAGAAGGACTAGGAGAGCCGACCCCAAATGATGGGATAAGGCTAGGCGGAGAGAGAGAGATATACGTATCTCTCCATTAGCCTTGACCACTGGGACTATGGGGGTGCCATAGTCCGAGTGGTCCACGCGGTAAATAGACCCATCGGCTTCGAGCCTCATTAACTCCTGCTCCATGCGACCGCGCAGTGCCAGTGGGACTGGCCGAGCTCGCACATAAACCGGTTCCTTATCCGTCAACTGCAGTTGAATGGATTGTTTACAAGTACCTAGCTTATCACTAAAAACCTCGGGATATTCGTTACAAAGTTGAATCACGAATTGATCATCTGTGATTGCATGGAGGTTTATCTGTTTTATGTTAAGGGCGCGTATCCACTCACGGCCTAACAGTGGCCGTCCGCCTCGCTTGATCACATACAAATGTAATGATTTCTGTTGAACATAATTTAACTTTACATCCACCTCAATGTAACCAAGTGAGTCCAAAGGTGAACCTGAATAACCATGAAACATTGCATTATCGGTAATTATTTTTTTTTCGCTAAACAACTGCCGGTACATGACTTCATTTATTGCCGAAATCCGACTACCGGTGTCTATCTCATAAACAATCTTATGCCGATCAACTGCCAAGGTAACAAAATACGGTTTACTGCCTTGAACTGTCACATCAATATTAAATATACCGTCGTCGTCCGAGTCATCACCGACGAAATGGTGCCGACCGCCACCTCCGCGCACTTGTGTACACATACCTTTGAGATGGCCCCGCTGGCCGCACTCGTCACAATTATAATTTCTGAAACGGCACCTGTCCGCCGTGTGCGCCCTGCCACAGCGCCAGCAAGCCCTCGTCCTGGGCTCGCCCGCGGCCGCGGCTGCCGGCGCGCTGCTCGCGCCCGGCCCGCGCGCGCCGCCCGCGCCGGCTCCGCGCCCCGTCCGCGGCGCTCCTCGAGCGCCCCGAGTAAAATGCAGGCCCTCGCCCGCCTCGCTGCCTGTCGCCGCTAGCCCTGCTTTCGTGGTGCCGCTTACTTCCGCATGTTTTTCAGCGGCCTCCAGAGCCAATGCCAATTCAACCGCCTCTTTATACTTGATATCTTTCTCCGCGAAGATTCTCGATCGCATCACATCGCTGGCTAGACCGGAAACGAACTGATCGCGAAGATTCTCTTCGAGGGTTGCACTTCCGAAATTGCATGTCGCCGCCAAGTGCTTTAAATCCTGTAGGTAGTCCGTGAGCGACTCGCCCGCGCGCTGCCTACGTTGCCGAAATATATGTCGCTCGGCGATCTCCGACCTTTGCGGCTCCAGATGATCCGTTAACAGTTTCACCAGTTGTTCGTATGTTTTTTCCTCCGGGAAATTGGGCGAGCACAAATCACACATGAGCGAATAAGTCGCTTCTCCAACAACCGTTATTAACATCGGCACTTTAAGGTCGTCGGAAATTTCGTTTAACAAAATATACTGATTTACGCGACGTATATACGCGGGCCACTGTTTAGATGCTAAATTAAAAGGTTCAATCTTGCCGATAGGCATTTTACCACTTTTTTGCACTATAACACACGCGAATATAGAAAAATAAACCGTTATCCCATCCTCGTCGCCAGTGAGACGTCAATGAAAGGCGTGGGCTAGCAACCGACTGATTTATTATAAAAAAGGTATCTACCCGCCACCATACACATAATGACAAGATCGTCACAATATTAACTATGGACGCGTTAAAAATTCAGTAGAGACCGCTTTTTAGCGTGAAGACTGCCTGTTATTACCTAGTTCTATTTTCTTCTAAAATTTATTTTTGGAGTGTTACATGTATGTACAATGTATAATAGGGTTGTTTCCAATTTTTTGAAACGCTCGTATTACGTTCTATATTAACTAAAAGTTGCCCTAAAACACAACTTTATACTAAAAACGGCTTTAAATATGTTAAATGAACAAAATATATTTTGACGGATGCTTTCGCGCCCAAAACGCTCTTTGAAAATTGAGTGATGTCACAGTTTACGGTTTGACACATAACTACATACACACGTAGAAGATACGAGCTGTCAAACATTTGTCATTTGTTGTCTATCGCCTAACTGCCAACAGAGTGTCAATCCGCGAGTTGTGACGTCATCAAAATCTTAAAAGACGTTTCGAGTTTGGTCACGTGACGTGTGCCAAAAGATATTTTAAATTCAATATTTACAAAAATTATGGTCATTACAGATCCCCTAAAAGTAGTTTAACATGTTCTTATAAACCAAAAGAAGTTATTGGGATACAATTCTGCCCTAAGATTTGTAGGTGGAAACAACCCTATTGTTAGCACAATAAAGAATATTTACTTACTTACCTTATGCAGACAGGTACTATGTTTGTCGGTGGCAAACAATCATATGGCTCGCCTGAGGCTAAGCAGTCGCCGTAGCTTATGGACGCCTGCCACTCCAGAGGTACTTCATGCGAGTTGCCGACCAGCAGGACCACAACACTATGAGTAGGGTCACATATACAAACTTTATCTTCCTTGGTTGGGTAAAAATATGACATCTGTAGGGCTAAGATGGTCGGCTCTTTATAAGCGCAAAAGAGACGGGCATAATGACAAGTGATAAAAATGGAACAATTCTGTGTTCCTTAAAAACATTGCACTTATTTCATGGTTAAATACAAAAGTTGAAGATAAGACGTTGAATCGCGCATCAAATATAACTTTACTCAGAAACCAGAGCGGCGAACTAATAAAAACTGAAACAATTTGATGCACTTCTCTGTATTGAATGATTTATGAAGGAAGTTCAACCGCGCGATGAAACACTTGAAGAGTCGCCTCCGATCTTTTGAAAGAAATCTAGGCCAGTGATCTATTTTAGTACATCATATAAATATTATAATGACAGATATTTATTTGAACATTTCTACGAAATATTTCTAGAATTATTATGCTTATCTCTACAATGAATTATTATGATTATAGTAATATAACTCTTTTTGGGATGCACTCAACTGACTGTAAGAAAATTCTTATGTTTGCATAAACATCATGTAAAACAAACTCAAATTATATCTATGTTTAAAAAATATATAAATGAGTGTATTTAATATAGAATTTGTATTATATATATATATATATATATTAAGTTATCCCAATTCACCATAATCATGATATACGTAAGTACCTATTATATAGTGTTGGTTAAAGTGCGCCTTTCGGTAAAGCAAACAACCAAACGTATGCGAGCGTGATACGTGTACAGTCAGCTGCAGAGAAAAGGTATAAGCAGTCTAGAGTACCTAAGTATACCCTAAAAACAATTTAATTTGTTTCAATAAGTACTCTATATTCATTAACGCGTTATACAAAAATAAACACAATTCATTCAAAGCATTTGATATACTGTATAACCCATTGAACTCAATGATTTATTATAACTCAAGTTAGGTTATAGGCGTTTCAAAATTGAAGCGCTTACCTTGTGACAAATTTTATAAGGTGCTTTTAGTTGCACCTGGGCAAGCGAGAAATGCGCACGTGCTAACGCTCTAACGTGCTCACCAAAAGAAAAAAAAACAGAAATAAATATGGAAGTATTTTTGTGCACTTTATGTATGAGTATAACCTATCTATAGTTATATAATGTCATTGATTGAACTGTGACCTTTATTCAGAGCAGGAAGTTCTGGCATTGTTTACCTTCACAATCAAAATTTTAAATAATTAGATTTCGAGTGGCGACGGCGGTCCTCTTAATTTGGGGGTTGGATTTTATTGGACAGGATTTTGGGATCTAAAAGCCGTAGGCACCGCAAACACATTTTAGGAACCCGTGACAATTTTATTCTGGAAATTTTATAATATATAGATTGTGTAATTCACGACGACGCATGCCTTGACTCTTATTGTCATGTTTTTAAAAGTTAGATTTGACAAATCTGCGCGTCATCGTGGATGACATGAACTATACCTATAGGTATTACTCAACTAACTTTAGGCACTAAATATAAGAGGTAAAGATATTTAATAAGCGTTTTATTTCACCTGAAGTTATATTAGTGTTGTTCCGCCGCAGAGAGAGATGACGTCTCCCCCAGTATAGAAATTGGTTTTTTACTATACGCAGCGTGTCCAAGATTACCGCCTTCTGCATCTGACCAGTCCAGCCACCCAGCGAGTCTCTCTATGAGACCGTTCGCTGACACGACTATCGGAACCATAATCGTCGAGTCAATATCCCACATGGTTATCTCGTGAGCCAAGTACTTGCTGGACTTGTCCTTCTCGGCTTTCAAGAGATTCTTATCATGGGGGGTGGTGACGTCAACGAGCACGGTCCGGCGTTGCGATCGGTCTGTCAGCAAGATGTCAGGGTTTTTTCTTCAATAGTTATATTTGGGATATTTTAAATCTCCCAAAATAAATTGTTTTGGCTCACTTTAAATAGCTTCGTCCACGAATACAATGCATAATAGGTATGGCCGATCGTAAAATCTTCTAGATCATGAATTTTCTAGGCATATCACGAAACGCCGCCAAATTTACAATCGGCCTCTAATATATTATATACAACGAATACTGTTATTGTCTATTTTTCAGTCTCTGTAGGTACATCTTCGTGAAACCACTTTAAGATACCCAAGCGGTCTGTCACAGGCACTTTTCTCACGTCAACTCCGACATAATGGCTTAGGTAGTCTATTTATTTTGTCTATTTTTACAAGACTTTTAGGATAATACAGAACGCATAACATAGTTACCATAAATATAGCAAATATTTTGAAAGAAAATCGCATGAATAACATTAAAAGGTGTTGTATTTACGAGTATTTAGAAAGTGTATACGTAACTTTTCACATAATATATTACGAGTATGTTGTATGTGCTTTTAGTGTAGTTTTGTTGGTATTTAGTTGTTTTTGGTTCAATTTGACAGATGACAGATTCATACGAGTACTTAATCGCATTCACTTTAAGGATGTGAGTTTTAGTATAATATTTATTAATTAGTAGGTATAATACATAATTATATGAAAACTTACAGAGTAATATACTATGGTAAATACATTTGTAGCAAAAAGCAATATTCAATAAGAAAAATAGCCGTTTTATTTACAAGCTTATAAATAAGTACTAAATAGCTTTTAATTAGCCTTGAATAGCTAGGATTATTACATGCATACAAAAATATTTAGTCATATTTGACATTTTTTATTTTTTTATGATAAGTTGAAATTTATTTATTTTATTATGCTTCTGTCTGTTGAATTTGTCTTTTATTGTTAGAAATTATTTTTTTATTGGTTTATAAATTATATTGATTTTATTTGTATTACATTTTTGACATTTTTATATTACAATAACTTGACATTAGAATTAAGATTTAACATGTAAACGACTTGGTGACTGTACTGTAAGTTTATTATGTGTCTAAATAAATAAATTAAGTTTAAAAATTAACAAACAATTAGATGTATTGATTTTATCCAATGATGAGTGCTAAAGGTCGTGACCTCATACGTGGACCACATGATTCTGGATTGCAGATTTCCAGGCTTTTGGGTTTTAAACACATACTAAATAATGGCTTTACTTATATAATTAATTTATCCGCATCTATGATCTAACATTTACTGGGACATCAGTAGGTAATTCACGACCATGACCATTGAAACGGGCCTTGAAACGTCGGATAATATTAAAGTAGGTGTCGAAAGTAAGTTCTAAGAGCCAACAAACATACCCACGATACGACGTCGTGGGTATGTGTTGGCCCTGCGATACACCGCCGTAACGTTGCACGACACCGCGACGTGAGATGACGTCGTATCGTCAACCCCCAAGGGTATGGGCCAACGCCCTAAAAAAGTCATCGGTAGGAGACTGTAATAAGTAAGCAAATTGCATCTAAATATTACTAATATTCTGCGATATAATACCAAAATTCCTTACCGACTGTCTGCTAATGCTTCTGCCTCCCAAATTTTCTATACACGTATCTCTCTAGACGCCTTCAGGGCAATATGGCGCCAGTCTTAGAATAATAAAATCTAGAAGGTACGTTCTCGCAACCGTTGCGAAGGCTTCTATAGTATACCCGACCACGGAAAGCGTTTGGATTTTAGCAATTTATGTAAGTAAGCAAGGTTATTTGTGTTGTGTGTACTACCGCATGTTTTGATGCATGAGCTAAATTTGATGAATTAGGTGTCAAACAATTTGTTTTTATGACACCAATGACATATATTCTGACCAGGGATTGTCTCATTTCAAACATAACTAGACAGAGAGAATCATACTGTCAGGTTTTACGCTAGTTCTAGCACCCACAAGTAAGGGATGAGTATAGTTTTTTTGTTCTTATTTACTGACTAATTTGGTTTGCCACTTTTTAATCAATTTTTAAAGAAGGGGAATTTCTTGCTTTGGTTTCATTGCACCTTAATTTCCCATTCACCAAAATTCCTAGATCTCATAATACTTCAATCACAAAATGTCTAGGTATGTCTATTTTTTCTCAAGTCTAAAATTTAAATCGACGTAGTGTAATAGAATAATACCTTAATATCAAATTACCTAAATGAATGCGTGCTATTTTATGCAATTTTTCCATCTGTCATTTCAGCAGTTTTTCAAAATAACTTAATTGTTACGACATAGGTTATAAAAATGCACTTAAGACATAGTTAAAATGAATATTAGGTTAGGTATATGTCAAATGCTAAAAAAATCAGTCATAATTGTTTACATTATTTGCCACATCTATTGAACTCTACTTAACACTGTATCATCGCTCTTTCACTTGTTTGAAACAACTAAATATATGTAAGGTAGACATATTTTGGCTTTTCTTTTTTGTAAATACATTGGCATTTTGGAACTAGATTTTTATTCTTTTTTAGTCCTAGGTCCTAGTCTTCCAAATTCCAGTTCACTCAAAAATAGGCGTACCTAATATAATTTTAATATTTAATATGATATAAATTAGATTATGAATCTATTCATATCCTATTATTATAATTAGAATACGCCTGGAAGCTTCTCTGCACGTGTTCCCAACTCCAATGTTTTCAGATGGAGCTCGCATAACGACCTCCGAATAACGACTATTTCATGGACACCTAAATGTTTGGTTTGGATTATATTTATTGCTTTGTAAATTTAATAACAATTGCTCTGAGTATATTTAATGGAATGAAGATAATGTTAATATTACACAGGTACTTACTTGACTGACGGTTAAAAGAGGGTAATGTTTTGTGAGTGTCACATACATATGTATTCATTTCACTTGAGTTATTTAGTTATAATCGTGATTATTTAATCAAACAAATCAAAACTCATTTTTGGAAATTTAGGCCCGTTCCTAACTTGTTAGTTAATAGTGGGACGCGCCCATCACGTAGAGTCTGTTCGGAAAGAGAAGACTCGTGGAATGTATTGGGCCCTATACATTCCACGATTTTCTTTCCTCATAGACTTTAGCGGAAATGTGGCGTCTGCTCTGGCACTGACACCGTCGTGCCACAAGATTGTAACAGATGGCGTTAGCACTTTCTACATCGCGCTTACGGAGTTCCGAATGTCAGTTACTAACTTACTATAGGTATATATATATATAACTCCTAACCAACTCTCAGTAGACTTCGGTCCCCAGGCACAACACACGTCTCGAGAGAGTAGTCTATTACGCCTCTCTACCATTTCCACTAAGTAATTCTGATGTAGCAGCGATTTCTTACCTTAAAGAGTATTAATAACAATGAAATGGGTAGCTAAGATTTTGTATTTTCAACAAGTCACTACAGAATAATATACTTATGTAATCTCTTGAGTCTAGTTAATATTTAATTTTAATACCATCATAAAGCGACCATGACACGACGCCAACCACTTCATTATTCGCAATCATCCAAGTAGTTTATGAAACTACCACTTAGCAAAATCAATAGCGCCGATAAGTATCAGCAGTGGCAGCTATCCGTAATGTAGGGCAATCATCGCCGTGGCCGATAGTGATGTGCCTTAAGAAGACTTGCAACGGACTTGCGATCTTGCGAGTTTTAAGGTTTTATCTCAATAGCTCTGAAAGTATTTTTCTGAATATAATTTTGCTAGTCAAATCCCTCGGCTATATCACTAGCTATTTTATACTAAAATGATACTGTTATTGGTATGCAGGGTAACGATATTCAATTGGAAATAAATGAGTATTAGACATATTTTCGTGATTTTTTTCTATCGAGTCAACTTTAACGTTTTGCTTAGAGTCTGCCTTCGCAAGTATAGTCTAGTTTCCAAGTGACCAAATACCATGACAAATCCTTGGTATTTTATTTTTTTAATGGTAAATTAAATTTATATTAACTACAATGTTGTATCAGTTCTTAATTCATTTCCAGGAAATATTTCCTACGCAGAATGTAGATATCAGTGCGAAGTTAATACGTTTCGATGCATAAAGGGTTTCTAGACCACGGTGTCACCTTCCCTTAGGAGATATCCATCGAACACAATCGATTCTGGAAATATTGGTACCCCCGTAGACGTGATTCCCCAAGCAATGCTTAATTTGTTTATTGGTCTAATAACATAATAAAAGACAATATAAGCCGTACATTATGTTATCAGTCAGGATATAACAGACCAAATGCGAGTATAGGCGTTACAGCTTGGCCATAAATACTCATATAACTGTTCGGCTGTTCTCCTCTACAGGTCGCATTTCCCAACCGATACTCCTGAAATTTGATTAGCATTAATAATTGTTTATTGCCCAAAGGATGAATGAAAGGAACCATTTTCCGACGTGGATAACAATAGTTCAAATGAAAATGCCCTACACAATGCTTGTAAATCGCTAATTAAAGGTTTCTACAAAGTGATATTGTTACCGTGAGCTTCTGCAAAAAAATCACGTGTTTCCTGGTTTTTTTTTTTATGTTTATGCGAATTTAGTTCACGACATTGTAAGTTACGTAGAAACTTAATAGGAGATTTAATATTATGAGAACAATCGCGGTAAAAATATGTTTAAGAATAAAAAAAAAAACAACATAAAAAAAAAATATCTTAAGGCTAGCTTAAGCTGAGTCAATAAGTCCCCCCGAGTTGTCTCCGGCGCAAAGATACCCATCACATTAGCCGCATTGCCACGTTGAATGGCGATGAACAACCCTTGCACCAGGTACGATCCTCCCGCTTCATGACTGCGGCAAAATCTGCAGCGGCACCAGCTGTCTGCACGGTTGGGCCGCAGTGTGAGGCTTCGAAAGTGCTAACGCACGTGACGTCTCACAGGAGGCACTTTCCCCTCTGCCACGGCACCAAAGTCAAGCCGTCTGGCCATTCCCCATCGGCGCGGCAGAGACCTGGAGGCTCCAAGACCCAGAGGATGTTGGCGGGTATTAAAGCCCTCCTCACGATATCATTAAGAGTGTGGTGACGTGGAAACCTTCCCGAACAACGACAGCAACTCAATGCGTGATGGCCATTCGCCTCCATCATGGAGCAATAAATAAAAAACATTTCAAAAACAGGATCAGAAGATAGGCACATCACTATCGGCGTCCCGTGATCTGGCAACTTTGTTTATTACTTTCCTAATTTCGCTTTATTGTCCGACTACCTCTCGGCGAGTAGATAAATAAAAACTAAATTGTTTTCACCATAGCCTTATATTGTGGTTCCTTTCTTTGGAAAAAATGTCTTTCGAATTGTAAGTCAGCCTGTCCGTATGTCATAAGCTGTAATAGTAGACATGTGACATTTTTACAGTGTTTTAACGTCATCATTACAATTTTTTTAATAGCTGTTTTAAAATGTTAAAAGGTATATGTTTATTACTAAACAAACAGTATAGAATATTAAATTAATTAAATTAAAAACACATTTGTTTCAAAAAATTGGCATTACAAGAAAACCAGTGCAATGATCCCCACACTAGGCTCAGCCTATAACGTGGGAATCTTAGAGAAGTATCGAAATAGTGCGGTTCTTATTTTAAAAGTTACATAATTATCGTTGAAGCTACTACATTATATATATATATATATATGATTAACTAAAAATTAACTCTTCAACCCTGCCAGCTTTTAAAGAATACAAATCAATAGGAAATATCGGCTGAAGGGGTTTTCAGATTTGAGAATTTTAGGTAAATATCTCCGTCGCCCTGACAGGGACGGCTCCTAAAATTAGTGCGTTAAGGACAAATGCAGCTTAGGGGGAAAATCCTGCGTAAAAATCTCAGAAATTGAGGTTTTGTTCTCGATATTTTCCTCCTTCAAAACTTAACCAATCGTAACGAAATTTGGAACTGAGTGAGAAATAAATTATCTGTGTCTAACCGTTTTGATTTGTGCGTTTATTGTTGCCGATTTTATATGCTAAGCGCATTTATTTGGCGGTTTTAGCGCTTTTTAAAGTAACCTAGTTCTTATAAAAAAACAAGAATATAAAAAAAGTAAACCGTACAGTCGAGTTCATAAATATGTATACATTTCTTCACCTTAATCCATTGCAATAATAAGGTGAAAAAATGTACACATATTTATGAACTCGACTATACATACATAGGTACTCAATACTGGTAATATTGAACTCATATACAAAATCCTTAAAACTTTTGATGAAAATAATTTTATATGTAAATACACCACTGATTTTTGATCTCACAATAATTAGGTAAATCGTTTTTTTTTATTGGAACGTGAAACGTTGTCGCGGGTAATGAGACGAATAAACAAACTCCGGAGGCAAACACTCAAAGTCAAATAAACGTGGCTTAGATTTTACGAATTTTACCTGTAAGAGCGTTTACAGACTGACTTTTTATATGAGCATACGCGTACGAGCGTGTAAGCTCGTATAGACCAAATGTAAGGAAAAATAACGCGCGCCTAATCTCGTAAAACAAAATGGAGGGAATTGTATCGCGCGTATAAACATGTACCGCCGAAACGACCGTATATATGCGCGTAAAAATACGCTAGTTTGAAACCACCTTAAGGACATTTTATAGGTATCTAATGAAATAAAGATCAATGTAATATGAGAGGTTTATGGGACATTTATTACAGCGACAGTTTCCTACCTGTGGTACCTATTTTAAAACTTCTAATCAATCGCATATTATGTTATCAGTGAGGTAACTGACCGAATGCGAGCAAGCATAGATCTCCATTTCAGCTTCGGCAAAAATACTCGTATAACAACTGTCCGGCTGTGCTCCTCCAGCCGGACTAGGAGATGATCGGCGCGACAGTATCTCGCCCGCAAGATAGACTACCCGTCCCTCTTTAATTAATACAGTGTAAAAAAGACGGGTATTCTATCTCGCGGTTAAGATACTGTTGCGCCAATCATGTGCTAGGCCTACAGTTGGTAGTAAGTATTTCTCAACCAATTCACATGAAATAAAATAATTTCGTAGTTTTAGTTTTGGATTATGTTTAATGGCGGAATCTTGGGTGTTCGCGACAGCTCTTATAGCTACTTTTATAGTTATTATGGTGTTGTAGCTCAGTACGTAGGATTCTTCAGGTCACAAACCAGGCATAGAATTCCCACCCTCGGACCCGCAGTCTCGAGGCTTCATAATACATCTCTAAAATTAATAGGCCTATATAAACCTAAATAATAAATTTAAGAGGTAATAACTCTAAAGTATCCTCTTTAAAGTAGTTTAAGAACTTTAAGAGTTACACCCAAGTACTGAATTATGAAGATTTGTCCCTTGCTGAAGGCCTCGGTATTGGTATAGCTGACGAAATATAAGTCAAAATATAATATTTCTAACAACTTGGCGAATTGGTGCAAATACTACTTAATGAACGAAACAATCTTGACTTTGCGTCCGTTTACAATAGCACAGACCAGTACGACTACTAATCGGAACACATCAACAATGCAGGTCACCACACAAAAGCGCTACCATAAAAATTTTGTGCGATGGTGCGACCGATTATTTTAATTTACAATTTAATTACGACCAGTATGAAAAAAAAATGAAAATGAAAAAATGTTTATTCTGTTTAAGAATTACTTATACAGTTGTAAGTGTTGGCGCCTCTTTTTAAGTAACAAATACCTGTGTTAAGAGGCACCGCTCTTCCTTAATTAGTAATAGAACAATTTTTTTTTAAATTTAAATAGAAATAAAAAGATAAAATTAACATATCAGACACTAACAAAAGTAATTGCTTATAGATTAATTTAACCTAATGAGAAGATGGACTTGCAAGTCCATATATATATGTGTGTGTGTGTGTGTGTGTGTGTGTCCAGTAGTCGTGTAAATTAAAAATATTTACACAAATTAGGCTTTAGGGGTATAGGGACTTGGAAAATGGTGAAGTGAATAAAACATCTCCTGCATCTAAATTTTTGGGGAGGAGCGCTGTTTACCCTAAAGTACAGGTTATACCTATTTAGGAAGCAGAGTTTCTAATTTAAAGAAATCTATGTAATTTGATGTTTATGAAATAAATTCATTCATTTATGCTGAGACGAACGGCCCGATTCGAACTTGAAGATACGTCAAATATTAGGTCTAGATACGATATCGATTGGATATGTTAGAATCAAATGTGACGTTTCTTCAAATAAAAACGTCACTTTTAATGCAATAATATGTCACGTATCTTAAAGTTCGAATTGGGCCGAAAGTCGTATTATTTTACAAGTAAAATTGCACCTATGTGTGATTTATTTATTTTTATTTTATTTTTTTACACTTTTATACCTTACACCTTTGTAATAAGGTGAAAATGTAAACATATTTTTGACAGCGACTGTACTACATTGTACATGCCATGATAATTAGGTGCCTAATATTCGAAAACAGTACAACAAAACGTTGGTACGTAAAAAAATACTTAAAATATTTACTTGCATTAGTTAGTTCTATTACCTATGTATGAATACGTTTGCTACAAAAGACTGATCGCTTAACCCAGAGAGTATAAAATGCATGTTACAGATTTTGTTACTCAATACCCCCGAGAAGCCATATCACGCCATATTTAAACAAATCATCCATTCTGGACATGACTTCTCGAAGACATTTACACCGGGCATGTCTTCTCTTTGGCGTTATAAAGAAAAAAATCGCCGACATATTTCTATTCTAAGATTAATATTTCAGCCTTTCACACCCGACTCTCTCGTCTCCTAGAAATGTACCCACGTAGAACGGTTGCTTTTACCGGTTGTTTCCGATATCTCGCGACCAAATGCTGGAATGATATCCCCCACCCGTAAGACGGCTGAAAAGTAAGCATACTTTCAAACATAACTTTTAAAAGTTATTATTTGCAATACAAAAATCGGGGATAATCGGTTTTCAGAATATAATAGGTACTTCAGAGAATTTCTAGGAGGTATTACATCAAACCGACACACTTATGTATTTTTTAATTTTTTATGATCACTTTTTTATTTCTGGGTACTATTTCACTTATTTATTTTATTTAGAAACAATTATCACTCTTACAATCTGATCATATTTAGTATTTTATTACTACTTCACATTTTTACATCACACTCACCACGTGATCTGGGTTCCGACAGAATACCAGTGCTTTGCTCGAAAGAGTGAAGCGTATAGCTGAGTCGGCACCCTTTTGTTGTTGCTGCAATGCACACAGTATATAACTACTGCTATTGCACTATTCCTGATATGTTTATAAGATTCTGTATTTTGTTAATTGTGTATTCCTCTGTTTGCCTATGTGTTTCTAAATTGTGTGTATTTGCAGCAAACAAATAAACGCTTTATCTATCTATCTGTATATTAGATAAGTTGCTCCAAAAAACCGTAAAATAGATAATTCAATTGGAAATAGCGTCTGCGTCGCCAGTGGTAAATACAGACAGAAGGGTTTCGGGGAAGTACTCCCTTGACAGGGGTAACGTGTGTTACAAAAATAGGATTGTATAAATTGATTTTGCAACGTACTGATGCGCAAGTAAATCTGCTTTTTATTCAAATTTATATTCCTTTCCCTAATGTGTGGGAATAGGAATAATTTTATAATTTAAGTTGCTTTTCTTAAGTTGAGTTGTGACAGATATATGTTCGTAAAAAGGGAGAACTGTAACGATACATTGTTATGCGTTTTAATTATTACGCTTTAGTATTCTTTTTTTATAATTCTACGCTAAAGGCAAAACAATACGGGTAAATTTCTGTGGCTACTTCTTTTTAGGGTTCCGTACCAAAAAGATACAAAAGGAACCCTTATGGTGCGACTCTGTCCGTCCGTCTATCTGTCTGTCTGTCACATCGCTAAATATCTCGAGAACCACTGAGCTATCGATTTGACATTTGGAATAGTTATGAATAACGCTAACCCAGACACATCAGTTTGCAATTAACCAACTTTACGTGTGTTTATTACACCTGAAATTCCTATGAGATTACATTAAATACGCCTTTTATTCCTGAGAATTATCCACGCAAAACTAACATACGTGCATTACATTAACCAATTTGATGACGATAGATGGTACTGTACATAAATACTTAGTAAAGGTACTTCTGATGAAAAGTCTGCCGCCTTTATAGTTTCACGAGATAATTCAAAGTTTGTACGGGACCCTCGGTGCGCGAGAAAAACGAACTCGCACTTGACCGGTTTTTTTTATTGCTCACGGGTAAAGCCCGAAAATTAAATCTGCTTTATCACCATTACCCAGCCAGTGTTGAGGAGACTTAGATGTGTACAGGTAAATGCCAAATATAGATAAATGTTGTTAAAATTTTCGGACTTTACCTAGAAGGCTTGGGTAATACTAGTTGTACCCGCGTAAACTTGAGTTTAATTAATCATCTAACATTACCCGTAACATATATAAATTGACAAAATAATCTATGTAAAATAGTGTGATAAATTGGGTTAAAAGGTTTTGCTGGTCGAAGCCGCGGGCGTAGGCTAATATACTACGAGTATGTGTATTTAATAAATGTGTTTGTGAAAACAAGAGTGTTTGTTATCAATTTACGTATCAAAACACGTCGCAGCACGTTTGTTTCCAATTACTTGTACATGTGATTTAACAATGTTAGCAGAGCTACACTTGCATGTTGTTCGGATAGAAGCATAAGAGTAAATAAATGGAACCAGAGTAACAGCTTAATTTTATTCCATAACTAATATTAGGTATACAGTAGTAGCTGTGCTGGTGTCTCTTTTTAAGTATTTAAAATACTTGTGTTAAGAGAACACCGCTCGTCCACAGGATGTTTTGCTTACAATATAACATGTTCGTACAGGTGTATATTTTATCTTTCGATGACATCGCATTGTAGCATTTAACTTAAGAAAAACAAAAACAATAGAATTATAAAAATATTAGGGCATACTCTTATAAATACTAGGTAGAGTTATAAGCTTGGGACAACTCTGTGAAATTTCCCCTGATATAGCTTATTAAGCACATTCCGACTTTAACCCTTTTCCAGGCCGCACCAATCTACAAGGTTTTCCCAAAAAATACAAATATATTCCCATTCATTCAGCTTTGGTGAGTCATTTGAAGACAAGTCACATTTCCCGAAAGCGCTATCTAATTTGAACCTTAAATCGGAAGGCTACAGTTGAAATTCTATTGGCGCGTATGTGGTCGATAAATCGTACTATGCCTGAAAAAGGGCTAAAAGATCGATAACTAACTAAAATTGACATTTATTTCGATTCCGCTGTGATCCCAATAAGATCTACGATATTTCTAACGTCGATGTGATATTGGTTACCCGAATCGAGCTGTTTCCAGAAACCAGAACTTATCGTTATCGTATCTCATTGTTCGAATCGGGCCGTGAGTTGCATGGTCACAGCAAATCATCGTTTGCAATCGGCATGTGCACGTACACGGTTATAATAGTAGTGAACTCACCTTCCCATTGCATGTAACTGTTACTCTTTCCACATTACTTTACTCTTTTGCTAGAAGTTTGTGTAATTAGTTACGTGTTTGATTGCTTTTAGTTGTTTAAGAGAAGTTGATCTATTAGTTTTGTTTATAAGACAGCGGCCATTACACTATGGCCGCGAGATTGCGAACTTTAGTCTAAGTTTATGTTTGTCTAAAATGTTAATTTTAGATGTTTTCATTTGATTATAACTTACTATGGTGTTGTCTACTTTATATTCTTTATAAGATAAAGTAGACAACAATAGTTGAATAGCGGTTACTGCTTCGTTGTGTAAATATATAAAATTGATAGTTTATACCACAAACAATTGGCTGTCTATAGACAACTTTATGGAACCTATGAGTATTACCTATCTTTTTAACAAAAATGTACAAAATTTGTATTCTTTATTTACAATCTCTGGGTCACCTCGCAGAATGTTGAAATTAATAAATATAAAGAAAAAATTCTAAGTAATTTCTTTTTAGGCTTTCAAATTGAGCGCCATGAAGGAAGGACTTTTTTAATTTCAAATTGAGTGTACAATAATATTTTCAGAATTATTGGAAGTAGGAGATTTCGTACCAAATTTAGTTGATTAAATTTGATCAACCAAATTATGTATTAAAGATGTAAACTTTCTTGTCAATTATTAGATTATAACTCAAGGCGAATAGAGGGTGCAAATTGCCGATTAACGTCGCGAGATCCGATAGATTGCGCAGATAGTCAAAGCTTAGAAATTGGGTCGTGTAGTCACTTATCGCCGGCGGCTGAGCCCGTCAGCTTATATCACCGCAACTTGTGGGGCATTCTACTTGCTTAGAAAATGAGTATGATATTGCAGCCGAAGTATAAGTGGGTCAAAATCACTTTCATTGTCTTGTTTCTGACCACTCTGTCACGCTTGTATTTGTATTTTTTATTTATTTATTTGATAGGTTAAATAAAAAAGGCGAGTGCTATTGCATGTATTTTAGCTGTTGATTAAAAGTTAAATAAAAAGTTCCTCTCATACAAAAAGCTACACTCCGTTACATTTTTTTGGGAGAAAAAACAAGACAACGAAAATAATTTTGACCCAAGTACCTCATTATCAACATAACTGACCTATATACGACCAAATACTGCGTACAGGCTGCGTAGCCAACGTGCCAATCGTTAATGCTCCGTGGCGTAGCTTAGTCACCTTTCTCTATCACTCTTTCATAATTAATGCGACAGTGACAGTAGTGTTTCGTTCACTATGGAGCGGTAACGATTAGCACGTTGGCTACGCGCCCAGGCCTCTCAAAAGACGCTTTTGGCAACAGCTTAGACACCATATTTAAAATAAGATTTTTTAACAAACATAACAAAGCGCAGATTTCATCATGATGTTTTCCTTGACCAAAAAGCAACTGGGAAACTAGCCAAGATGTCAATCGTTCGCAGACAACGAAACGGAACGCTACGTTAAACATAAATAATTTATGGAAATGATAGCGTTTTTTTTCCTGCAAAAGATTGTCATCTTGGCTAGGTCCCCTGGTAAGTAAATATTAATCGCACATAAGTTCAGAGAAGTAATGGGTACAAGCTGAGTTTTGACCTACGACCCGTTTAGAAGCCGATAGGGATAGCTCAGATAGTCAAAGCTTATAAATGGGGTTGTGTCGTCTGTTATCGCCGCCGGCAGTATTTGGGTGGGGAGCTCGTCCGCTTATGTCATTGTCACTTGTGGGACATTTGATTGCATGCAAAATCTAAGGAGCGTGTATGAACTGTAGACGACAGCACAGAAGCTTCCTATTAATTGCCGCGAAGCAATGTCAAGTCTCCTTTTTTAGGGTTCCGTACCCAAAGGGTAAAACGGGACCCTATTGCTAAGACTCCGCTGTCCGTCCGTCCGTCTGTCCGTCTGTCACCAGGCTGTATCTCATGAACCGTGATAGCTACTCAGTTGAAATTTTCACAGATGATGTATTTCCTTTGCCGCTATAACAACAAATACTAAAAAGTACGGAACTCTCGGTGGGCGAGTCCGACTCGCTCTTGTCCAGTTTTTTTTAGATTTAAGCCACTAGATGGCAGACTCTACTATGTGAAATAGGGCCAGCGTGTAGGAGGCAGCATCTGCTTAGAAGCGTGAATTATTTTCGCTTACAATTCACCTGATGGCAGAGCCTCCAACACGCACAGTCTCTATAAGAAACTAATTATCAACATAACCAAACTACTTATAAACTATATACTGGGCATATACTTCCTCTCATGAGGTTATAGGCTACCATTGAGACTTCATAGATAGGTCAAAATTTTCTCGGAGATATAATATGGGCATGTGATGCGACATTTTCGATTTTCTTTCAAAGTCAGGGTGATATTTCTGCCTGAGATACAAATGCAAAAAGAGTGTAAAGATTATGTCTAGTACAGTGTAAATTGTCTATTTAAGGGCAGTAAATACCGCGTTAAAAGAAGCATTAATTTTTCAAATCTAATTATCTGTCAGATGTCAAATCTTCTTTAAAGTTAACTATGGCAGTAGCATTTCAATATGCATCGCCTATTTCCTTATATAACAGGTTGTTTATTTAGTCACCTGCAACAATTTACGGGGTGAATATCGCGAAATAAAATTTACTCTCCTACAGAAATTATCAAGGTCAGACAGCCAAAATGTAAACAGCCAATTTTTTTTCTGCGATTTCGGGGTTGGTCTTCTTCTTCCTCGCGTCCCGGCATTTTGCCACGGCTCATGGGAACCTGGGATCCGCTTGACAACTAATCCTAAGATTTGGCGTAGGCACTAGTTTTTACGAAAGCGCCTGCCATCTGACCTTCCAACGCAGAGGGTAAACTAGGCCTTGTTGGGATTAGTCCGGTTTCCTCAAGATGTTTTCCTTCACCGAAAAGCGACTGGTAAATATCAAATGATATTTTGTACATAAGTTCCGAAAAACTCATTGGTACGAGCCGGGGTTTGAACCCGCGAGCGCCTGATTTCAAGTCGCACGCTCTTACCGCTAGGCCACCAGCGCTTTTTTTGTCTCATAGTAAAAGTTGCTCAGTATGATAGCTCAGTAAATAAAAACCTATATAAGGGTGAGACACTTATCCTAAATATTGTGATGTAACGGGGAGCAATCACCGAGTTGTATGTGGACAAATTCGCGGGCAAAAGCTAGCAAGCACTTACGTAACTTATGGATTACGATCCATAACACTATTTCAGCAACTTGTTGAACAAATTCTGGCATGAGTTGCGTGCCAACGAAGTTCATAAAGCTACATTTCCATTCAATTTGCAATAAATATCAATGAAATGCGATTCTTGGCACGATAGCAAGTAACTAATTAAATACTATCAGAAAACTATATCTATCAATGTTGCAGTTTATTGGAAATGAGGGTTGGCAAAAAGACCTACCAAAGGGCACCCTAATTTTGCTCAAATATAATATAGTACAAATATTAAAATAATATTTTGCAATTTAGTCATCATTAGGCTTAGGACTTTTGGTAGCATACCGTGGTTCTAGAATCCATGGAGTCGTATTTTTTTTTCAAAGTCAAAGTTAGGTATATTTATATGTAAAAATTACGTAAATGTTTGTAAATAGAATAAACTATTGGGGGATTGGGGTAGGGGGGTCGTTTTTGGAACACAAATTATTTGATGTTTCTTTTACTATCGTAAAGAATGTGTTTTGTCAGATACACTCTTTTCTCAGATCAATATTCAATAAGATATTGGGGGTTTTCAGTATATCTCGGTAAACATTAATCGTAGAACATAAGAGAGCATAACACACTTATTTAAAGTTAAACACACTCTTTGCGATGGTAAAAGAGAAAAAAAAAACATCAAAAATGTTCTGACCCGTAACTCATCCCCTACCCCATACCCCATACCCCAACCGTTTATTTATTTTACTAGCATTAACTTCATTTTCACATATAAATATACCTGTAATGTTTACTTTGACTTTGAAAAAAAAATATTTTGCGACTCCATGGATTCTAGAACCACGGTATGCTACCAAAAGTCCTAAGCCTAATCATCATTAAATCAGCCGAATGACTACGTGACACATTAGGCTTCTTTTCTAGGGTCGGTCGAATATTTCCCTTATCTTACAATTTTACTCGATCTTCGCTAATTGTAAAATACCATACGATGAGAGAAAGAGAGAGAGAAAAAGCATGAGTTAGTAGTATTTTCTTGGACAAAGCTTCCCTTTCAACTTTAATCCCCAATCTTGGAAAACGGTACTTTCTCATTTCGGAGCAATTTCGACGAAAGGTTGAGTAACTTTCGGAAAAATAAATATAAAAACACATCTTCGTACTACACAAATTTAGTTTTTTTAATAACCATTTTGGCAAGGTTAGTCTGCAGTTGCACCATGGTTAGGAATTTGATATCTCTTCATCTTTTTGTAATTAAAAAGTAATCACTGAAGAAAATACGAGGAAAAAAGAAGGAATTAAATTATGGATCCCTCAAATGAGTAGGTATTTTTAAACCAACGGCCCTAATCGACAGTTTTTATCCATAAATAAAACCCGTCGCCGCTGCAGCCGCCTCTCCAAACGGATCAACACAGATTACCATCCGACGGACCAAACCATGGAGTTAGCATTAAACACAACTAACTGGAAGGATTCTGTTACTCTAATCCAACATTACCCAAACTATGGGTTGTGACTTGCGACCCATTGGTGAGTCACGAGTGAATATTTTATGGGCCCTGAAACTCCACTAGTAGGAAATCTGAGCGTTACTAATAATATTTTAGGCCCCCGTTTTAAGACCGCCAAGATTCGGGCCCCAAAATGGCAGTTTTTTATGTGAGTCCAGTCAACTTTGTAAACCACTGCTCAAATCTAATCATAGATAAATAAGTAAACATAGAGTGCTCACTCCATACAACTGACTATTAGCCCAAAACCTTGAAATAATGTAGGTAATTTGATAAAATCTAAGCTCACGTATAGTAAGTAATAAATAATACTTAGTCTAGACTAATGGTTCGGTTAAGTTACAAATCAACATCGTGCCATTTTCTTGGAACTTACGTATAAAGTATAATTTGCGGAAGGGGAGGCAGTATAAGGATAAACGCTGTGAGGAAACTTGGCTATTAAAGCCTATTTTCCCCTCTGAGTTAAAATTTCAGATGGCACTCGCTCAGTAAAACCCAGTGCCTGTGCCAAATCTTTTACCTTAGTTAAATTAACATTGTCATTAAAAAACCTTAGCAGTCACACAAACCTCGAATGTATGTGTGCGGCTTTTATTAAAAAGAGAATTATCACGTCACCTATTCGGAAAAGGCCTTTTTTCTGTCACTAACAAATTTATTTCCACCTTGAGCGTTAACACTTGAATCCCTCACTACGCTCAGGATTCAATGTACGCCCATGCCGTAAACATGTAATTTTGCTCCCTTGTGCCAAAATATACTATTAAACCAAACACTGCAGTACCTCCCATCTTAAAGGCTGGCAACGCACTGTCCAAGAGCGGCGGTGATCGCTTACCATCAGGTGATCCGTCTGCTCATTTGCCTCCTCTATCATAAATTAAAAAAAAAACCTCATTACAGTTGACAATGCTCTTTCCAGTCTCACAGTTAATTCCATGGCCGGGACATTGCGGGAGATCCTAATTTTGAATTCGGGGTCACAGTCGTTTGTTTACTGAAGGACTGTTTACATTTATGTGACCGATTTCTCTGCGGATTCGCCTGTGAAAGGAATAAGCTTGAGAATCTACACCTATTCAATCAATCGAATGGAAGGGGTGCGGTATCCTTTCATTTATCTGAAGCGCGGTTTTATGTGTCATGCAAGAACGCTATTTTCTGTTTCCGCATATGTTGGATAAAATTGACTTTAAGATATATAAAAGTTTATAAGTTTCATGCATGCTTTTAGTTTCAAATTCTAAAATGGAGAGATATTTTTTTTTTTTATAAGACACACCAACAGTACATAAACAAAGCTAGCAAAGTAACAAGTATAGTGGCCACGTATAATATCTATGCACCAATAACAGGTGTGCAACAACACTCAAACAGTTCGAGGCTTTTTACACTACATTATTAACTACAACTATACATTAATAGATTAAGTGATTGAAACATGCATAGGAAAATACTAACTACTACTAATAGTACTAATATAATACCACAAGAGATATGAAATCAAGCAGCAATCGTCTATTGAGAAACTTTTTACTAGAAAACCCATTATATTAAATTAGTACATTACGATACAAGTGCGAAAAATAGGAAATTCGAAACGAGTGGCGATAAATTAAAACACGACCGAAGGGAGTGTTTTAAATCGACACGAGTTGCGAATTACCTATTCGCACATGTATCGTACAACGTTTTACAGTACATATGGCCCTTTAAATGTTCGACACAGTAACGTAATATGCTACTTCTCGCACTAGTGCTATAAAGTAGCCCCATATGTACTGTAAAAGTGTATTTTTAACATAACTGTATAATCGCGTAATTATTTGACATTGCCTTTGTTTATTATTGATATTGTTTGACGAACCTTTCCGGGCGAAATTTTTCATATTATGTATAATTAATGAAATCAATTTAGTTGGATTATCTTGCTATTATTTGATTTCTGGCGATCACAATATAGATTCTTATAAATTGGCATTAATGTAATTGGACTGTAATCATAAGTTGTGAACTAAAAAAAATCTAATCATACCTAACACAATAACCTATCCTAATGGCTGAACAGAACTGCAATCAGAGATCATAATCGGGTAACGTACAATCAAATGTACATATTTGATGATCAACGCTCTACATATAGACCCCGAGCCAGTAACAAATTTCGTTAGTCATAGCTTCCCGGGCGTTAATTTGTAAAGTGGTTAAGGGTGATGTATAATGAAGCCTTGTGAAAGTTGGCTGCTGCTACGTTGATGAATTAAGGAACGGGTGCCACCCAAGGAATAAATAAATCCTTCCAGTTTTATACTAGTTGTCGCTCAGAAAGAACTTATTTACCTTCTTACTAGTAAACCTTAACAACCTCTTAGAAACCTTTTGGTAAATTATGTCTCTTTCGAAAGATGAAAAATAATAATAATATTAATGTACAATACATGGTTAACGGTTCCACTATAGCTGTCCAAAGACATTGTATTTCAGTTAGGTATTTATTTAATTTTTAAGGTATGTTTTGGAACTCGTAAGTTGAATTTTAATTTATTTTATATTGTGTGTTGTCGTTTTTGGTGAACAATAGAACTTCAATAAAGACCATAAAATGATTGCATTTTTAATTGTGTAATGAAGTCAGTTATTTTTTAGTGAAACATTATAATTCTACAGGATTATGTAGACAATATTGTAACACGGGTTAAAAGCTTGCATTAACCCGCCCGTTAAATCACGGTAAAATGCAAGAACCGGGCCTGCTGCCTATCTTCATTACATCGTCGACAGAGCAGAATAAGTGGATGTCAGCAGTTATCCACACTACTGTACTCTATGATCAAAAAGGTTTAGTTATTAAGAAAATTCTAAGCGAAATTTAGCCTTTTTCGAATAGTATAAAGACAACAAAAACTATCAGTTATTTGAAATATTACATGTTTGGACTTTGGAAAGAACCGCCAATAAATATTTCATTTAGCCTTTTCTCTCTCGCGTTTTGTACACACATTTAATGATATGAACGGATCTTCTGCGATATGAGTTCATTATATTTACCTCAAATCAAACGTTTCTGCTTTGGTCTCTTTACAAATGAAGATCTCGAATTATAGTACAATTACAAGGTATACTAATTACAGTAAAAGTTATAAAAAGTTATAAAGTTATAAAAATTCAAAAATGCGCGTTTTCCTAGAGGTAAGACCTAGCAACATCAATTTTACGCCCTCGAAAACCCCAATATATAATATATATATAGTTTTGCTCGTTTAAAGGTATAAGATTATAACGTGAAGCGTGAAATGCAAATAGGTAAGTAATTGGATGAAAATAATTGAAATAAAATATTATTGTAAGTGTTTTTGACGGTAAAACTTATTAACTCCTTTATTCATAAAAAATACTAATGAATTTTTAAGTCAGTGACTTTATGATATGATTAAGAAATAGGCAGAATATCCTCCCCGTAAGCTTTTTGGGAATTACAGAATTGATTAGCAAATGTACTGGAAAAACATACGCACCCCTCTGAGGATATCATACATGCGTTACTAGGTTATTATTCTTACTTTCGTTCTTGCAGTAATAGTAAAAATGGATTTTGGAAATGATGGGCGCAACATTTTTACATACAAATAGGTAAGGAAATTTCAAAATAAGGTACGAGGAAAGAAGAGCGAAATAATATTTTACAGTACATATGGGGCTACTTTATAGCACTAGTGCGAGAAGTAGCATATTATATTACTGTGTCGAACATTTAAAGGGCCATATGTACTGTAAAACGTTGTACGATACATGTGCGAATAGGTAATTCGCAACTCGTGTCGATTTAAAACACTCCCTTCGGTCGTGTTTTAATTTATCGCCACTCGTTTCGAATTTCCTATTTTTCGCACTTGTATCGTAATGTACTATTTTATAGGACATTATTACACAAATTGACTAAGTCCTACAGTAAGCTCAATAATAAGGCTTGTGTTGTGGGTGCTTATAATTTATAAACTACTTAAATACATATAAAACACCCAAGACTCAATAACAAATATACGTGCTCATCACACAAAAGAATGTCCTTACCGGGATGGGTTCAAACCCAGGACCACCGGCTTCATAGGCAGGCTAACTACCCACTAAGCCAGACCGGTCGACGATTTTGCTCTTATTTCTTAAAATTTGCTATATATGTGTCTCCGCCCAACAATGAGTTCCGTTCATAACTGACGAACGTCGTATAAAATCATAACACTAATATATTCCATTTATGAATTTATAGAATTTTTAAAATACGCTGTTTTTACTTTGAAAAGTATTTGTTATTCATAAGTGCATTGTAATATACTAAAGTGATAGTGCTAGTAAAAGTGTTTATGCTAAATTAAATAAAAAAACTTTCACTTTCACTTTAAATTTTCCGATTGCTATCACGGCTGTTATGCAGGCACTGCTGGAATCCAGCGGCAATTCAATTCAAATTCAATTGTGTCTATGCATGCAGTAAATTGCACATTAAAGTGCGACCAGGACATTTAATTACAGGGCACTCTGTGGTACAGAACAGATAATAGTACTATTACTTACGTATTATAGAAGGTCCAGTCTAACGGCCCGATTCGAAGAATGAGATACGATAACGATAAGTTCTGGTTTAGATAAGTTCTCATTTAGACATCGTTTGTATGTCGTATAATTGACAGAAGCAGCTCAATTCGGGCAACCAATGTCACTGACGTCAGAAATATCGTAGGTAGATCTTAGTGGGATCACAGCGGAATCAAAATAAACGTAAATTTTGACATGTCGTTTAGTTATCGATCTTTTAAAAATCTTTCCAAGATTACCAATCACACATTAGAGGTACTTTCAGTGGTACATATTTTTGGTGAAATTCGTTTTGGAGTAGTTTAGTAAAGTATTGGTGACCTTCGCTTGAAAAGGTTAACTCGTGTTACTTAAGTTTATATTGACTATCTCCGTTAGAACTGTCACCAGCAAAATACTACGAGATAGCGAATAGGGCATATTTTATGTCCAAAAATGCACGTTCTGTCGGGTCCCTAGGATTGGTGAACGCGTTTTTTTTAATATTTAACATCATTTTAGTGTAAGATGTATAGCGATTTTTATATCTCAGACGAGCAAATGTGATTTTAAACGTCAAATTTCTATGAAATTACGACACATATACATCGCTGCAGAATTATCTTGGTCTGATTCTAATCGTTTTTCATAATCTCTCGTTTTAGCTTATGTCTTTGTAAGAAAGGGATATAACATAAAATAATTAATTAAACCTCGTAAAATTCTATGATTAAGGATTCCCTTAATCATAGAATTTTTATACGTAAAACACTTAATTAAGTCACCTGTTGTATGTAGTTGTGACGTGTTCGAATAGACATTTGTTTTGTTTGTGTGTGTCTTTTAAACATATTGTCTATTCGAACACGTCACAACTACATACAACAGGACGTGACTTACTTAAGTTTTTTACCTATACACTGTGTTTAGTTACTGCGATAACCGATAAATTAAATATTTAGTGTTGTCACAGTTCTGGGCATGTGGGACGTTTCCCTACACTCCATCCAATCAAATTATAGATATTTCAGCTAAACACTTGTAGGGCTTATCAACCAATCTCCAGTTTGGCACTTTGTCTTGTCAACTTGTCACTGTTTCCGAGACTAAATAATAGTTCTACTAGTCATGTTCCTATATTGAATGTTTCAATTTGTTTTTTGTCTACCTTCGTTGGTCCCCGCGGATGACTATATAAACATCGGACCTGACGATTCGCGTGGTTTTTTCGTTCGTTATTCTCGCGAAATTTTAGCTCTGCCTACGCCTCGTTTACACGTGCCGACGCTTTCTGAAAAAGTGTTATCCGATAAAAAATGGTAGAATCCCGTTTACCACAAAGAATATCGTTTTTGCCTCAACAACCTCGACGGGTTCCTTATATCTATAAAAATCTGAACGCAAACGTGCAATGTACAAAATGTACAGTAAATATTGTACATTTTATCGAATATGCTCGAAAATATTAACCTTATTCTAGCAAAAGTACTTCTTTGTATTTTATTACAAGCTTTTATTTTAGTTTCACTTGTCCTGTTGTCTGTCTGTCGGTCTTGCAAGTTAAATTTAATCCACTTACCGGTTTTCGATTGAGCTAATGCATACTTATGTAAGTCGGGTGTCAATGCACTATTATGGTACCATCGAGCTGACCTGATGGAGACAAGAGGTGGACATAAGAACTATGTGATACAACAACGCAACCTAATTGTGTTTGGGGTTTTTAGAATTGGCTCGATGAGTATTAGTTGCCTGTGTAAAAGAAAAGTGAAGTCAGCGATAAAAGCTTGTAGCAAAAATGAACTTATTACCAAAAAAATATTTTCCATTTTGTGCAATAAAATTTAAAGACATAAATAAAAATAGTAGGGGAAGTTTTTTTTTATTATGGACAAACTCAACAGAAAATATCAAAATCATTATTATCATACTGTTTTAGCGGATGGAACGTTGTATTATGACTATCCATAACTGTATTTTTTACCTTTTAAAAACTTGTCGACTAAGGAAAATCAATTCAAACAGCTAATTAATAAAGCCGCGGATACACGATCCGCTATAGCCATCATTTCATAATTTCAATCGCGAGATAGGTCATTTCACGCCCAGCATTAAGGGCTAAATATGTAAGTACTTCATTTATTTAATGTCAATAGTTTCTATTTATGAAATTTATCCATGAATTTGGTTCACAAACGAAAAAATATATAGATTAACTGGCATTTAGTGGGTAGGTCAACGCATCGGTATGAACTAAAATCGGTATGAATCGGTTCTGTTGCTGTTGGGACCTGCAAGGTCAGCGCCGATATTTTATTTGTTTGCTAATTTTACCTCGAAATGATTGAATAAAATGGTGGACTTCAGCTAGTCAATTTTGGTTTTCTAATAGAGTATAATCAAAAACGTAAAATCTAATACCGTTTTAATTTAATTTGTACCTGATTGTATATGTGAAAGAAATTGGTATTATACGAGTAAACATATTCGTATTTTAAATACGATATGGCGTCTTGAAAGCCTAACTTGAGGTGTAATTTACTCTCAATGTATATCGTGGTAGTTATACAGTGTGTAAATCAAATACGGGCAATAAGAAATACAATGAAATAAATAACAAACATAATACATTCGGCCCGCAATGTAAAGCAACACACAAGTTACAAGATACGAACTCTTTAAGAGGCTGTCAATACCTAAAGCGCGCACACTGTCTATTTGTATCGGAGTAAATGAGATAGCACTGTCGCATGTTACTGGGCCTGGGCAAGGGAATAATAAGAAAAATAATTTAAAAAAAAGTGGATTATTAGTGTAATATTCTACTCAACCACGGTTTAGATATAAATGTTTTGAAATTGTGATTTTAATTGCAGACCCATAATTCAAAACAATAAAGACATAAAACCGTTTAAAATTGTGATTTTAAGACCAATCTTTGCAATTATTTTCTATCGAGCCGATTTCGTTCAATCGTGTATCGAGTACAACCACGGTCTTTGAAATATAATTAATATGAACATATATTTTTCTTACTTGACTAAAACAAATAGTCTTTCTTAAAAAACTGTTTAAGTAACATCATTTTCAAGGACATTGGGTATTGACAGCCTCTTAATGTAACTCTGAACTTAACGCTTGTTGGCAGTTACTACAAAAATTCCAATTCCAATTCTTTATTTTCATTAACAATACAGTATTGTGTTTGAGTAAAAAAAAAAGCCCGTATCTTGTAATGTCTTGTACGTTATGTCTCTTAATGTTTGCAGTACATTGCTGCTCAGTCAAAAATTAACTACAGGGTCATAAATAAGTGTAACTTAAAATAACTTCTTAAGTAATGATTACACGGATAAATTATGTATCTGATTTTATTTATTGCCCATATTGGATCTACTCACTGTATACTAATCAAAGTTTCAAGTATAAAGTTACATAAATGAGAGGTTTATACAAAATTGAAAACATGTATAACAGACACAATGAAGAAACGATTCCACTAATAAGAGTTCAGGTGAGTTGATTATCTCCTAGAACAGTGTACATTTATGGTCCCCTCAATACAGGGTGATTAAGGAGACACGAGCAGGACCAACCATACACAAAATAGTAAATATTAATAGATTGTTCACCATCGTATTTGGGTGCAACAACCACACTCATTTTTCCTTTTTTATTTTTGTTAAGTAATAGTTTAATTCTCCACAATCATGGGTGATACAACAATATATTTAAAAAAAAACCTCTTTAATTGTAATGATAGGACCTTGATTAATGATTATGAAGGAAGTAAATTCTCACACTGAGTATGATACGATGTTTCAAAAGTAATCAGTGTCTAATTCAATTCAATTTTTTTATTTCAAAAGACAACAATGGTCCATAATGGTTAGTAACATATTTAAGGTTTAAAATTAAGTGTTAGTAGAACAAATACAAAAAGACAAAAAGAAAAGCGAAAAGTACAGCAACAATAACAAACAATCACCTGGTAGCGGTCATGATACCCTCAAAATGTCGCACAACAGGTGAGTCGTATCGGCCCGCTACCGTAGCCAGGATGGGGTTGGAGCTGGCCCGCACTCTGCAGTCATCTGTGCGAGCTTGTGCAAACATGCCCGATGCGCTGCAGAAACGGGGCAGCCCCAACAACATCCTGAAACCATTATTATAATGACAATCATTTGGACTGTTATCACGGATAATCGATATTTAACAGAAGTAGTGTCAGTAATAGTCGAACATGCATGTCGTAATTTTTTTACAAGCTTTTATATAACTTGCCCTATTAGTATGTACGGGACAAATCTTGCAAGTTAAATTTGACCCACATCCCGGTTTCCGATGAAGCTGAAAATTTGCATACATATGTAAGTTGAGTGAGAATGCAATATTATGATGCCATCAAGCTGATTTGATGATGGAGACAGGAGGTGGCCATAGGAACTCTGTGATAAAACAACGCAACCTAATTGTGTTTGGGGTTTTTAGAATTGTCTCGATGAGTATTAGTTTCCTGTGGAAAAAAAGTACAGTCAGCGATAAATGTTTGTACCAAAAATTAAGAATAGCTTAGAATTAAGACATGTTAAAATTGATTATGAGCCTTGTAGCTTGAAATAAATGTTTTTTTTTTTCTTTTTAATGAATTTTTTGCCAAAAACTTATTTTGTTATAATACATACCAAAATTAACTTTAATCCCACTCATATTAGTACGACTAAAGCTTATAATTTACTGAATCCGTTAGTCTGATCCTGCTCACGTCTCCTGATTCACCCTGTATTGTTTTTTTTTTTTTTTTCAATATATTAGCCCTACGTAGTATGATATCTTCTTTAAAACTTTTGTTTATGTGTAACCTTCAAATGAGTACTAGAAAACCTCGCTGGTGTATTCATTTCGGTTTATGATTTCTTTGTCTGTGTTAGCCATTTTTTTTTAATTAAGGCGTGGAAACTTATAATAAACAAAACGTGAAATTGAGACATTGAAAGAACACTCTACGTGTAAACTTTTTTTTTGCGTGTAAACTTTTTTTTAAGGAAGTATAACGGCCTCATACCCTTTTAAGAATTAATTAAAGTCGAGGAAATGGTTAAGTAATTAATATCGGCGTTTCCTCTCGGGGCACTTGTAATTTTCATCAAAATGGTTTAAGTCTGATTTAATTATAAATGCTAAGATTTTGGAGTTCTTAATCTTTTTCTAGGAACTTGAATTTATAAGTAATTAACGTTTTGTAAATAAATACCTTATACCAATTATACGGAGTTTCGCAGGAAATAAAAGTAAAATAAAATAATTTACTGCGCTCCAGATATTTTCATACATCCGGAAATTGGCCAGTTATGTAACGTTTTAACCTATATTTTCAACAGTATATATATTTTTTAACAATTCACCTAGCATTCGGAAATTGAGAACAAATTGGATGAAGTGTTTTGGAATATTCAGGTCAATAAATATTGCATGCACTTATTCCCGAATTGCATGACTATCTCTAGTTTCAGATGCACTCTGTGAAACCACAAGTATGATTCACGAAATAAAAATACGGTCGATTCTAATTTAAGAATTTGTAATGGGTTCGAACGGGTTTTGATACAACCTTGACGATCGTCTCGGTGATTGGCCACGAATTTCACTTCAGTTCAGGGCTATAACCACGAAAATCGAAGTTCATCAATTGCGGACATTTTTCCCTGTCACTCTAATTACGCCTTAGTGAGAGCAAAAGAGAAAAATCCCCGCAATTTGCGAATTTCGGTTTTCGCGGTAGGCCCCCAGAGGGCCTGGGAACCACGTTCGACGTGTTGCCTCTCTGTCGCACTTATAAATTCGTACGTAAGTGTGACAGGGAGGCAACACGTCGAACGTGATTCGCGGTAGGCCCTCAGACAATCAGCGTGAGCTAAGGTCGTATAAAAGTAAGGTCAAAACCGCAACAAGTTTTTAAATCTGAATTGGTCTCCTATTCACTCGAGGTCAATACAGTTTTTGTCTTCGTGTTTTTATCATTAGTCGCTCTTATCATATTAAAAGACTGTCGAAATAACAAGCGAGCAAAGACTGTCTAAATAAAAAGCAACAGCGATAAATTTAAAAGGTGCCCATAATAGTCCCACAAAACTATGAACGGCACAATCACGTCGTAAATGTTTAACAGGCAAAACTTTACAAAGATATCGCTAGTTCACGCTGAAGTAAAACAGTCTTGAAATATAAATTGTATCTGTCAATTATACCTATTTTTATAACAGCGCCTACTTCAGTGGGCAATTGACATTCAAACCCTATTCTTAAATCATATGATTTAGTAACAAAGTATGTTGTTTGTTGTTCACAGGCAGAAGAAGGCAATTCTCGGACATCAGAAGGAGAAGACAACGATGGGAGTGAGATCAACGCAGGTTCCTCAAGAGTTCTCTCTGCTGCTACGTCTAGAGAAGACGATGATGACTCCAGCAACAATGCGAGCAGCGACTGCAAGAGCCCGGGCCAAAGGTGAGATTTTTAAATCCTAGAAATGTTTTCCCTAAGTGGCCAGTCACATAGCTGTCAAGGTTCAACATACGTGTGACCTGATTTATATATGTTAATAAATTATACTATATTTTTTCTGCCTCCGTACTATATAATTTCCCCGAAAAGGTAAGGTGTACCCGGATAAGACCGGACTATTTTTCGGCGAATTGGAAGGGCGTCACAAAAATAATTATTACTTATTTCTCACTAACTTTTACCTATGATTGCCTAATGCAAATTATAAAGAAGAAAACAAGCGTTTATTATTAATTCACTTAATGCCCCTTAATAAAATAGTAATTATTTTTTTTTCACCGAAAAACTTTCTCGGATTAAGATCGAACTAATTGCTAATTCCAACTCTAAAGCAATGAGAATAAGCTGCATACGTTGAAAAAAATCCGGTCTTGTCCATTAAATTTCAACTTTTTCCCACTTTTTTATTACAATATGGCAAGAGGGGCGGGATGAAATGGCGTCACACTTTCTATTGCTAGTGATGTAAAATAACTGCTTTTTGAAAGCAATTGCAATCAGGCAACCTAACCTTTCTTCCGATCTTATCCGGGTATCCTGTTATGGTTCACAAAAAGGTTAATCGAAAGGATAATTGCTTAGAATTGAATTCCTCTATATTTATTTTATTTATAGAACATTTTAAAAATATTTAGGTAGATTACGTAAGTAGTTAATATAAGCGAAAAATAGCAGAATAAAATTATGAAAATGAGTAAGATAAAGAATAGCCCCTAACGACTGGCCTCCTAGTGAAATACAAAGCCTAAGATCATTAATTATCTATAACAATTCATTGCGTTTTAAGCGATTTCCAAGTTACATAGCATAATGATAACAAACACGGTCGGAAAGACAGTAAGGAAAACCAATGAGACTGTGACAGGCGAGATAATAGAAACAGGGTATATTTCGTATTTTCCGTTGCACAATAGCAATAATTATCAGCGGTTACCTATAAATAATTTACTAGCTCCCGCCATGGACAAAGGGCCTGTCAACTTTGTTCCATATTACAATCGTTGACTACAGAAAACGTATTTGTCTATCTCGACCCATTATCGGAAAGCAGACTGTGGCTTCGAGTTAATTGTATACTAGAAATGCACAGTTATCGGCCAGTAATAATATTTGAATATCACAGTCATGCTTTTTAGGGTTCCGTAGCCAAATGGCAAAAAACGGAACCCTTATAGATTCGTCATGTCCGTCTGTCTGTCCGATTCTGTCACAGCCACTTTTTTAAGATGTTTTTTAACATTTTCTCAAAAAATTTGCATTATGTCAAGTGGGTTGGGTGGTGTCACATTTTAAAAACTAAATTAAATAACAATATTATTGGCTGGTAAGTACTGTACCTAGGTATGGTTTTTGTATTTATGTCTAAAAACGAGTTGGAAAAGAAATTTTCAGTTGAGAGGAACATACATATTATTCCCGTTTATTCCAAGGTTTACTTTTCTTCAAAGAAAATACACTTCTATATAAATTCAATAACCTGTTTTGGACGACAGCGGCGGCGACTTGCCGCGCCGCCACCGCCCCGCTCGCCGCGCCGCTTACCGCGTGCGGTCAGTTTGCGACCTAAGCGACGGCTTAAAAACAGACCACAGTTTATCGAGTAAAAGCTCAATATTGAAGCTTCTTAGTGCAATTTTGCTCGAATTACCAACTATCCAAAAGTAAACATCGTGTACTTTTAGCTGTTAGCTAGACAAAGTTTACAGACACGCTAGGCCGTCTAGGCTGTGTTAAAATAATTCAAATGTCGTGACCTACATCCACGTTTGGAGGTAGATGCATTTACAACGTTTCATTCCTATCTCAGACAGCAGCTGCTTTACTTTACGAAGTGGATAAAGTTTCACTCAAGTTTCGGAAATTTTAAGTAGGCCGGTAGACGAACAAGGAAATAGGTAAATATATCCATAATTCATTTATTGATTGCTTTTGTGGGTTTATAACCGTTTACCACAAACTCTGTCAATCCCGTTATCATTGCAAATTATTTGACAAAAAATTGTAAATAATCCTAATTTCGCTGAGGCTACAGGCTCATATCAAATCAGGCACAATAATTTATTATTTTCTGTAGTATTTGACTTATAAAACCAATATTTATAGATTTCGGGTATAAAAGTGTAAGAAGGCTACAATTTTTTTATTTGTTGAGAATCTGAAAACGCTGTCGGCCTTGCAGTGACGTTATAGGACTCGAAGCTATACTTATATAGGTTCATGTCGAATCTTAGACGAGTGATATTCGTTATGAGGTTTTCACAATTAATGATGGATACATGTAAAATGTTGTTTTCAACCCGAAGAACGTCACAGATAATCTAAAGGCTGATATCGTTTTCGCCTAAAGTATACCTATAAAATATTTTTTGCAGTTTTCTAGGTTATAATAAAATATGGATATTTTTTTCTTTTAATTCGACATTAATGAATAATATAAGACCGACTTTCAAAAAGGGTCGGTCAAGTAGCCTATTATTAAACTTACTTTAAAGTTTAAAATGCTGTAGAATTCTTAATTTAATAATTCTAGTTGTACATATTCCTAATGAATTTGGATTTAAAAAATTTGTATGACTTAGTGATAGTTACGGAATTTTTCTTTATTTTCAAAAATGAATACTGACACTTGAGTATGAATTGAAAACTATATAATCATGTTTAACATATCAGTCTCATTAAATCAACTTAATTCAAGATAAACTAATTAAAATTCTATACATCTGTTACAACTTTTCCAGTAATTGCCAATAGGTAGGTAGATAATTATCTGGTGCCGTTCCCTAATTTTCGATGAACGATAAAGTTCGCCGTAGAATTTTTCCAACTCTCCTTAACGTTATTAGCGATCTTAAAGTATAAAACTATGCCACCGTTTCAAACTTCAAATTACCTTTTCTAAAACTTCAGCTCATACCTACTTAAAGACCGAATATTCTAAAAGATTACAACTAGACATAATATTTACCCGTTCAATCATAAATTAAGATTTTTTTTAAGTTACATTTAATTATGACCTTGTAATTCATTTTTGAAAATTTGCCGAGCAGCAATATAAAATAAATAATAAATAAAGAAATAAATAAATATTATAGCACATACACATATATATATATATTATGTCTCGTAATATACTGCAAATATTACGAGACATGACACTTGAGACATATAAAACGCTCGTGACTGGTAACTTTTGTGTCTCTTCACATAGCAGGCCGAAATATTTTGTATGGTTAATATTTCCATTGTATTTCTAAGCAAAAGTTATCTCAATATACTTACTTCTTAGGGCCTATCGCTAATCAAAGTATTACGTGAGGTTTGCCCGTATATATTTACACACTGAATTGACCTATATCTGAGAATTACCATCGTGTGGAAGTGTTAAAAACTATGAAAGTTAGAATGGGTAAATGTCATGTACAGTCACCATCAGATATATCAAAGCGTCCAAAGGGCTCAATAATATCTGAACAAGCACTTTAATGTCTTGATAGTAGAGGCTTTGTTTAGATATTTGTGAACACCTTGGCCGCTCATTTATATCTGATGGCGACCGTACTTATATCGTACTTGCAACAGTTGCAATCAATTTCCATAATAAGTAACCCATTATTACACAAAAACATTTTACTCCTGCGATAAATAATATTTATGTAAAGAGTCTAACTTAGCAAAATACGTGTCTAAACCGGAAAAGTATATTTTTTATAGATAAAACCCCCTACGCTAAGCTAAGGAATACCGCAAGGAAACACGCTTTCACGTAAAAAAATGCATCAAAATCGGTCCATCCCTTGTAGAGCTATCATAGCTAGCCACAGACAGACAGACATTGACGTCAAACAAATCCCCCTCTTTTTGCGCCGTGGGTTAAAAAAGTTTAAATACATGACAGTCTCGGTATATGTACTAATATGTCCCGAGGTCTATCTTGAGGTCTAGATGTAGGTATACTTAGAAATCAGTTTTTATTTGGCATATAGTAAACGCATGCAACGAGACTACAATCCAGCATACAATCTTCATGTATAATGATGCTTGCTATAGTTGCGATTGTATGATATTTCCATAATAGCATTTTGCATAATATATGTACAAATAATATATTACCTTTGTGTGTTTTTCTATGAAAGTGTATAGAGTAAACAATATAGGTTAGTTTAAAGATTGCATAATTTACTAGTCATTTTATACAAATAAATGATGAATACTGCAATGAAATATCGTGAATTACAATAGGAGACTCGGCATATTACTAAAAGAGCTCTAATCAAAAAATGAAGTTGACTATGTATTTAAAAAAAAAACCTCTATGAAAAAACCATTACATGCGAATATTTTTTCACATCGCTCGCACAAAGAACCTATTAGACTACCTAAAGTAGTGAGGTGGAAATCACTTACAAATATATTTAAGAAAATACCGTAAAAACATGAAGGTGATATAGTATTGACCGCTACTGTATATAAATAAATAAATAATAAATATTATAGGACATTATTACACAAATTGACTAAGTCCCACAATAAGCTCAATAAGGCTTGTGTATATGGTTGATTGATTTCATTTATTTCATAATAATAAATTACAATGTAAATTATGCTACATAAACACAAATTTATATTATGCTCGTCAATATATAATATAATGTAACATTTGCTAAATTTACAATCGAAATGTCAAAAATGAAATGGAACACAAAAAACCTATAAAAATAAATAACGAATATAAAATAAAACTCATTTGTTTTTGCTGCAAGAAAATGCATTATTTGTGTTGGTATTATGTCTCTGATAGGTATTTAATTTTTGTATTATTTACTGTGCATCAACGCGTTTTTAAAATTTGTGTCAGCAATCAAATAAACGTTCTATATCTATCTATCTCAGTTATCTCATAATGTACCAAAAAATTTAATAATTCAAAGGCTTATATTTCATTCACGACAAGTATAATTCTAAATCACACCGGAAAGTTAACAAACCCGCCTCTTTCATTGTATCCATTAATGTTTGATGAGACAAATGGAAAAGTCTCCTTGCCTGTCTCGACAGGCTAATAGGCCAATTCGAACGAGCACTGTCACCAGACCAATAAAATAATAATTATGGAGGGTGAAGGTAATGATAACAAACTCTTATGGGAGAACTGTTGCAAAAGTGTCCAGCTGGCAGCTGTAAATAATAGTTAGAAATCTTTCCGACGCTAGGGTAGCACAAGGACATGACATGAACTTAGACGTTATTGGCGGAGTGAAGTGCGCGATCCGTGATTTGTTTTTTTTTATCAAAGTTAAAAAAGTTTTTTCATGGACACTTCGTAAACTTAGATTGTTCTCCTATAAGAATAATATATATATATTGGAATCATATTAGTCAGCTGTCATCCGCGCCGGCGTCTCGCTCGCACATGTACGGACCAGTCAGAGCGGAATGATGGCGCGAATAACTGATATGATTTCAATATGATTCAAATATCGGATTGACGTCAGATGCACATTCGAATTGGCCTGTTAGATTATTGATTGAGGTTATTCTTAGGCAGCATTGACATTTGTTCACGCTGCAACTATTCCTGAGCTTTAAGGTCGTTTATAATTAGGACATAAACCTTAGGATAATCAAAATAACACAATTTAAATACCTATTTGAATAAGACTGTGCCCATTTTGGTCGTATGGCTTCCTTCTATGATATGTCTCTATTATTCGTGGCCCAACACGCACTTGGCCGGTTTGTTTTAATGTCGTTAAAATAAAGATTTTCAAAATTAAATTTTTAGCTTCAAAAGAAATACTAACGCATTTTAAAGATCTTATACCAATGGCAAAGGATCTTAGCAACATTTTTTGTATTCCATTCCAATGAGATAGTCCAAATTGGATGAAAGAGTGTTTCGTGACTTGTTACAATCAAGCTTTGACGTAATAAACTACGATCCTGAATTAACCAAATAGCTCCGGGAATAAATGGGATGCAAAATTGTCCTGTCTTCAAAGAATGAACCTTCTTTATTTTGTGCATTTTAAATCCTTTTTAAGGTTCCGTAGCCAAAATGGAACCCTTATAGTTTCGTCATGTCCGTCGATCCGTCCGTTCGTATCTGACAGCCATTTCACTAAATCAGTTTGAAGGCACGGCACCCTCCATTATGCGTGGTTCGGACCAAGCACTTGGCCAGTTTTTAAAACATCTATTAATTTGAAAAAGACAGTGTAAATTAAAATGTGTAGTCTTTAGGCAGATTTAATAAGAATTAATTTTGTACCAAACAGATTTTTATATGAAGCATCTACAGATACTTCATATAAAAATCAGTGTAGGTATAAATATCATGTTCTATTTTTAGGAGAAAAAGTATTCAAACTAGAAAGTCATAATATTATTTTTAATAGTAAATAATATATCGTGTACTTTTTAATGCTTCGATATATCCTTACTAAATTAGTTGAAGAAACACCATATTGACCAGAGTCGTTGTGCAGAAGTACCTAATTGAGTCAATTTATTTGTTTTTTGGTGGTTTTCTATCCCGTTAGCCAGGTGACAACAGTTACAATGAGTGTATGTAGCAAAAAATGCTGTAACACAGAGATGATTAGTAGAGAGCCTATAAATAAATGGTCTTAAAATTACCAAAAAATGCATCCTTGATGCGATAAATTTCCATCTTTATTTAAAGTTTGACCAGCGGTGGCAGCATGGTCCCATTTTTATTGCCTGTTACTATGTCACTTTCGCACCTACATACTTGTTAGAACGTAACAGGCGACAAAAATGCCACCGTGCCACAGCCGCAGGTTACGTAACCGTGGCAATCAACCGCACTAAAAAACGTACCCTATCACTAGAATAATATTATTTTATTTCCTTACAATTTGTCTTAGAGCTGCAGCTGTCCGTCGTCAGAGGCCCAATTTAGCTGTTAATTTAATCCGTCCAGAGCTTCCCTGTCAGCTCTAAATTAATTAATGGATGTGGGTTGAGCTTTACAGGACTATTCAAAGATTCACTAACGAATGTTTAATCACTTAGGTATGTCATTATACAATGAGTAGTCATGCCCTCGTGCCGTTCCGAAAGAAAAATTGAAAAATACACCGGTGATATTCGACCTCACCCGCTGAGCACCTCTGCTATTTTTATTTACCTAATCATTTTTGATCTAGGTCAGCATTTCCCAAACTATGGGTCGCGCCCCATAGGCGGGTCACGAGTGGGTCCTTAAAAATAGCCTCTCTACACCATAGCGCTTGACCAGCGAGATGGCCATGCTATGGTTATGGCTCCTCTACACGATGGCCCAGCGCTGGACCAGATGGCCACGCGATGGTTGAGAGCATAAACTAAGGAATGGGCTACGTGTAGATGCGTACACACAATCGCTGGCCCACTACCTTTGATGTGCGGACGAAAAACCGACACCGTGGCCATCCCATTGCCATCCCGCCGCGCCAAAAGCCATACGATAGTGGTGTACCCTCTCTACAAGCTGGCCCATCTTAGTGGGCCAGTATTATGGCCCATCGTGTAGAAGAGTCATAAGACGACATTCTGACTGATCGGGCTATCTGAGCGTTACCAATTTTATGCCCCTTTTTAGATGGCCAAGAGGTGGGTCCCGAAATTGGCAGTTTTGGTTAAAGGGGCGAAGCCCAGTCAACTTTGGGAACCATTGATCTAGGTATTTAACTCATGAAAACTGTTTGCTCCTTACAAGTAAACATAAAAAATAATCCAAAATAAATTTAGTTCTCCTAGAAGAATCGTAGAATTAGGTTCCCTTACATTCCACGAATCTTCTCTTTTCCCACAGACTATATGCCTTTACGTTATAGAAATAAATCTCTACAGCTTGGTTTTAAAACAAGCTGTTTCTGTTAGAATCTAATTGTTCCACTTATGGAGAAATATCTATTTTTCTTAAGCTGTTAGAGAATGTTTTTTTTATATACTACGTACCCGGGTCCACTTCTACACTTTTGATGCTGACTATCCCATTATTTATTAACCGCTAACCCTTCACAGTCAGTATTTACGGCCCGATTCGAAGAATGATTAAGACACGTTTAAGATCTTAGATCTTTAAAAGATCGATAGGTAACTAAACGACATGTCAAAATTGACATTTATTTCGATTCCTCTGTGATTCCAATAAGATCTATCTACGATATTTCTAACGTCAAAGTGACATTAGTTGCCCGAATCGCGCTGCTTCTTTCATTATACGTCATACAAACGATATCTAAATGAGAACTTACCTACACCAGAACTTATCGTTATCGTATTTAATTCTTCGAATAGGCCCGCTATACTATAAACTATAAACGCCCATCGATATATTATACCTAGGTATAAGTATATGTATGGCAGGAGTCCCGTCACAGTAGGTTGACACAGGGAGCTTTTATGGCTATTTTATAGGGGTTCATCGGAAGGAACTTATTGATTTTGACAGGTCACTTGTATGTCGTAATTCTATCTTTACTCCGTTGTTCCGGCTTCCGGTAATCCTTTTTGATAGGGTGGAACATTTTACTTGCTTTATTTTCAAAGTGTACTTATTTACAATGAGTACTAAAACATACGGTTTAGGTACAATCAGATACAGAGAGAGGTAATCTCCCCTGTATACAATCAGTCTATGTAGGGGGCTCACTTCTCTCTGCAGCTGACTGTACTAGCAAAGATAATTGATTGTAGTAGAGGTAGTCTAAGAAAAAAACGTGCCACTTAGTTTGGCATCCAAAACAAATGGCGCTGTAATGCGCCTATATGTTTCGCGGTCACTGAATTGTCAAACGTCAACTTTTGATAATCAGAGTTACCGCAAAATGTATTGAGCTGTACAGCGCCATCTCATTCACGTGTCAAATTCGAAGCACGAAAATATATTAGATTTTACGCATCTTACTCAATCAATATATCTTTGATACTAGGCATGTCGGTACAATAGAATCCGTTTATTACACCTCTGCTTATATTGACCAATCGGTGATTATAAAGTAATTTATAGGGCCAAGTTTGGTTTTCATAGAAAATCTGTAACAAAGTCAGATAAGATGACTTCACTTACAGTGACATATCGCTTACTATGAAATTTTAGTCTTATTTTCATTAAATTCTGACCGGTTATAATGACATACCCCACGTATTTCCATGCGAAGAGTTAGGTGCGTGTGTGAATCAAGGGCAGTTTTAATTTTGATTCTGACAGTTGATAATAAATAAAAGGCTAATAAAACCCATTCCTCGTAAACGAATTTGGAAAACGTAACAACAATAGGAAGTTGATCAACTATGCTTTATATGACATCCGCTTATAATGACATGTTTGTCAATTCCTTTCGATGTCATTGAAAGCGGATTCTATTATGTATACCTACTTTTTTTTTTAATTTTAAGATCTTGGACTTTTAACAAGAATTTCAAAGGCATTATAAATCGGAGTAATAAAATAAGCAAATCATTGCAAAAGTCGCCCGATGTTACATATCCATAATTCTACTTATTTTTTGTTAGATAACGAACTATTGCTTTCTTTTGTACTTATACTTTATGAAACATGTAAAGTAAATAAAATCCTGCTCAATATTTAGGTCGCCCTTTATATTTTAGGTTAGGTATTTCCATGATAGATTCCCATTTTTAGATATTATAATGTATTTTTCAAATAAAGACAATAAATCACAATTTTCCTAACCTGTCTAGATTGTTGAGCAAGTTATCGCCATTCACGACAAATGCGAGGCCAGACGATATGTAAGTGGCCAGAACTGGCACCATCCGCTTCGAGAGCTTAGCGACCCTAGCAATGAGCACGACTTATACCAAGCCGACTGATGCCTGATAGTGAGTGTTGATGCGGCTTTCAAGTCACAAAAAAACTGTATGATAAAAAATACGAAACTAATCAGATCTCGTACAGTTTTAAGTCAGTAGATCGAAAAGACGTAATCACATTACTGGTCAATAATATACATTATTACTTTTAAAGAACCAAGACCTGAAATATTTTCATGTCATATGATGAGATGAGGTGAGGATTTTAATCGAGCAAGATCCCAGAGCCGCCAGACCTTACTTATTTTCTCATGAATAAAATGTATGGGATAATATAGTGTTGGTATGTACTTTTAATGTCTGCATACTTGCTATATTGGCCCGATGGCCATTTGTCCGGTAGAAGGTGCTAAAGTTGGTTAAAATATTACTAACTTTTCTTAAATTCTCGTGGCTGATTTTATGTATGTTTTAGAAAATATTGTTAAAAATTTATAATCAACATTTCTGCCGGCGGTAACTATTACCAGACGCTTTAAAGCTATCATAAAATATTGTAACTTTACTTATATTCTCACTCTTGCTTTTTATATATGATACTTAGGGAACTATTACTATTACATTTTGTAAGTAGCTATACCAATTGCAGGGGCCCAACCATCCCCCAGACCCTCATAAAGTTTATATGTGTATTTGTGTGAAACTTTATGTGAGTCTGGGGGATGGTTAGGCCCATGCAATTTTATTGGTCTGGCTACTTACAAAATGGTTTGTAATAGTTCCCTGAGTATCATATATAGAAATCAAGAGTGAAAATATAAGTAAAGTTTCAATCTTTTTTTGACAGTTTTAAAACGTCTGCACAATTTTTTTTAAACATACATACTCGTAAAAATGCCATGAGAATTTTGAGAAAAGTTAGTAATATTTTTACCAACCTTTAGCACCTTGTACCGGACAAATGTCCGTCGGGCCAATATAGCAAGTATGCAGACATTAAAAGTACATACCACAATATATTATCCCATAAATTTTATTCATATGAAAATAAGTAAGGTCTGGCGGCTCTGGGATCTTGGACTATAAATTCCTTGATTGAAAATGGAGATGTCAAAATGTCGATGACGTCTAAGTTTTAGAAATGTTCAATAATGTTTTAAATATTACTGTTACTGGCCAATATTTTAGTTAATTTCAACCAAAGTATAATATACTATAATATGAATAAGTGACTTGGAAGCCACACCAATCGATAACGCATTAAACAAACCGATACCTACGTAACTGGTGCGGTATCGCATCGCATATCACAAAACTATGTTTGCAAGTTGCATAGTATTGATTAGTTCACGACTGCACAGCTGGACGAATAGGCGTCACCGTAATGCTAAACCATACACGTAATTTGATACTTTGTACTGTCCGAAAGATAGAAAAGCTGATTTACTTTATTATGTACCTATGCATGTTATTCTTTTGTGGAGTCTCTTGCCACAGTGTATTAAGGAGACCGTGAGTTTTGAGCCAGCTTAAAATGACAATAATCGCATTATAGATAATTTCCTTTCATTTCACTTAAGAACATGGCTCGTTATAAAAGCCAGATGGCACCCTTTTTATTTGAAATTTAAATATTATTTCGTTTCGTTTTTCGGCTAAGTCGCTATCGAAACTCACGGTGGGGTTTCACGAACAGACCACACACTGTACACTGCTATCGTGTAACACGCTGCATCTATTATAGGCGACCGATCATTGCATCGAGCTCGTCAAGCTCTCACAAGTCCATGCAGATGCAGGACACAGGGCACGAGAGAGAGGAATCTGACCCTGACAAACGGGGGCATAAATGGAGGCACGTCCAAGCTGTCATGGCATACTACCAGGCTCTCAGGAAAATAAAAAGGTTCGATTTGAGGGCTCGGTAAAGCCGCCTCGTTGTCGATTGTTTATCATTGTTTGTTTTGATTTCCCACTAATGTGCTACCTTCGTCTGTGTCTAGGCCTTCGGGAATGATCTCACTGGATATGTGTGTTTCTTGTGGATATTGTGTCTTACTAGCTCACCTTAAAGCGATTCTACTTTCCTACTGTCACTTGGGAGATCAATTTGTATTCAGTGTTTAATACTTGTTTAATTGCATCTGTTTGAACGTTTAAATATTTGAATAGATTTATTAAAACTCTAGTATTAAGCTCCTGACTTTAGATGCAGTTTAGTTCTAGTTTTAGATACTTACGTGGATTTATAGATACAGACTCACTAATATCTTACTCTACAAATATACTTTTTATATTTATGCAATTTTGTTTATCTAGTGTGAATACTGCATAGTCGCATGTAAATACAGGTAGATGATTGTTTGCACGTATATAAATTACACTTCAGTATAAATAAAGTCTGGAAAGCATAAATAAAGATATAAAGTGTGTATAGAGGCATCTTTGAAATTACGATTAATTTGCATTGTGTGTGTTTATTTACAAATTTCCAATTTCCAAGAAATTCAAATTTAACGAACTATTTTTCAACTTACATTGGCGAAACTTTTGTGAATATCTAACTTAATCTTTCTTGAGCGAAATTTAACTTTCCGATAGCATGATAACTTTGCTTGACAATATCATAGAGAAATAAGTAAACCTAGAGTGCTCACTTCATACATCAGTTTCCGTACTCACAAGTAATACTAATAACTTGTAATGAGAGGTATGGTAAAACGTATTATTACTATGTTTAGAACTCCCTTAAAGCTTAAATCTTATTAATGTCATTAACAGTTGTACGCGATGAAATTTCATTATTTTATATTAAAACCCGTTAATGACATTAAATATGTGTACACAACGCGAGAGTTTAATGTGATCCTTACCCCTAGTGTAACTTTGATCGACATCATAACGTGACGAACGCGTTTGCGTTAAGTCTCATTTTGTATAGGATTTTGAGTTTCCAAAACGTCCCGCTTGGCGCGCTCTTTCGAAATCCAATACAAAATGAGACTAAACGCAAACGCGTACGTCACGTTTGGAAATCGAATTTAGTTACACTAGGGGTACCTATTAAAATGAGTTTTCGCTAAGCTCGCTTGAAACTTATTATAAAAGGGTTTTTATCTGTGTGAAGTGAGCACCCTAAGCTCACTTATTCCTCTATAACAAAACCCTAAACCTATTGAAACATGTGTCTAACTTGTATGTGTGAATATGCAGAACAAAGTCGAACCAGCGATGGATGAAGCTACGGACCACAGTCCAGTTGAGCTCGGCGATGCAAATGAAAAAACCTCCCCTGAAGAGAGAAGACTCCTTCCTGAAGAAATTCTCCACTCGCCACATACCAGAAACACAGGAAACTGTGAGATTTTGCTATAATTTCCCTGATTAATGAGCATGTTTGATGATATTCACCCATCCTATGTATGCAGGTCAGGTAAATGCAGAAATGCACAAATAATTTTGAATGATACCTGATTATAATACTAATAATTTTGATGAATCAGATTTATTTATTAACACTTTAATTGATTAACACTTGGCCGCCACGAATACACGATAAGACACACAATATCAAACTAATAAAAAAATGTGTTTTAATTTTAACTACAGGTATATGTATATCGCTCCACTAAGAGCTATTTTCTAAATCTGATTCATTTGTGATCAATTACTAAAACAGCGTTATATTATATCCAAATTATCCACTTACCTATGTCGGCTGTTCATAGTAACTACTTTTTTTCTTATAAATGAAACAGGCTTTTCGGTTTTGCAATTTATTCCATGGGCAATCTTTTGTACCTAACGATTGTAAATAGAGTGGAATGGAGTATTCATATTAGTTTACTACCATCCTGCAACTTTAAAGATAGTTTTAAGATTGACTGTACATCTGTTTAGCTGTTTTTCTAACGTCTAAAACATTATTTTTTGTGATCAAATCTTGTTATATGAGCATGTTAGTAAAATACAAAAATAAGGCGCCATAACCCCGCTTTCATGAGAATTGAAATTTTCAAATACCTATTATGTCGGTACTATCGATTTAAGGCAAAATGCATTGCGATTATTTGAGTTTCGTGTAGATATCCTATGTATTTTTGAATTTGTTATTTTTAATTATTTAGTTGTCGGTATTATAATTCCTAATGTTGAAAGTGTGACTGTATTATGTTAAAATAATGAGGTCAATTCCGTTTTTTAAAACCCCTGGCTTAATTATTATTTTTCATAAAATGCTAACTAGATTGACTCTTGACAAAGTTTCTTAATCAATATATATGCACCAAATTGCTCACTAACGTCTTTTGAACGAAAGTAATAATAAGGCATTTTACCCGTTTAAACACAGTTAATTCTGCCACCATGATCGTTTTTTTCTCCAATCCTCAATATTTGCACCTTCTAAATTGAAGCCGCCATCAAAATAAATCTCAATTACCCTCAGGTAGAAGATACAGGGTCGGAGGGGGCGACCGGTGACCACAGGTCGACGAACCGACAGCGGCGGAGGAAAGTGCGAGCGCCGAGGACCGTTGTCAACCCCGATGAGAACTTCTATTTCTATTGGCTGTGGGTCATCACTGCGTGCGTGTTGTATAATCTGTGGACACTCATTGTGCGGCAGAGTTTTCCCGAGTTGCAGGTGAGTTTTGACTTTTATTTGTAATTTATGGGGTGAATTTTTTTCTACGGTTCGTTTTTTTAGCATTATAAAAACGGTAAACAATCTTGATGTGTCTTTTTATTGAACATTATTCACTGAAAAACGCTTTTAAAAATTAGTTTATAGTACCTATGAAAGCAAAATAATGTAAATAATCGCATATACTCGTATATAAATAAATAAATATTTGGAGACTCACACAGACCGAATTAACCCCAAACTAAGCAAACCTTAAACTAAACTATGACTTAAACTATGGGTACCTAGTAAGCGACGATATATTATATACGTATACATAAAGATAAATACATAGAAACCATCCATGACTTAGGAACAAATGTCTGTGTTCATCACACAAATAAATGCTCTTACCGTTAGTCGAACCCGGCACCATCGATCGGCTTCATAGGAAGGGTCACTACCCACTAGGCCAGACCGGTCAGGCGATTTATAATTGTTATATATTTGAAATGACTTATTTTACAAAAGTGTTTTAATAAAAAATACGTCAAGATCGCTCACATTCTTCCTAATGCTAAAAACTAACTATGAAAAGCATAAGTGTTTTGGCTGGCTTGTAAAAGAGTGATGGAAATATTAAATATTACACATATTTGTTTGACAGGAGTAACTAGACATAAAACACCGTGCAACATAAATAGGTAAAGTTTTGTTATTCCGGCGTGACGCAAAGAAATGGGATATTTTTATCAGTCTATTTACGAGTATGTACTTATATGTTTGTTCCTTTGTGGCGTTTTAAAGTACAAATCACTGGCACAAAAGCGTGGTCAATTTTGATGATTCTTACGTCAATCCATTCGTCTTCTCGACTACATCTGTTCATAGTAGCTATGTTCCGCATTACTTCACAAATTTCTAGGATACAGGATTCCTTTTTTCTTTTACGCGGTTTATTTTTTATAATAAATTTATAGTATTTATACATTATGTCGTTATATTTATTGAATCAGTTGTGTTTCATTCGTTTTCCAAACCATGTGTAGTCAAGGTAAGTAAAATGAAGCCGTAAGCCTGACTTGCCCGAATCAGAGGGTTTATTAACTTAATGGGGTATGGGCTGCTACAAACCAGATGGATCGGATAACACAAAGCGTAACAAATATTTATCCTGATGAAACCCCAAATACCCACACAAATTTACAAGGTTTTGAACGAATAAAATGAAATTATCTAAGGTTCAGACTTAACAATCTAGTAACTCTAATAATTTTTAATAACTATACAATTTTCTCTGCTTTTCGATTATATAGATATATTTCTGATCGTATTACTAAAAAGACTCAACTTCTGAAAGAATCAAGCAGAAAATCGCTTCAGTTGAAACGATTTCTGCATACAATATAAAATTATTGAAAGAAATATTATATTATATACCCCCGATTAACTGAAGTGAGAATATACATACCCATCATTACCCACTCAACCGTCCGAGACCGTTCAGCTACTTAATTCAAATGTGAACTCTACCCTACTGCAATATAATCTAGAATTGTGTAACAACCACACGCAATCAGAGATCAAACTTATGACGGTTGTTATAGGAGATGTGCTTGATGCAAAACTAATATTGACAGTTCAGATATTGAGAACGAGTTGGTAGTATCTAAGTAGCCTGTCGTTCTATCCTGGCTTATATACGTTTCTACAAAGTTACGACAATCATTTAATATTTACTACTCGCTTTTCGGCGAAGGAAAATGTAGTTAGAATATATTTGAGTAGACGCTAAACTATGGGATACTTAAAAGTAAATGAGGTTCTACTTTGTTTCAAGACCATATATCTATAAAAACTGATCAGTAGGGCGAAGATAGTCGGCTCATTATAATTTCACACCATGCCTGTCACGTTCTAATAAGTATGTAAGCGCGAAAGTGACAAGTGATAATAATGGAACCATGCTGCCACTGTTGATGTTCTTTAAACTTTTGAATGTAGTTAATGAACCTCTGTAAGAATGCAACCGAATATAATATATACATTGGCTAGCCAGTTAGTATTCCAAGTTTTTTGAGAATCGTGTAAGACAAATTTCGTACAGCACAGGACATCAACTGCAGACTTTAGAAATGAACCAGACGTTGAAGTTTCCCGTGGGAAACTAACTGCTCGTCTAAACAAAAGATACATTTTACTCCAGTGACAAATAAAACCTTAAGCCTACCAAACAAATCTCACTTGCTCAGATCTTTTCACTCTTCTATACACATATTATATTTTATACCGATTGTCACCTGTTTACAAACTGAGCCAAATTGTTATTCCTCACGGACGACATCATTACTCCGACACAGCTTCAAAATATAACCACCAAAATATATTCGCAACTGTTGCCATCCGTCTCATCGTATTGGCTATACTCAGGCAAGCACTCGACTCATGATGCCAGTATAATGCCAAACCCTGACATTTTTGCTAAAATTTCTTTTTTTCAATCAGCGTTTTCAATTTTTATCTTAGCTAAGCCCCCAGAGTGGCAGTTCTTCAAAATATGTGTATTATATCTGATAGATCTTTGTGACCAAGACATTCAAATGTGTAACCATTAAAAATAAAAATAAATATATAAAATACGTACAACCAAATTTACACTGTGGCCGCCTCTCCCCTAGCCGCCTACGGTATATAAATGAGACCGTAAAGAGGGGAAAGGCGGCAACTTATATATATGTGTATGTTATATATGGGGAATCTATTGGGGTGTAGAATGCATCGCATACATACCTTCATATCCCATAAGGGACTCCTCATCCTCACTCTCTCTGCACCTCAACTCCTGGGCAAGAGGAGCCTTAATCTGCTTCGCTTATCTTAAGGCGGCTGAATGTATGACACCCGAGATCTGTGGGTAAAATTGCTCTATGAACATGGTATTCTCCAAACCATTAACCCCTACACATAAATCTATATATCTTACTAGTGAGCCCCATCTTACCCGGCCGGATGTAGGTTACACAATGCCAACTACCTAAGTAGCTGTATAGTCAAGGGGGCGTACCGCAGCCGAAGCTGCCCCTTGCGTGCTGATAAAGGAGTAACTAGCGGCCGAAGCCACCTTACTCCTACACGGGGATAAAGGAGAACCTAGCAGCCGAAGCCACAGAACTCCTAACGCCTTTCTCTGGATTCAAGGGGGCGTACCACAGCCGAAGCTGCCCCTTGCGTGCTGATAAAGGAGTAACTAGCGGCCGAAGCCACCTTACTCCTACACGGGGATAAAGGAGAACCTAGCAGCCGAAGCCACAGAACTCCTAACGCCTTTCTCTATAGTATAGCCGCTCCCCTTACGGGGAGCATCTAGCAGCTATACCTGCCATTCTCTTACACATTGATATAGGAGGATCTGCGGCCGAAGCCGCAGACTCCTACACAATCATAAGTCCCTAGTCCGCCTTACCTAAGATGGGCTCCCAATAGCTTCCACGTCAAGGTCACGTGGCAAGCTCGAACCAGGAAGGAATAAAGGAGATAATCGCACAGAGAAACCATACCACTACTGCGAGCTTTCACCAAGTAAATAAAATACTTAGCTTTAGATGATTCCGGACAGCTGTAGGCTTCCTCACTTTATATCACATTTTATAGAACTAGCGCGTTTCGCGCCATACTGAATCTAGCTTCACAAACTTACTACGTTGGTTAACTTACCACAGTTCCACCTAGGAGGCGCTGTTCGGTGTTGCCGCAGGTGAATTAGTATTGTGGCATCGGATTTTCGCGTCCGTCGCGACACTCCCCAACACAGGCAGGAATAGGGCGACTAGATTGCTGGTCCATTCTTTGATCTTCTCAAGGGCTCGAAGAGCTGCGGCTCTCTTAGGTCTTGACTCGTTGCCTAGCGTAACCTCCTCCAGGTTGTGTGATTCTGGCTTAGTGTGCTCGTAAGATTCGAGGTCGAAAACCGCGAACGGTTCTGGTTCGGACATAGACTTAGGCTTAGGCTCGTTTGACTCACTATACATAGGCTCTAGGATTCGTTGAGAGGAACTCCTTCCCTCTACTGGCGAGGCATAAGGTTGTACTTCTTCTTCTGGCTTATCTCTGACTGCTTGCGTGCATCTTTGCTCAGAAAGAGACTCGGATTCGGCAACATCGTTGACGGAATCCACCGTCATGTCATCTCTGCGTGACGAACGGGGTAGATTAGGAAGTTGCAGAGGTTCTTCTGCGCTTTCGTCGTAAGATGATGTTTGTTTACACTGTTCTTCTCCATCTTCGATCTCTAACGGGTAGAGATGCGCGATAGATCTTGTATACTCTGTATCTCCTACTCGTACCGTGGCAACCCTACATAAACCGTCGGCGCCTTTTCTTAAAGATACTATTTTCCCAACTTTCCAATTGACTCTGTTCTTCGTGTCACCTTTGATCTGCACGATTTGACCTATTTTTGGAGCCAACTTGGATATTACCCTAGGTTCTTTAGGATGGTGGGAATATCTTTCTCTCAAATTTAGGAGATACCGGTTCTCGAACATCTCTTTAAATTCTCTTAGAATTATCTGTGCTTTCTTCCAACCTTTAATTAAATTGTCTTTAGTCACCGTTCCTTGTGACGTAGTAGGATCCTTTCCTGACGTTTCCATAATGATACATTTTCCCATGGTAAGAAAGTCTGAAGGTTTTAATACATGATCAGGCTCCGAGTCCACGTAAGTTAAAGGTCTTGTGTTAAGAACCGCTTCTATTTCTTTAACCACTGTAACCAGCTGGCTGTCATTCAATAAATGTTTCTGTAAAGTTTTCTTCATACAGTTCTTAACCAATCCGACTAATCTCTCGTAGAATCCTCCATGCCATGGTGCTAACTGTGGTATAAATTTCCATTTTATTTCTTTATCTACACAGTATGGATTCTGAAGAATCTCCGAGAGTAACTTAAAGTGAGCTGCGTTGTCAGACGTTATCAAGATAGGCACTCCTCTTGCTGAAATCATCCTGCGTAAGGCCAATAAACCTTCTTCCGCTGTTAGGTCCTTTACAACTTCTAGGTGAATGGCTCTTACAGCCAAACAAGTATAAAGGCTAATCCACCTTTTGCAATTGCCATTCCCATTGTTAACTAGAAGTGGTCCCAGGTAGTCGGTACCAACGTATGTAAATGGAGAACTATAGTTGACTCTCTCTTTCGGTAAAGCAGGAGTTTCCGGTAGTCTATATGGCCCTCCGTCATGTCTCATACATTCAGGGCATTTCTTCAGAATCCTTTGAACTTGGCTTCTTCCTTGTGGAATCCAGTATGTTTCCCTTATCTTGTCTAACGTGTGACTCACTCCAACATGTTTATTTTCTTGATGAGTCTTTATTATAATTTCGTTGGTGAAATCTGAATTTTTTGGAATAAGTATAGGATAGCGTTTGTCAAATGACCAGTTTGTGTGTTTCATACGACCTTTGCACCTCAGTAACTCATCTATATCTTTAAATATGCCTAAATTCAAACTTAAACTAGTTACTTTTCCCTCTACTTCTAGAGGAAAATACTCTGCTTGAATTTCTTTCAATTTTTGAAACTTATTGTCTGGCATCTGACCATTCTCTTGATTTATTATCTCTTTTGCAGTTGTGCCATCTTCCGTTTCCACCGGGTTAACATTAGGTATATCTGGATCATCTATTTCCATCAGTTCTTCATCTTCTTGGATCCCAAGACCCTCCCCAGTCAAGAGAGAACAGGTGGGTCCACTGCCGGATGCAGTTGGCCACGTCTTCGGATCTTCTACTATAAATTGTGGACCACTCAGCCATTTCTCCCCGTCCTCTCTCGAACAGGTGGGTCTGGTGCCTACGTCTGCTGGATTTAGGTCTGTTGGAAGGTATCTGATTTCCAGATCTTTATTTGTTCTGATCTCTTCTATCCTCCTGGCAACGAAAGGTGGCAATAGTTTGTCAGATTTACACCATTCTATGACTATCTGGCTGTCGGTCCATAAGACTTGCCTTGCTATCTTCTGTTGGAAGAATTTAAGAACGAACTTTATCAATCTACTGCCAATCAGTACTCCTAATAGTTCAAGACGGGGTATCTTGAGACTCTCCTGATCTTTACTTGGTATTAAACGGGATTTACCAATGATGAAGCTTTTCCCCGAGCCGTAAACTAAAAAGACTGATGCTGCATAAGCCTGTAGGGAGGCGTCAGTGAAACAGTGTAGTTGGTAGCCTTTTCCCACTGGTGTCTTCATGTAGCATCTGTTCACTGACACTTCCCTAATGGCTTCTAAGTTCTGTCTGATGACGTTCCACTCTTCTGTTAGTTCGCTTGACAATGGCGAGTCCCACGACACTCCAGCCTTCCAAAGTCCTTGTAGAAAGAGTTTAGATGATAGAGTATAGGGCACGGCATAACCACATGGATCATAGATTGATGCAATAGTCTTCAGTATTCCTCTTTTTGTGACTGCTTCCTCTTGCAAGTTAGGTTTCAACTGAAGAGTATCTTTCTTAATGTCCCATTCTAAACCAAGTACCTTTACTTTATCTTCTTTACATGTATCAGAAACTTTCTTCATAAATTCTCGAGAATTTGAGCTCCAATCCCTGAGTGACATTGAAATATCTTGAAAAGATCCTTTTAGATTTCTGTAGAGCTCCATCGCTTCATCTGTAGTGCTGGAACCCGAAACAAAGTTGTCCACATATATGTCATTTGCTTTTAGTCTGACTTGTTGATGTTCCGCACTGGACAGGTGGTGTTTGATTGTTGCATTAAGCAAAAACGGTGACGAAATGACGCCAAATGGAACTCTACAAAACCTAAGGTGTAATAGGTTGTCTTGAGATATCGGTTTAGAGGTATCTTTGAGCCACAGGAATCTGGTTACGTCACGATCCTTTTCGTGTAACGCCATCTGTAAGAACGCCTTTTCAATATCTGAGGTTAGTCCTATCTGATGAGTTCTAAATTTTATGAGTAAACCTGTGAGGTCTTCTAACATGAGTGGTCCTCTGTATAAACATTCGTTCAGACTCTTGGTGTCTTTGCTGCTCTTGGAGCTAGCATCATAAACTATTCTCATAGGTTTCCCTCGATGGCTTACTCCATGGAAGGGTAGGTAGTGAACTACGTTATCCGTTGACGTTCTTGAAGCAAGTACAACTTCTATTATACCCTTATCTAATTGTTGTTTAAACGTATCATCGTATGATAACAACGTGCCTTGATCCATACGCTTCAATAAGCTTGATAAGCGACCAAAAGCCATTCCATAATTATTGGGTAAGTCCGGTGGGTAAGTTATCCACGGCCAGCTTACCGTGTAACGATTATTTAATTTTAGAGGGGTATTATTAAAATACTTGATTGCTTCTTCTTCTCTAGTTGCTTTCGGTGAATCACTAATACCTATACATTCTAGTTCCCAGAGGCTCTTTATGTCTCCATCACAAAGGGGTGGGTCAGGTTGATGAAGCTTCGTTTCTATACAAGTCTGAGCGTAAGTCACTACATAGGGCTCGTCACTAAGCTGTGGTTCTGTTCTACCACTTATTATCCAACCAAGGGCAGAATCGACCAGGAACAGGTTACTACCCAATTGTATTTTCTTCTCGTAAATTAGGTTGAAGTAGTACTCGTTTCCAACCAGAATCTGCACCTGTCCACTTAGCGAGCCGTCATCCGCTAGTATATATGACTCCGGTAAGTCCTTCAACTTGACAGTGGGTATGTATCCTCTTGAAATACGTTCAACGCAGTTGGCTTGTATAACTATCTTCTTATTTGTCCTTGACAGCAATTGTAAAGTAACTATTGGACTATGTATTTCTTTAGGAAGATCTTCACCGAAGGTAAATATAGTTAAATGACTTTCCTCTTCAATGGGAAGCTTCAATTCCTTGGCAGTTTGAAATGTGACATAGGAGCGCTGAGAGCCTGGATCTAAAAGAAGTCTATATTTATATTGTTTATTTTTATCATCTAGGGGGTTAGCCCTAACGACAGAAGTTTGAAGAGTAGTGAATCCCTTTCCTAGAACCGTCAGGACTGTTTCTTCATTCTTATTCTTCTGAAAATTTAAATGGCATAAAGCTCTGTTATGCGGTGTCTCACTACAGCAAATGGTACTCTTACGTTTGTTCTTGCAGTCTTTTATAAAGTGGCCTAACTTCAAACACATGAAGCATTTCTTTCCAAGTCGTTTCTTTCTTTCTGCTAAGGTAGTAGCTTCAGAGCACTTATCATTGTAATGATCACCTTTGCAAAAGATGCATGTCCACGCTGGTCTCCCCTTTGAAGGGCCCTGCTGAGGTTCTGGTTGATCCTTGTTAGAAGTCGGAGTTTGTTTTGGTCTGTTCCATTTATTGGGTTTATTAATACTATCAAACTTATTCTTCCTTTCCGGTCTTCTATCAAAACCTCCTTGAGGATTTTGTTTCTTAGGGGGACCTTGTTGCTGTTTGGGTGGATATGCGCTTCTTGCACGTTTCACATTTATATGTAGAGTTCCGACTGTACTATCTTCTGCTTCATGCGTGCGTTTTCTTCCTGAAATCCTTTCAGCATCCTCTTTTGCGGTAATAATTCTATCTAATTGGTTCCTGATTTCTTGTATAGAATCATCATTAACCTTCAGCTTAATTTCGTAAACTAGATCGGGTGGAAATTTCTCCAGCAACATAAAACGAAGATGATTGTGATTGATGTTTTCACCTAACGATTCCAAAATTTTGAGATTTCGTTCAACTTCGTTGAATGTCTTTCTACAGTCTTCAGCGGTGCTTTTGGCCATCTTAACCTTATATAGTGTTGCATAATGCGCGTCAATGAGATGAGAGGTCTTGCCGAAACGCTCCTTCAGGATTGATATGGCTATTCTATAATTAGCATTAGTAGTTGACAGACCATCTATGGCTTTCTTGGCATCTCCCGTCACCGAGGCTTTAAGATAGGAGAGCTTGTCAACATCAGGCAGATTTCTTGAATCAATGTTGCTCTTGAAGGAGTCCCAGAACTCACACCAAAAGAGCACGTCTCCACTATACACCGGCAGCTGAAGTTTAGGGAGTCGGCACGAGGCATTCGCTTCCGGAGCTTTCTCTGTAGCGTTGCTTTTCAAAGTTATTTGATCGATCTTCACTTTAAGTTCAGCCAAAGTCTCCTCTGTTTGAAGTTGCAATCCACTCAGTAAACATATTTCATCAGAAGCAGGTGTCGAAGCCAAGCGAAAGTACTCCATCAAGTCGTTGTCAAGTCTTTTCAGAGATGCATCTAATTTACTGTAAGTAATTTGAGCCTGCCCTAAGTTCTCTGAATTAATGGTAACAGGAATAACTTCTAGGTCTGTGGTGAGTTTGTCGTTAATGAGCCTAAGCCTTCTTAAAAGCAAATCATCCATTATGTTGTTTGTGTAAGCTCTTTTCTTGTTTAATCCTGTAACGTATAGAAATAAACCCATTTAACCTAAAGTCCTATTTATTTGCTTATGTATGAAATGATTACGCTTGTAGATTTAATTAATACTGCCTTGCAGTAACTATGTTTCATACTACTTTAGGTTGTTTAATTTTAAATTATTTTATTTATTCTTTATTTTAATGATCTCAAAATATTGAAATCTAAATTTAACTAATGATCTCTAAAATCCTTTCAAATTTGAAACCAAAGAAAGAATAAAAATCAAAGTCAATTAAATTACATGAATTAAACCATTGACCCAATTATAATCCGATGTTTCATTTAAATATCATGAGAGGGAGTAAAACAAGGGTGGAAGGCAACATAACATACACACCTACATATAAATGTGTCTAGTTTTATCTTTATAATTTATAGGTTACACCAAACAAGCGTCATCGACGTCAGTAAGTGATGTTGACGTTTATACACTGTTGCCACAACACAACCTCTAATGTTGGTGTCCCTGATTCAAGCTCACTCGTAGCACAACGAAAATTAATACTTTATTTCCATTTCACTTGTTTTATTGATCTATTTAATGATTATTTTAATTTTATTTCACTTGTTTGGTTTATAGTAATAATTTTAATTTTATTTCACTTGCTTGGTTTATTTATTTAGTAATCATTTTAATTTTATTTATTTGAACACTTCAAAGAATCACTTATCTAATGAGTCTAATTGCACATAAAAGTCACCACAATAAATCTGGAAAGAAGATGTTAACTTATATATACATATACACACCACAATTGCTTTCGTATAATATAATCATGGACTTCAATATGGAATGCATGTAAAATAAATCAGGTATAAGTTCCCTTTAGGCCTATATACATAATATTGTATATAATTTTATTATACTTCTTACTTAACGTTTACTTACTCAACTAAATCCTTTGTACATACGCCGTAAAACAATTCATAAAGAAATAAATTGTCTTTCTTAGTTTAAATAAGGTAGCGTAATAATACCAAACTATCTAACTAGGGAACCCGAGATAACATTCCAGAAGGCCTATAGTAAGCTTGGAAAATTACTAAGGTTCGCCTCTTGTTAGGAAAATTCTAGATATTTCTAAAACTGAGTCGTACTAATATGAGCCGTGTTACCTAAACAATAGGGTTGACTCTTGTCTACGGTCGTCCCCAACTATCAACTTCTAGAAAGTGAAATTATTTCAATAAAGTAGGAGACGAAATCGACTCATAATTCATAAATACGGAAGGATACTTGGTTAAAAACGAATTCCTTTTCTTGTTAGAAACCCAAATGATCATGGCCGCCATGCTGTCGGATCGCTTGCTATGAAATAATTTTCGTCGCGCGCATTTGTTTTACAGAATAGAGCTCTGTCACAGTGAAGTAAATGTTTAAAAACTTACCGAGAAATAGTCTAGTCCGATAGCAGGTCTAATCAGAGGGGTTTTCGTCAAATCCGAGTTGTCTTGTCCGGTGTGGTTGGCGGCGGCGAGTTCACTGTACCTATGAAGTAAATACGTAGTTTTTCACAATCTTGCCTATCTACACGCTTATCCCTTTGTTGGTGCCCTTTAAATTATAATATTCTCAATATTTACCAGCATAATTTGAGGAACCTTCCCGGGGAACTCGCGTCTGCTTGGAGATCTTCCGCCAACGATTCAAAATGGTGGAACGTTCACTTTGCAACAGTCAGTGTTGCCAAAGTCAACTCAAACCCCATAAATTTCGATAAATATGAAATGAATTTAGGGCCTTTAACAAATTTCTTTCTTCTTTATGTTGATTCCGTATAAATGATCGCATCCTTGTGTTCTTAAAACTACTTAAGTTCTAAAGTATAACGTAAATATAAAAGGTAAAATGTAGAGTGCTTACTCATACAAACTCTTATCTACTACACGTACGTTTCTTATAAGATGCTTATTAGTTATTCTGACTCGCATACGTTTACTTATTATAATCATATTAAATCCACAACTCTAACAACTAATGTATAATAAAATAAAGTAAATCTTCTACTTATATCTAAGTACGCTTTGCTATGACGTACCTACTGAAGCGTCTTATTGGAAATTGGTTATCGTATAACTTTTCTATGTTGAATCAGCTTAGCGACATAATTTTTCTTTCTTCTTTAATTTTCTTGAGAATCCCGATAATCCGCACATTTTCCGCGACTTTGTGGATAATCTTCCGAGTGTGGCAACACCTGCCATCTTGTTCTAGGCGGTTCGCGCCGCCTATTCTTGCGGTTACGTTGGTAACTCGAAGGCATTATTACACAATAGTATATCACTTATTTTAAAGTAATAAATATCATAATTGATAAATATAGACAAATGCACCAATCCCTTTTTTATTCATCTTTGTTTATTCTTTTACTAATTTGCGACTCCATTTTAATTGGAAAATAAAATACATCCATTATGAAAATGTCGTGTGACTGCTTCCGGTCACCGCGATGTAATTTCTTCATGTTGGCTCCGTACAATGTTGATGCTCTGCCGTTCACGTATATAAAAACCATGACTTATTAACTCAAAATATCTTCAATTGATGAATATTAATGCCAGCCTCTTTATTTAAACGAGCCTAAATTAATGTCGAACCAGATGTAATAAGAAAACACTTTAAATTGTATACATAAAATATAAAACCTCGCAGTTTTCGCTACTGTTAGCGCCATCTATGATTTCCGATAGTAAACATATATGCATATAGTGAAGATGTATGCTTTGCATTCTTTATATTATTTATTCTCAAAAAAGCCTTGGTTCTTTAACTGCTGAATCCCAGCATTAACCACCATTGTGGCCGCCTCTCCCCTAGCCGCCTACGGTATATAAATGAGACCGTAAAGAGGGGAAAGGCGGCAACTTATATATATGTGTATGTTATATATGGGGAATCTATTGGGGTGTAGAATGCATCGCATACATACCTTCATATCCCATAAGGGACTCCTCATCCTCACTCTCTCTGCACCTCAACTCCTGGGCCAGAGGAGCCTTAATCTGCTTCGCTTATCTTAAGGCGGCTGAATGTATGACACCCGAGATCTGTGGGTAAAATTGCTCTATGAACATGGTATTCTCCAAACCATTAACCCCTACACATAAATCTATATATCTTACTAGTGAGCCCCATCTTACCCGGCCGGATGTAGGTTACACAATGCCAACTACCTAAGTAGCTGTATAGTCAAGGGGGCGTACCGCAGCCGAAGCTGCCCCTTGCGTGCTGATAAAGGAGTAACTAGCGGCCGAAGCCACCTTACTCCTACACGGGGATAAAGGAGAACCTAGCAGCCGAAGCCACAGAACTCCTAACGCCTTTCTCTGGATTCAAGGGGGCGTACCACAGCCGAAGCTGCCCCTTGCGTGCTGATAAAGGAGTAACTAGCGGCCGAAGCCACCTTACTCCTACACGGGGATAAAGGAGAACCTAGCAGCCGAAGCCACAGAACTCCTAACGCCTTTCTCTATAGTAGCCGCTCCCCTTACGGGGAGCATCTAGCAGCTATACCTGCCATTCTCTTACACATTGATATAGGAGGATCTGCGGCCGAAGCCGCAGACTCCTACACAATCATAAGTCCCTAGTCCGCCTTACCTAAGATGGGCTCCCAATAGCTTCCACGTCAAGGTCACGTGGCAAGCTCGAACCAGGAAGGAATAAAGGAGATAATCGCACAGAGAAACCATACCACTACTGCGAGCTTTCACCAAGTAAATAAAATACTTAGCTTTAGATGATTCCGGACAGCTGTAGGCTTCCTCACTTTATATCACATTTTATAGAACTAGCGCGTTTCGCGCCATACTGAATCTAGCTTCACAAACTTACTACGTTGGTTAACTTACCACAGTTCCACCTAGGAGGCGCTGTTCGGTGTTGCCGCAGGTGAATTAGTATTGTGGCATCGGATTTTCGCGTCCGTCGCGACAGACACCTCCTCCTTTTGAAACTTTAAAGTCCAGTAAAAACATTGAATTTGGAACAGGATTTTTTTTATAACGGATATTGAAATACACATGTGCTACAATTTATACGAAGCTTCTGCGAAGCAGTTGTATTTCAGTGAGTTCTTTTTAGAGAACCTTTTCAATCCAAAGGTAAAAACTTTTCTAAACCAACACTTGGTTTCTAAAAATAGCCTGCTCACCTAAATCAGCAATGAAGGTTTCTTTGGGACATACTTTTTCATTATTTCCCAAGGCGCAGGCTAAGTAAATAAAATACGAAACGATAGTGCGATCTTAAATACTCCCTAGGGAGCCACTTGGACTGTAGACAGCTCTTATCTGACACTAGCATTTGGTGCAACAATTGCCAAGACACTTTCACCTTTAAACCTTAATAAGTAAGGACTTGAATAGTTTTAGTCTCAGCAAAGATAACTTTGCAACTACGTCTGCAAGAGTTTGAGTAAAACATGGACTGAAATAAAATTAGCTGATCTCTTTATATTGGAGTGGATTTCTTCTTGAATTCAGTTTCTTTGCAGTTGATTGGATAGTTTTCTTCCTTTTATTCTTAATTGTTTTTAATCCTATTCGGTACATTTAGTTTTAGAACAAGTGTAACTTAGGTACTTGAATACTTGAATGAAAGCAATAAATTACTATACAATTTCAGATTCGTGATTAAAAAATCTTTTTTACAGCGCTGTCAATTAAATATGATTTATTGAGACTGTAATAGCAACAGGCAAATGTGGAGAAGACCAGCATTTTTTTTTTTGGTTGGGAACTCTCGTATGTATATAATAATATGTACTTCCCTCAGACACAGTCCTCCTACTGCTCCTTCTGGTCTACCGACCTTCTATTAGTCTTAGTCTTAGAAGCGACGAAGACGGTCTTACCCGATAGATGGTCTTAGCCAAATTGTCCTTAATAAAATTTAATTATAATGTGGTTATTTTAAAAGAATTATATTAAAGAGAAAATGTATTTTTAATGAAAAGTATAGCCGTGTTATTTGCATGCCTTAAGCACTACGTCACAGAATAAGTAATAATACTACCGTACAGAAAATAAACTTCCTGCATAACCAAAGTTTGACAGCGATTCAGGGACGAATCATGCCGTCCCTTTCTCATGTATAGTGCTATCCCTTTCGGCTATCTAGGGTTGTCAAAATTCAAGTCACTATCTTACCTGTGGTTGTACACGGAAAGGGACGTCAAGTTGCGCCAACCCTAATAATTTCAATGCTGAGCCGAACGGAGCCGAGAATGTCCGAAAGGAACAGTTTCGCCCCCTTGACTACATTTAATGGTGGTAACTTAGTAAGGTACCTGTTCCAAAGTGCCTAAGTTTTAATGATCGTTCTTGATAGATAATTAAACTTTAACAATTAAAAAGTTACGGTTACTTAAAGATAGTTTCTTATATTTTAAACTTTATAGACCAGACATCACCAATTAGTTTTTTCAGGGGTTCGGTTTTTAAAATAAAGTGACTATCGCGGTCCGTTTCTACTAGAGTTTGTTAAATAAACAAAAAAATAAAATAGGTCGGCGCTCTGGAAGTTGACCGCGGTCCTCCATTTGGTGACCCCTGTTATAAACGATCGAAAACGGAAAAGTATCTCACGTATCACTAATCATATCCCAAGAGATTTCGCACTTCAAAATCAATACAACTGTCCGAATGACCCAAATAAACAAAACAAAATCTACGATAGTTCAAGAACGCATTCTTAAAAGGCCTTATAGCCCTTCTCCGCTCTTGAAAAGTAATTCTTAAAGATAAAACTCGAAGGTTGCATTTACATCTAAAGAGACATTGAGATACGCCTTTGGGGGTAGTGTATATTCAGTCGTAATGACATAAAACACATTTCCAACATATTGCCGGGTCAATTTATTGTGCCTAACGAGCCCTGACCGCTCATCAGTGCGCCCTTACACGTTAGGGTTGACGCAAACACGTCATAAATATTTATACACATTCCGTATTCCAGAGGGCCTACCGCGCAAACCTAAAATGGAAAATTGCGGGGATCTTTCTCTGTTATTTCAATGATATATATATACCTCCATATCGTCGGCAACGGCAACCCTTACAATTTCCTCTGACGAGCACGTATATGACTCGCAAAACCGAACTTAGTCTTAAATGTCCGGTCGCACTGTGCACAATAAAGCTGCCCTTGGTCCTTATTGCGCCATTCCATTGATGTCAATATATGTATATATCTAAGGACGGGCCTTACGGGCAATGAGGATGGGGCCAGTACAGCGGTGTCACGCACACGAATCCGAGCCAATCGTGCAGTCTAACGCCACAACGCGATTGGTTGTTGAGTTCGCATCACGCGTGCGATTGGTCGCAACTAGTTGCGTTAGACTGCACGATTGGCTCGAATCCGTGAGTGACACCGCTGAACTAGTACCATTCTTAGTGCCCGTAAGGCTCGTCCTTAGATATATGTCAATGCGCCATTCTAATCTCTGAACCGCATGCTCTTCCCAACGCTCTAATGGGATGTCGCAAGCAGAGCAAGAGATGACGCTTCAGAACATCTTTATATCGCAGCAAATCTAATGAAGGCGTAATTAGAGTGACGCAGCGATGCAACGCAGTAAATAACAAACCACAAAGTGTGTTATTTATTAACCGCGCACCAAATGACAATAGCAGCTTAGACATTCTGGTTTAATGAGTCTTTGTTTGTTATAAGGTTAATTTAGTATTTAGATATATAAAAGTTACCAGCTTAAATCTAAAATAGGCCCTTAGGCATCGGAATTGCACCAAGGATTCTGGCGGCATTTTCTCGTTATTAATTTAGTTTAGTATTTGTACATTTCCTGTAATACCTCTGAATATATCTATTATGTAAATAAATGACACAAAGCCAAACAAAATAGATGAATTAAACCAGACAAGAAAGTCAAATTACGAGTATATGTACATATAAGAAGTAAAACATGAACACCGTTTAAATTTCAAAATAGACTATTCACTTATACTCCGTTGGCTCAGCGACCCAAAATGTGACATACGGCCCGATTCGAAGAATTATTAAGACACGTTTAAGATCTTGGAAAGAGAAAAGATCGATAACTAAACGACATGTCAAAATTGACGTTTATTTCGATTCCGCTGTGATCCCAAAGATAGATCTATCTAGGATATTTCTAACGTCAAAGTGATATTGGTTGCCCCGAATCGAGCTGGTGCTGTCAATTATACGACCTACAAACGATATCTAAATGAGAACTTATCAAAACCAGAACTTATCGTTATCGTATCTCATTCTTCGAATCGGACCGATGGCCTCCGACGCAAGACAGCGCCACTTTTCTCGGTCCTGTGCGACTTCTCGCCAATTGTTGACTCGAAGTTCACGCAGATCCGCCTTCACCATGTCGCTCCAAATAAAATAAATTTCAAAATATAAAACACATAAAATGTGTTTGACCCAGATACAAGACGTATAGATACAAGTATATCTACATTGTCTAGGGTGATAAAACTTTCACCTCTATCTGTTACCACTTCACTGTCACATAAATCACATAATAAACACAACTTTAACATACCGACCTACATTCTAGCTGTAGGATATGTTTGTAGTTCGCGTGAAACTTAATAATACTGCGAATTCGAAAGCTTTAACTGTTTACGCCAGATCGCGTTAACACAGAAAACGCATTTATTTACAACCATCTACCTTTTAATTAATTTGACGCTTAATTAAGTAAGTAAGATAGCCTATTTGGACTTATTTTCTTTACTGTGACACGTAATATGAAAAAAAATAGTGGCAATGTGTCTAACCATACGGCTACATGGAGAAATAAATAAGCCTAGAGTCACTCACTCCATACATCTGTTTTCTTACCAAAAGTATATTATTTATAGTCTCAATTGTTCTACATATAGAACTATCACTTTTTGTTAAGCTGTTACAGAATGGTAGATACTTTGAAACCTTGTTTGATCCGCTACTTTCTATGCTGACTGTACTAACTGTAACTTGTGTGCAAAATTTGAACCCATTCGTATAAATTCTTCTTGCTGTCGCGATTAGAACCAAATTTTCAAAATTCAAAATTGTATTCTGCAAGTAGGCCTTGAGGCTCTTTTACAAGTCAATACAACATTTATAGTAACATCATATATGTAGTGACATGAAAAATACATAACATTTATAAATACAACAGCCAATACCTGGGTAAACATTACATTATAATAATATTAAAATAAATAATTACTACAATACAATAAAGATGTATAGTCTCTATGGTTAAAAATACATTAAATCTGCAGATGTAAAAGGTCCCCAATGTCAGAGTACTAATACTAATAAGATTTGGAGGTGTATAGCCTCTCCAAGTGTCAAAATAAAATTTATACTGAATAAATAAATCGCGTCTGGACTGTTAAGCTAGCAGCCTCATAAACTAATGCTACAGAATACATAACTAGTATGTACCAAGTCAAGAATTTTATACAATATTACAGAGAAGTATAGTTAATACATTAAGTTTGGAGATGTATAAGGTCCCCACGGTCTGAGAAAGTAATAATACACAATTAAATTAAATTAATTAAAATTTATTTATTTCAAGCCAAATAGGCTCATATTTGTACAATATTCAAACATAAAACATAAAACACACTAAAGAATAACTACACTAAAATATACAATAAATTTACAAATTATAATAAATATAAATACAATACAATACAATAATAATTACTTACATATTAATAAGATTTGGAGGTGTAAATGCTCTCCACGTGTCAAAGAATTAAAAAATAAAAAAGTGTATGAAATACATGTTTCAAGTCACACATTCAATCTGTCATTCTAAATGAGTGAGTAATCAAGGAGATCGACAGTGACTCCGCCCTCGTCAAAGCTGAAAAAATACCTAAGACCTAAAATACACTTGTAAGCTTTACTTACGTATCTCTACTTAAGAATTATAGGTTAATATAATTTTATCTTTCTAACAAATAACTTTGTCCATACTTACGTAAGTAAAGTTACAAGTGTATCTTAAGCCTAATGTTGCAACAGTACAGTAATACTATACTATACTATATACATACATAAAATTTGTTATAAATTGCATATTCGAGCAATAGAGACTCAGATAACTAAAATTTGATTTTCCTTTTTCGTGGTAGGCCTTCTGACTACTATCTTCATTTGCATTGGCATTTTTTGTGACGGCTCGTGGGAGCCTGGGATCCGTTTGGCAACTAATGCCTAGAATTGGCGTAGGCACTAGTTTTTACGAAAGCGACTGCTATTTGACGTTCCAACTAAGAGGGTAAACTAGGCCTTATTGGGATTAGTCCGGTTTCCTCACGATGTTTTTCTTCACAGAGAAGCGATTGGTAAATATCAAATGATATTTCGTACATAAGTTCCGAAAAACTCATTGGTACGAGACGGGGTTTGAATCCGCGACGTCCGGATTGCAAGTCGCACGCTCTTACCTCTAGGCCACCAGCGCTTTTGTTTTGGTAGGCTTTCTGACCTGACAAGTAAAATATTTCCAACCCTTAAATTAGCACGCAATCGGACCAAAAGTAATAAACCGTCCTCATGATTATTATATAACATCTCTGTGCCGTTATTGTTTCCCGTAGGACCTCCGCAAATCCGGGAGCTCGTAAAATTGACGCTTGCCGCGATTTATTTAATTGTTCTTGAGCCTTTCGGTTGGTAAAATATTTTTGACACACGGTGTAAAGAAAAATTCTAGGGTATTATTCGGTGACTTGTGGAACTCTGTATTGATATTCTGATACAATCGACTAAGTCCGAAGAAACACAATCGGGAAAACTACTATAAATTTAAACTTACTTGCAAAATTACATTTGGTTACTCCTTGCTTGCAAAATTCCATTTTGGTTACATTTGGTTAAGTATTCCATTTGGTTACATTTCAAAAAATAAGTGCGAGTGGGATTCGCCCAAATTGAAATATAAAGCTTTCAGATTTTGCCCTTCTGTACAAATAAGTAGAAGTAAAAAAATCTACAAAAAGATTTGTTCACCCATACAATTATTTTCCTCTTATATTCTCTGTATTTATAAACTTCATCACTGATCGAAATAAAATAATCTCATCACCTATACGCTGGCGATCTGCAACTGTGTGCCCAAACAAGCCCGAGTACTTTATAATATATAAAGTTTATATCAAGCGATCCGGAAAATAAATAAGATCATTAGATATCATTTTGATATCAATTGTACCAACTAGTATGCCAAGTAATATATTAATATAGTTCATCCAATAAGCACACCAGAAGTCGAGTTTAGCTCAGTGTTTCCCGTCGGACCGTAAAAGTTGGGAGACAAAGCAATTGAAAGTTTTGTCTTTATCTATTTTCTGTTTACTTCAGTCAGTCCGTTGACCCTTGCTATGACTACATATTGAACTAACTGTGAAGTTAGGTTAATAAAAAGACTGACTCAGCTCAAGAGCCATGTCACTGTATATTAAAAAATATTTTAAAAAAATTGACCAAGTAATCAGAAGCAATAGTTTTATTTCATGTTTGCGCTACACATATTGTTATAGCCGACATGGCCGTTTTGCCTATGATATAGGATCTACGATAAAGAATAGCCTCAACACTAATAAAAGAGATACTTTGTATATTACAAATTAAATCTAATTGTTCTTTTCAACTTCTAATTAATCATGTCAACCATGTAATATGTAATAACCACTGGGGCTGCAACAGTGTAAACTAATGCAGTCTCCAGGGCTCCAACTGCATATATGTGCCATGTATGTTTTGAACAATAAAGATTGTTTTATTTATTCTTTATGATCCATATAAATAAAATAAAAAAACAATGGTCAGTGCGAGTCGGAATCGCCCACGAGGGTACTGTACAATTTTTTTTTTCTTTCATATTTTTTTTTTGACATTTTTACCTGTATTTGTAAAATTTTGTATATTTTTATCGTGCGTCTCGCTCGTGCCAATACATGTATGGACAAGTAGGAGCAAAATGCACGATAACTAAATAACATGATTCAAATATCATCCTGATGTCAGTGTACGTTAGCCTGGATAACAAGTTGACGGTGAACAAAGATTTCAAAAGTAAAGATAGGCCCGTTCATATAATTCCGACCGAACATTCTCGTTTGGTGTTCCTCGGCGGAATACTACTACGCTATTAGTTTATGAATCCGCATCACGCGCGCGGTTGGTCGCAACTAGTTTCGTTGGACTGCACGCTTAGCTCGCATTCGTGCACAGCGGTGTTAGTGTGCTGGCACCAGTCTTAGTGCCTGTAAGGTCCGTCTTTAGGAAGTAATATATAAGTCAATGATGACGGCGAACGGATGAGTTGGGGCAGCGCAGGCCTAGTACCGAGCTTTTTAGTGTGCCTTGATACCTACATTACTCCTACAATACAAACACCAGTTTGTTAGAGTTTTTTAAGTTAATGTTGAAGCTAACCGAGTGTAAGTTTTAGAGCTTCAAGACAACACTTTGGTCTTATAAGATTCATCTAGATGAAACATTATCTAGAGAAGTGAAATATTTCATGAACAACTTCTTCTTTAGCAACGAATAATTTTGATTTGAATTGCTAACACAATATCTGACGACCGGTCTGGCCTAGTGGGTAGTGGCTCACCTATGAAGCCGATTGGTCCCGGGTTCAAAATCCCGGTAAGGGCATTTATTTGAGTGATGAACACAGATATTTGTTCCTGAGTCATGGACGTTTTCTATGTATATATAAGTATTTATTTATTTATGTACGTATGTATATCATCGGCATCGCCTATTTCGAGTTCGAGTTTGGGGCTAGTTCGAGCTGTATAAGATTGTTCCCAAATATTTATTAACCTAATGAGGTAAGTACATAATGTGGTTTTGTAGGCGTTGTGGTTTCATCTAATTATTTGATTTGCTCAGAATCTATAAATGTAATATTAATTGGTAGCCAAATTGGCATGTTTTGTGTGTTGTGGATATATTATATCATCATTTAATTGCCAACTCATTGAAACACGAAGGTTTCAATGAGTTGGCAATAACGATTTAGATCATTAATTTAAATGAATAGAGAGTTAAAAAGAAAAGTTGGTTGATTGATTTCATAGTAGTTTAACAGCGACTTTACTTAGATTATATTAATTAATCCGTTTACATTTTTAGAACCCGTAACAATAAACAAAGAACCTTTATGCATTTTGCCTTGTATAGTAGGGTTGATTTGAGGGGTTACATTTATTAAGTTTACAAAAAATAGTTTTAAAACCCTTTATCATAAATTAATTTATGTTTAGTACAGTAACTAATGCACAAAATATCTGAGAATAATTTAGCCAATCGTGTTCCACAGATAATGTTCCACGTATTCTGGCTGACGTGCGACGGCATCAGCGACGCAGTGTTCGCGCTTGACCTGGTCGTGCAACTGCGTACGGGATATCTGGAACAAGGGCTCATGGTAGGTGTTTCATGACTTTCAAATGTTTCATGCTTAAGGCGGCATCAACGACGCCGTGTTCGCGCTCAGCCTGGTCGTGCAACTGCGTACAGGATATCTGAAACAGGAGTTCATGGTAGGTGTTCCATGACTTTTAGAGGCTTCATGCTTAAGGCGGCATCAGCGACGTGGTGTCATTTGACTTGGTCATGCTGAATAGGAGCTCATGGTGAGTGTTCAATGACTATACTGTTTCAAGCCTTTTGATATGTTTACGACTACGTTAGCTCGGTATTTACAATCGAACCTTATCGTGCAGGCGCGAAAGTAATGTCTGAAACAGGGACTTGTGTTAAGAGTTCCACGAATTATACTGCTTTATGTCCTCTACCAAGTTTTAGATGTAGATAGTCCACCAGTTGTATTGTTCCATCCTCTCCGGTAAGTTTTCCACACCTTCTGACTCTCTCGACGTTTCGATAGCTTCAGGAAAGTGGTCATGCAGCCCGGATACATACATATTTGATTAACAACAATAGGATGATCACACATATTGAATTTTATAACAAAATCTAGTAAAATAAATCGCAAATGAGCAATTTATCACAATAATGTGAATATTAATCATATATGGAAATTATTTGAAAAACCCATCCTGAAAGTTTTATTTTTTACTTACAAAGGAATAAAGTAAGGGTGCTTTCGATTCCTTACATATTATCCAAAAAAAGATTGTATAGCAACTACATATTGAATGTTTTCCGTTCCTTTAAGAATGATTAAACCTTATTAATTGTTTAATACTTCAGACATTGTGGTATATGCTTTACCTTGCCGTACGATAAAATTATTTTTATGTAGGACTCGCCTTAAAAGATACTCTACTTTACCATTTATTGAAGGGCGTTCATGACTACTCGAACGGAGAAACAGAGTAAACGAGTTGCTGGCTAGTCAGACGTGAAAAATACAGAAATAACAATCCTTAAGTACTCCAATACTCTAGTGTATTTCAATATAAAAAAATTAGTCCTTAGTCATTATTTTGAGGACGATTTTAACGATAGCTTAGAATATTTATTCTATATTAAGCAGATCAGTCTTCTGAGAGTTTTATGGAGTCCAATAAGACACAAGTAGATAAAAATTAAAACAAACATTTCTTTGCAAATCTGCAATACGTGCTACTCAATTAGTCTATAAAATCGAATGTAGCTTTTAATGAATTCATCATAAATAATTATTTTAAAGTCAAGCTCAATGATATTTTGTTTTGCTACTCATAAATTATATAGATAATCGAGATAAAGGAAACACCACACACTGGCAGGCATGTACTGTATAAAATCTCTCAAATAACTTTATACTTTCTCCAATGAAACCTAAAGGTACATTTTATGGAAATCACGTACAAGACATGTGATTGCAGCGGGACGGAAAGACGGAATGTAAACGATTCAAGTAATTTGCGTCACCTGTTTCAGCTAAACGTCGACATCACGTTCGGTTTGGACTGTTAGAGGGTAAAGATCTATTTACATTGTCGAGTTTCTGGTACGATTTGGGGCGAGATATCGTATAATATTTTCGTAGGTGTACGAGTAATGCGTTACATCTCTGCGTTATAATATATTAAAATATAGCATGACAGATAGAAGTACTAGAATACAAATTAGAAACACCGCAATAAGTAAAACTTTGGATTTTACTGGTTGATTAATCTGGTTTCAACTCGATGAAATTACTAGAGAAATGAAAACTTTGCTTGCTGAACCCACTGCACCTTATATTAGTGTAATTGCTGGCTGTACACACTCGTCAAGACACCCCGAAATATGCCGAGAGCGAGTGTGTACATACTGCTCCCTTCTCGTCTCGCTCTTCCTCGTCTTGTCTCGAGCTTCTCCGATTAGACCGGAGTGGTGCCGAGACTCTCGGCGTGAGTCTCTCGTCGAATATGTACAGCCAGCATAAAGTTTTGTTACATTTATTAATTACCTATTAATGCTAACTGCGTAATCTGAGCTAGTATACAATTAGCTTTTTCTTTTTTTAGGTGTATGACTCGAAGAAATTAGCCAAGCATTATTTAACGTCGCGCTCCTTCCTGCTCGACATCGCTTCGCTGACACCCCTGGATCTGCTGCAGCTCAAAATTGGTGTCAACCCTATTATTCGCTTTCCTAGATTTTTTAAGGTAAGCTATAATCAAAATTTGGGTTACCTATTCAGTAATACCCCGCTTTACGCGATGGATACCTTCCGCAAAAAAAACGCGTTAAGTGAAATTCGGGGTTCAAGGGTCAGGGGTTGACGGGGAATCCCGTACTCTTCCATTTTTCAACGTTAATGGTCAGAGAAAGCGGGAATTTCCGCAACCAAATAAAAGTAAATGTCTACATATTTTTAAACCTACACTGAAACACACCCATCTTGTCGGTAGAAAAGGGCGAGAAGTATTTTTTTTTACTACGTTGGTGGCAAACAAGCATACGGCCCGCCTGATGGTAAGCTGTCTCCGTAGCCTATGTACGCCTGCAACTCCAGAGGAGTTACATGCGCGTTGCCGAACCTAACAACCCTGGCAACCTTACTCACCGGCAGGATCACAACACTATGCGTAGGGTCTAGTGTTGTTTGGCTGCGGTTTTACTCGTATGTAAGGTGGAGGTACTTCCCCAGTTGGGATCTAGATCTGGAATGACGTCCGCTGTGCTGTGCCCTACCACACTAAGCTAGACGACATTCGCAATGCCCATATCTCTCTTGTGGACGTAGTTTAAGGACGTACCCGGGTCCGGGAGTTTAAATTGTCTATGGGAGATCAACCCTTCGCTCGTGTTTTTTTTGTTGCCTGTTTTTTCTGCTGAAAAAGTGGCTGTGCCAGAATATACATAAGCAATCCGCATAATGCGAGGCATTTTAGCTCGAAATTAGAAATTCGCGTTAAAGCGAAATCGCGCATAGCGGGGTCGCGTAAAGCGGGTTATTCTTATTATTACTCTACATATTTATTTTAAAACAGAAGTGGTCACTCCTGTGAACAACCATACAGGATCCCTTATAAAACGGTCCCTTTTGTAGGTAGGTAGGGTTGTACTAGGAAAGCAGGATTCATAATCATAACTATCGCTTAATTTTGGGTATGTCCATAGGAAAAACATGAACGCAGCTGTTGTGTATGAGTAATTCTTCGGTTTCCTCATGTTTGTGTTTTAAGCCAAGCCGGTATAATCTTTTAAAACCAATATTAATTTAAACCAATATTAATAAATCACGACTCGATAATGCGTAAAAAATCACGTCGCTAATAGGTCGCGTAAAGGAAAGTCGAAACAGCATTCTGAAGGTGATTGCGGACAGATTCAGCTGCCCTATATGTATAGGTAATGTGGCATTGGATGGAGCAATTCAGATCTACTTTGACCTATGCCAAGTAGGTTTGATAATCACTGTAACGAATATAGCTTTTAAGTTAATTTTACTAACCATATATGGACTTCTCCAACCAGTCTGAACTGAAATAAAGATATATTTAACTTAATATTTTAATTTAAAGAGCTAAGCAGCATTTTTATTTAAAAACTAACAAAATAAGTATCCAATAAAATGAATGCACTAAATTGAAAAATAATCTGTATTACATTAAAAAAAGATTATATGCAAATTTTAATTAAACTCAAATCCAATTTCTTACTCGGATTTTACAAATGTGACCAATAAGCAGGGATTTAAAACGGCGGGGAGCGCCGTGAATCGCCATAATGGTGCGTATAAATCGAGACCATTTCGCGAATGGCCCTGTCTCGCAGTCCTTAAGACTTCGCTCAATAACGTGTTGGATAAACGAGAGTAATTTGAGTTTAGACTGACGTCATTTGTGTTTTCAATGTCAATGTTACGTTTAGGAGTTATGCGACTCGGAAATAAGTAGGTAATCGCCTTTCTTCGAGTTGTTGGTGTAAAGGATGAGGAACGCGTTAATATGTATTTGATATACAACGAGGCAAAGTTGCGGCCCGATACGAAGAATGATAAGACACGTTTAAAATCTTGGAAAGATCTTTAAAAGATCGATAACTAAACGACATGTCAATATTGACGTTTATTTCGATTCCGCTGTGATCCCAATACGATCTATCTACGATAATTCTAACTGCTTCTGTCAATTATACGACATATAAACGATATCTAAATGAGAATTTATCTAAATTAGAACTTATCGTTATCGTATCTCATTGTTCGAATCGGGCCGTTGTTGTTTAACCGCTGTTCGTGCTAATATTAATATCCGAGCAAGCGAAAAATTTCATCAGTATAGCATGAATAGCATCATTCAAAAGTCAATTCTACCAGCCATGAGGAAACAACTCAAAATTTGCCTGAAATTACTTTGCCACTCTTGTGGATAAAATGCAATTTTCTAATCCGTTTTTGAAGAATAAAGAGAGCCTTTACGAGCTAGTGAAACAAACAGATCGTTTCTTCAATCAAGAACGTCACTTTTGACATTGACATATCCTGTCCATATCGTATCTAAACCTAATATTCGACGCATCTTAAATTTCGAATCGGGCCGTAGGTGTAAGTTTAGAAGCCACATTTTTGAATGTGGCTTATAAACTCACACTTATACGGCCCGATTTCGTATTCTTCAAACAAAAACGTCACTTTTGACATTGACATCCGATCCATATCATGTCAAGACATAGGTCAAATAATAGTATTCGACGTATCTTAAAGTTCGAAGGCCGGTATTGACGTCTGCTACGAGGTATTGCGTAGCAGCTTTTGCAGTAATCGGAAACTTCTTCGTAGCACTATGACGGAGGGGAGTATCACTTACAACGCGTACCAATTACGACTATAATACAACTACTTTGTTTATAATCAATATATACAATGACTCGTAGATCCTTTTCAATCAATTTAACACATTGAGTGCCAGGAACCCGTGAATCAATAAACGTCTCACGACAATGTCCAATCCAATAAGTTGAAATTTTTGACCCACTGTGCAGCTAAACTGTGCAACTACGTTAACTTAGACTACATTAACTATTACATTAATTTAAAAAGTAAAATTAAAAACGTTTAGGGTCGGCAACGCGCATGTAACTCCTCTGGAGTTGCAGGCGTACATATGCTACGGAGACTGCTTACCATCAGGAAGGCCGTATGCTTGTTTACCACCGACGTAGTAAAAAAAAAAATACTTCGTGCCCTTTTCTACCGACAAGTTGGGTGTGTTTCAGTATAGGTTTAAAAATATGTAGACATTTACTTTTCTTTGGTTGCGGAAATTCCCGCTTTCTCTGACCAGGGCCTTACCCGGGGCAAGCAAATCTCTCCAGAGCGATCTATTCGTGGCTTTCCTTCCCCAACTTGTCACCCATATACATAATAAGGTCCTAATATCCTGGTATAAACGTAAAAACGATACAAAAAAACGTTCTATGGTGGAACGCTAATCAGTTGTTCGATTGTACATAAATAAAATAAACGATTTAAGACAAAAAAAAATGTTAGCACATTTAAGGCCACGATTATAAAACTGCGAAGTAAAAAGCGGTGGCAGGAATAACTAAACTTTTCGCTTTCTTTAAAACTCACTGACCTATCACACATAGACAGTTAGTCCTCATCAGGCTAATCTGCCAAAAGTGAAGCCGAAACTCGATCGATGTGTGCGTGCGACGCTCGTGTCTTACGCTCAGCGACACACACATATATACAAAAACGGGTTGCCAGAGTTCATTTATTCCCCTTAAAGTAGATGGATTTTAACCCCATCCTTATACTTGGCTATCAATCATTTGGGAGTGTGTATGTAGATATTAAATTTGTAGCAAAAGCTTTCAAGGTTTCTTTTAAGGACTTTGCATTTCTGTACTTTGTGAAATAATGTTTAAATAAAAAAACGTTTATTTTTTTTATTTTACAAATGTGCACTGATAATGCTGGTAGAATTGACTTTGGAATAATGATTTTAAATGATAAATATTTAATGACGATCATTTGGATTTGATTTGGTTTGATTTTATTTGACTAATATTTTCTTCGGGTTAGTGTGGTGAAAAGTTTTGTGTTTCACTTGGGGCAAAATTTGTTTAACTCTCGTAACTTGAAACCCTCGCAACGCTCAAGATTCCATTTTTCGACATTTTGGATCTTTATTTAGCTCGAGTAGCAATAGTAGCACGAGCGGTTAAACAACAACTTTTCCACTTGTAAAACAAATAACTATTTATCGTCAGTACTAGTAATTGTACCTGCAGGCCTAGCCAAGGTGGCAATCGCTATTGCTTCGAACAACGAAACGCTTTGTGTCTCTCTATCAGTCTTCCATATAAGTGCGACAGTGACAGTTGCGTTTCGTTTTTACAGACCTTAACTGTAACACCTGTGTTCCACAAATAAAATTTACTTTACTTGCTCATCAAAATGGCGAGAGCATATTCGACTATGTTTAGTCGGTTTCCATATTGCATCGTTCCTATTTAATCTAATTTTTTCCGTCCATCTCGCAGACAGAAGCGGATCAGTCGGAAATCTAAAACGAATATCACACAAAATAAAAATATGAATTTAAACTGTAATTTTATAAAAGACAAAACATAATTTGAAATAAAAAAATGAAAAACTAAAAAAGAATATTTTCTATAGTCATACAAGGAACTTAAAGTAAGCATATTAATTTTATCAATGTAATCGTCATGCCTCATTTGGAGGAAAAAAGATTCATATCACCTGGCAACATTTATAAGTAATGGCGGCTGACGAAAATTTGGATTTTTGTATTTACAATTACGTAAAAATATCACATTAAACTGGATACTTACGCATGAAATGTTATATCAGGCGGTTTGTTTTTATTCACTGATGTGTTGTGACACCAATTCACCGCACAAACAACCATCTTTCTTGTATTTTTTAATTTATAACCGGGAGGTGTACACAAACCAACTCGACCTTGAGTACTGCGAGGGCCATTCGGATACGATGACACGAGGGCGACATAATGTCGTACTCGAAATGGCTTCACTAGGGATGTACAGACTAGGCATCTAGGTTAGTTATAAATCTATGTTAAAACTATAGTCTGTATCTTTAGGTATTTAAAAAAAGGTAAACAAACAATTTGTACATTTTCGGGTAGTATTTATTGGTTAACCAACCAAATACAAAACCGCCTGGATCTGTCACTGAACGACCTGACTTTAAACCTACTTTATTTGATCATGTAATGTTTTCATCTACCCTCAACTGCCTTAAGGAGCCATTTGAGGGCAGATATTGTTTACCTTTTTTTAAATACCTAAAGATACAGACTATAGTTTAACAGTAAATCATAAAATGAAGAAATGCTAATGCATTTCCGTCAAGGAAATGGTATCTATAACTAGTAATTTAATTTGTTTAAGAGAAACCCTTCAAGGCAGCTATTTAATTTCTTTCACTGAACCTGCAAGTGATGCTTTTATAGTTGTACTTAGTACTTTGACCGTCAAATAACTTCACTTTCACATTATGGGTATGGTAATGATAATGAACATCTTTAGTGGTGAGACACTAACTTCTGCCTTATTTATGTGTTCACAATGTCACAAAAATATGCTGTAAGTTTCACTTAAGATCATAATTAAAAGCGCTGGTGGCCTAACGGTAACAGCGTGCGACTTGCAATCCGGAGGTCGCGGGTTTAAACCCCGGCTCGTACCAATAAGTTTTTCGGAACTTACCAATATACGAAATATCATTTGATATTTACCAGTCGCTTTTCGGTGAAGGAAAAGATCGATGTCAATGATCCGCGCAGCAATATTAATTTTGATATTTGCAGCAATAAGCAGCCGGCAGTTATGTCGCGCTGAAATACTGCTGCAGTAATGCAGGTGCACAGCAGTCTGAATCCACACGGTACCTTTAGTTGGCCCAATAATGCTTGAAGAGCGATATGAATGGACTGTACAAATACATGTGTTAACATAATATATTATGTTTCCCTAGGCACGTATAAATCTCACTCTGCCTCGAGCGAAACATAATGTTGGTCATTATTCAGACCTGGTTAGGCTGCCAGCTACAGACGTTGAGCAAAACTAACGATATAGTTGTACAGCCATTAGGGAACATACCTTATGTCACTGTTAAATGATAATAGTATAGAATGGATGATAATTATATCTAACATCACAGGATGATTCATGAGACGTGAGCCAACCCTACACAATCAGTAAATGTTAATGAATCGTTCACCGTCATATTTCAGTAAAACAATCACGCTTTTTTCTGTTATCTAACTTTTTTTAAGGACAAATTTGATTATTTATTTAATTTTTACTGCACAAAAGAAAACCTTATAGTACAAAGGGCGGACTTAATGCCATGAGGCATTCTCTACTAGTCAACCTTTAGGCAAAGCAGAGAGATTGTGGGCGGTGCTACTTTAACAACAACAACCAAATATAATACAATAACATACCATACATACATAATACATACATACATAAATATACATACTTATATTTCTTATAATATATACATAAATAACGACAAAACATATAGAGCTTACCCATACATTATTATTTTTTCATAACAAATTATTACTTAACAAAGATAAAACCTCTTTAACCGTCATGACAGCAGTTTGATAATGAAGAAAATAAAATGTCACACTTGAGTGAGATACGATTTTTCAAAAGTAACCAGACTCCGATGTATGGAAGGTAGAGGCAAGGAACAGAAATTCCTTAGGCAGAATTGTTGCAAAAGTGTCCAGCTGTCAGCTATAAATAATAGTTCCAAATCTCTCCAGAGTAGAGCTAGATTAGCTAAGAACATAGGCGTTATTGACGGAGTAATGTGCGCTGTCAATAATTAGATTTTTTCTCAAGTATCCTAGGTATCGTAGCGCCACCTATTTATGGTTTTTTGTCGGACACTTTTTGGTATATGAAGATTTTGTTCCTTGCTCTACCTTCCATAGTCCGATGACATTCAATTTATCATTTGTTATAGATGAAACAAAGAGGGTGACCATAAATGTCGTACTTAAAATAAATATGTTTTTATGAACAGTAAAAATTAAATTAACGTTAATCTCACAAATATTGGTACGAAACAGTTGCTTATAACTTACTGAATACGCAAGCTTGATCCTGCTCACGTCTACTGAATCCACCTGTATACCTACTGAAGTCGAATAATATGTACAAATATATTAAAATAAAAAATAAAAATTTTGGTTATTTATTTTCAGACAATTACAGTCCATAGTTGTAAGTATTAAGTGGGTCAAAATTATTTTCGTTGTCTTGTTTCTGACCACTCTGTCACGCTTGTATTCTACCAAATAAATAAATAAAAGTTTAGTGCCATTGCATGTCTTTGTAGCTGTAGATTATAATTTATGTCAAAAAATTTCATACAAAAAACTCCGTCACATTTTTTTGGGACAAAAAACAAGACAACGAAGAAATTTTGAACCAAGTATTAACTTACAAGCAATATTACGTTACAAAATTAATGGCATAAATGAATGTAAGGACCTTAAATCAGCAACACCCGCCAATGATAACTAAAGGACATAATTTAAATATCATTTTGATATCAAACGTACGATCGAATTGGCTTCCATAGATTCTTTCAGATGCGAGAAACAAATCGTATACCTACATTAAGAAATAAATTAATCAATTGTCTTATTCTTATGTAAATTGTTATCTGTTTCCGATATGATTCTGATCTTTCAGTGTCATCGAACCGTCACTTTTGACACTGCCAGATCAGTATCATACCTATCGGAAACAGATCGAATAACTAAAACTCAAGGTCTTCCATTTCTCGTGATGAATTCCTTTGTTTTTTGCTCATTAATATTGTTTAAAGTGTAATATCCATAGCTTATTATTCAGTAAACTAATGTGGTAGTGTGCAATGAATGGAGAATTAATCTTGAAACGCGTTTAACCATCATTTTGTAGTCAACTGCTGATAGTCCACGTGCTACTTGTAAAGTCCAGCTATCGCTTTACAAGAGCTAATAAAATCACCGTACTCTGTATTGTACTAACCGTACAATTTTAGTCGTATTTAAAGCTCGTAATACCTTGTTACTGGCAAAATAGTCCCACTGGACTAAAGTCATAATTTTAAAAACTCACACTACTAAACAAATTGGTCTACGTGGTGTTTATTTGTACATAATATCAAACTCAGACAGTCAATATGTATGAAACAGCGAATGTTTTGGTCCCATAATAAAAGTTGCTCAGTATGACCTATATATTCACCCTGTAAATTATTGCAGGTGACTAAATAAACATCCTGAATAACTCGGAGTCATGGTAACTGACATAACTGAATGCTTAAATTGCTTTTATATCTCTCCAGGTATACAGAGCAGTAAGCTGCTACTACATCGTGGAATCCCGGACGGTGTACCCCAACTTCTGGCGCGTCATCAACCTCATCCACATCCTGCTGATCCTGGCGCACTGGTTCGGCTGCTTCTACTTCCTGCTGTCTGAGGCTGAGGGCTTCCAGGTATTTTAGGTTTTAATTTCCGTGTAAAGTTACAATTATGGATAGGTATATAAAAATGCTGCTACTATTATCATGCCCTTTCAGTTTTCATCACACAAGCCTGCTCTGGGCTCAAGCGACACTGCAATTCAATTAAATTCAAAATATTTATTTGCATAAATAAAGGTACAATCAGGTGGTATAAAAGTGTCAGTGTCCTGCAGTGTCCTGCTTTAAGAGACAACGATTGAACATAACTTATGATACCGTAAAGTGGGGCTAATTGGAAACCACGGCACTAATTACGTTTACAGGGCTAATGGGTTAAAAACTCTCTATAAGTAAGTAAAAACTCTTTATAAGTAAAGTTTTTAGAGACTAGATTTTCTATCATGATTAGATTGAAAATGTATTCTGATTTTCTTTTTATTTTATTGATTTACTGCTGTCAAAAACATACATTTTATGTCACATACGGGTACATTAGGTGTAAGTATGTGATTATAAAAGGTATTTTACGGCTAAAAAAGATTTTCGGAAATCTTGTGTGATGTGCTTAACTTTGTTATTTTTTGTCCCGAATATTATTCAAAAAATTATGGTTACTCTGTTTTTAACTACTTTAGCAATCGTTTCTAAAGCGTCTCAAATGGGCCCAGTCACGTCTAAAAAAACCAGTGCAAGCAAAACCCATAAATTTCCATAAAGTCCCTCCCAATCACTAGGTATTTGGGAACACCCCTTTATAAAATTATTACTCATTTTGTTTTAACAACTTTAACGTGTCTAACGTGTGTAATACATACAATGATGGAGAAGAATGCGTTTTATCCATTAAAAATATAAAACAGAGAGATAGATATAAAATAATTATTGATGTTTTACTCTAAAAATTGTACCGATTTTACGTAAGGTACAAAAAAAATATACATAACAAATAAATGTAAGATATAAGAATAAGATAACGAATAACCTTATAAGTCTAAAAATGCCTAATGATATCATATGCCAAGCAAGTTAAGAGTTTCACCTCGGAATGAGAGATAATACGCTGGGAACTCGTATACCTACACCTTCATTATGACTTTCCAAAGGTTCTCGTGAAAGTCAAAGGAAATCTCGAGTGCGCATCGGAAGTTATTCAAGGTCAAATTCATAAACATCGGTTTTTCGCAGATATCAAGGTTTCTATAGCTATATGCTGGTCTAATAGGCTTCATGATATTTATTTTTTGTACGAGGCAAACACATAGATACAGTCAGTAATCGTATTAGCCTAGCACCCCTGAATACACCCCATACGGCCATAATGCATACGGCCTATTATTCCGTAACTGAACTCCTGACTGTTAAAGTTTATATATTTATATATTGCATTTCGCTCGTACTTGTCCGTTAGTACAGTTGCCATCAGATATATCGGAGCCGCCTAGGTGCTCATAAATATCTGAACACGCACTCTAACGCCTTGACAATAGAGCCGTGTTCAGATATTTGTGAGCACCTCGGCCGCTCCGATAGATCTGATGGTGACTGTACATGGTTTAGCCCGCGCTACATGCACAATAGCTTAATGACATAATTTAGATATCATTCTGATGTCAGTGTCCGTTCCATTTGGCGTCTACGGATCTCTACATCAGAAATAAATAATTTGAATTGAATTGACATACACATAGAGAATTGAACTAAAGTTTCATTCTTACGACTTAAGTTTAATTTAACGACAGTTTAATGACTTCCACGCCGACAAAGTCGTTAAGAGGCGAGCGCTTAAATTAAAACGTGCAGCTATCAGACCTACAACTAGGTATTCTATCCACAAAGAAATACGAAAGTACATATGTAATTCCAAGTTAGGTATACAGCGTGTATTTTTGATACCGCATAAACAAAGGGTAATTCATTTAGGTAATAAACACACTTTCATTGGTTTTATATAAAAAATAGACGACTTTTATTTTTTCATATATAATAATAATCAATGACATTCTACTTACCGGCACAACTCCTGAGCAATGGGGAGAATCACAAATTATCCTAATTTTCAAAAAAGGAGCCATCGACGACATAAACAACTACATAACAGGCCGATAAGCCTAATGTCCAACATCTACAAAGTGTTTGCTAAAGTAATTCTAAACAGAATAGCAACAGTATTAGATGAGAACCAACCAATCGAGCAAGCGGGGTTTAGAAAAAACTTTAGCACAACAGACCATATTCACATTGTGAAATTACTACTGCAAAAATATAATGAATACAGGAAGCCACTGTACATGGCATTTATAGATTATTCAAAGGCATTTGACAGTTTGAACCAAAATTACATCTGGACAAGCTTAAAAGAGCAAGGAGTAAATGAAACTTACACGCGTATTATCAAAGACGTCTACAAAAAAGCAAGGCATCAATAAAACTAGAGTCTAAAGGCAACGAATTCCCCATCGAGAGAGGAGTAAGACAAGGGGACCCTTTATCACCCAAGCTTTTCTCTGCAGTGCTAGAAAAAGTCTTCACAAAATTGGACTGGGAGGAGTATGGCCTTAACATATATGGCAGGAGACTAAATAACCTCAGATTCGCGACCTAGTACTGATGGAGGAAGATCCCAAAAAATAGGAGTTCATGGTCCAAAACTTGTGCGAGGAGAGTAAACTTGTGGGTTTGGAAATGAATGCAAACAAAACAAAGATACAAACGCAACGAAGGTAAACATAAAAATAGATGGAAGCGCTTTTGAATATGTCGACGAGTATGTGTACCTGGGTCAAATTATTTCCCCCAAAGACCAAATGACCAAAGAAATCGACAACCGAATAGCATGTGGATGGGGAAAATACTTGTCACTAAAATAAATAATGAAAAGTAAGGACCTAGGTACCTACATAAAGAGAAAGACGTTCAAGACGTGCATCCTCCCATGCATACACATACGGATGCGAAACCTGGTCATTAACAGCAGAACATAGAGACAAACTCATCAAAGGCCAACGAGCTATGGAGAGAAGTATGCTTGGTACAAAACTAAGGGACAGAATCCGGAACGAAGAAATAAGGCGAAGAACAAAAGTAAAGGACATATTTGAGCGTATCGACCAACAAATGCTGCGTGACAACAAAGAAAAATGGAGCAAGCATGTGACCAACTTGTACCCACTCGGCTGCAAGCGCAAAAAAGGTCAACAAATAACCAGATGGGAAGATGACATCCAGTTTACTCTAGGACCCCGCTGGACCAGAGTTGCTTTGGACAGGCAGCACTGGAAAGAGTTGGAAGAGGCCCATGCCGACAGGCACACCACACATTTTAAAATAAGACAACTTAATATTTGTATTTGCAAGTGATTCATATGTGGATAAAAGGCTTATTTAATTTAATTTAATAAATCAGCAAGCAATGTATCACTACTTTGTTTTAATTTTAAACGTCCCATTTAATGATGCGACGTCACAACTGTCACTAGTGACTATGATGTAACGAAATACATTGCTGATCGAAAGAAAAATTATGCTCTGGTAGTTAGTAAAATAATATTTCAGAATCGTTTTATAGCACTAAACCTACGTCTGCTTTAAGTTTGTGGTTAAATCAAAAATACACACTTATGGAAGGCCATTGATAATACTGGACGACTGCTTCTCCATTCAAACGTAGACTCATTTTTCTTCCTTGATTTGACATTATTGAAAAAAATTCTACACGATATATTATGACTATACATTATAGCTATGGACCTTCGTTTGATTTATTAATTTATTTTTGATTATTATATAACCAATAGAATAGAATAAAAGTTGGATCAAAAAACAAATTCCATACAAATTTTTTAAACTCTTATAATAATTTGAAAAGCGAATGAAAATCAAACAAAGGGGAATAGTTATGTAACCATAACTATTCCCCTTTATAGTTATGATTAATAGGGAAATATAGGGAATAGTTATGGTTAATATACATCAAATTGGCCAACCCCAAAAAAATGAGAAAGGGCTAGGTAAAGAAGGAGATATTCGACGTATCGTATTCTTTTGAAATAATCATGTTACAAAAGAAGTATTTAACCGAAACCATTAAGTAATTTTCGATGAACATACATGAATGCCAAAATTTTGCTCTTAAAGTCTAGTCCAAATAAATACATAAATATTTTGGGGACAATCTTACACAAATCGACCTTGCCCCAAACTAAGCAAATCTTGTACTATGGGTACTATGCGACGATATACATACGTATATCACTGGTCTTCGTTTGATCTACTTAAGGCGCCATATACAGGTAAGAGCAAAAGTAAGTGTCAAATGCGATCGAAGTCAATTGACATCAATATTTTATGAGGAGAGACCCACAAGCCAAATTTCGGGAGCCGAAGTAATATAATTTGATGAAACCTTGTCCCAAACAAATATTACATGATATCGTGATATTACTGCTTCACTAAAAACAAACATTTATTTAGCTCATGCACTGGGAAATGTTTTGTCTTTTTGAACTCATTTCCGCTAGGTAATAAAGTAGGAGCATTACGGTAATGAGAATATCATATTTCGTTTTGATAATTAATGAATGACAATAAAATTAAACCGAGGATTATTTTTAATGCCATTCACCTTTATTCTGTTGTCAATTAAAAATAATTATCATGAAAAAATACCTTTAATAATTTACGAAAACAAAGCATAGGTATAATTTTGTATTTAATAGATATACCTATACAGAGGTTTAATAGTAACTACAAATACTAAACTAAATTAATAACTAGCTTAAATCTAAAATAGGCCCTTGAGGCATTGTATCAAGGATGCTGGCGGCATTTCCTCGTAGTATTGTGTATTTATTTCGAAGACCAGTTACGTCAACCAGACGTTCGCGAATTCTGGGACCTGGGGACACCTGGACCTAGAGTTTGAAGGCGAAATGGTACAAAATGGTACACTCTATTGAGGCTATTTATTGCGTTTCAAATATGTTGTGTTATTTTATATGCATTGGCAACTTAAGGCCTTCCGGATGTTTACAGGATTACTCGCGGTGTTTTCTCTCACCGAAACGCTAGTGGTAAATAATCAAATATTATTCCGTGCCTAAGTTCAGAAGAATTCTTTGGTACGCATCAGGATTTAAACCCGCAACCTCCGGATTGAAAGTCAGACGTACATATCCACTACCACCACTTTTGTACTACTTATATTGAAATAAGGTCCATCTAACCCAACTCTGCACTGGCTTGGCATCGACAAATTGTTGTTGTAAGCGTCCTTTTTATAGGAATTTGTGAGCGTTAAGTAATCGGAGTCCAACAATAATGTGTTAAGGTCTTATTTTATAATAATAATAAATATGAAGATGAATAAATAAAGGAAATAATAAATATGTATATTTAAAGGGAGAGGAATAATAAACGTGTATCCAAATAAATAAATAAATATTTTGGGGACAATCTTACACAAATCGACCTTGCCCCAAACTAAGCAAATCTTGTACTATGGGTACTAGGCGACGATATACATACGTATATAGATAAATAATTACATACTTACCTATATATACATAGAAAACACCCATTAACAGGAAAAAATATCTGTGTTCATCACACAAATATATGCCCTTACCGGGATTCGAACCCGAATCTTGAGTAAAAATTAACCTTTAAAAATAAAAAAGGAAAACCGACTCCAAAAAGAATAAAATAATTACTTACTCTATGATAAAAATTCTAACGTGGTTTATACCTATTTATTCTATGGTAAGAGTTATATTATTTCTAACAATATACTACCACTGTAACATGATCATGATAATAATGAACGACCTTTAGAAATTGGATTATATGCTAGTGAATTTCGGCTAAAGGACAGTACAGTCCAGACGTTAACATTTTTTCGTTAATCTGATTAAATTGTCTGATCAAATCGCCAATTTTGCTCGCATACGTCGACCGCCGATTATGACCAACTTTGTGACGCCAGTATTCACGTTTGGATGCTTTTTTTTATTTAGTGTGCTCAAAAATCACTATAAATTGGAGATTGACGCAAATTTCTTTTCTGATCAAATCCGAGTCCGATCTGATAAAGCCGAGTGCCAGTGAATTTCGGCTACGTGAGATAATCTTCGCATTTCCCGTCCCATTTCGCCCTGTTTCCTTGTAATCGCACGATCAAACCTCGCGTACTAACGTGTGGTAAACTAATATTTGTTCGTAACTCTGTCAAATTTAGAACGTGTACTTACGTGTCACGTGATATGTAACCTATTAGGTGACACTTGAGGATGAGAATTTCCTAGGGCCTTTTGGGAATTGTAATGATAGCTATGTTTGGTTTGTGCGGTAGTGATAAGACTACTATGTAGTTTTTATTCTAATGATTGTGTGGTATCTATGTATAGATAGTGGTAGAAATAGAAGAGTAAGTTACAGCGAAAAATATATTTTTGTTCTGAAAAAATAAATCTATCAAATTTAAATTAAATTAAATATCATTTATTTTCAAGACTCTAAGGCCCATAGATACATACGTTACAAATTAACATACATAAAATAATAAAAATCTAAAATCATTTTGGCGACAGAGTTTTCTCTTGCGTCACCTTTTTTGGTGTAGGATTAAGTTATTCGCATTCCCAATATCATCGGCGAAGCGAAAGCCCACAGCCTTCGCTGGTTCGGTCATCTACTGGGAATGGGAGAAGATCGGGCTGTCAAGAGAGCGTTCTTGGGACAACCGACTGGTCGCCATCCGTTGGGTCGGCCCAGGTATCGCTGGGAACACTGAGCACGCTGTATTCTGTGTGGATCACGTCAGTAACTGGCAAGAAGTTACACAGGATCGGGGCACGTAGCACGCTCTCGTTTCGGAGGCCAAGATTCGTTTTGGATCACTGGACCAAAATAGAAGTTAGTAGTTAATTCTCATTATATCATCTCAAGCTGACTAGATTAAACTTTTAATTATAGGTTGTCATATTTCAAATATGTTAAAATCCTTGATTCTGTATTCTAATGGCTTGAAGGGGTTGAGTCTTTAAAGCTACTGCTTTACCACTCAGCTACCAGTCTCGATTAATGAAACTAGTCCCTGTTTCTGACAAAATAAATATTATTGCTCGAAACAGAGGCAAACAGTTTTTAACGCGCCGGCAACGCGCGTTTGTGTCGGTGTCGATAGTTACACACGCGATACGCAAACTAAATTCAAAAAAGACGCGTCGACGGCACGTTAAAAAAAAGCGGTGTGCTCTTGACGGTTGAAGGCCTTTATTAAAACTCATTTCAGCCTTTCATGCATTTACCTTATTATTATTATTATTATTTTTAATTTATTTAGAAACCAAACAGTCGTATAAACATATCAACAATGCAATACAAACAATGTACCACAACAAAAGGAAAATACAACAAAAAGACCTGGAGGTTCATAAATTATAAATTATGTTAACTGAAATAAATATAGTTATAAAGCTAATGCAAATTTTTGAATCCGATAGAGAAATAAAACTGATATCTGTACTTATATATTAAAACAACTTACGTTTAACTATATTTTAGACTAGCCAACGAATTTTGAAAATAATCTACTTCGAAAAGATTTTGATTATAGTAACTAGGAACTCGTCTGAAAAAGGTATGCCTGGAATAGTTTTTGACAGAAAAACTAATATGAAACAGCGATCGAGGGCGTAAGGGGTGATGCGGACTACTGAAAGTAACTAATCTTAGTAGATTAGGACAATTAATAATATTTTTTAGAATTTTAAACAAAAACATAACGTTTAAATATATCCTACGGTTAAAAAGAGAAGGTATTATATGCATGTAATATGGACTTTGCCACATTCACTGGCTGTTTACAGAATCGCAATACACTGCAGTTTGTGATATGTCCAGCATGTCCTCTGGGGGCAACATAAACTGCCATGCCGCACAGAAACATAAATTTTATCTGACATCCCGTCTCGTATCGTATATAACCGAACCTGTGGGCTTAATATTTTTATCGGTCGTTGAGCTGCAACTCAAGTTCAACCGAATCTGTAAGGCCGCAGACTGGACGCAGGCGGCTCGCAGCGCGGCGAGCGGCAATTCAAGGACGTTCATACATTTGGTCGAGCGCTATGTATGTGAATGTCTTTGATTTGGCGCTCGCCGCGCCGCGCGCCACTTACGGCCAATCCGCGGCCTTATTGATATTACTCACATGAGGTGCAGCGCTCGCTTGCTTTGTCCAAATATTAGTAAGTAATTCATCTCTTACTTTAACATCGCAAATGATACTAACGCAGCCATATTTGCTCAAATACAACGGCCAAATGCCTTAATCTCGTAAGGTACTTAGATACCTGCGCCAAAGAAGGCCCCGTTCTTAAGTTTGCCTACGTTCAAAAGCTCTGTTTGCTAGTACCATAGACAAAACTGCAAATTCATATTAAACATAAAAAAAAAACCTAGCGATGGGCCTATTTTAGCGCAGGTCCCTTATATTTCTTATCTTAATGTGGTGTAACATGATTTCATGACCTCCGTGAAACAATATAACTTATCTAATAGTGTTCCCATCGTTTACGACCAGCAAACTATGGGTATACATGATTGAAGGTAGACGCTTGTGTGGCGATGATTGGAGCCTTGCCCATTTGCCCGCAAGATTGATAGTCTTGATGTACATAAGATGAAGCCATATTCGATAATGGAACATAGTACCTATTTCAGGTTGTTTATTTTGTAAATGATGAAAACAATTTGAAAAGTCGATCTTTATTCACAGAAGGCAATTGCTGGACGTACTTTAAAGTATATAATTTAAAAAGGGCTTTTATTTTAGGCTAAGCGCACACGTATACGGTTTTTCAAATTGAATAAAAAATGCACCGGCGCGAACGAAGTTCGAACTCGCGACTTTTCAGCAAGGCCTACATACATAATATAAATGTAAACTTTTCTCTGATTCCAGTTATGGTACACGAAGGCAGTTATGAAATCATCAAGTAATTAAAAAAAAAACAGTCGGCGATAAAAGCTTACATTGAAAAAAAAATTCTACTCGTTGACTACTGGTTGAATTAAGATTTCGTATACCAAACTATAATTGCGTACTTTCCATGTATGTGCTCCCAACTCAACTATAAGGTTCATTGCGATACACTGTAGTCAACTATGTAAAAAAAAATTAACAATCACGTGCTGCCGCGCTCTCATAGAAAAGACTAAACGGGCGGGGGTCGCAGGGCACGGGGCGGAAGTCACGCATTTATGTACTGAGATACTTAGCAGTTTTCTTTAGTTAATTAGGTTTTATAGTAATAAAGTATTATTTTAGATGACTCGTAGAAAAATCTATTGTATACAATAGTAATATAATCAAGCTTTTCAATCTCGTACCTTAGTTAGGCAACTTAGCAAGCTTCATTGCCTAAACACGGTACTCGACTGAAAAGCTCTCTATTATATCATCTTTTCGTTTTATCGAGATTGTGTACATTATGTCGTATCTATTCATATACCGGGTGGGCCCTGTAACAGAAGCAATAAATTGAACTGTACTCCTCAAACTGACCGACATTTTTTCAGAGACAATTTACGTGACAAGCAAGACTGATTTTTTTTTAGAAAAGTTTTCTCGTTCGAGGTGTATAAATATATGTTTTAATTATTTGCTTTTAACTCAGCGTAAACGAGTGTTTAAATTGACTCCCGATCTAAATTCGGATTCCAATATTGATGGTAATCGGCTGTGAGTAATGCTCGACGTGGTTAAGTTTGGGGCTGCGGAAAGCGATACGAACGAGGAAAAGCTATTTTTGTTGGAAACCCTTGTCGATTCATTTTATTATTTACTTTTTAATACTAAAGGATTATTTATTACATAAGTATAGCAAATTAGATGACAGTTGAAGTAATGTGACTTAAAATGGATTAATTTATTGAAAATTACTTAAAATGTGTTTTACTTTAAATAATTTAAGAAATGGAAATATTTTTAGTCGTTAGCTCAAACGAAACAAAGTGCATATGAAAAAATCGGACAAGTGCGATTAGGTACAATACATAAATAAAACTACTAAAACATGATTTCCGCAAGAATTAAGTTATTTTATTATAATATTATAACATATTTATAACAATTTTGAAACTAACCGTGAATCATTCAAAACTGTTATTTATTATCCATTAGCATATCTATGATGTTAATTTTTAGAGAAGATATCGAAGCTTTAATTTTTTACTTTAATTAATCACTATTCCGTTAAGCTGTGTAGCGCTTATCGATATATAACCTGATTAAAATCGACGAGCCCACATCCCTTAACATTGCACATTTTTACGCACACATACAAAGTAGTGTAACCACCAAAATGGCTATGGCTTGAGTATTTAATTTTGTATTGAGAACAGACAACGTGGGACGCCTTGCGTTGACGTGACAAAACGACCGCTCAATTTAATAGTGCAGTCACACGTGCCTCCACTGGCTTATCTTAATTAGAAATGTTAATTTGTCGTTTTATAACGTACTTTCTCTAAGGTATATCCGGATAAGATCAGATGAAGGTCCAGATCGTTTGATTGCAATTGCTATCAAAATAGCAGTTATATTACATTACTAGACAATGTGTAACGCCATTTCATCCCCTCTTGCCATATTGTAGTAACCGCTCAGTCGTCTCAGTCGTTTGACGTATATTTAAAAAGTTTAATTTTAGTGGAAACGACCGGTTTGTTTCAACGTATGCAACTTATTCTCCTTGCTTTAGAATTCGAATTAGTCCAAGAAGGTTTTTCGGTCTGGTGTCATGAAAAAAAAATGTACCGAATTTAACTTTGAGTGTAGATTACTCCTAAACTATTTTATTAAGTCAATTAATAGTAAAAGCTTGTTTTCTTCTTAATCGCCGAAAAATAGTCCGTTCTTATCCGGGTATTCATTATAAATATAACAAACAATTAATTATTAGATTCAGCTTGGGCACAATGCTGGTATGCCATCTGGTCCGCTCCATTTATGGCTTTGGTCTCGGACCGTCTAGAACGCAAAATTACTAGTGTAATATTTTGCCTATATCCCTTTAGTCTACATTGCAAACGGTCTAGAACACAAAATGACCACTTATGGGTAGGATAGGTTAGTTAGTTATCTTTTAATGGCCGAAGGCCAAACCGCACAGAACGCGGGGCTCAGTCGACATCGCTAACGTAAAGGTAAATCGACGATACGTAGATAAATAAAGGTCTAAATAATTGTAGTCATTTTGTGTTTGCGATATAGACTAAAAATGAAATATAGGCAAAATATTACACTAGTTATTTTGTGTTCTAGACAGTCCAGGACCAACCCGATTTATGAACGTTCAAGGATAGCAACTCGCGTCCAATACCTACCCCTCTGCGTGATTGGATCGCCTTGATGCATCAATGTCATAATGAAAACTACTCAAAAAACTGGTTATTGGTACTCTATGGTACCTATACAATATGTGTGAGTGCTGCACTCTGGCGGCAGAACATTGCAGTAATAAGTACCTTCTATTGTATCAGGCCCAGTAAGACGTTGAGAACCCGTGTAGTTGAAGCACTTTTTTTGTTTTTAAGCACTAAGTATGCTGCCGTGACAAAACAACCGCTTAATTTAAAAGTGCATCCACGCGTGCCTCTCTCTTATCTTAATTAGAAAAGTTAAGGTGCAGTGAGTAGAGATTTCGAAAATTCATGGCGCTACGAGTAGTTTCAATCATAGTACGGTTGTTAAAAAATAAGAATAGCAATTTTGAGGCCTGTCTTCAGTAATTTCAGCGATTTTAAACTTGATTAAACAACTTTCGCTTGAAGTTATATGATGGAGTTTAAAATATATCTGGCATACTTATCGGATAAAATTGCAAAATGTATTATAGCACACAACTTGTATGTGCGTTTAATATAAACTACTTACAAGTAAAGAATATACCAAGAAATGTGTTTAAATTACGCACACAACTTGAGCAACGTTTCTATTTTAATTGATTCTGTCTCTTTTCTTGCCAATTTGAGCAGTTGTCAAATTTTCAACTGAAAACTTAACAAATTAAAACGAAGCATTTGAATAGAACTGTAATTAATTCCAGTCTAAATGCATTTGAAACGAAAGCTTAGCATTTAAATACTGGTAGTTAAATGCTATCTCTAAGAAGCCGATTCGGACTTAACATTTTGATATGGTTTCTTATTTTGATATTTGATACGACCCTGAATCATGTCTACGGCTATCTCACGCACGCCTATAAGTGCGAGCGAGATGCCTTATAAGGCTTCTGATTGGTTCATGATTACCAATCAGTGTGAGCCGCTTGCGCTAGTTGCTGCTTGCTGCCTTATGATGACTCAAGGTCGTGTCAAAATGGATCTGGGTATGTCTCTAATGAACCTGGGTATCTCCTTAAACTACGTCCAAGTAACAGAGAGGTAGGGCACAGCGAAATATCATCTCGCACGAATCTGAGGGCCTACCGCGAACTACGTTTGACGTTTTGCCTCCCTGTCACACTTACGCACGAATTTACATGTGCGACAGAGAGGCAACACGTTGAACGTGGGTCGCGGTACGCCCTGTGGAGCAAACTAACCTTCGTTTTACGTTAATAGAAGAACACAGCCAGTGTAGAATCGGTAACGCGCGTGTACTTATAGCACCACTAGAGTTGCAAACGCCCTTGGGTTGCGTTGACTGCTTGAGACGAAAGTGGACGAAGCCGCGCGAAATCTCCTTTCCATTCAAACGTAGTCCTCATTTTCCTTTCTGGATATTATCTTTTATGAAAATCTTTTGACCCAGATTGATGTAAGTATATCAACCAAATACATTAGATATTTTATTTCAATTTTTATTTATTTAAAACTAAATAATTGTATGGAATTTGTTGTCGGATTCTTATAATAATCAAAAAATCGACAAAGTCAAACAAAGGGGTACAGCTAATGTACGTCAAATTAAAAGTATGGAAAAATATTTTCCATAATATTAATATACAGAGAGGAAAATGGGGACTACGTTTATATGAAGAAGCGGTTTTCCCCTTTGGCGGTTTTGGCCTTTTCACACTTAACGTCAGGCAGTCTGCACGCTTGATTACTAATGCCGTGGTCTTTATACCACCGCATTAGTAACAAAACCGCATCAAATTGTGAAAACAGAATCGGCTTCCAGGGCCTTTCATTTGATAGTCGTGGGTAATCAGGAATATAATAGACGCTCACAGTCAAGTAGTTAACCCGCGTTTAATGATGAGCTTTTATGACGGAGTTTTAAAACGGATTTTATTTAACAACAGGGCGGTTCATAGGAGCTGAGAAGAGGCTCTGTAAAATTAAGAGGGCGCTATAGATCGTGTGATTCACGACGACACATGTCTTGTTTCGTAATGTCAAATAGTATTTGAAAGAGAGGTGTATTGTCAAAGAAAACTTTGTACCGACGTTTTACTGCCATCTTTCGACACATAATTAAAACTTTTAGAACGCCATTTGACTTTGAACCTTATTTTTTCACTGATAGTTCAATTTGTTAAATATAAAAAGTGGCGCCATCTTACCGGGCACTACCTAAAGGTAATGGCGCCATCGCTCGAAACGATAATCCTATACCTTTGGCCTTTGATTTATTAGATGGCGCCACTTTTTGATATTTAACAAATTGAACACATATCAGTGAAATAATAAGGATCAAAGTCAAATGGCGTTTTTTAAAGATTTAATTATCTGTCGAAAGTTGGCAGCAAAATTTATGTCGCTACAAAGTTTTCTTTGACAATACACCTCTCTTTCAAATCTCTTTGGTGATGTCATGTTATCAACGGTTTAGATTTGACAAATCTGCGCGTCATCGTGTTGCTGTTTTTATATTGACATTTTACACGTTTTAATTAAGGTAAATGGCATGAAAAAAATCACTCAAACTACTACTAAGTATTACATATGTTAAAACGGGTCACGTATTTTAAGTCGAAAACGCTGGACATGTTTCACTCCGTACCGAGGAGTATCGTCAGGAGCTTGCGTTGACGGATGGCGGATATCTGTCTCACGGAAGTTTTGTTATTTAACATTATTAATATGGCATGACAATGCTTATACTTATTAGGGTTCCGTACTTCAAAAGGAAGAAACGGAACCTTATATGATCACTTTGTTGTCCGTCCGTCTATCTGTCTGTCAAGACCCGTTATCTCGGGAACACGTGGCATCGAGTTGAAATTAAAACAATATACTGAGGTCTACGGGCCCTTGAAGCTGTAAAAAAAATCAAAAATTCTAATTTTACGTAAAAAAAAATACGATCGATTATGCCGGAAAAAACGTATATATATATATTTCCACACTCTCAAAATTTATAGGGTACTTCGTCTTACACTACAAGTATAGTTGTTAGCTTTGTAGCTGGCCCCCAACGGCTTATCGTTTGTATATTGTTAACTACGAGTAAAACCGCGCGTGCCACTTAGGTGAAAAAAAAAGGGCCGGGTCTTACCTGAAAAAAACTTTAAGCGGTTATTTAATTAGAACTCCTAGGGTAACTGAAATAAGATTCAAAATTAACAAATGGAAAAATAATTTGCGTATTCTTGTATGGTCCCTATACGGTTACGGAGTGCCGGCGAGTTGAACGCTACCGAACCAGTCTAAAATGTATCCTCGATATGCGGAACAAAGGCGCGTTATCGGAGAGCGCACCTACACTGGTTTTTTGAGCGTTGGACTAGCCCGCGCTCAGGTGCCAATTTGAATTATACGACCCTTTTTTGCAGGTAGTGGCACGCGCGGTTTTACTTACCAAAAGAAAAAGGATAAGCCGTTGCGGGCCAGCTACAAAGCTAACAACTACCTATATAGGGAAACATCTCTAAACTATAAAATTGTTAAACACCAAATAAATAAGTTAAGTTTGTACGGAACCCTCTATGGGCCAGTCAGACTCGCACTTGTCCGGGTTTTTTACCGGTATACTTATTTTGATAACCTGGATAAAATCTATGGAAATGATAAAAAAGAATCTGTATCAAGGGGATTGTGCTTGACTTAATTTTGTTACCATAATTATCCACTCACATGATTCCAGCAACTAAGGTTTCAACATTTCGCACCTCTAAAATGATCGTCGCAACTCGAGTTGCGAACGGAGTGTATGCGGTTTTTTATTTCTTATCTGTGAAGGGCTGCACAGATATGGTGTAAACAATTATTAAAACACAGAATACCAACGTGACAATATTTAAAAAATGTTTCAACCACATAGACATAACCACAGTATTTTTTATCTATGTCACTTTGCAAGTTGTTCGGAAAAGTGCGTGTGTTAAAAGTTGCTGCGTGTTTTAAAATGCCGTAAGTATTCAAATTTACATATTTCTGTTAGTATTATATATTAAATTACTCCGCGTTTATTGGTCTATTAGATTAAAACTATATTTTAGACCAACTTAATATTGATGACCATAAAATCTCACTTCAAACCAATAACTCTGTAGATTTTTGGCGAGTTTCCTATTTTAATGCCCTAGATTTCTATGATTACCAAATATATCTTGAGCAACCTATAGTCATTAAATAGTTCGATTATTAAATTACATTAATAAACAATAAAATGCATTAAATCACTGTGTATTATCCAGGATTAGCGAACAAACCATGTGACGGAAAATTGTAAGTAAAAACACAGCAACTGTGGTTGCTTAAATCATTTCTGTACATCGTAAGGCATGTGGTACACTAGACGTTGCATACGCGTTTTGGGGTGTTTGTTACTACTTACTTATAATTTCTATTTACTAATATTTCTTTGCTATATTGCCCGGATCCTGGGGTAGCTTGCCGTTTCTCGTCTGGCAGTGAATGTGTTAAAAGTTCCTATTTCTGTTGAACATCTGCACCGCGCGACTGTTGTGTCTCCGACCTAAATAGGTAGCCATCTTTGTTTTTGACATGGCGCAGGTCAGTTTGTTTGTTTATTTACGTTTGTAATCAGTATAATTTCATGTGTTAATAGTTACTATTTGCTTATTATGCTTAATTTGTTGTAAAGTGTATGTTATGGTGTATATATTATACGTGTTAGTGTAGTTATAAGTTAGTTCGGTTGTTGGTGATCGGCCGTTTTAAAAACACCAAAGTTTAGTAGGTATGTAAATACTCTTTTGTTATTTTAAGTTATAAAGCCACTATCATTGTGATAATTACATAAATTATGTATTTTATTTCAAGGTAATTAGTGTCTTAAACGGTTTTTTACTATATTTTTGTACTTCAGTGTCTAAATTAGCCACAAAAAAATCACGAACATAGCACATAGTTACACGCCAGGTGGAGCAATTCGAAAGTTCCTTATCAGAATTTGAATCAGTTTTACTCTGCAATTTTATAGGTGAGCTCTCAAGGTATTTAGTATCAATTAAAAGCTTATTAAGCCTTCTTTAAATTGAATACAAAAAAAAGATATGTTATCGATTTAGATTTTTTATTAAAAATAGTTTTCTACTATAACTCGGAAATTATTCCTTTGGGTAAACTTCGTGAATTTTTAATAATTATTTTTATTATAACAGCAAATAGCTAAAGTAAGAAAATAAATTTCTTTGTTTCTTTACCATTATAAAACCGAAAGAATTATTCCAAATGCTTAAGCAGAAGCAAAGTTATCGATTTTTGAAGATATCACGACACTGTGCCGTCGTATCTGCGAAATGGCAGAGCAATTCAGGGCACCTTTCGTTAAAATCGGAATCATGTGAGTGGTTATAATAATTTTGTTTACGCAAAGCTACTTATGTTGTCTATGTCAATATTAGTAATCATGCCGAGTTGATAAACAAAGACTAAATTACGATCAGTATTTACTCGTTTCTGATATGTCTCTTTAATAAAATAAAATAGTATACATATACAAACAAGTAACTTACAGAGACTAATATATCATACAACCCTCCTTTAGACACGCAATTCACACAAACTTATGATTAATTTCTTTCCTGACAGATTACACGGGGCTCACGAGTTATCTCGGAAACTATACCGACTATCTACTTCGTATTGTATAGTGGAAGCATATCGTAGATGTCAGGAGTTACCCTCGTAACTTATATGATAAGTAATTTGTAACACGTGTCGTATTCAATCGACTATATGATTCTTAGGCTCCAACGTATCTGCGTTACGTGACAATTTATTGAACTATCGAGACTTCTTTCTGTTAGGGAATTTACGGGTTATTAAGGATTCAATTTTCCGTTTCTTCTTCTTTTAAAATATGGCCTTCATAAAATCTATGATGATTTTGCCAATGTCAAGTTCGTTGTTCAGTAGCAACTTTGAAAGTGTGCTCGTAGAGCATGACGTTGTTCGGTAGTTGATTTTAGTAAAGAGATAGCTGGACTTTACTAAAAGCCACGATGGATTGCCGGGTGTTGATTAAAACATTTCAAGATTACTTTTTCATTAGCTGCACACTTCCATGTTAGTTCACTGCATAATAAGCTATCATTATTACACTTTAAAAAACATTAATAAGCAAAACCCAAAAAAATATTCTCGAGACGTCTTCGCCATCTTGAATCTCAACGAGCAATTTTCCGTTTAAATATATATATATGTATTAGATTTTTGTTTAACTTTTTAGCTCTGACAATTAGAGACTTTTACATCTCTAAAAAATTTTAGGTTTTTAGTATTTGTCTATTATACATAATTTATTTAAGAATTAGTATTTGAGAATTTTTTGAGTTTTAGTTCGGATGAAAAGAAAACCTATACTTAATAAAAATATGCCATAATACCGACAAAATGTTAATTTCTACTTCTAATGTACCTACGTTAGAAATTATTAAAAAGGTGAAGTTCTTAGTAAGCAAGATAAGATTGTTTTTAATGAGAAAATGTTTTTTGGGAAAGTAAAGGCATACAGAATAATTGAGTATATGTTTTCTTATCATTTTCCTCGGCTTTTTCTCAGTAATATTCAATTATGTCGCATGGGTACTTACTCATAATTAGGTAATGAAAACCAGCGGAATACTTGGTAATAAAACCCAAATATATTTTTATAGGTAACTACTTACACATATGCGATTTTCCTCAATTTTATACTTAGCACGGTACTCTGTTGTCCAATGCTCAGGTATCTAATGTACCTATGCAATAACTTTAGATTTAAGACAATGTGCTATTTACAGGAGTTGTTATTTAGGTACTCCATGATCATGGCGTTTGTAGCAATACCGAAAGATCTAAAAATATTATAGGAGTAAATTGTTGTACAATAATTTTAATTCGACGCTGATCACTTCTTATTCCCGCCGGGAAATGATCACAGCTGCGTCAAGTACTACAGCATCTAGTTCGTATTTTATTTAAACTCGTTTTACTAATTAGTAACTTATTCCAATATATCTTCCTTAGGGTGATTGGGCCTACCCCCACCGGCCTGGAGATTACGCCACGCTCACTCGCAAGTACCTGGGATCCCTCTACTGGTCCACCCTCACACTCACCACCATCGGAGACCTCCCCACTCCGGAGACCAACGCCGAGTAAGTATTTAGCTATCGTAGAGCCATATGTAGAGTCGTGAAGAACATATTAATACATTAGGTAGGCAATAAAAGTCAGGTACCGTACCTTTTATGCTACCTGCACTACTATTGCGAGCCCCGCACCATGAGGCCGTGCAAGTTCGAAAAAGATAACATGGTTCCGATGATTTACGAGCTGTCTGGCCACTTAATTTCGCAGCAAATATAGTTTCATAGAACGACCGAAACATCGTGACACCCATGGGTGAAAGTGGCGTAGGAGTAAGGTCATTCTAAACACAAATATTATGTCATTGTCAATGGCAATACATTCAAGGAATGTACATTTTCGTAAAACAACTGGCCAGTACCAGTAGAAAGCACTAAATATAATTTCCTCAGGAGTAGGAGTATGAAAGGATATGTCTACCCTGATGAATGGAAAATCGAAACTACTTACTACTTTGACACCAGAGGGCCTACCGCGAACCACGTTCGACGTGTTGCCTCTCTATTGCACTTGTAAATTCGTAGCTAAGTGTGACAGGGAGGCAACACGTCGAACGTGGTTCGCGGTAGGCCCTCTGCACTCCACATAAAATGTTCGACACCATGAAAAAGTGAACTTGATATTGAGGCAAACATTTTGATTACCTAATAACAGTTACTATTATAACATGATGTAAATAATTAACAAGGCTCTCTGTGATATAATGTATCAATTACCGCCCGCCGAGCGAGCAACAAATATCGCTAACAGAGGGCGTTTCCCAAGCGGAAAGTTGCAATATTACAAGTTACAAGACCACAACATAGAATTTTAGAAGTGTTTAATTTACATCTTTCAAAACCAACAGAGATAACTGACCCCTGCATACAAACTTTGCAGACAAGTCAGATTTCTCTGCAGGTGACTGTATTTGTAATTTTGTAAATTATTTTGTAAATTGCTATGGCTGTGGAAATTTAAATAGTGAAAGGCTTTTCACTAGATTTGATGTTATAATATGCGCCTAGTACTAATACTCCTTATGGCATCACATATTGCTGTATTCGTCCAATTGCATCTTAGTTTCTTAATCAATGGTGAAATTGGGTAGGGTAGACAAAGCACTAAGATCACATTAGTAATTTTCTTAATTATGAACAATGATAACAGGTTTCACTATTTCTTCATATCATTATCATCAGACAAACGTCAAAATTTATTTCATAATGCCTGTGTTCTGTTCTGCGACTTATTTACTCCAAAGTATTTGCTAACAAGCCGAAATTAATTTACAAATGGCTCTTCCGGAATTCAGAATTAAAACGCAGCTTAGAACAAGAGTGATTACGGAATACTTCGCAATTTTAATTGGATTTCCTTAACGACTAACGTTTGGTTCATTAAAATTTCCGTATATTTTATAACGAAATTTATGAAATAATTCAATTATTTCTTTACTAAGATCCTTTATCGGATTTATGATTGGTAATCCGATTTCGAATATTTTCCTCAAAGCATGTTTTTAAATTCGCAAACAAGTAAGGATGGGTCCCTTCATACGCCATATCGTTTCAATGATCTGATGACTGCTTAATATTAAACACGAAAGGATATTAATTTTCTTAGATAGATGCTCGAATGCAGTAACCAATAATAAATTTTGCTCCATTGGAATAAAATTGGTTTTTGAATGATCGTTATTAACCATACGAAAATGTAATAATTTTACGGTAAAAGATGGTTAATGTGGAATCAGTATTTTATTGCTTGCCATTATTTCTTGTTGGATGAATTTGAAAAGGGGTGGTTCATAAAGTAATTTCTTTATTATCAAATTATCTTTAGTATTTGTATAAAAAGGATTTACCGTGTGAACTTAAAATAAACATGACAAGCAATGTGGAAGGTACCTTGAAGTAAAAGCAGATGTCTTTTTTTGTAAAATTCATATATCATGGATAGGTAATAAATCTAAACATTTTGATATGAAATTTCATGACGGAGCTCAAACATTATTAACCCAAAACGTCTCTAAGCAGATCTTGGCTCGGAATAAATATGACACACCCGTAAAACTCTTATACATCAAATAAATTCTTACTTTAAGTGCTCAAGGAAATGAATAAAAAAAGATTTTCAGCATTAATTGCAGACACGAAACACATTGAATGTTGAAACACGAGTAACGTAAGTACATAAATATAGGTTTTTATTTGCGCAATAAACTAAATATTTAATTTAAATGTACACCAAACCCTTAAGATAAAATAAAAAAATGGATTTTCTAATGACGCTTAGACTCTGAATCATAATTTTAAAAACAAATAGGTGCGCGTACATGTGCGCGCTTCTATTATATTTAAGAGAGAAAAAAGCTGTAAGACGCATAATGTAATTACTAAGATGATTTTTTAGAATAAAATGTACTTTTGGATTGTTTTTAATTCTAAAGTAATAAACCACTAAAGATTTTTACGTTACTTCTGGTCATATACACATAACAATTATCAGTTTTGTGACAGTTTTGCACAGTCATATTTCTAAAATTTGTCACAAATATGAGAAACTCGTAACTCTGAGACAAAAAGTATAAGGTAACATAACATCGACTAAAAGTTATTGTAAAATCGCCTTTACACACTTTAACCCTTGATTGTACCTTTAGTCCCTGCCGTCAGTGGGCTATAAATTCAATAGCAAACTTATCTGACCCAGTAATTGTGTCGCCATGCGGAGTTGTGTACGCTGTACACTGCGGTGTTTCTTGGTCGGAAATTACGGGAGATTTTGTACATTATTGTGCTGAATTTATATCAAATCTAGGGTTGCCTTAGACTGATTCTAAAATGCCTACAAACTGACTAACGATAAGCTACAGATTTTCCATGTATGACATGCGCCTTAGGGTATATTGGAATGGCAACTGCTTCCACATCCATGGGTAATTTTTTTTTACATAGTTAAGAACTGCAGTGAAATTAATTGATTCCTTTGTGTTACGAAAATTAAGCCATTTCTATTCACGTTATATGAATGAAAAGTGTGTTATCGTATGCTATAGACTTATATATGTGTGAAATAAGTACAATAAATACAATACAACGCAATTTACATAGTTAATTATCGTAACACAATTGAATCAGTTAACTTAAGACTAATCGCAGCCTCTTAACTATGCTTAATTACGTAATTTTTTTTTGAAAATACACCCACATAGCTGTTCTAACGTGAGCGCCGTCACTTTCCATTTAATTGAAAAATACATATACAATAAATAAAATTAACAAATGAGTGACATATTGAACGTTCACATTGGGACAGTAATGCGATAACGATAGCAACGCTATTTATCAAAGAAATAGTCAGTGACATCCCTCGCAGTCAACGCTGCAGCAGTAATATTGCAACAGTAATGCTGCTGCAGTCGCGATCCGAATTTAACATTTACAATGTTGCAAAGTTCAGCTAAATGTGGACGCTCATGTATGGTCGATTTTTTATTCAGAGAGGAATGCATGCACAAATGGTAACTCTAATTATGTGTAATAACTTATTAGTAGATAGTACTAATATAGCTGTGGGTCAAACCGGCGCCATGTTTCGCATTAACACAAAGGTTGTATATGTGCTAGCACGGCAGGAGGCCCCAAATTTCTGCCGCGACGCGGACTCAAGTCCCGCCTTCTGCAGTTCAAGTCTAACCGAGGGTATGTCTAGCATAACGCACGCGATTGGTCAGATCATGGTTTATAACTGAATAACACTAAAGGATTTTAGATTAAGCAAAGAATTTAGCACACTAAACGAAACTCATAATTTTATCCAACAAAAACCTGACTGTAATAGAAGTATGACCGTATGATTTTAAAATATGTTACGTTGCGGGATTGCATTTATTTACCTACGACGTAAAGAATTCGTGTAACATAATTCGTTAATCTCTCACAATAAACTCAAACCTGCTTCTGGTACAAAGTTATCATGTGGTTGAACTGAATGCCATTTTTCACCTATTTTAATGATATATACATTATTCCGCCCAGTTTTTTTGTAGCAATTTGCTAGTACGTATCAATTGTTAATCTTTTCACATGAGATGCGATTCCCCACCGATGCCACATCCACGTCGGATGGTCATCTTTATAAGGACCTGAGATTTCTCTAAGTTTCGTGTGAATGTTCATCAAGAATTCGGTTTTGCTTTGCGATACCTTGAATTTAGCGGAAAGGTAAACTTCAGATGCGGGGGTTAAAATAAATCTTTGAATATTTTTGTCATTATCAAAGCACCATTTATAACAATTTCATTTTATTAAAACTAAACTCCATATCTAAAAGCAAATTGAAACACCTAAGGATACGAGTAAAGTCATTTTAAAGGCAATTCAAACGGAAAATTATAATATTTTATGAAGCCCGCGGGCAGTTTTGTTCAAAAATTAATCGTTTTCCTAAATTTCGATCTGATAAAATTAATAATCCGATTTTAGGCCAATTAAATTAGATCCAAAATAAGCGTTCTGGGGAATTAATTCCCAGCAAGCTGGAAATCGCCTCAATACTTACCTTCATTTGGTTCTAAATGCGTCTAATCCGAGTTTTCTCCATCCCCGGAGGTGCGCATAAATTTTAGAAGCCTTGGGAGAACCATGTTTCTTTGGATTGATAAACCACTAAATGCAGAAGGAACTCTCCATCAATTTCGATGGCGCTACCAGCAAGTATTGGTGGACACTGGTGAAAAGTTTTCGAATTTTAATTACGAAATTCAAAATGGCGGCCGTTTTATACAACCTTTTACAAATTCATATTAAGGTGCCTTTCCAACCCTCAGATATCAACTTTGATTTTTCCGTCGGACATACCGTTTTCGAGCTACAAGCATAAAACTGGAAAAGAGCAAAAACTTTTGCACACTTCCTGTAATGGATAAAACTCGCATTACACGCATTTAGAACCAAATAAATAAAGATATTAAGACGATGTCCAGCTTGCTGGGAATTAATTATTTGAAAACATCTAATTTAATTAGCCTATTACTTGGCTGCGATGGTGTATAAAATGCCTTTGTGGCTTGTTATAACTCTCCTCGACTGTTAGTAGTATTAATTTCATATCAAATATTAAACATAAATTCGAAAATACTAAACACATTTGTATTCACCTATCTTATAAAAAGGAAAAAATCACGTCGGACATTTGTCCGACGTAGGTAGGTAGAAACCAAAGAGAATTTGAAAGCTTACATGGGCTCAATGTTAAAAGAAGTCGACAATTTCCGTTTGCAAAAGGAAGAGAAAATGTAATAACCGTTCGCAAAGCACGGTGTATGCTAACGTTGCTTGAAATGTAAATAAATCCTGGTAAGGGGCATTTATTTGTGTGATGAGCACGAATATTTGTTCCTGAGTCATGGGTGTTTTCGATGTGTTTAAGTATTTATATATTATATACATCGTTGACTAAGTACCCACAAAACAAGCCTTATTGAGCTTACTGTGGGACTTAGTTCGTGCGAAGATGTCCTATAATATTTATTTATTTGTTAATAGGTACTAAATTAACTAAACATTGTTTTCAATACTTTCGTCTTAGGTTCATTATTTTTTTTTTTTTTTACGTTGAACGGTAAACTCATAACTCTTTCACGAAATATCTCAACGAACATTACACTTTCTGAGAAAAACAAAATATACCGGCAATTTCCCCTTCAAATCTTGACACAACTTTTTGTAATCTTCTAAGAAAACTGCGCGCCGTGCACGCGTTTTGATAACAATAAATCTACGAAGGGATGTACGAAGAGCCTCATTTTAAGACGATAAATAACGTTGTAAGGTCAAAGGCCTTCCTAACTGTCCGAAGTTATAGAGCATGTCCGTGAAATATAACCTCAATGGAGATTTCATAGTTTTTGATAAGGGTCGCCCTTTTTGCATGAGGATGATTTTTGAAATTTGCTATCTCAACTTCTGTCCTACTTTGTTTTGGCAAATAGAATCAGACCAATTAATTTTTGCACCGAATTAGCAAGCGACAGAATGTTGGAGTGCCACTATAAACGTAAAATTATAGTGAAATGTAGTCGCACTTTGCCGCTACCAATTTGGAGCAAATTTAGCTTTAGAGGAGTTCTACTGCTGTGGCGTAGCTAGGCGTGGGTGAATGCGGCCCTCGCCCATAGTCTCGCATTAAGGGGGCCGCAAAGCCAATTTTTTTATTAACTTGGTGAAAAGGGCCTCGCAGATGTGGTTTCGCCCACGGCTAGATTAGTTCACGCTACGCCACTGAGTTCTAGAATGAGGTTAATCAGTGTCTATTATGACCATCCCTACGAAAATGATAGTCCTGGATTCTAAAAACCTGATGCTTTGTCTGAGACAATCGATAAGTAAGATTGTCCCGATCGCAATAAAGTTGTTTACCATCTCGCCAGTTATATAGAAGTGCGTAGAAACTTGTTACCAGATAATAAGGAAAAGCGGATCGTGAAGAAAATTTTCTTGACACTGGCTCGCCAAGGGAGCGGTTAGGGGGACTATAAACTTGGTTTTGTACCGCATAATGGATGGCTTAGATGTACTTGAGCTATTAAGTACTTTATCTATTTCAAAGAACTAGCGACAGCTAGTATTTTATATTACATGTTTAAATCACTGCCACTTTTGGTAAATAACGCTATAACTTTCTCGAACTTACGCAAGATGTAGAGAGCAATTTAGGTGTACCTAAATAAGAAAAATAATCTAAATCCATAAGACATTAAGTCCGCCATTTGTACCTCTTTTGATGTGGGATAAAATTCATAATAAATAAATAATATTTAGACAGGTATGCAATATAAAAAAATCTTTCAAAAGCATACGGCAGGAATCGTAGGCGGTATTTAGAATATCTTTCTTAGATACTTTATATTTTTCTATTTATGTTAAAATGGGTGTTTTTAGCCTAAATCTAAATTAATGATATAAAGAACAAAAACCATTGTGAGGAAACCTGCATACATCTGCAAAGAAACTCAAAGGTGTATATGAAGTCCCCAATCCGCATTGGGCTAGCGTGGGTACTATAGCCCAAGCCCTCTCGCGCATGAGGGGAGGCCTGTGCCCAGCAGTGGGACGTATATAGGCTGAATTATTATTATTATTAAAAAGAACAAAAAGTCACGGTTTACGATAAACTGAAATCATTAACCGGTTAATTGTATGAAGGAAATACCGGTATCCAACCCCTGTGCGATATAATAAAGGTACATAATTATACAAAATAAAACATGCAAAAATACGACATTTTTCGATATTACTTAAGTATCACTATATTATACATACATCGATAGATGTCTAATTTATCTCATACATATACATATATTTGTATATCCACATTATTGGTTTTCTCATAAAGGTTATTTATAACAGCCATTTTCTCGCATTACTAGCGGAAATGCCATCCCGTCACTAATATACTTACGTAGACGCCGACGTTGGAACGCGTAGTCTATTAAATTTCAAAGCACAGGGGTGTTAATCCAATCACTTCCTAAGTCCAGGCGACTCGAACACTTATCAGAAGTTCTGATTCAGAACCTGTGTAGAAGCTTCGATTATCGCATAGTTGTTCCAAAATGTAAGAGCAATCACACTGATCCGACATCATGATTGACTCAAGAGCAGTGGGAATATAAGGCAAGCTCACATAACGCAAAGGAACGATTAAAGACGATTCCAATAATGTTTTTCATAGAAATGCCCTGATAAACTCAAGTGAGTACCTAAGTCTTGTAATATTATTGGTATCCGTTTAGTTTACTAACAAATGTTGTTGACGCAACAATATTTTGTTCTTATCCGATATAATCTTTATTAATTTAGTACTTTATTTTAAGGCCTGAGCAAAATTTATAAATCAAAACTAAGAGTATAGCTAACTAAGATTGATGTTAAAAAGAAAGTAAGATTTAGAATTTGGAAATATTCGTAGCAAACCTGTCGAAAGTGCACTGGCATATCGTAACCTATTTGACATCATAATTATTTATTGAGCGAACTGAAGCGAAGGCCTCCGTTTCAACTAAGGCTAAAATCATTTCGAAACTGGGTAAATTGCATAAATATTGTACATAGTTAAGGAGGTGTATTTAGTCTTAATTTAACTGACTCCACTGTGTTACGACAATTAAACAGTTTAAAGTTACACGCATAAAAGTGTATTGGCATATGCTATAAACTCATGTTAATTAAGTACATTGAATACAATACAATTTAAACAGTTAACTTAAGACTAATCACAGGTCCTTAACTACGCTTAACTACATTTTTTTTGCAATTCACCCATCTCCGGATGTTTTCGTCTACAGGTAGCGTTATTTAACCGATTCTCGTGAGATTTAGTGAGCATTATATATAATTCTCGATAGCTATATAAAATTCTCAGGCTTTTCGAGTTTTTTCTATTTTTTTTAAATTGCTAAAAATTGAGAATTGAGTTCACAAGGTCTACAGCACACAGAGCCACAAGTATATATATAATATTTTGAACTCGTAACTGATTATTAAAATCGTTGTTGTCATATTGAGAGTTACAAGGATCTTAAAATTATGTGAGGGTAGAATCATTACAATGTTAATACTAAAATAATCTTACAGATAAATACCTACTTTTACAAATATCATCAACAGAAAACTTTATTATATGGATCAGTCAGTCTATCTTGGTCATAAAGTGTGATGTTTTATAACTTATGAAAAGCCTTAATAAACTAATGGCGGTGACGTACGCTAACTTTATTTCAATATCCGGGCAGACTTCGAACGCCTCAGAGAAATTTTATTAAACCCTTAATGTCCATGACGACATGGCAAAAAAATTACTGCGCACGGCAAAATGATCCTTAATGCAGACCCATACGCTTTTAGTGACTAGCACGAAGGTAACTAAAAAGCAGTTTAGTTATTTGATCTAACTGCCCTATGCTGTTAGGTCCATTTTGCTGAGACCAGCGTGATTCGGCGGCCTATAGCACAGCGGCGGTAGTTACGAGAGACAAATGTTAGTCCTAACCTAAGGACGTCATTTGCGAGATTTTTTTAGGGAAACCTGGATTTTTACTATCGGTACTTGAGTAGGTAGGTAAGCTAAGTTATATTTTTTGTAGTATTTAGGTATAACTAGATGTAAAACCAGTGTAACCAATTTAGTCACTAAAATTAGAATTAGATTAATGGGCGTTTTCACTTAGAGTTTGTACGGTCTGAGAAGAGTCGTAGGTTCCGTTACAGTCTACGACTTTTCTCTTTCCGCACATAATCTAACTGTGCACTATTAACGGCCGGTCAGCAATCGTCACAAAACTGACGGTTCATAATATGTCAAATTCCATATAGCTTGTCAGGAAAGTGACAGTTAGACTCGACGTTAACACAACTTAAGTCTTATGTACAGTCGAGTTCATAAATATTTACACATTTATCCACCTTATTATAATTGATTAAAGTGAAGTAATGTATACCTATTTATGAACTCGACTGTGCTCGGTCTGATTTTAATTACAAGTTAAAAGTTAAAATGTAACTTTAAATAATATGTATTCTGTTAATGTCCAATAATCATTGCATTCCTACATTTCTACCTATCAACGTAATATTATTAATACAATTTTATATCGGTAAATTCGTAGAAAAATAACTTTATTTAAAGTGCTACTTTACGTAGCTGTTTAGCGTTCGCAAAGTTGCTTTCTGAGAACTAGTGGTTTTTACTTTTCCAACTTTTTTAAATTTATTTCTGAACGTAATCCACATACTGAACGTATACACAATCCAAATACATACGTCCAGACCAAAGAGTTTGGGTACCCTAAAACTTAAACTTACACAACTTTTTTTTACTTTTTATTTCAACTACAACATTTATTCAGCAAATAGGCCACAAGGGCACTTTTACACGTCAACATGGAATTTACATACAAGCAAAAACAAGCACATCAACAATTATAAAATACAATTCATTGAAAATATTAATGCAAACTAAAGTATTATTGTTTAAAGTAAAAGTAAAAGTAAGTAACGAATTATTATTACTTAGAGATGTATAAAGTCTCTAAACGTCGAATTACAAAATAATAATAATAAAACCGCAGGGCAGCTTGTGGCAAGCTGTTGGGGAGTAACGACCCCACGGACCCGAGTGCTCCAGAGGGTCGGTCAGGGTCTCCGTCTCCGGCGTGTCTTCGTCGGTCGGAGTGGAACCGCAAGGGGACCCGTAGGACTCTCAGCTCTGGCTTGCCTTAAGTGGCCGTCCAGAGGGGAGACGTTAGAGCTATACGCTCCAGGGGTGGAACTGTTAAAGGGCATAACGCCGCGAGTAACTTCGGAGAAAGCGCAGCACACCTCTCGACACCCCTGAGCCGCTCACGCCGGTGTTGCGCCTGGCCGTGTTTACGATGGCGCATCAATTCAGGTGCCCATCTAGCGAGTGGCGAGTCACCGCCTGCCTTGATAACACTGTATATCACAATGTTATGGCAGGTGTCCGGAACTCTGAGCAATAGCCCAGTCTTATTTTCCACCCAAATTCAAATCATAGACCAGGACTCTTTCTATTTTCCTGCAATAGCCTCAAATGCCTGCTGAAACCGGTTTATGGCTATCTATTTATGTACCCATGACATGAATGGGTTCCAGCAGGCGTTCTACATGACATCAAAGCTCTCCAAATGGCCTCTACGTGTTGGATCTATATTCCCACGCACGCCTTATAAATGACCGGGCTTGAACACCCGAGAGTTTGTAATGGAGATACAAATAATAATAATAAACACATACAGATACAAATAAAATCAATCACACATCCAAAATTTCGCCATTACACATCCAAAAAATAATATACACGATATAAATTAAATATTTATATTAATAAATAAATATTATAGGACATTATTTCACAAATTGACTAAGCCCCACACTAAGCTCATTAAGGCTTGTGTTGTGGGTACTTAGACAACGATATATATAATATATAATTATTTATAAATACTTAAATACATAGAAAACGCCCATAACTCAGGAACAAATATTTGTGTTCATCACACAAATAAATGTCCTTACCAAGATTTGAACCCGGGACCATCGGCTTCATAGGGCCCACGAGGCCAGACCGGTCGTCAAAATTTTATTACATAAGAGAAAAAAAAAATTAAAAATAAAACCGGCGCCCGTTATTATCATTATTTTCACTTAAAATTTAGTTCCATCTAAATATGTAATTTAACTTAAATTGCAACTGTGAGTATATTTTGGTATAAAATGAGCTGTTGTATGTAATTAACTAATTAAATTTGCAATGTAATTCATTGCTGAACGTGTATAGTAATGAATCAACACCCCCTTCCTTCCATCGGTCGTGTTTTAATTTACCGCCACTCGTTGCTAATTTCCTACTTTCCGTACTTGTATCGTAAATAACTATTGATCATCAGCTCATTTGCCGCAGATAAATAGACTGTAAAATTTTGTAACAATATCAACATTGTTGGTTTCATGGAATATTTATTTACAACTGCCACCTAGCATTACCCTCATTAACTGAAAAGGGCTTTTGGGAAATTCGGATGCATATTTTTTTGTATCCATTTTATCAAAGTACATCGATGAAAACATAATGAAAACTGGTTTTCTGGGAACCAGAACCGCGAAATTGTTAAAAGCGAAAGTAAAACAAAAAAAAGATATACCTATATACCTAAGTATTTAAACACTATATAGGTATATTCTAAAAGTTTATAAGTAACAGATAAACTTTATTTTCAATATTTCTTCTCTTGTCACTTATCTTTGAATCACAAATTCACAAGGAACTTAAAACCTTGACGCCTTAGTATCAAAATTCCCTAATACAAATGAAAAAGAGTCTCTTCCTACTGTGTCGTGCAAAATACTGAGATACATTTGCGACACAACTAGACATAGTTGTGTATTGCGTCATTGTGTCATTACCAAACTAAAATAGAGTTGGGCGGGACATGTTGCTAGGCAGAGTGATGGCAGGTGGACTATTGTTAACGAAATGGTGGCCGCTTTCGGATGAAAGAAGCCCCTGGCGTCCGTAGGCTCTTTGGGTGGATGACATTTGACAGATTGCGGGTCACTTCTGGATGAGATTAGCTCAGGACTGGGACAAGTGGCGTACTGGAAGAGAGGCCTATGCTATGCTCAGTAGTGGGCGATAAAGGGCTGATACGATGATGAATTGATGACAGACATAGTTACATACGTTCATAGACTTATTCATTTTCTTCTTTCGTATCGAGGTTCCTTAAAAATTGAACGTCCAGAACACGTCAAACCACCAATTATCTTAAGATGCAGTAGGTTCCGAGGGAGTAATTGAAAAGTCGTAGCGCTTTTTTAGATACGGTTGCCAAATTAGCAATCTTGAGGATTTCCTCTAGGGACTTCAGGGATTCGAATCCCGATTTTTTTTTATTCGTTTGATAGAAGAAAATCACGAACAAATGTCAAAAATACACTAAAAAAGTATAACAAATATTTCACAAAAGCTAAAAATATAAAAATTGGCAATAACATGTTTGAGGGAACTCAACGATCAGGTACTTTTTTATTATTAAAACACCCAAAAATTTAAAATTCATAAACATGATATCCGCGGTCCCGAGCACGCACATCCATCTCGCTCAGTGAGAGGGAGAGAAGAATACGAACTTATGCGACAAGATTTTTAATTACAGATTCCGGAAAACGGTAATGTCGACATCCGACAAGCCAGCCGCCACGTTCCATTTTCAGCTCGATTAAATTCATTGTTTTACTCCCGCAATGTCTAAGACTCAATCGTTATACAATATGACGCTGCCGTTTTGTTTATTACACATTTTGGTCTAAACCAAACCTTAAATTTTGAAAGAAAATTTAACTTGTACACAAAAAGATGTGGCTTTGCCGTTGCGCTTAAATTATAAACAGGTTTCCTTGTGTTAAAAAAAATGAGATTATTATTTATCTTCGTGTTCTTCTTTGTGGTACTGTATAAAATTTAATAATAAGAAAAAAGATTTAATAACTTCTAATTCTATCAATATAGTACACATGATCTGACCAGTCGCACCGTGTTATAACTTAATAATGTAGGTATTGTGTACGTCCCATAATATCCTGTTAAAATATTTCACTTGGCTGTTTCTTTCAAATTTAACGTAGGCTGCCTCGAAAACAAGGACTGGACAAAAACCATGGAAATTGCGAAACTTTGATATAGATATACCCAATAACCAAATGTTAATGGAAAAGGGTACAGTCCACAAAAGGACACCGTTGACAATCCGATTATTTACTTAGCGGAAAAGGTCCTGATTCAAAATGTACTTTATATAGATTGAATACATTTCGTTTAACTTGGTCCTTTTACAATCAGCTTACCTAAGTAAAAAATAAAGTTTTAGTGAAAAAAAGTATGAGTAAGCTTAAGTTCGTTTGGTACAACAACCGTCTGAGTCTGGTGCAGATTTGTAGAAATCAAAATCACGTGGTTATGAATTAAATACACTTTTATCTTGGTCATTATTTCTCTGACTAGCTAAGCCAAATGTTCCACGGTGACGAGCCTATAAGGCGCACTTATCTCATCTGACGTGAATAGTTGAAAATAAATAAATAAAAACTACTTATCTACCCCGTCTTTTTCAACGTTAAAATGTTTGTATCCTCAAAAGTAGTGGTAATTAATTTTCTTTCTTCCGAAATGCTAGGGTTCCTATGATATAATTCAGTGCATAGTTTTTCAGATTTGATTTTGGAGGGAAAAAGCTACCACTACTTTTAAGGTTATACAATTTCTAACCCGATAAAAACGGACTACAACTATTGGTAGACCTTATTGTCTTTGCAATAAAATTTACGAATAATTAATGTCGTGGACGATGGTACCTGATTTGCATCAAAATATACGAATTAATTATATGAACCGCTGTGCTGTCAATATAAATTTGAAGGGAAACAGCCCATGTGAAGTATTCATAGTCTTAAAATGGCGGCGGCAGAAATTTGGAGGCTGTTCGCTTCACGGCGACAAACTTTGGGTAACGACGATAAATGTGACTAGTTCTTTTATGAAATTGTCTTTTTATTTGTTATTTTTCCTTTACTCATCGATATCGAAACTGACGCGAAGTTTTTGAAAGTTTTCGAACAGCCTTCATTGATTGTAACCGCCATATTGTAATCGTATCGTTTTCTATCTGTATATGCTTTGGGGTGTTTTGTATATTTGCAACTGTTCGAAAACTTTGCACTTTATCTGTTTTGTCACAACTTTTTGTAGATACCTTTTTTTTGTTTCATTTTTTCCACTTTTATTGTGTACATCATGCTCATCTAATTTCTTATTCTTTAAAAAATTGACCTTTTGCATCTAATAATCTAATAAAATTACATACAAAAGAGTCTAAAATTTCATCATGCATTTTAGTATCAATAGTAAACCTTCCTTCTCACACTGTATAATGATATTTTTCGTGTCTATTTCAGATACGTGTTTACAATAGTAAGCTACTTGATCGGTGTGTTTATTTTCGCTACCATTGTTGGGCAAGTGGGCAATGTCATCACGAACAGGAACGCCAATAGGCTGGAGTTTGAGAGACTGCTTGACGGTGCAAAGACTTACATGAGGCACCATAAGGTAATTATATTTTAACCACTTATCATTCGCCACTTAAACTGAACGGTAAGAAGACGTTAAGAATAAAAAATAAGGTATTGGGAGCGTGCACGACTGTCACGCAACCTAGTGTCCGCAAGTCTAGGGGAAAACGTCAATTCACTACATCTTATAAAACTACTCCAAAACTAAAAACTACTGAACGGATTTTCATACGACTTTCATCTATCAATAGAGTGATTCTTGAGGAAGGCTTAAGTATATAACTTGTTAAGGTTTTGTGTAAGTTGTTTGATATATAACGATGTTGTCGGAAAAAATCACGCTGGCTAGGAGCTTTAATCGAAAACGCTGCCTAATCCGGTTGAGCTATAATAACACAATGTATGGTGGGGTTGTTTCTCATTCATAGGTCTACAAAAAAGTCCGCGATGTTAAATGTCTATCTTTTAAGGATAACTTACTATATCCATTCTTAACTTCTAGAAAAAGATCACGTAATATGTGGCATTTGCAAAGCTATTTACATGGATATATTATTACCAATTATCAAAATAAATACGTTAGTTATATTAAGCATTTCATACAGATTACAATGGTCCCTTACACCATACAATTTAAATGAATATTTCAGGAGTAATCGTAAATCAAAGTTTCATTTCGATCCATATAATTGTACGAAATGTTAAAGACGCTATCCGCAGTTAGTTAAAATTTTTACCACCTTATGCGCTGGGATCGCTTTACTTACCCCCACCACGCACTTCGCACGGTCCCAATACGGGTCGTTTAGGTTTAGTACAATTATAAATTATTATCAATTAAAATCATCGGATAGATTAAAATCAATTTGCAAGACACGCAACAATTTGGTAAACACTTTTGTTAATTGTTCATTTTTATGGTCTGTTTCACAAAGTTTAAGTAAAGTATTGGATTAACTAATTAACAAATAAATTAACTGCCAGATAAAACTTAGCACTTTATCTACCAGTTAAGCTTATTTGAAGATTGTGAAACGCCAACGATAACTTTATTCGTCAGATAAGTGGCAAGTAGCTTATTCAGGACTTTACTTAGACATTGAAACAGACCCTTAATATCATGAATTTTGACATATAACATTTTTATAGGCATATCGATTTTCAAAGTACGAGTTCAAGACCATCATCATGAATGTTGTTACTCGTAAATTATGAACCGTCTTGGTAAACGCAGTTACCGTTAAATTAACATGAGAATGGCATTCCATGAATAAATTGTTTTTTTTTTGTTTTTTTTTTATCATCTGCACGTGCTAAAGCGTTTTTTTTTAAACGAAATATACGAAACCAATTTTAGTAAAGGAGCTGCGAGTAATGTCAATATTAATCTAACTTTCTGTCAAGATTAAGCTATTCTTTGTAATTTTGAATAGTTCCATTTAATAAATACATTTATCGTTTGTCTGTGTAGGTTCCAGGAGGCATGAAGCGGCGGGTGCTCCGTTGGTACGACTACTCCTGGTCGCGAGGCCGAATTCAGGGTGGTGGTGACATCAACACAGCCCTAGGCCTCCTGCCTGACAAGCTCAAGACAGAACTCGCATTGCATGTCAATTTGAGCGTTCTTAAAAAGGTAATTTGTGAGATACACCGCCTATAATATTTTCTACTGTTCTCTAGTGTTGACAGGTATTAGAGAATAAAAGGCGTCACACACGGCAAAAATACTATAATATTTTATCTTAAGATAAAATATCGCTAACTCTACAGTTTGTATGAACTATCATAGACGGCTAAGATACTATATATTTTCATATTACATTATCTTAAAATATAGTCATCTTGAGATGCGAAATATATCTTAACATCCACCTTAAATAATCTTTATTCAAACATAAAACGCTTAAGAATTATAATACTTCACTATCTTAAGATATAGAGCGTAGGTATATATTATCTTAACAGTGTGTGATACCTTACGATAATATAATATTTTATATCCAGGCATCTTAAGCACCGTGTGTAATGCCCTTAAGAAAATGGTATAAAGTCTTATTGCTTACAAAAAATATGTAGGAAATCTTTTATGCAACAAATATCAAATAAATATAAAGGGACTGTTGTAATCAACACGACCCGCGAATATTAACATTCAATAGCGTTTTGCTCCAATGCTTCTTTGATCGGGCACATTACATCTTTTATTCTCGAAATTAGGTACTCGTAGGGATTCCTTTAAAAATACATATAGACCGCCTGTTGCTACCTTTATTTACATAGTACCTAAATTAGTTACTGTTTTTTTTTGGACGCATTAAAGTGACTGTGTATCCAGTAATAGATATTTTTATACCTTTAGAAATGAAGATTTTATAGGTCAGCAAGACAGTATTTATTGGTACCGTCCATTAATTATTTTTTTTATAAATCTGATTCGACTGACACGTAACTAAAATATTTAATGATTGGAAATTCTCAGGTTACAATTTTCCAAGAGTGCCAACCAGAATTCCTGCACGACCTCGTATTAAAGATGAAAGCCTACATTTTCACCCCGGGGGACTCGATCTGTAGGAAAGGTAAGCGTGTTCCGAAATGAGCATTATTTTTATGGAATCCGTTTTTGGAAATAACATTATTTATTTTGTTTTCTGCAGGTGAAGTTGCCCGAGAGATGTTTATCATAGCTGATGGCATATTGGAGGTTATATCAGAAACCGGACGGGTCCTCACAACTATGAAGGCAGGAGACTTTTTTGGTGAAATAGGAATTTTGAACCTAGATGGACTTAATAAGTGAGTGTTTGTTTAATAATCTCTGCTACAATGGTTTACAAGCTTTATGTAAACATGAACTTATAAGATACGTGTCTTACACATACATATTACATATAATAACCGGCCAAGAGCATGTCGGGCCACGCTCAGTGTAGGGTTCCGTAGTTACTCTTCCGTCACAATAAGCTAAACTGGAGCTTAAACTATAGTAAATTGTTAACCAAGGGATGAAACGGTACCTTTCACCCGAGTTAAACAAATAGGCAAATTTGCATAATCAGTACCTAATTAAATTAAGTATTTTTACTATGAAGGGAAAACTTTTTGCGATAACTCAAAAACAGCTAAACTGATCATATCTGCTATAGTTTTCATTTAATGTCTATCTTAAGCTCTACTTCTACGATTTTTTTCATATTTTTTGGACCTATGGTTCAAAAAATAGAGGGGGGGGGACACATTTTTTTTTTTTTTCGGAGCGATTATCTCCGAATATATTCACTTTATCAAAAAATGTTTCTTGAAAACCCCTATTAGTTTTGAAAGACCTTTCCAACGATACCCCACACTCTAGGGTTGAAACGAAAAAAAAAATTCACCCCCACTTTACGTGTAGGGGAGGTACCCTAAAAAATTAAATTTTTAGATTTTATTGTACGACTTTGTCGGCTTTATTGATTTATATATCCATGCCAAATTTCAGCTTTCTAGCACTAACGACCACGGAGCAAAGCCTCGGACAGACAGACAGACAGACAGACGGACATGGCGAAACTATAAGGGTTCCGTTTTATGCCATTTGGCTACGGAACCCTAAAAATGGATGGAACAATATTATTGATAGTATGCCTTGTTATGTTATTATGGGTTGCTTTCGAGTATTATATTTTTACCATATTTTACATGTAAACTATAGGCGTACAGCAGACGTGCGTTCTGTGGGATACTCTGAGTTATTTTCGCTATCTCGAGAAGACGTACTGGCAGCGATGAAGGACTATCCAGAGGCACAAGACATTTTGCAGACTTTGGGAAGGAAGAGGTTACAAGAAGTAAAAAGCATGTCAAGGCAAAAGGTCAAAGGTAAAGGTAATATCATAGAGAAATCAATGATCGCAATGGCTATCAAAACTTACAATTTACTATCTTTATGTATAAAAACAATGTCAAGTAATGAGCTCCAGCTTCCGCTATCTTTGATAAAGTAAGTCATAAAAACTAAGAATTAACTAATTGGAATGTATTTACAAATAGGCGAAATCAGCCCTGACAAAGGTGGAGACGACAAAACGTCAAAAAGAATAGTGCACAAACTCCGCAGTGATGTCAAGGTACCTGTAAGAGCTTTTGCATACTAAGCATGCTCAATGAAACTATCGTAATATTGAAACATGATGGCCAGCGTGAAATATTAATGAACACAATCATTTATTTTCAGGGTATCCGAAATGCTATTCGTAGCAGGTCTAGAGCAGGTCGGCGTTCAGGTGAATCACTGGAACTCCAAGCATTAACAGGTGAAAAAAGATCATCTGTGGATGGAAAAACTCTCAAAAGAATGGCTAGGGTTGAAAGTGATGACTCTCAACATATAAATCAAGATGTAAGTATTCACTGTATTTGACAGGTTATAGATGACAATAATAGTGGTATAACAAATAACAAATTTACTTTAAGGATACTGGAGAAACGACGTCCGGCAGTAAAAATGGAGACAAATGCATATCACCTATTGGAGCCGGTCTACCATTATTGTCTAGATTAAAATTGCTGAAAGAAAAACAGGTCTGAGTTTTAAATTTATATGCGTATTTGCGCTAGGTACTTGAATAATATCATAATAGATAAACTCATGTTTTATTTTGCACAGGATCGTGAGGAAAAAGCTGCAAAACAACGGCATTCAACATCGTCTGTTGTTTCACCTCAACCTCAACCGACACCATCAACAAGTTCTGGGCCCCAAGGTGAACCCGAAGTCATTGGTGCTGGATTACCACTACTACAAAGGCTTTTACTACTTAAAGCCAAAGAAGAACGAGAAAAAAATCAGCTAACCCCAATGAATAGCAATCAAGCATCAAGTTCAGATACCATTAGTCCTAGTTCCATAAAAAGTCCTTTAAGCCCTACTATAAAAACATTAAGCCCCATAAGAAAAGGTTCTGAATCTAGTTCGCCAGGAAAACTTCAAAGTCCAACTGCAAAGAATTCGCGGAAAAATTCATCGGGATCTAGTGATGGCACATCAAGACCTAAAGTAAGCTTTAGAGATAAAATATTACAAGTCCAAGGTGACGGCACGGCTGTTTGTCAACCACTCATGAAAGATTCCAGTGAAAAACCGGCAGCTGTCGTTGAGCCAACCCCAAAAACCGAAAGTAACTTAATTTCGATTCCCCATTCAGTTGTCAGTAAAATAAAGTCACCGGCTAAAGCAGTAGGATCGACTTTTAGAGATAAACTGAAGATGTTACAAAGTGGAAGCTCCCCAAAAGAATCTGGAGGAAGTTCGCCAAAGGATTCAAATATTGATAAAAGTAAAACGCAATTACAAGAAAAATCATCAGCAGAAATTTCACCTATCCAACAAAGTGAACATAAAGAAGAGACAAAACCTAAAAAACCGTGGACAAAATTGAAAAAAGCCGCAATCCTAGGAGAGTCTAAAAGTCAAAGTGTATCAAACGAGGAAAAGAAGGAAATTGAAATTGTGAGCCAAGAAGTCAAAGAAGAGTGTAAGCCAGAGGCTGCTGTAAATATTTGCGTGCCTATAGTTACAGCGGAGCTTGTTAGAATAGACAATAATAATGTTGACGTCGATAGTGATAATGCTAAGCAAGATAAACCTAAGATATGCTTAACAGGCCCTTTGGAAGCCGTCCAAGAAAAATCTTTAGATTTATTAACATATTCTCCGAAGAAAAATATTGTCGCAAAACCGAGTGATTCTAAAAGTGCTCACTTTACGGGAGGCATGCTTTTGCCAAAAGCTAAGAAATATAGATCCATAGACGATCTCTCTCCAGAATATGGAGGATTACCATTCGTAAAAAAATTGAAAATTTTGAACGAAAGGCAAAAATTAGCAGAATTAGAAAAAGTAGTTAAATTTCGCAGTTCTAGCTTAGACTGCACTAGTTCTTCGGAAGACTTATTATGTGATACTCTAACCCGAAGTCACTCTGAAGGCAGCACTATGGATAAAAGAAAATATAAACGAAAATCAATCGATTCCCTTGGAAGTCATGGATCGAATGAGACACTAGAAAGGCGAACACTCAAATCCATTCTTAAGAAGTTGTCAGAAGATGTTACTCCTGCTGAAAGTCCTGAAAGGAGCAATGAGTTTAAAAAACTTATCCGAGCTCCAACGCTAGAGGGATACGCAGCAAGACATTCAAAGTTTTCTAAAAGTGTTACATTCCACAGGCACACTTTGCCTTCACCCCCTGCGAGCATTCCGGTTGATGCCAAATGTCAAATATTCCAAATGCCAGACGTAAGAAATGAAATTATGCTTGAAGTTCCTCCTGCAGAAATAAGTGCAGAAGGAGTTCCAGAGCCTATTGACCCTAGTATTGAGATAGTTCCTCCAGCCACTGAAACTGTCATCACTCAAGACATAGATTTACCCATTATAGCAGATTATGAAATTAAACAAAATATTGATCCTATGTATGGATTTAAAACGTTAAGACCTGAAGAAATAAAAGTGCCTTCAGAGAAACCTAAGCTGACTCTTATTTCCGCTGTAGCTAATCAACGGAAGTTACTGCGAGGTGAGCTTTAGCTCTAAGTTTTGCGAATCTTACATTAAACCCTAATTTGTATGTTTATATCGAAAACCAATAAGATTTATTTGCTATTTCAGGATCTCTAGAAGAACAAGAGTATTTCGGTGAAGTTCTTTTAGGCATAAAACAAGTTATTCAAGGTCACTTACATGATGTTCAAGGAAAATTTCAAGATAGGTGAGCAAACATTTTGAATGTATACTTACTTTTTTAAACATGCATTTTTTTGCATAACGTACAACTTACTCCATAGCATTGCATATTCCCATTTTGGGTGTTTGATTTTTAGATTTAATAGCCTAGAAAATGAGGTGAGAAAACGTGATGAAATTATCAGTCAACTTCAAAAACGTATTCAAGAGTTAGAACGACTTGGCTTGCCAGGCATCAGCCCTACAGAAGATCAAGTAGAGCCTCCACAACAACCTTCAACTCAAACAGCTGACGAAAGTGCAGCAGATACCCCCCTTTGTAAAAATGGCAGCTCTGGTAGTGAAGACATTTCAGGGGCCGATGAAGGATTTATGGTACGAATTATATGAATACTAAAATTATGTGTACTATACTAACGTATCTACTAGTGAATTGCATTTTTCATTTCATCATCATTTTGTTTGCAGAGAGGTGATTCACTAGATACAGTGTTTGCAACATCTCCACCTACAGTAAGCGCAGAAGAAGAAGAAAAAGAGGTTCTAGAACCACCATCATCACCTAAAGAGTTATTAACCACCGACGACATTACGGAAGAAAAACTTGCAGAAATGACGGAAGGAATAGAATTAGCCAAATTATCATACTCAGAAATCCAAAGCTTAGCTGAAAGAATATCAAGCAGAACAGAAAAAACGTACTCAAGTAAGGAACAATGGACAGTAAGCAAGTCCAAAAGGTTAGATTTAAATTTAGATGGCAAAGCTGGAACTTATTCGAGAAAACGGGCAGCGAAATTGAGGCAAAGGAAGTCATGGGAGGACCAAAGTGATCAAGAGAGCATGGAAATGCAAGATTTAACGAGGTAACTTCGACATGACAATATTTTTAAGAATTTACTATAGGTATTCAAAATATTGAAGGACAAGCAATGTATGTATTATTTTTATGTAGGCCTATATCTCCTCACGGGACTTCGGAGGATCGTTCTCTGCTCAGTCCAGAACAATCAAGCCTGAGGACCAGCAGACGCAGCATGCGACCTTTCCATTTCTTCGGCACACATTTAGACAGCACCAAGTCAAAAATAAAGAAGACCCTTTCTGTTGACACTGGAATGCATCATACAGGAACGAAAGAGAAAAGTTAGTTTTACATATTCTAGAAATATTAAATAAACGTTTTTGTAACCAACAGTAAATTTAGTTTAGCAACAGTATGACCAATTTTTATATTTTTGAAGCGATGGCTCCTTTTGGCTCGTACTAATAAAGATTTATTGTTTTTATCCAGTTGATTTAGGTCGGCAGCGGCACCATCGCAAGTTCAGTCTCGGCTCATTCTTCGGATACCATCGCGGTTCACACTCGAGTCACAAACCGGCACACAACTGCAACGACGTCGTTCTTGATATAGGAAGCGACTATAGTTGGAGTGACACGTAAGAAAAATCAAGTTTTCGAGTAAAAATCATTATAATGTTAAGTATAGGAAGGTCGATGCATGGAAGCGGGAGCGGATTTGATATGAGTGTTTTGACAGTTCAGCCCAAATCTCGCACCAATATGCATTCACCTATAAACTTATTTTACAGTACATATGGGGCTACTTTATAGCACTAGTGCGAGAAGTAACATATTATGTTACTGTGTCGAACATTTAAAGGGCCATATGTACTGTAAAACGTTGTACGATACATGTGCGAATAGGTAATTCACAACTCGTGTCGATTTAAAACACTCCCTTCGGTCGTGTTTTAATTTATCGCCACTCGTTTCGAATTTCCTATTTTTCGCACTTGTATCGTAATGTACTATTATGAAGTTGTTGATGTTAGCACTATTTCCGTTTTCTTCAATTTTACTCTTTAAGATATCATAATATTATTTACTACTTAGTAAAAACTTTGTCACTTAGGTTACCTAGGTATCAAGTATCAACTAATGTAGCTAAGCGGGTTAGGTTAAAACGATCTGCAAAGGTGCACACGCTCTTTTATTCGCTTAATAATAAAGTAGGTTTCACCTGTTGTGAAAACAACAGGTCCCTTCCTCGCTTACCTACTTCTGCTGTAGACTGTTTACTTATTTAATCATATTTTTATTAGTTTGTAAGTATAATGTAACAAATTAGTTTTAATGGTGCCTGGGTATTGAAGCTTTAAAATAATAAATTTGTATAACTATATAAATATATATAACGATAGACACAGGATGTGATTTGCGCTAAAGAGCTAAGCTGTTCATATTACCTTTATACTGATAAGTTTGTACAACTAGTAATTTACTTCTTATACAATTCCATAGGAACTCAACATCATCAAGCAGCGATTCAGAATCAATGCCTCGCACGCCGGTGTTCGAAGAATTCGTAGAAAGCAGTTCAAGACGAGGCAGAGCCAGCAGTTCTAGTCACGGAAGTCTATCTCCCATAAGAAGTGAGTGCGATGGTATATTAGATCGTAAGTTTTTAAAGTACGGCGATTTTATCCACTAATAAAAGTCCACCTCGAGGGAAAATATCAGTGGTCAGTACAAGCATACTTCAGTATTCTTACATATAAATATGAGCATGATAAAAAAAAGTTTAAGATTCGGATTCCTTAAATCTGCGATGGGTATTTGTGTGATTAAAGTCCGATGGACAATTCCAATAAATGGTTTTGGTTGGTTCATAGATTTCACAAAAAATCAGAAATGTTTAACTAAGTGGAGTTGGAATATCACAAAAAAGCCCAATTCGAACTTTAATGTTACAGCCATGGCTGGGAGTGGCGGTGACTGGGAAGTGATGATGTTAGCCGAAGAACTGGACAAGAGGGAACGAGAGAAGGAAAGGGAAGAAAATAGGAGGCACCACTATTCCACTACTCTACGAGAGTTAGAAGAGGTTGGTTATACTTACCATTGTAGTATGTAATTTGTATGATATATGTAGATGTGCCTATTGATTATTGTTAATTTTAATTGTATCATCTTCCTGTTTCTGCTATGATTTTTGTAAAAGCAACGACTGTATGTGTTATTTCACTTCCACTTTCGTTCTTCTCTCTACATTTTTATTGGAGCATATATTTTTTTAGGAATCCGACACTCCACAGCGTGAAGACAGTCTCGACGAATACTCCAACATCGACGACTCTAACTCCTCGTCTACCACGCACCTTCTCTCCCAGTCTATGAGTGATCCCTCGCAGAGATCACTGGAGACGTCGTTCACTGAACGCAGCAGTCGGACGGGCAGAGAGCCAAGGCAGCAAAGAGGGGGATCAGTTGGAGAACCGGTAAGTGTTTTTAAAATTGGGGAAATCTTAGCAGTTAACCACATATCCCATGTTCATTTTCTTATTTTGATTATCACAGAAAATAAAGACCTCCTAAATATCTGATCCATATTCATCTGTATTATTAGTGACAGATCACACTTGTCATGAATGGACATTTTTATCTGGTAGTCCATAAAAATGAATTAGATCGTAGAGGCAAATTACATTTATACGAATTATGTTCCGCTTTAGCTGATCATTGATCAAAAGAATCATTTAATAATGGATTATTAAATGATTCTTTATCCTAACCTATAAGTTTTTTCGTTTATTATGTTGTTAACTTGGACTAAAAATACTAGTTGTTAATTTGTTTTATGGGACAGTTGACATGTCATTCATTACAATGAAATAATTATTTATAGCTTTTTTTTGCTTTAAATTTATGATATTTATATTTTCGCCCTCAGATCCGTTCAGAATCCCCCCTAAGACAGAGAGGGTTGATCTTGCGAGCAGCCAGTCTCGATCGCGAGACCACTCCAGCGCCCGCGCAGACCCGCCGCTTTGGCTCTCTGAAGAGCGCCAGCACGGACTCGCACAAGAGACTCTGATCCGGTTTGCCGCACGGATCGAGCCGTGGGTCCGCTGACGTCAATGGTGCAAACGCAGCTCAAATTTATTGTAACGAAACTTTAAACGAACAGGGAAATGGAGGTGAAACCACAAGAGAGAGAGGCATAGATAGGAACGAACGAGAGAATGAACTAAGTTTAAATTCGAATGTAAACGATAGTAACGACGACCGGACGGTTGTCGGTCAATTATATGTGGTGATCGTTTTGTTCTACGAAGATTACGATTATTTGATATTTTTAGTTATAGAGTAGTTTAACGTACGAGTATATCACATCATGAACTGGTGCAGATATATTTTCATTTCATTTCAGACTTAGGATTGTGTATCGCTGTTTCAAGTGACTGATGTTACACTTGACTTTCGACTTGAAGTATCACCTGTTAGCAATATCTGAGACATTTTAAATGGTGCAGTATATGATCAGATTTCTATAATTAGAAATATTATTAGCACTCGATTTTCAATGTATTGTCTTTTAGTATTTTTTATTTAGTATTCAGGTCAGTTAACAATTAACCAATCCAATTAACCAATCCATTTAGTTTTAAATTAAAGTGTTACTCGAACCATAATACCTACTTATCGAATGTTACAATCGAATTTTAATTAATGCTTTATTCAGTTTTTTTATCAAAGTAGTATTAATGTCCATATTTTTAATGCAGTGCCCTTGATATTAAGTATTTTGGAATGCACAAAAATAATAACATTATTGTGTGTATTACCAAATGTAAAAGTAATATATGTTTATGTAAAAATAAATGTGTCGAGTTCCTAGAATGAGAATATATATTTATTGTTATTTTTATTTAAACATTGTATAATCAAGAAATATTTTTTTAAGTGAGTTATCTCAAATGTTTACTATTGTTTCAAGTACCTAATTGTACTAGGTTCCTATAAATATTTATATAAAATAAAGTATATATCGAGCAAAATGGCGGACTGTTGTTGTGTTGGAGGCCAAAACTCATTTTGGGTCATCGCGCCAGCCAAGTAAATAGTAAGTAAAGTATATATAATTATAACTTATAGAATTCAACGATTTTTTTATTTATTTAAACAGACGTATTTACATTACTCAAAAACTATAATCATTGAATCTAGTGCCAAAAATCTAGGTACTTAATCATATTTGTAATTTTCGGATTCTATTAGATATTCTATACGTGTTATTGTATAAGGTTATTTTACAATATTGTAAATATCGAAATAACGGTTATGTTAGATAATAATGTAAAGGTTAATGAAAGTTAAAGTATACTTATTATAAAAGTAAATAATAATTACGGCATACACAATTTGCATTTAGGTCGATGATCTAATGAAGTAAGGTAAGGTAGGCAAAGTTCTCCTATGAGACAAGTGCACCTAGGTATTCTTGAAATACAAATAGAACGTAAGGGTCCCATAACCTACTTAACTTTTACCTTTAAGCGCCCGATGTCGGGCCTGATAATCGTTTTCCGTTTCACGCAAATCGTTAACAGTATTTGAAATTAAAAAAAATGATTCATATGCAATAATATCAAACATTGAACATTTTTGGCAATTACAAAGTATTTTTTACATGTCAAATATGGTAAAAGATGTGCTGATATTTGGTGAAACGAAAAAATTATCTTACTCGGGTTCGACGTCGGGCCCGATAGTGAGGGTGGATGTAATTGGCCCATTACTGTTACCTAATCAAATTTACTCCCGGGAAATGTGTTACGCTAGAAGTGCCTCTAATCGATGCATTTGCCTCATAGGTGCACTTTGTCCCATGTGACTATTGTTTGAAAAATGGAACAAACGTTTTTAAAATGCTTCTCGATAACACCATGTAATGTAATATATTAATCAAAAGGAGTCAAAGTACCTAAAACTAATTAAATGTGCCAAACGTATCCGCTATTAAACGTAAAATATGATCAAGAAATATTATGTTGAACGATAATAGGCAATTCAATAATCACCCATCATATGGCAAGTGTAGATAGGATAAAAGGTGACACTAAGATGATTATAAATATGTTTAATTTTCTATGTAGCTAAGCTAGTTTTAAATCGAAGATTCCTATGTTATGCCACGCCATTTTTTTCTCTCAGTAAGCACTTCTTCTTCCTCGCGTCCTTCCCGGCATTTTGCCACGGCTCATAGGAGCCTGGAGTCCGCTTGACAACTAATCCCAAGATTTGGCGTAGGCGCATCTGACCTTCCAACCCAGAGGGTAAACTAGGCCTTGTTGGGATTAGTCCGGTTTCCTTACGATGTTGTCCTTCACCGAAAAGCGACTGGTAAATAAATGATATTTCGTACATAAGTTCCGAAAAACTCATTGGTGCGAGCCAGGGTTTGAACCCGCGACCTCCGGATTGCAAGTCGCACGCTCTTACCGCTAGGCCACCAGCGCTTACCCTCTCAGTAAGCACTTACCTAAATAATTTTTAAAGATAGGTAGATAATCTATTATTTAACACAACTTTCGGCCCGATTCGAAGAATGATTAATACACGTTTAAGATGTTGGAAATAATAACGATAACTAAACGACATATCAAAATTGACGTTCATTTCGATTCCGCTGTGATCCCAATAAGATCTATCTACGATATTTCTAACGTCAAAGTGACATTGGTTGCCCGAATCGAGCTGCTTTTGCCAATTATACGACATACAAACGATATCTAAATGAGAATTTATCTAAAGCCTTATTGTTATCGTATCTCATTCTTCGAATCGGGCCGATTGCTATGTTCCTACAAAGTTAAATGCCCGATCACCCACTCAATAAAATTCTCGAATATCGATCGATAACCAGCTTTAGAATTGCTAAAAAAACATTATTATCTAGACAATTATTAATTTATCATCTCAAATCAAGAACTGGCAGTATTTCTTTAGCTGATTTAGAGAGATTAGCTGGAATAGGCCTCTGAAATAGTTAATTACTTAATTGTAACTTACGAAATTTACAATGACGATAGAGATTTACATTCGGCAGCCATTTCCGCCAGTAGAAAAAGGCAGCGAGTTAGAAAAATGTAGGCGAAGGCGTTGTTCACCCACAAAAAGATTGGATTTCGCGTCCTTTTCGCGCCAAAGTTGGTTTGTCAGATTATAAAGTATAGACTCGCAAAAGTGCAGTAAAAGCTATCTAATCACCAAAATAGGTTAGGTTATAAAATATTTATTTTCCCAAAGGCCAAAAACCGAATTTTAATAATTACCTAACATATTTCAAAATAGATTACAGGTGAGAGTAACTGGGTACAATTTATACATAAATTTAGTACCTACCTACTTATGATGTTATGAATTATGATCATTTTTGTAACGTAACGTAGCACAACGTTAGTTATACTATAATATTTCCGAACTAACAGATACTTATAATATTATTAATGTTTATTATAACAAGCCCAATTAATGGTACGATTGATAGATTTTGAATAGAAATATAGTGTAATAAATAATTATGATACTTACCTAAGAATATTATTAAATGATAATAAAAGCACTTAGTGAGATAGATATCTATGACGAAAATTAAATTAATATTGTATTTAGAATTAGGCATCAACTCATGAAAAAGCGATGAGAATAAAGATAAATTTAAAACAAGCATTTTGTTTTCATTACTTCCTTCCTTACCTTTAGTTAGCGGTTATTTTACTAAACCTAATTAAGTTGAATGGTTAGTCATAAAAATTTACTTATTAATTTACCGAAAACATTAAGTGTAGCCCTCACCTGCTGTAGTTGCACCAAAAATAAACGACAAAAAATGTATAATAAAATATGCTGATATTATGAATCTAGTATTTAGTATGGATTAGGCATGAGTTGTGGAGGGGGGAACCAGCGGCCTAGCGTGCCTTAGGAAGGGTAAAGATTTCTCACAAAAACGAACGGCCCCCGTTTGATGCTCGCAATTTGATACTCAAGCAAATGAAAGCCTGACCAGAGGGCCTACCGCGAACCACGTTCGACGTGTTACCTCTCTGTCGCACTTGTAAATTCGTACGTAAGTGTGACAGGGAGGCAACACGTCGAACGTGGTTCGCGGTTGGCCCTCAGTAATATATGATCACGCGCCATATTGCGGAGTTTCATTGTAACTAAATTTTTCATACTAAAACTGAACTGTCACCCTATACATGAGAATAAAAGCGCCCTCTTGACAATGATCATATATTTCTGGTCGGGCTTTATATCTAAAGGGCCCTCCACACTCGTGCGCGAATCGAGGCGCGAAGCCGCGAACGCAAGTGTGGATGGCCCTCGCGTCGATTTCGCAGATTGTTCACGCCTTCGCGCCTTATTCCCCGTTTTTTGTCGGTATTTGGCCCGCGTCAAAGGAGACGCAAAGCGCGAACTTGCAAGACTCCACACTCGCAATCGCTTCGCGCCGCGATTCGCTCACGAGTCGGTTAATCTGTTAAACTGTCATAAACTTCTATGGCGGCTACTTGGTTATATTCGGTGCGAATAGGTGCGAACTTGATCAACCAAAAATCAATTTGACAATTCCCAGTATGAATCAGTGCCTTGCCGCAAACTAAAGCCGTGAAATTGTGCGACTGTGGAGTCTACGTCAACGTCGCGGTATGTTCGCTCCGCGAAGTCGCGCTGCGATTCACGCGCATAGTCTGGAGGGGGCTTAAGGATAATAAAAACCATAGATCTAGTATATTTTCTATAGATGAGCTAATGTAAGACTGTGACAAGGACAAACAATAATAGCGCTTTCCTTGATACTCCTATTGAAAGATACATAAACATAAGACTATTCCGTTCGGTCATTTCTAACCACCGCTCATGCAAGATCCAGTTATACTAGATTCCTGCTGTAGAGTTTCGATCAAAAATTCAAAATGCCGCAATGTATCGAATATCGCATTGCAACAAACTGCACAAGAGGGCCTACCGCGAAAACCGAAATTCGCAAATTGCGGGGATCTTTCTCTTTTACTCTAACTGAGACGCAATTAAAGCGACAGAGAAAATTGCCCGCAATTGACGAACTTCGATTTTCGCGGTTATAGCCAAGGTTTATAGAGCCCCGGAGAATCGAATGAATGATTTTTAAAACTGTCAATGTCAAAACAAAGAACCAACCAATCAATAGCATTGAATGATATGAATGGAATTTCACCAAACTAAACAATACAATGAATTACAAAAGGACAAAACAATTCTGATTTACGTGAGAAAACTAAGAAAATTCTATCTTTAAACGCAGGAATCGCTTCACTGATCCGTCCCTTTCTTAATCATAAGTGCAAGTAAAAAGCGCAGCTTAATTGAGTAGTCCGTTCTTTTATGTCTAAATCACGTAGCAATGTCGCCTCGAAAACAGCCAAATAGTTTGTTTAAAATCTGCGTTAGAAACTGTATTAGTTTAATTAATTCGGCTTGTTATGTTATTGAAAAGAATTGTCCGGAGAATAATTTTCATGAATGCGAGGCTGAGGCGATCGCGCTTAAGTGCCAGCTGATGTCGATGCTTCCAGCCAGGTGAGTCAGGATTTAAATTAAAAATGTCACCAAACTGCGGGAAAGTATCATGTTACATTTACAAGCATTATTAGTGAAGGTCATTACTCTGATAAAGTAAAGTTTTGTCGATCCTACTACAGGGACCGTTTTGTTTACAATTTTTCTACAATGCAGAATGCTATTTTATTTAAAATTTTATTGCATGCCATTTAAATTTGTCCTAGACTGATGTCGGGTGAAAGTAATATTTATGTTAACAAGTAAGTGTGATATTTCAAAATAAGGTACTTAACATGTTCACTGCGGGATGGGGCTGAACAACCCCATGCATAGTATGCTTTAATTATGAGTTACATAGTACTAGGTGTTAATGCAGTAAATTTTAAGTAAATAATCACGCTTGTTGAATTTATATCATTTTTATATCCCCATTTTTTATATAATCCTCAATTAAAATAATCATGCTATATTCATTTTTTTAGCATTAGAACAAGTGTAAACAATCTTGACATGACTTTATTGAAAGACGCTTTTTAAAAATTTAGTAACTATAACTTATGCAAGCAAAAGAATGTAAAAGATTGTATATGAGTTACATATTTGCCGTGATTTATTTTTCAAATGTGTTTTTTCAATAAAAGACACATCAAAATCGCTTACCTTCTTTCAAATGCAAAAAAATGGACTATAGCTTCAGCAAACTTATTTCTAATCCTAAAGATGTTAAAACTTACAAACATTGTGTTCTGCAAGCTAAAAATAAAAATGTGATCATGATAACTTACTTAAAACAGAATTTGTCATTCATTAACAACTTTTCTTTTCCAGGTTATTTGATGTCCTCTGTTCTGAAAGAACATGCTGTCAATACCGCGGTGACCCTCGTGTCCAGCTCCACATTCTGATGCACCCCAACCTCAGAGTCTTCCATAAATGTGACATAGATAACGGCATTCCTCAGGCGTTCTGGATAGATATCCTCCCTAACTTCAGCCGCTTAGTTATCCTAGATCTCAAGTTCATTTGCACCGATGAAATACTTCAGGTTATTGGAGTCAATTGCCCATTACTAGAGGAAATAAATATTGTCTCAAAGGTTGATATTTGTAAGTCACTCTTCAATGCTTCGGTACTGATCAGAAATGTCTCTGATGCGGGACTCCGCTCAATCGCAAACCTGAAACAGTTGAGGATTCTTGCAATGGATCCACCGAGGAATGAAAGAGCTAATCGTGTAGGTAGATGCGTGTCTCAAGCTGGGATTATAATGCTTGTTAGTGAGCTTCCATATTTAGAGGAGTTAAGGATAGAATCTTGTGATATTGGGTCAACAATGATTGGTACAGTAGTGGACATCGGGCCTTTGAGTCTAAGGAAAATTAACTGCCATTTTGCATCAGCTGAAGGCATCAGGAAGTTGATTAAAATTTGTCCTCATCTCAAGGAGTTGTCAGTAACACATTTGTCAGAGCATGACAAAGATGCTATATTGGAACAGATTTCAATTAGTGATTTAAGGTTAAATAGGTTGGATTTATCGTTTTTCTCCTATTCTGATTCAATGCAGCAGCTTCTGCAGGTCAAAGGTGTTTATTTGACGCATTTCTCTTTATGGGAAATCGATCATTCGTTGACGTTAGACGCTGTACTGTCTTTGGGCACTTGCTGCCCAAATCTATCATCCCTCTGTATTATGACGCAATCTAAATGTTTAGTGATACCTCGATATTTCCGGCGGCCAAGCAAAATGTTCTGCGAACTTCGGAATTTGACGATAGGCAACGAAAACTATAACATAGACCACATATTATCGTTTTTCCTTGAGTGCACTCAAAATTTGCAAAAACTAGTACTGAAATACCAAACTAAAATCAATGTGGATCAGACGATGCTACATTTGTTAGAAAAAGGTAGTTTCAGAAATTTGAATTACTTGTGGTTAGATTGTACTTTAGAAGTATCTAAGTCTGTAGTGAAACAGATAATTCAAAGTTGTGAAAAACTGCAGATGTTCACTGTGGACTTTACAGAAGACATGAGTGAGGTTCACAGGTACATCAACGAGAATAACTTAGATTTGAAGTTAGGTAGCTATTGAGTATTTGTAATTAATTATGTAAGTAGTTTATTTTATAATAAACTTTTTTTATCGAAAAGCTGGTTTTACTTATTTATTCGGCACATTTACGTCATTAACATTAGGTCTTTAGTGTTATTAATGTTAACTATACCTACTGTGGACATTTTATGGTCGGCGCAACGTAGAAACTAATATTTGACAGTTCTGATTTGAGTCAAATCAGAACTATCAAATTTTGACCCTTATAGATATGAAACTAAGACCCACCTTTTAACGTCAGAACCCCTAAAGGTGTCGTTACTAGTCGTGCCCACTGCCCACAGCACGAAGGACACCTATGGGTGTTATGGCGGACGCTGTCAATGTTACTTTCACACTTTCGAGTTAGGTTTAAGTACATCAAACAGTAAAGTAAGAATATGTTTACATTAGCTCCCTTGCGCCCGGGACCTGGAGTGATGTTTGTGTTTATGACATAAAGCGTTCAAAGGGTTAACGTTATAACGGCTTTGCACGGGTAAACCAACAAATTATACATACCGACTAATAGCATTTAGGCGGTAACACGTGATTCTCATGAATTGCTGTGAAACACGGAGCCTAATATAAACGTGTGCAAATACTTTATTGAATATAAACCTTTGGTATGATTAGGAGCAGATCCGCTCCATACATATATTCAACTTAAACTTGAAGATGTCATGGTTGCTAAATAAATGGCAAATTTTTGACAGGCGCATACGAAAGGTAAAAAAAAGAACAACGTAGTTTTTGTAAAATTATAATTTATTTCATCTTATTCTAAAACATTTTATTTACAGATTTCATAATTGATATATAATAATTTTAAAAAATTATGCTCTACAAAGGCTGATAAAAAAATCTCAACATAATTCATATTATCTTACTTAAAAATTACTTCAACGCCCATGTTTATAAAACACAATCTTTTCCTACATTGTAGGCAAATATCGATCTACGTATTCTTAAGTACAAACCTATATTAAACGGTCAGAGGGCCTACCGCGAACCACGTTAGACGTGTTGCCTCTCTGTCGCACTTGTAAATTCGTACGTAAGTGTGACAGGGACGCAACACGTCGAACGTGGTTCGCGGTAGGCCCTCAGTCGCCATCAGATACATTGGCGTGGCCAAGGTGTTCAAAAATATCGGAAGAAAGCCTCAATTTACATGACGTTAAAAAACATGGTCAGATATTTTTGAGAACCTTTGTCTGCTTCGCTATATCTGATATATTAGGATGGTAGGTGGACCAAAATGTTAACGGAATGGTGGCCACTTTTAGACGAAAGGAGCGCCTGGCGTCCGTTGTCTCGTTGGGTGTACGACATTCCGAAGATTGCGGGTCACTTCCGGATGAGATTGGCTCAGGACCGGGATAAGTGGCGTACTTGAAGAGAGATATGCTCAGCAGTGGGCGAAAAAAGGCTGATATGATGATGATATATCTGATGGCAACTGAACAGAAAAAAATGATAGGGCTTACAAAACTGAAAAGTTACTTAAAGCCTGTCCAGTATTATATGATCACGCGCCATATTGCGTTATTTTATCGGAACTAAATTTTTTATACTAAACTTAACTGTCACTCTATACATGAGAATAACAGCGCCCTCTTGACAATGATCTTATATTTCGTCGGGTTTTACTTCTAGTGCCCGGCTTGACGTAAAAGCATATAATATATAAATCGTGTCATTCACGAAGACGCTTGCCTTAACTCGTAATAACAGGTTATTAAAGGTTAGATTTGACAAATCTCCGCGTCATCATGGATGACACGAACTATATTGAACTATAATGATCAACTATTCTATATTAATTCTAATAATAGACAAAGGAATAATGAGACAGGTGCGAATATTCGAATTTAAAGTGTGAGACATAATAACAGTAAGATAATTTTACGGTTTGACTCGTGTTGTTTTGTTTTTTTTTTTTCGAAACATATATTGTTCGAATTCATGAAACCATCCATTCGGAGATAGCAAGTTTTGTTATATCAAAAAAATGACCTGCCGTTTTTGCCACTCACGCGGCTGATTGTTCTTCGAATAAGACTACATAAATTTGTAAATTTTCCTTTGTTTGTGCAATAAAGTTTAAATAAAAAACAATTTTGAATCTTAATACTATCACGATACTTCCTTTTTGACGACATAGTTACTTTAGAACGTGCCGTGAAGGGAAGCTGATGACTACACAAAAGAAACAAAGGCTTTTTTAACAGATTAGGACCCGAGCCGAAATAATCATCTCATAAAATTCATACAATTGACAGTAGTTGCCTATCTACGCGAAATTGGATAAACACAACCATCTAGTTCAGTTATCAAAACTACGCCTGCAATATTTTGCACAATAATCAACCCAGTAAATTCTACTTAAACTAAACTTAATACAAATGTGTTCAAGCCGTGTCTCCTTGGTAGCTTAGGTAGTCTTACGAACTAACAGTTTCATCGGAGACCTGGCTTAAAAAAGAAAAAAATACATTAACTGCTTGCGCACTACGAGCGTCGAAAAGCACCTACGTAAAAAAAAACCCGCATAGGGTCGCTGGCAGTGAATATCAATTCATAATTTCGTAGTACATTACTAATTATCACCTACTCACTATTATTAATTATATACAGCTTAGGTCACATTGACAGGCACAGCTTTAACCAATTGAATGAATATAAAGCTCTATACTTATAGAAATTCAATTCAAACCCAAGGGTGTGAAAATGGAGTCGAAAGTTAAAGTTTTAAACGACTCCTAACCGACCAAACTCGCAGACGAAGCATAGAACAATATTATACATATTCAGATAAACTTCTTCCATAGTACAGGAACTGGTTGACAGCAGTAGCGACGCCTTCTAACTGTCCCGGGTTCGAAACAATACAAAATTAATTTAAATCATAATTTCACTATAAATTGTGTAATGGGATTCATGGGCGTATTCACCATTTACACTTGCACCATCCCACTAACCTGGGGTTAACCAGTTAATGGTCTAACCGGTTAACTGAATTTTTTACGATTCTGAAACTGAAAATATATCTACCGAAATACGTTGACAACCAATCAATGGTACATATAAGATAGGAGGGAAAAAACGATGATAGCCTAACGGTAAGAGCGTGCGACCTTCAATCCGAAGGTCGCGGTTTCAAACCCCGAATCCCAACAAAGCCTAATTTCCCCTCTGGGTTGAAAGGTCACATGGCAGTCGCTTTCGTAAAAAATAGTGCCTCTCTCCTCGGGATTAGTTGCCAAGCGGACTCCAGGCTAACGCTAGAAAGAAAACCCTACCCTAAACTAGTAATGTCGAAGCATGACATGTTTTATGATAAATCTAGCCATCGAATCAAATCTTCCAAAAACAATTTGATAAGTCGAAACAAATATTCAAGAAGACTTTTTTAAAGAAATTAGATAAATTACAGTACGATGACTTGCTGCTTGGCCTTGTAGCTTGACCTGAGCGGCGATCCTGTCGAGATCACGCCTGCCCTGGACGGTGAGGATGCGGCCACCATCTTGGACTTGCTCGACGAGCTTCAAGGCTGCCAAGGCCTGGAGCGCCTAGCGGGCGATGCTGCCGGACAATCTGCAGAAGCTGAGGGTGTGACACCGTTGCGTTTGTGGCCACCAAGGATCCTGGTGACGGTCTTGACTCCGACGGGGATGTAGATATGACGCAGGATGGCGGCACAGCGTACATAGAACCAGTCGGGGTATGTGTGTTCTAGGACCTTGACCTTGCCCGTCTTCAAGTGGGCAGTGACGATCTTGACGACCTTATCTTGTTTAACATCCTTAAGCGTGACGGAACGCATCTTGCTCTTGGCTGCCGGAAGAAATAAACTAATATAGTACTGTATATTCACATGAACTTCTTCCTATAGTGTGTGTGTCAAGTAGCTCCGGTGCCGGCGGCGGCGGCGGCCTGCTATGGCTCCTCCTTGACGACGGCCTCCTTGTCGTGGTCGGTGTCGCCGTCGTAGAACTCGTTCTTGGGCTCCACCATCTTGTCGGACTCCTCTTGGCTGATGCGGATGTCCGGGTCCGGCTCGTCTTTGATCTTGTAGTCCTCGGGGAAGAAGTCACCTGGGGAAGATGAGATATGTTTAAGATTTTCGTAGGTGATTGTGGGCTTAAGCCTCTAATTTGTTAAACAAAAGGTACCAATGATTTATTTTTCATCACACTTGCTCGTAAACGGTGTTAAGGAGTGGTTCAGAAAAAAAGTAGCAGCACATTATGTGGATTTTTCATTTTATTTAGTGATAATTTTTAAGTGGCGCATTTTTGTAGTAATTCGTACATACTATTCTATACAATTAAATACAATCGTACTTAAAATAAAAGGGCGAATTGAAGTGTACGCCTTTTATATTACATGCCTCCCAAAACTTTTTGAACAGCGTCTTCTGAGAGAATTTATGAGGTGTTTCTCATAAACGGTTTTTCTTTTAGTTTTATAAGCTACTTAATACATTATTAAATTGTCTTATGTTCGATATTGCACTTTTTTTATTTGACTTCACTTTGAGGTAGTTACATGGAATTTCCATTTTTGTGTATTTGCGATTTTTACAGAAATTTGTCTCCCATAGAAAAACCTCTGTTAGAGGTTAGATTGGAGAGACTTCCTGACTACCGAAGACGAACTCCAGTTTATTGGTATAATTTACTCGTAAGATGATATTCCTAAAAGCATACAACTAGTTGTGAAAATTAAAATTCAAGTGTGGCATTGTGGAAAACGGCAGGTGAAGATTATCAAATTGTGTTGTACAAAAAGTTACGAAGTACATTGCCAAAAACCGGACTAGTGCCTCGCCCACCAGGAGTCGGACTCGCCCACCGAGGGTTCCGTACTTTTTAGTATTTGTTGTTATAGCGGCAACAGAAATACATCATCTGTGAAAATTTCAACTGTCTAGCTATCACGGTTCATGAGATACAGCCTGGTGACAGACGGACGGACAGCGGAGTCTTAGTAATAGGGTCCCGTTTTCTCTTTGGGTACGAAACCCTAAAAAATGAGAAAACTCAAACAATCTGTTATTTCTCAATATGATTTTATTGTTATTATATAGTATTTTATAAATAGATTACCTACTAAAAAAAAAAACTGCTTCATAATTAGTAATAAATAAAAAAATATACCAGATAATTCACTGCCACTTTTTTACTGAACCACTCCTTATTGTATACCAGCATGTTGAGATAGCTGTATGATAGCTCTATAGCAGCTGTATTATGCCATATTTAATTTCATTACGGCCATATTGGGCATAATGTTTTTTCAAGTAGGTATACATAAATGAGTTTTATTTTTAAAATACTGACGTTTATAATTTTTTTTTTGTCTATGTTATTAAATATTTCATTTGATTAATTTTATAGCCGTTTAAAATATTTATGTCCGATAGTCTGTGCCTTCGATGCCTAACCCGTTGAGGCTGTTGATGAAATACATAAATACTTGTTTACCGCCCGCTTAATACACAATGTACTATTATGCAGCGGTTACTAAGACTGCTAGTGACTCAGTCATAAGTGAACGGGAACAAGTCCGTTTAAAAAGCAATGTTACCAATGTTACCATCCTATTTAAGTATATGTTTCAAATTCATGCAACAGCTCATTCGGAGATAACACGTTTGGGTGTTATATAGAACGGTCGACCGCCCAAATACAAATTAAGTATATATAAATCAATTTTTGACAAATCGATCGATAGACACTCCCCCCAGTGAGATGTCGTGAGATTTTTTGTGGTGACATTGTTAATCTTACATAAAAACCAAATGGTTACGGTGCACTGTGGGCTGAAATTCGGCTTTCATTGACATAGAAACCGAAGTTGTTATTTTTACGTTTTTTTGATTAAAATAGGTTTTGCCCAGCATTGTTATGGTAACCTATGAATTTTAGACGATTTGGAATGAAAATTGTGGAGTTTTTCAAAATAAATGTATGGAGCAGGAACAAGAAATCATCATTACTCAAGAACCGCAAAACAAACCGTAATATCCTCGCAGGTGGTTATACTACGAATTATTTGTGATTTTTTGGCATATATCCGCCACGGGTGCGGTTTTTTTTTTTTAAATCATTAATTGTTTCTATGGAAAAAGCACAAAAACCAAATTCAACATTTTAAGATTTTTTTGATTGAAATGGATTTTGCTCAGTGTGTTTATGCTAAGTTATAAGTTTCACACGATTTGAGTTGAAAATGGTAGAGTTATGATTTTTTTTCAAAAAAAATGTATGGAGCCGGAACAAAATATCAAAATATCTCAAGAACCACAACAAATACGGTAATATCCTCGCAGATAGTTATGCTACGAATTATTTGTGATTTTTTGGCATACTACATATATCCGCCACGGGTGCGGTTTTTTTTTTAAATCATTAATTGTTTTTATTAAAAAAAATTTTTATTAAAATTTTATTTTAAATGTTAAAAAGCACTAGTGTTGAGTTGCTCACTCGTGAGGCACCTCATTTGTACCACTCATTTAGTTAAATTGTCGCAGAACTTCACACCGCATAAATGTCATACATCACTCCTCAATTAATTTTACTCATTTACTCGCGCGCATCACACACAGCTCTTACCACTCAAACCATTCAAACACTTCAAATTTGAAAAAAAACTCTCAGCCTTTCAAACTCACTCGCGTTCCTCACAACTCGCAAGAGAGTTGCGAGGCGCTCGGTGCTCGCCGACATTCAAATGAAGAAATGAGTCATTGACGTCATCGCATTCATCGCTCACACTATCAACTGCCCAACTACAAACCTTATTGCAAGGACAAAAGGTCCACCGAGAAATGCGTTGTGTTTGTACCATTCACTCGCCTCACTGTGACATCCCCTCAAAAATCCTTTCAAAATGAAACAATGAATTAGATTTACCGAAAGAGGGAGTGAGACAGACACGCGCCGTGCTTCAATAACACCTCATCGAAAATACGTTAAAAATGAAACACGAAAGAAAACAAGCGTAAGCGTCCGCAAGCTTACATACATATTACGCCATTTTGATCCTAGCATTGCTAAGTTACTTGTCAAAAGCGAAAAATCTAAGTCATCAAAGAACCTACCGAAGAAAGTTTTTTCTCTCTGTCGCACTTGTAATTTCATACGTAAGTGCGACAGCAAAGCAAAACTTCGTGGTTCGCGGTAGGCCTCCATATTTGTTAGCTATTATTGTACTAACGCGCATACCAATATAACCTGACCTCAAGACTCATATTGCTGGTGTCATGTATAATCTGAATCAATTAGACTGGACTTTGAAATGGTTACTTGATAAGCGATTGAAATGCCAACCAAGTCTCACTGGGCATTTACGAAGCTAGCTTAGAAACAGTTATCGTTTAAGAGACCAAAATATTATTTAAATTATTGAAATATAATATAGTGGCGTACACAAAATATGATATTTTACATTAGTTTATTAATAAAAAAGTAAATATAATTTGTATAGGTGAAATAAACATGTACATTTTAACGATTTGAATTTGTAATATAGTACATTACGATACAAGTGCGAAAAATAGGAAATTCGAAACGAGTGGCGATAAATTAAAACACGACCGAAGGGAGTGTTTTAAATCGACACGAGTTGCGAATTACCTATTCGCACATGTATCGTACAACGTTTTACAGTACATATGGCCCTTTAAATGTTCGACACAGTAACATAATATGCTACTTCTCGCACTAGTGCTATAAAGTAGCCCCATATGTACTGTAAAGTACTTTTTGTTAACGTGCTTCGTATAGTATTTCGATCATTTATGATTTTGACATATTTATAGTACGAGAAACTCGAAAAAGTTGTTCGTAATCTTTAGTTGTGTTTTATAAATAGTGATTAGTGACCATTCTTATAATTATACCAAAATAACAATATATTAACATTGTTTTCGCGATAAAATATACCTGTGGGTCTTTCTTTGTGTCTTTTGCATACAAAAATCAAGTGTATATTACACGCCGGTGGCATTACCGCGCGAACGTTATTGAGGCTTTCGTTTGTTATCATATTACAATGCTATTATTACTGATAAATTATGAGGTGGTAAGTTAGTAATTTCTATATAATAATGGTACAAAAAATATTGGATTTGTTCTCCTTAGTTTGTTAATTGTTTGTTTGGTAGTTTATGGTTAGTATTTATTTCAATATATGAATGTTAAACTTAAAATTATATCAAGTAGCAAGGATTGATACTGAACAATCTAACAATAAAAATAATAAACTGCTAAATTAGAACAAGTTTCATAAAAGCATCAAATTAAGTTGCAATAGGATGTATGTACTTTAACTCCTTAGTTTGATTCTTAAATGTATGTCTTCTGTTGTTAAAGTTCTGTTTTAAACCTCCAGAATTGCACTCCAAGTAAATATTTAAAAGGAAGTTTAGCAATGCCTAAATATGTATTTACATTAAATATGGTTTGCTGCCGTTGGAGTTGATGGAATAGTCGATGCTGCAAAAGTGCTAGTACCTCTCCTCATTTGAAGTAAGACATTGTAACACCTCATTTTAGAGAATGAGGTACTCATACAAACTCATTTTAAATTGATGTCCTACCCATCACTAAAAAGCACAAAAACCAAATTCAACATTTTAAGATTTTTTTGATTGAAATGGGTTTTGCTCAGTGTGTTTATGCTAAGTTATAAGTTTCACACGATTTGAGTTGAAAATGGTAGAGTTATGATTTTTTTTTTTTTAATGTATGGAGCCGGAACAAAATATCAAAATATCTCAAGAACCGCAACAAATACGATAATATCCTCGCAGATAGTTATGCTACGAATTATTTGTGATTTTTTGACATACTACATATATCCGCCACGGGTGCGGTTTTTTTTTTAAATCATTAATTGTTTTTATGGAAAAAGCACAAAAACCAAATTCAACATTTTAAGATTTTTTTGATTGAAATGGGTTTTGCTCAGTGTGTTTATGCTAAGTTATAAGTTTCACACGATTTGAGTTGAAAATGGTAGAGTTATGATTTTTTTTCAAAAAAAATGTATGGAGCCGGAACAAAATATCAAAATATAAACGTGGCGGATATATGTAGTATGCCAAAAAATCACAAATAATTCGTAGCATAACTATCTGCGAGGATATTATCGTATTTGTTGCGGTTCTTGAGATATTTTGATATTTTGTTCCGGCTCCATACATTTTTTTTGAAAAAAAATCATAACTCTACCATATTCAACTCAAATCGTGTGAAACTTATAACTTAGCATAAACACACTGAGCAAAACCCATTTCAATCAAAAAAATCTTAAAATGTTGAATTTGGTTTTTGTGCTCTTTCCATAGAAACAATTAATGATTTAAAAAAAAAAACCGCACCCGTGGCGGATATATGTAGTATGCCAAAAAATCACAAATAATTCGTAGTATAACCACCTGCGAGGATATTACGGTTTGTTTTGCGGTTCTTGAGTAATGATGATTTCTTGTTCCTGCTCCATACATTTATTTTGAAAAAAAATCGTAACTCCACAATTTTCATTCCAAATCGTCTAAAATTCATAGGTTACCATAACAATACTGGGCAAAACCTATTTTAATCAAAAAAACGTAAAAATAACAACTTCGGTTTCTATGTCAATGAAAGCCGAATTTCAGCCCACAGTGCGGTGGCAGCTGGCTTTCGCTTCATCTATTGAATCGGATATATCTATGGTACAGCTACAGCGGCATCTCGTTTAGCTGTTAAATTCGAAGAACAAAATTGTCTTTATCCATATCTTACACAATCAATGAATCTTTGTTTATATTGTAATTACCTGGCACATGTGACATCTGTACGGCGGGCGAGTGCTGGCACATCCTGAGATTGTCGTACGTGTACTTTGTTATGGCTTCTAAATATTGCTTGCTGTTGGCGTTGTTTGTACTGAAATAAAAACAATAAGGTTTTTAAAATTAATTTCATTTTTGATAAGTACACATTTTTATCGCTGACTGTACTTTTCCTTCAAGACGCAACTAACTGAGACAATTCTAACAACCGCAAACACAATTAGGTTGCGTTGTTTTATCCAGGGATCGGAACCGGTTTTTTGCAAAAACATCGAAATAACCATACATTTCGGTTTATTTTATACTCTAAATGTAGGACTCAGTTGTGTTTTCAGATAACGACTTCGTATTATTAGATTGCCTAATTAGGAATGAAGAAATTAACAAAGAACGAAAAAATACCGTTTTCGTTCCCATACAAAAAATACCGGTTTCCGATCCCTGGTTTTATCACAGAGTTCCTATGGCCATCTACCATACCTCCAGCTACCGTACCATAATATTGCATTGTCACCCTAACTTACATGTGAAATTTCAGCTCAATAATGGGAAGTGGGTCTAATTGGGCTTACAAGATATGATCTGAATATACATACAAAGCAAGTTATATAAAAGCTTGTAAAATTACACAGAATGTTTCGAAAGTGATTGATATGTGTTTCAGAGGACACAAGATTATCCATCTATACTTTGTTTTTTTTTACCATTAGAAAGAACTTGGTAGAAATAAGGATGGTTGACTGGTAGAAAATGCCTTTTGGCATTAAGTTCGCCATATGTATATTTTTCTTTATTTGTGCAATAAAGTTTAAATAAATAAAATAAATAAGGATAAGGTTCCGGGTACATTTTGCGGTCAAATTTTGAAGTAAATTACGAGTATTGACCATGCTAAATTATATAACTCCCTTCCACATTATTAGCCGGGTCCACACAGAGCGAGAATACGCGCGAATTTCCTCACGCAAAATACGGTCAGTGTAGGCGTGCCTCGGCCGAGGCGGCGCACGCGTTTTCCTCGCCCGAGCGCGTCCCCTTGGCCGAGGCACGTCTACACTGGCTGCATTGTGCGTGAGGAAATTGCCTCGCGCTTATGCTCGCTCTGGGTGGACCTGGCTATTGACAATTAAAAAGCCTGATAAAAACTACATGCTTACTTCTTTGGAGATCTTTCTAATGCTAAAAAAACGAAGTACCTATAGTTAGTTTCGTTTTAAATTTTACAAAAATTAGACTTTTTTACTTAATTATTGACGTTCCGTAAAAGGCTACTAAAATAAGGACGTTAAACACGAAGAAATTCGTACATTGACCCGCCATTTTCTATCTCTATCGCACGCGCATATGTTGTTGTACGGCCAATGATGCCGGTGGTCAAATGCGTACTCCCATCTTGAATTGATAGATGTAGCGGGTGTCCAGCGGTGGCGGTAATTGCTTACCATCAGGTGATCCGTCTGCTCGTTTGCCTCCTATATCATAAGAAAATATAGAAAATGGTGGGTCAATGTACGAAATTCTTCGTGCTTAGCGTTCTTACTTTAGAAAATACCTAGATGGGGAATGAGGCATTAATTCGTATATTACCTGCTAATCTCTGGATGAAGCTGGAAGTCAGGTGCAAACAGCTCCAAGTATTCCGTTAAAGGTAGCTCGTTGGAGATGTTCTCGTCTACCAGAAGGGAGGTCTCGTACGTCCAGCAGCGAGCTACGTTGCGTAGCGTGTACCTGTGAAATACGTGTTATAGGGTAAGAGAAAAATGTTGTTTCCTTGTCCCTCTTAGAAGCGAGTTAGCAGAAAATGACCCGAAAAAAGATAGATGTAAAAACCCCTAATGGGCGAATGTACATCAAACAGCTGAAGATAGGGCGCATCTGAAGAGGCCCACTAATTACCAGTTCGCCGGACGATATCGGTCTGTCAGTTATTCGCGATTGTCAGCTTTTGCGAGTAACTGACAGGCCGATATCGTCCGGCGAACTGGTAATTAGTGGGCCCCTTTACTACAGTATAATTAATATATTTATTATTATAAATTATAAAACTAAGTAGGTATTCAATTGTGACCTTTTCAAACAAATTATGTCGTTGAACAATATCGGCAATTTGAATCAAATATTAATGCTAAATTTACACGTTTGGTAAACTTTAACGGGTTTAAGTAATTGACAACATTTCATATTTCTGACCCTATCATTTTATTGGTTCTTTACATTTTAATTGAAACGATGAATAGGCTAATAGTTTATTTTTTTCACTAGGCTTTGTATTTAATAAATTATTCTTCTTCTTCTTCTTCCTCGCGTTGTCCCGGCATTTTGCCACGGCTCATGGGAGCCTGGGGTCCGCTTGACAACTAATCCCAAGATTTGGCGTAGGCACTAGTTTTTACGAAAGCGACTGCCATCTGACCTTCCAACCCAGAGGGTAAACTAGGCCTTGTTGGGATTAGTCCTGTTTCCTCGCGATGTTTTCCTTCACCGAAAAGCGACTGGCAAATATCAAATGATATTTCGTACATAAGTTCCGAAAAACTCATTGGTACGAGCCGGGGTTCGAACCCGCGACCTCCGGATTGCAAGTCGCACGCTCTTACCGCTAGGCCACCAGCGCTTTTTTTTTTAAATTAATAAATTTAATAAATTATTAATTTATTTAATGTGTACTTATTCAAAAATGGCGTAACTCCAGTTCTACGCTAGAAGCTAGGTCTTATAAAAAACATGACTTAATTAATCTGACGTTGTCTGTCATTGTCAATGCTTTAAACTGGTTCGTGATGGTGGTATCCAACCTCGACATTGGCAGAATCATCAACACCTTGATGGAGCCATAACACGAAAAATTGATTGATTGGTGGTTTGAAAACAATTTTGATTAAATATCATATTTCTACGACGATTTGGATATTATAACGGATAATGATACATGAATACGACACCAGTCTTTCATATGGATACGACGGATAAACACTAACGAATGTAATGTAGTTAAATGTTTGTCCGATATCATTTTTGGTATTTTTGCAGTAGGCAAGGGACGAAACAGTATTTGGTATACTTTGGAGGAGTATATACCTCATGGATCTAGTCCATTTTAAAAACGATTAGTAGATAGTAAGTCTTTGTTTTGAAATTCAATCAATACGTCCGTATTTCATTGACAATGTCAAATCCAATATTACAGCTAATTTTTTTTCTTGATGATTGGCAATGGCATTTGTATTCCTATTGTGTCGTAGAATTGGTAAAATCACAACATTTTTTTTATTCTTTTGTATTTTTTGTAATAAGCCATATTAAATTTATATTAATATATTGCAGCAAAATACTTCCAAATCATATATAAAAAATCAGGTTTTTTTAAAACGAAATGTTGTCAATTGCTTAACGTTCAGATACATACTGTACTGTATATGATAATACTGATGATGGAACGTACCCGCCACCACCAACGACTAGCGTAGGCACGTTCAGGGTCTTCACGAAGTTGACGCACTCCCCGTGGCCCTTGGTGGATAGAGAGAAGCATCCCAGCCGGTCGCCTGCCAAGGAATCCGCACCGCACTGTAGCACGATCGCCGTGGGTCGGTAGAACTCCATTACGCTTTGAATCACTGGCTTGAACACCTGAAAATAATATTAATAATATTAATAATATTTGGAAATAATATTTCTTAATAGCAACTTAGATTGAACAGACGACCAATTCATTATAAGGGCTACTTGCACCATCCCACTAACCCGGGTTAACCGGTTAAACCTGGAGTTACCATGGTTACCAGTACAATTTGACACTGAGTTAACGGTTTAATCCGTTAACCCGGGTAAGAAATGGTTGGCTAACCTATTAAATAAAATACGAATAGAAAATACGAATTTAACTGTAATGTGATTTTAGGATATAACTAACGTATTTTTAATCATATGCTTCTTTCCGTCTTCTTATGTCACGTGAATTGATCCATATTGATTAATAGTTATTTACGATAAAAGTGCAGAAAATTAGAAATTCGCAACGTGAGGTGATAAATTAAAACACGACCGGAGGGAGTGTTTTAAATCGACACGAGTTGCGTGAATTTTATTTATTTATTATACTCGTACTATGTCGGTGGTGTTATACAAGCATACGGCCCGCCTGGTGGTAAGCAGTGTCCGTAGCCTATGGACGCCTGCAACTTAATAATGGTGAAATAATGTGACTTAAAAAAGACGGGAGGTGGACAGGAAAGGTGACCAAATGGAAAGGGCTCAGGGCTCTAGAAAGAGAGAGATCCACTAGCTAGGTAAAGAATGGCAAAACGTAGCCATAGATAAAGTCAGATGGAAACAGCTGGAGGAGGCGTTTACCCAGAAGGGGTCTACAGTAGAAAAAGAAAATTAAAATTAAGTTTTATTTATCAAGTATTAAATTATTTAAATTATGTAATTTTATTTTATTTAATGTTTAATCATTTAATTTAATGTCTAAAATGTATTTAAATTGTAATTATGTATTGTGTACTCTTTGTGTCTATGATCCTTGTTGGTCGAAATAAAGAAATTAATCATTAATAATAATAAATTTAAATATATGCATCTTAACTGTAAAATTCTCTGTAGAATAACCAAGCTGTAATAAATAATAATAAACAAGTGTGATTTAAACCGTAAAATGAATAGTATATCTATCAAAAACTCACCATAACATAACTCTGGTCATCAATCCCTTCCTTAAGCGGCACATTCACCGAATAATATCTCCCACTCTCAGCCCCGATCTCATACATGTCTCCCGTCCCAGGGAAGAAGTAGTTCCCATACTTATGGAAGCTGACAGTCATAACTCGGTCTGTTAAGTAGAATGCTTCCTGGACTCCGTCTCCGTGGTGGACGTCTATGTCAATGTATAGTACCCTGGGATGGTATTTTAGGAGCTCTAATATTGCTATTACTATGTCGTTTACATAGCAGAATCCTGAAGTAATTAATATACCGATTAGTATAGGTTTGACAACTAAATATAATTGAGAACTCAAGAGCAATGAAAACATGTCTCTTTGTATAGAAAATATACAATAATTGAAATATTTGCCATTAGGCTAGTCCACACGGAGCGAGCATACGCGCGAGGCAATCTTCTCACGAACAAAAGAGGCTATTGTCAAATACCAATAAAAATTGTGTAATTAGGCAGTAGTATTACAGAATCAGAAGAATTTAGATTGAAAGTTTTGACCCACACTAACTAACATACTAATTGGGAAAGTTAAATAAAAGCTTGTAGAAGAGGAACTTCCTCCCGCGCAAGCTCCGGTTGTGGAATGAGCTACCTGCCGAGGTTTTCCCGAGGGTCTACAGTATGAGGTTCTTCAAAAAAAGAAGTGTACAGATTTTTAAAGGGTTGGCAACGCGCATGTAACACCTCTGGAGTTGCAGGCGTCCATAGGCTATGGTGACTGCATACCATCAGGCGGGCCGTATGCTTGTTTGCCACCGTCGTGGTATTAAAAAAAAATATGCTTCAGTACCTACTTCAAATATTTATGTTTTTAATTTTAAACTCAAAATTTCATCCAATAATAAAAAAAAGATATAAATTTGTATACAAACTGGCTGGGAGGCACCCAGCCCCAACATAGTTAGTCTGTGTCATTTTCTTAACCCTACATCTGGCAAACTTCCATAGCGGGAATGTCTATTTCAAATTTATTTAATAGACAAATAGTTAAAATTCCAACAACTCTACAATTATGTAGTAACATAAGCATAAGTAACATATAGCAGTGTTAAAGAAAGTAAGTAAACAACTAGTAGTATTACTGAAAAACTAAACCTCTATATGTGAAAAATGTGACTTACCAGAAGGCTCAAACTTCTTAGCATGATGAAGACCACCAGACCAGTTAATGGCAATGTCACAGGCATTATTATTCAGCTTCATGGCACCTTCTAGAGATGCGCCTGTGTACATGGAGCAGAAATCGAACAGCCCGTCAAAGACTGGGCAGTCATCACCAACATTGTAGTGGAGCAAGTCTTTGGAATAGCCTGGAATAAAAGTTAAACAATTGACAAACTGTAACTCAACTTGGCTTTTTAGGGTGTATGCCCATTTGTCCCCGTTGGGTGCAGATGGGAATCTATAAGGCCTTTAGCATCTTGACAGATGATTTATGCAGCGTTTGTATGTGAGGGACAAAGTCTCTCCTGCCTGTATAATCCAATGCGGGACCGGCAGTTAAAGGAGGGAGCCATGTCAGCAACATCTTCAGGAATAGGTGCATTCATATTAATCATTCCGGTCTGTCCCCCCTCATGTATGGCGGCAATTACATGGGGCACACAACCACAATAAAAAAATGTACTATTTTATTTTACTAATTTAATTTCCATCATGAGGTGGAATACACATAACAACAGTAGACTATTAGATTAGAATTCTTCATTAAGATTTTATTATATGAGTAAAAATGTATACATGCAATAAAATAAGTAGTGAAGAACTACTATGTGAAATCAATTCTATCTGAAAACTTAGGAAGTTATAAGATTGATTCAGTGAAGAATTAATTCATATAGCCGGTTTCCCTCTTAGACCTATAGTATAGTTCAATTTATTTCTTTTTTATTGTGTTGTAAGTAAACAATACTCACTCTGTATATTCTGCGGCGTAACATTGGACAGAAACTCTATGTAGTCCTCACTGTGAAACCGGCACATGTCATGCGCACTTGCTCTGTACGGCTTGTATACCTGCATTTTCTTATGCAGCCCATACTTCAACACCAAACTATGCGTAACAGACAGCCTATGGGGCTTCATCGGGTGCCCCGGCCCGTAGTGGAAGTTCCCTACGTCCGCATTGTAGAAATAAGCAACCCTACGGCTACTCATATCGGATAAATAAATACGTATTCCTTCAAAATCAAAATAATGCCAAGAACTAATGCGATCACTACTAAGCGTTTGGTTAGATGGATGTCACCTAGCATCTTTCAGGCATTTTTAGATTTGTAGAATTTCACACTATAATGTATTTTAATACTTAATTTATAGAATATTTACTGTTTAGCACTGTTATTTACTTGTAATTGCAGCAAAATGACTGCACTGCACTATCCTGCCTACATGACAGCCATGACAGAACAGATAATGTAGACAAAACATCATCTTTCAGCTACGTTCAAATTCAAAAAAATCTATTACTAGCCTTAGGTTCCAGGTCTGTGGAGCCCTTAATATATTCAAAGCAGTTCGTTTCGTTCATTCATTGCGTCTAGTTTGTCTATGCTACAATATAACTGTCAAGACTCAAGTTGTCAACTAAGTTGTCATTGTTGTCAACCTCAACTTGCCGGTAGAAAAGCGGCGTGCATTATCAGTTTATCTTCAGTTTATTTTGCATTATATTCTCGCCAGGTATAACCAGGAAATCCTGCTCTAAAAGAAACAAACAGTAGTAAGTAAACTTTTTAATACTGGTACTAAACTACAACGACTGCCCAATATTCTTAACAGCTGGGTAAATTTATTTCGTATTGGAACGTAGACAAACTACCTATACTCTATCTTGGGTAAATTATCATATTGCGTAACGCTTGCAGTTTGCAATACATTTATCTATATTACCTTTAATACAACAGTACAGTAACTGTTTGCTTTGTATGCCGATTGGCGAATTTTTTTATTTTAAACTTTTCTACCCACATACTGTGGGTACTCATTAGAATCAATTGTTTCATGCATCGAGTTATTATTACTTTAGTTAGAGAATCCATACCAAACAGTGAAATTGTCGCAATCTGTACCACGCCATGAAATTTATGGCGCTTACACGTTTACGACGCGAAATACACGCTCCGTCCGCTTCAATAGTTTGTTGTCGGCCGACAACAACTCGTGGCGCATAATACTGATCCTCTGTGCTGGTTCTATAAGTAGTAATAAAAGTTCAATGGCTTCATGGCAGTTATATTAAATTTGGTATAATCTTTTAACCAACTTAATTAAATACATTTATTTCAGACACAACAGACAATTAAGTCTTAATAAATTACAAGATGAAACTTATCTTATAATCTTGCCACCAAAATAAAAACTGTTACCTAAATTACAAATAAATAAAAATAGTAAGTTTGATTATAAATATTCAGAAAATATTTGTGAATTTTAGATTAAATAATTGAGCTCAGGACAGTATGAGGTATTAAATTAAACCACTCTAGCTTAGTTATACACCGTGTTTTTATTGAATTCCGTTAACTTCGGGGTATTGGTAAGTATGTTTAAGGAAACTACATGACATAGTTAATTTTCCAAAAAAAATGTTTTTTAAATATTTTTTTAACTTATTAAAAAAAAATACATAGCCACACTTATAAATACAACAACCTGGGTAAATATTACATTATAATAATCCTAGAATAAATAATTTATTACTACAATACAACAGAGATACTACAGTATAGTGTCTATAGTTTATAATACAAGTACATTAAATTTGGAGATGTAAAAAGTTCCCTCATCCCCTAAAATGTGGGCTGTATTCACTCATCAAGACACCCTGATATAGGCTGAGAACGAGTGTGTACATGCTGCTCTTCTCTGGCTTTGCTTTTTCTCATCTCGTCTTGCGCTTCTCCAATTGGATCGAAGAGGTGCCGAGACTCCGGGATAGGCTCTTGACGCGTGTGTACAGCCGGCATAAGATGTAAGGCTCCGTCCCTAGACCATAAAGGACATCACAAATTAATCTTGTTACAAGCAAAGACTTGTTGATTAAGGACATTTAAATGTCAGCATATTGATGTCGTAGGGTGTAGTGTAAAAACTATAGTCTAGGTTTTTAATCTGATATTTTTCATAAGGAAATAATAAATAAAGAGTTTGAGAATAGTTTTCTGTGTTGCAAAACACATTGTATTATTCTTATCATATGTTGTTCACCTTGAAGTAAGTAATAACATTTTATTGCATAGTCAAAATGAACGTTTTTTTTTCTTAGTCTATTATAGTATCCCACTGCCTCTCCCTTTCATCTCTACAAATTATATACAAATGAACATGTTTGAACAAAATTTGAAAGATATACAATCACCTGCTATATGTATTAGTCAAGAAAACAATTCACACAAAAGTATATCACTCTTTTCTTTTATAGCTCTACAAATAGCATCACTTTGGTGGGGTGGCTCCCACACTAGTATCTCCTGAGCGTCGACATCTAGTCAACATGAACTCTATGGCTGCTGCTCGACGCAACGTCGGCGCAATTGCTAAGCGACGCCATTTTCCATAGCGCTGACTAGACGCCGACGCTCAAAAGACGCTAGTGTGGGTGGCACGTTGTTGTGCAAGATACATACTATTGTAGACTGTGTTAAAGGTTTTAACACAGTTTGGAAATATACAATAAAAAATCAGGACCTTTTTTTAACAAAACTCTTGAAAAAAATATGTTATAGCCCATACGAGTTAAAAACTAGATAAAAATTCGAATGAAAAAGTGACTTAAACCCAAACGAATACTCGCAGTTAAGAATATTCCCTGCGTCGTGAATCTTGGGTTGAATGAACACATCATGCGATCGACAGCCCGCCTGTTTCCGGCCGGGCGTCCCTACACTACATCTGCATCATGAATCGGTAGCAAAATATTATTTTTTTATGTTTTTCCATGTAGGACCCTCAATAGAGGAATCTCAATAAAATGCAACTCCGTGTCTGTTTATACGGTTTTCTCTATAACTATCAGACAGACAATGCAGTCAAGTCAGTCAGACTAAACAACGAGTTACAATGGCACTAACCGCTCGCATCGACTCTCGACCGACACCCACCTGAAAGCGTTATGATCAAAAGTACATACGGGCACACAAGTGCTTTAAAGCTTTTCATTTGGGTTGCTGGAAAAACTCCCGCTTAGTCGCACCTGGGGTTTACATATGAAAAAATGTAATATCCTGACAAGAGGCCGGTCATTCTAAAATTCCTGACATTTCCTGGACGGTCATTGTTTCATAAATCCGCCCATTAAATCCGTTATGCTAAAACCTTTTATGGGCTATTAGCCCCTTGTCTCGTCATAATACGCTATAGCTAGTAGCATAACCTTCCCTTTATTCTATACCAACTTCAAACTATTAGGTAGCTTCTAGTGGTTATTTGAGGTTTCAAAAATACTCTGACATTGGCCAAGTCCCACCGCAAACCTAACAAAGGACCATAAATCCTGACATGTCAGGAAAACCTAACGTAGGCACACCGCACTTTGGCTAAAAATATCAGAAATCAAGTACCGACATCTCTATGGTCACGTAAGATGAAACATGGTGATCAAAACTACACACGGGCATCAAATGTTTTCATATGGCTTACCGCAAAACTCCCGCTTAGGTGCATCACCCAGACATGGGCTGAAGATATCAGAAATTACGAGGAAAGGGGACGACGGGTTCTCCATTCAAACGTAGTCCCCATTTTATTCTCTGGATATTAACATTGCGGAAAATATTTTTTATAAAATTACATGTTTATTGATGTACGATTCCCATCGAACGGGCGGAGTCAAAGCGCATTTCACATTTGTACCTACGGCAGCAAGCCGGTCGGCTCGTCGCGGACGCGGTCGGCTCCGGACGGACTCCATAACTTCTGCCATACGTAACATTATAATTAGGTGTAACATATACATACACTTACAACACAAATACAACATATATACATAACATTATGTACCATGACAATTAGTTACAAAGTAAGTAAACAAATTGATGTCTGTCGATGAACCACTTAAAAATTATAATTAGGTGGGTGCCATCAAAGTTTTACCTAACTCATTATAAATGATATTTTCTGCTACTTTGTTAAAAAATAACACCTTCAGTGCGACATTGTGTAGATTTGAACATTACTGATTTTGTACTAGTGTTTTTAAAACTCGGGTCGTAAGTCCTCTGCATGTTCACTCGACTGTTTTTCATTTATACTCATATAAGTAAATAAATCGAAACTCAAGTTCTTTTCAAATTGTTAGAGACCGGAGTTGTAGAGACTTGAATCTTATTCAAAGAACTCTCATATTACTCGTTCATCACCCATTCATTAAATTATTCAACCACTTCAAGACAAGTAAAACTGAGTAGGTTTAAAACTTTAGGACAAGTGGAATTTCTATGTTCCAAACCATCTCCAGCAAAACTTTATATTACTCAACATTTAATCCCAAACAGTTTATTTTTATGTAAGTATTAATTTCAAATACATTTAGCATACGAACACTTTTTAGCACAACACTACGCCTCGCGCACTCTGAAACCGGTTTCATTCATAAACAACACTGGCAATATAAAACTAGCATTTCACTCCCAACCGGTCACTAGAGCACTCGCGTTCTCAATTTAAAATTATATATTTTTAAATTGTGTTCCGTTCCAAATTCTAAATTGTTTTTTTTTTTCAAAATGTTTCGGATACTGAGATGTGCGTTGATTTTTTTGATAGCGGTCAGCATGGTCAATTTTAGGGTGTTCACGAGAGCCATGTCGACGGTGTCCAAGTCGTTCAGCGCCCACGGCGTTGTCGCCGATGTCATCCCGGTGGCTCCAGAGGCTCTTGCTGCCGTAAGTACTTAATTTATTTTACAGTACATATGGGGCTACTTTATAGCACTAGTGCGAGAAGTAGCATATTACGTTACTGTGTCGAACATTTAAAGGGCCATATGTACTGTAAAACGTTGTACGATACATGTGCGAATAGGTAATTCGCAACTCGTGTCGATTTAAAACACTCCCTTCGGTCGTGTTTTAATTTATCGCCACTCGTTTCGAATTTCCTATTTTTCGCACTTGTATCGTAATGTACTATTTTATTATACACGGTGTCCGTGAGGAAACGGAAAGATTTTAACAGTATATTCCGGATCGTATTTAGAGATAAAAATGTCATATATATTTTTTTTTTTAATTCGCCTAGTTGCAGAGTTAATTCCAATTAAAAAAAAACAAATCACTTTTTTCATTGTGTTACAGTGCATAACGCCTTTTGGTGGTGATGTCGCCACTATGGGACCTAATCTAGACAACCTTGAGACATGAAAGTGCGAACAATTTTTTTTGTCGGATTTGACTTAAATTAGTATAAGATTTTTTTTCCTTGTCATGACCTCAGGGATACCTGGTAAATTTTTTCCGTTTCCTCACGGGCACCGAGTATATAAGTATGCATATTATAAGTAGTATAGTTAGTCATAGTCACTTTTTCATGTGAGATTACCGAGAATTTTTCCAACTATTTGCAAAAACTTCGCAACTTGCAATCCAATTTTTCAATTAGAAAATTTTGAAATAAGAAGACGCCATTTCCTACCTTTTTCTACTGATAAAGGTGGCAAATGTGGCAATCGAGCACGCAGGCAATGGTTTTTACAAGCTTTTATTTAACTTGCAATCTAAGTATGTATGTTTGTACGAGTCAAATCTTGCAAGTTAAATGTGACCCACTTTCCAGATACATATGTAAGTCGGGTGACAATGCAATATTATGGTACCATCGAGCTGATCTGATGATGGTGACAGGAGGTGGCCCTAGAAACTCTATGATACAACAATGCAACCTAATTGTGTTTAGGGGTTTTAGAATTGTCTCGATGAGTATTAGTTGCCTATGGAAAAAAAAAAACTACAGCCAGCGATAGAATCTTGTACTTACCAAAAATGAAATTTTTGCTAAAAACGTATTTTACTAGGTACTACTTAATAGTAATAATACATAGTGGTATATTGCCTAGGTACCAAACAGCCGATAATATATATTTTACTTGTATTGGTCCACATTATAAGAAGGTAGTTACCACTAGCCGAACTCTTTATAAAGAATATTACTTTATTTTCATGAAGAGAAATATAATAAGGAGGCTTTTATTTTTCGACAATAGGTACAAAAACTAAATCCGTTACTTACATAGTTTAGGAGGAAAAACGGTTTTAAGAGTTCATTGGGTGCCGTGATTCCTTAACCTTTTCAACGCCAAAGACCACTAAAACGGTCATCGTCTGTCGTGCCCGCGACGCCAATGACCATTAAAAAGGCTATGGCGGACGTTGTCAAAGCGACTTTCCTACTGTCAGTTAAGCTTCATATTCGCTCTTCACCAGTTAACTTTTTGGCGTCCATGGCATTTCTTGACACGTGTGGAACAGCGTTGAAAAGGTTAAAGGGTAGTAGGGAGTTGAAATGTTGTGCATGGTATTATATCCTTATAAGGCATCGTTTGGCTCTAGTTTCCAACTCCAATCGTCGGGGGAAAATTTTCGGCTTGGCTATTGAGGTCTGTTTGCCAGACTATATTACAAAAATTATCTTCCGTAAGTGTATACAGGCTCAGGGAATATGGTCCCTGATACTTCTTATTCTTAAATATATCTGTATTCCGGATTTTAATTCGCCTATTCATACGTTTTGTGTTATACATTTGATTGTTTAAAAAATCGTCTGTAGTTTCGAAATATAACATTCGTTCGACAATCGGGAAGGTTCACAAATTTTTTGAAGTATGTTTTTTTATGGTAAATTTTCCGTATTACATGTGTATAGGTTTCCTGATTAAAGTATTATTGACGTTTCAGTACAATAACATTTAGTATGAATTAAAACTTAACATCCGTAACGTTCGTTGTTATCATTTAGAATCACAGTTTACACATACGCATATTAACTTGTATAAACAGTCGTGTATTAAATGCACACTGGGTACAATCGTAAATAACCGCTTGTGGTTGTGGTTGCAGGTACAGTAATAATTACTAATGACGTTGCAGTAACTAGCAGTATTCTACATCTGAGGTAGATTTAATCAGTAATCAGAAATTTTCTTCGTTACGAAGGTGGTACATATTATTGGGTTAGTTTAAGATTAAGATGATAAGGTGTGAAAACCTATTTTTTTTATCAATAAATGATCGTATCGTATCGTTCATATGTCAGATATCAACGATGCTTTGACAGACAGGGATGATTGGATACTTGATAATAATCTTCTTATCAATCTAAGTAAAACGCAATATATGCAATGTCATTCTTCTAGAACGACACCACCACAAATTATTCATTGACAACTTTCCCTTACAGAAAAGTAGTATCAATAATTTTTTAGGTTTGAATATTGACTCCTCTCTAAACTCTAGAAAACATATTATGTGTAAAAAAAACTAGACCGTTTCATTTTCGCCTTAAGAATACTACACGAAGCGGCCAGCTTACCACCAGCACGTCTCATCTATTCTCAATTATGGTCTCATCCTATGGGGTAACTCTGTGGATGTTGAAAGAGCATTCAAATTACAGAAAAAATGTTTGTGCAGTATTTAACGCTTAAATAAACAGTAGCTGTAGACCACTGTTCAAAAAGCTTAACATCTTGCCTTTAGCATGTATTTACATTCTAAAAATAACTTTGTAACATTTGTATGCTGTTTTGAACAGTTGGAAAATGCGAATCATTTTTTTACACTCACACATGTAATCTTTACCGTTTCTCTGCAAATAAATTACCTATTGTTTGTTTCTTTGACCGGATTCGATCCGGCGTTACCCATTCGGTCACGGCGACATCCTTCCTAATTTTTAAAAGGTATATGCAATCTATCAAGGCTAGGCGCGAATAGTAGGTATTGCCTTATTGTAAACACAAAGTCCACCGGTGAGTTAAAATAGTGTTACTGTTAGTACCAGTGTAATAGCTGTAATCAATTCGTCAATTTACTGCATTTCCATCGCACCTCGTTATACAGAATGAAAAGTAGATTGTGGTCATTATTTACGTATTCTGTAAGGTACTAATGAATATGGTTTGCTATTGTAGTGTTAATCTATTTATATTACGAATGTCGTTTGCTGTTGCTGAGTCTGTTAGGCTACGATTATTCACGAGGAATCCGAAAGATTTTAATGATGTATTCTTGATGACTAAAATATCATATAAACTTATCTGGAATTCGCCTAGTTTCACAGTTAAAGCCAACTGAAAAAAAAATACATATTTTTATTGTTCCTTAGTGCCAAACACCTTTTTGATGGCGATGTTGCTACTATGGGACGTAGTCTAAATATCCTCATTGATAGATGTAAAAAAAATGACAAATTTCATTTTAAGTTACAGGTTTACTATAAAATTTGATTTTTATGTACAAATACATTAAAGAAAATCAAACAAAAAAAATGTTTATGGCGAAATTTACCTAAACTCATATAACATTTTTTCCTTCTTTAGGCCTCAGAAATGCGTGGTTAAAACCTTTCAGGTTCCTTGTGATACACCGTGTATAAACTTGGTTAATATTATAATAAAACGTATCAGGATTGAACACACTGCATGTACTTAGCGGCTGCATGCTACACACATTGAAGACCGTTCTTCACATCTAGAATACTTACATCATGTAAAGCATTTTTTGTTTTTGAATTTACTAGTATTATATTAAATATTAAAGGAGAATCCTACACAAATCAACCTAGTTCCACAGAAAGCTCAATAATAATAACAAAAGTTGTGGGGTGGGTACTAGACGAAGATAAATAATACACCAATGCTTTTTTTAGGAAACGAACTGTCGTATACTTACAAATATATTTTAACTTATAAGGTATAGAATTGGACAATGGACCTATAGTTCCATTGAATATAAAAGAGTATAAGTATTATTCATAACAAACTTGTTAACTTGTTAATATTATGTCGACTAGTCGAAATAGATGTGTGAATATGTACAAATTCCATAACTCGGAAACAGATATTTGTGATAAACGCAAATAAATTTGCCTTTATCGGTATTCGAACTACCGAGTAGCTGATGGACTATTTAGGTATACTTTTAATTTCATCCAACACCAACTTTTATTTTTAGTTTTGTTATCTCCAGTTTTGTTTACCTGAATGTGGGCGGTCCATCGTCCAACATTACCCAACCGTGTCATCTCAGTGGCAAATATGCCCTAAGGCCCAGTAGTCTCGGGCCTAGGGCGGCCAGATATTAGTGTCTGCAGTCTATATGATAGGTGATGATAAAAAGGGCGGCTAATACTTACTGCAAGGGCCTAGGGCGGTCAAGACTGGAAATCTGCCACTGGCTGTTACATTAATTTGAACCATATAAGTAGAACTATAAAATTGTTTTCTAAACGGGCTCGTTTTCACTGTTAAGGGATTTGGTAACTAGGCGCACTGCATAAAAGAAACAATGCCCTTTGTTTAACAGATTACAGTTTGAGCCAGCAAAACACCTGAGAAAATTTCAACTGTATATAATTGTTTCAGGTGAAATACCCCAGCGGAGCGGTCGTGAGCGAAGGCAATGTGCTCACTCCCACTCAGGTTAAGGACATCCCGCAAATCAGCTGGAATGCCAGTCCGGACAAATACTACACTGTGGCCATGACTGGTGGGTACATCCTTTCATATAACTTCTGATAGATTCTACACCAGCTCCTATGTGTGTTGTAAGTATATACGTAGTGATTGTGAATACTTAATACTGAAGTATACGTAGTGGAGCGCAACTGCAACGCTCCGGTCGCAGCGGGTCTCCTTGCGAATGTAGATACTGCCCTGGCGGAGTAATGCAGGCGTGACTTAGAGCTCCTTTTTTCGTAAACACACAGACAATTTACGCATAACAAAACGTAGAAGTAATAAAGTGACACTTATCTCAGCATATTGCTGGAATCCCGCGGTGTAGCACTGATAATAACACTCAAATAAAGAATGGCGTAGGTGTCAGAAATGATGTACAATCGGGGACATTCGCGGTGAATTAGTTTAGTTTTTTTTTTTGCCTCGATCCTTACGAGCGAGCTGAACTCCTCCTCCCATAGAGATCACCAATTACGATGCAATTAGAATTCTTTATCTTAATAATGAACAGGGTAAAAGCACACAAACAATAGAAAGTAAGGACAGTTTATTAGTTGTTGTTTAGACTAAGCTTCGCCACCCCATAAATATAACAAATTAGGATGCATATAGGATCCCTTATCTTAGTTTGCAAATGCCGGCCGTCACAAAGACAATGGACAACAATAAACTGTACCTGACCTTACCTTTTTGTTTCTACACCCACTTTTTTTAAGTGCCATACGATTGGCCATCACTTTTGTGTTATCGCCTCACCGCCTGCAAGACGTGTAAAAGATTTTCGCCCTTAAGGTGGTTCACCGCGAATGTCCCTGATAGTACCGTTACAATGCAGAAGGAAAAGACCTTGTGGTAAGTATGCATGGCTGCAGTCCATAAGTAATATGTAATATCTAACCGCGACGTGACACACTGAAACTTGCGAGGCGGCTTGCGAGCCTTCCTTTCCTTCAACCAGTGCGAGTTATTTTTCGCCACGGTGAAAGTTCTTATTACGCGAATATTAGATAATCCTGTAGGTTCATACACGATTATTGATTACTATCAAATTCTTCGCATACTTTTCACTCAATCTCGTTTGGACCGGCGCTGGCGCTTGATTCCACCGGTGTCGCTAACGCTAACAAGCAAATTACGGTGCAACCAAATTGGCAACTCAAGGGAATTACGGTGATTGGATAATAGGGCAAAACTCTTGATTTGGTTATGAGACTTATGAGTAGGATAGGTACAAAGAACGGTTACGAACATTGCCATCTCTGTGCATTAAAATGCCCAACCCGGACATAAAACAAGTTTCGTTTTCATAGTAATGCCAGATTTTTCTTTTCAAAATTCAGTCCAAATAAGAAGATTATAATTTTTTAAATTATATGCAGGCGGTTGTTGTCATTAAATTAAAATATAAACTTACTGGGTCGGCACTGCCCTGGTGGGTTTTAGGGACTATTCGGCTGTTGACTGTTTACCTGAATAGGTAGCCTTTAAACATACTTACCTCCAGCACGGATAAAATGAAGTCCTAACGTTCAATGAAAATTAATGGTCTAGAAGAAATCATCTATTTTGTGTTTCTGCTCAATATGAGCATGACAGAGCGCCTCGACAGTCCTCTCACTCGCTCCTGGGTTGAAGTGGCTATTGGCAGAGCAGGTTGTTTGCCTTGCTTGCCCCTGTCAATAGCCATCCTGGATTAGTATTTTTTTTTGTATTGTGCCACTAACATCGCTATTAAGATCTGTAACTAGCAAACTATGGATCAACTTAGTCTGAAATAAATGATTTATTTATTATAATCATAGCCTTTAAACACACTTAGCTCCAGCAAGGATAAAATGAAGTCCTAACGTTCGATGAAAATTAATGGTCTGGAAGAAATCATCTATTTTGTGTTTCTGCTCAACAAGAGCATGGCAGAGCGCCTCGACTGTCCTCTCACTCGCTGTTGCACGTCGCGGTTGAAGTGGCTATTGGCAGAGCCAAGTTGAGCAGGTTGTTTGCCTTGCTTGCCCCTGTCAATAGCCATCCTGGATTAGTCTTTTTTTGAATTATGCCACTAACATCGCTATTAAGATCTGTAACTATCATACTATGGATGAACTTAGTCTGAAATGAATGATTTATTTATTATAATCAGTGGCTTTCTTTGAGCTACACTAAACGCGACAGCAGGTATATCTTAGGGGGAGTGAGGGGGGTTTTCCGTTGGAAAAACAACTGATATTAAAGATCTATTATGCTGTAATTCATTCATTCTTCATCGCAATTATAATCTGTCTACATACGTCCCACATTGTATGAGATTCCTCACTATTTATTTTCCAGACCCCGACGCGCCATCTCGCGCGGAGCCCAAGTTCCGCGAATGGCACCACTGGCTGGTCGGCAACGTGCCCGGCAATAATGTCGCTGCCGGCGAGACGCTGTCCGCGTACGTGGGTTCCGGGCCCCCGCAGGTACGGTACCCGTCCCGAATTTTTCGGGACGTCCCGATATTCAGCTACTGAAGTTACTTTGGCCGGACGAAGCATTTTACAGATGGCGCCAGCATACATTTTACCTTTCAGTCCTACGAAGTGACAAAGTTTTTTTGTTTTATGGCCTTGATGCATAGTCATTAAGCCAAATCATATAGAAAAACCAAAGACGTAAAACCTAAGTGGGCGCCATCTATCAAAACCTTTGAGTTGCCAACCCCATCATACTTCAATATGGTCGAAAAACCAACAGGGATCAGAGTTATTTCGTTAAATAGGTATTTATATTTACTTCTTGTTCCTTGGGTGTCAAACTCAATTCAATTGCAAGATTGAAATATAAAATAAGTCAAAGTAAATAAGATCTATCAGAAGATAAAAATGCCTAGGTACTCTCAGCTCTGTTGGTTTTTGGACCATACAAGGTTACCATGGTCCTTCGGGAAACACCGAAACTAATTAATTACTAAAATATTTATTCGGGTTTCTAGAAAAAACTGCGGTGTATTGTAAAATTGCAAAAGGTGATTTCACGATATATAACAATTATTACGTGTTCCGTATTTGGAATATGGTAAATCTAACCTGGTAACTACCTGCAGGGCACCGGCCTTCACCGCTACGTGTTCCTGGTGTACCAGCAGCCCGGCAAGCTCAACTTCGACGAGCCAAGACTACCTAACACGTAAGCATTTTCTTTTTTTAATGGCTGTAATTTATTATGACTTCGCCAATGTCCATTGTGTACTCGTAGAACAAGACGTTCGGTAGTTTTAATAAAGTCACACCTGAACTAAACAAATACAATGGATTGCCAGGTGTTGATGAAAGAATGCTTAAACGCTGTTCAAGGCTAATTCTTCATTATTGCATAATAAGCTGCAAATACAGGTTGGGCAAATAAGACGTATACATTTTGTTTTTAAATTTTAAGTATATTAAGTTCAAAGATTTTAAAGTATTGTTTTAAATATATATTATTCAGGGTTGGCAAATACATGCGGAACGTGTGCGGCAAATGCATGCGGAATGTCTCACATATGTCCACTAACAACAGGCAAATGTCATCATGGCAATTTTCTGCATATTTTCGGCATATTTGTGTTGGATGGTCGGTTTTAACTGTTTAAATTTCATCAGCTTGTTAGCATATACATGTAAATTTAGATAGCCGCACAGCAAGCTGCAATATTTGGATAATTTGGGTGCCGATCACTGTCACTGTTTCTCGAAATTACTCGAACAAACAACGTGTTTTAAATAACACAAACATTTGAGAAAAATTTGCTTGCTGCTAGAGGTAGACATTTGGCAGAATTTATCTTCCGTATACTATTGCCAACGCTGAATAATACATTTATGATTTTTTTTTTAATAAATTTGCCGCTTAATATAGTTAAAATTTAAAAACAAAGCGTCTCACTCTTATATGCCCAACCTGTGCCCCCTGTGCTGTGCCTGTGTGTGTGTGTGTGTGTGTGTGTGTGTGTGTGTGTGTGTGTGTGTGTGTGTGTGTGTGTGTGTGTGTGTGTGTGTGTGTGTGTGTGTGTGTGTGTGTGTGTGTGTGTGTGTGTGTTTGTGTGTGTGTGTGTGTGTGTGTGTGTGTGTGTGTGTGTGCGTGCCTGTGCCCACTTTAAACAACATTAATGAGCAAAAAACGATAGTTATTTGTGCAACAAAAGAGGAAAGTTAGTTTTTCTTGCTAAATAATAAGCTTTCATATCAGTCTAATTGTCGGTTTTTATACACATCAAGAAGCCAAATAAAGCAAACACTGTCCACATTTGGTAGGTAAAATAACTACATCAATAAGGGCTACCGTTTTAAACAATAAGTTCTAATTAATATACGCAAAGGTATTTTAACGTCTAAATTTGCCATTTTTTCTACCTGATTAATCTTTCATATCTTTTGGTTGGATTTATTGAGCTATATCTCATGTTTACCATGATTAATCAAAGATTGAAAAAGATTTACCACGATTATGAATAGGGACCGTGCGCGTTCGAGGGTCTGCCATCTTGTGGCCTGAATCGGAACCATAAACATGTACATTTACACGTCACGTGTTTTCTTGTGCATAGTAAGTGCTGCCATCCTGTGGGCTACATCGGAACAATAAACATCACATTTACGCCTCGCGCCAAAAATCTGACGACTCCTGTGCTGCCTCCTACAGTTCATGCACGCTCCCTATAAGGAGTGAAAAGTCGCGATAAAAAAGCTTGTAACCCCCAAAAATTCTCAGCATTTGACATTTTAAAAGACCTCTGTCTACACTAGCGCCAAAATTAAACGCGGTAGCCCTCGTTGCACTTAGCACAACTGTTTCTTGTACAGTCGGCATCGAATATGTCAGCGACTTTGGCTGTCACTATCTTTTTTTAATACCACGTTGGTGGCAAGCAAGCATACGGCCCGCTTGATGATAAGCAGTCACCGTAGCCTATGGGCGCCTGCAACTCCAGAGTTACATGCGCGTTACCGACCCTTTTGATACCAACCGTATATAGCTTTTTAATTTGTATACCAGGATTCACACTGCCTTTGCTGCTTTATGTTAAGACATCTACAGTATTGGACTTCTCCAGATCCGGTGACAACCGCGGAGGGTTCTCCATCCACAAGTTCGCGACTAAGCACGGGCTGGGCGCCCCCGTGGCCGGCAACCTGTACCAGGCCGAGTGGGACGACTACGTGCCCCTCCTCTACAAGCAGCTGGGCGCCTAGGCGCGAGGCTTGGATCTTAACATCTAGAGTTACAACTTATGCTGAACACGTTTTTGGGTAATGGATTGTCTTGAACACAGCTTGGACAGAACACGACACAGTTGTAACTCGAAAATATAACAAGATGTTTGAAAGGCGTGTTATTTACAGTGAATATAATTAATTTCTAAATTATATTCATTGTCGCAACCCACAAATGTCCATTTGTGGGTTGCGATAACCTGTCCAAGCTCTGAGACTTCAAAGTAATCTATGTTACTAAATGTTTCTCTGGTTTGAATTTTGAGCACTACTTACAGATACGTTTCAATGTCTATAGTTTTGAATTCCGATTTGGATATAGGTATATGTATATGTTTACTGAATTTAGAACAATAGATATCCAATGCCTGATTTCAAATGTCTGCAGTGGACATAAAATCAACTTAAATCATACATTTGATTCTTTTTTTGAATCTTCATTGGCCCCTATGGGCATTTTCATTTTAACTTGTACTTTAATGCGCAACTTCAGTTGTTTTTAATTCACGTCTAACTGTCACTTTCCAGACAATGTTTTGGTATTGACCGTAAGTTTTGTAACGATTGCTGACGAGCTGTTAATGGGACACAGTTAAGTAAAAACGCCCCTGTGAGACTTAGTTAACCGAGCGAAGCGAGGGCTATTATGATGTAAAGTTGGGCTGTTTTGAACGATTATGATTATACCAACTTATTGGCAACTCCATACCTATTTGAATGACGATTTTTGCACATAATTAGTATTACTATCCACAAACGTGTTAGCGAGATATAAGGCGTATAGAACTTAAGGCCAATTTTTATTACTGCATTCTTAAGATTAAAACAATAATAGTGTTTAACATTGATTTAATTGGACAGAGCTACCAAATCAATAAACAAAAATTGTAAATAATTGGCATAATAATGGCTTTCTAAAGTTAAACTTTAAAATTAACTAAAGAATCGTCTGGAACGAATTCTCCAAAGTATTTGTTAAGATCCAAAATAGTTTTTAAGCATTTTAAGACATTTATTTGCGCATTTATTACCATACCGCGTGTAACTTCCTACTTTTTTAAAACACGATTCAATGTTAGTATTATCATTGTGACATCACATCACTGTGGAGTAGATATGTAAATCTATATTGTTTATCCTAGATACAAGTTTTATAATCACAGCGTATGCATAATCCTGTTCTGGGGTAATGGCAATAAATAATTAACACAATATGGTTTTGTTTTACTCATTTTATTCGCTATGACTAACAACATTCCTTACTGGGAAAAGTGCGAGGACGGTGGAAGGGCCTCTGACTCTTTACGTATATGTTATGGACCAAGTGATAAATTGGGCATTTTTCATAATGCCCGGGCATTATGAAAAATGCCCAATTTGAGATGGCCATGTGATAATAAATATGCAAATAATTAAATTGCCCGGGCATTATACATACTGCCGCTCACCTATTGAGCAAAGTAATAAAAAAACATTTTTCAATACTATTATTTTTAATTTTAACATTAAAGTGAACGTAAACTTCCTTCGTTTCCTAAGATGCATATAGCTATGATCATACATCATCTGCCTGCGCCATTTCCCATCATCTGGGGTCGGCTCTCCTTGTCCGTTTTCTCCATTCTGGGAGATTTTGGGCGATATCTGGGTTCATATTTGCTTGTTTCAGGTCTTTTTGGACCGTCGTTAGCCAAGTGGCGGAGGGCTTTCCGCGGCCATGCTTCGTTGATGGTATGTCTAGGGCTACTCGCATCATGTGGTCTTCAGGGCGCCTGAGGATGTGTCCATACCAGCGCAAACGTTTTTCTTGGACTTTTTCAACTATGGGGGCGATTTTAAAGCTACCTCTGATATATTCGTTCCTGATTTTGTCGAGCCTGGTGACGCCCGCTGGCCAGCGTAACATGCGCATCTCAGTGGTGTGCAGCTTTGTGAGATGTTTCTTGGTAGGTTCCATACAAAATAGCCGGGCGGATCGCGGTTTTGTAGAGTTTCCCTTTGGTTTTTAGGGACATTCTTTTTCTTTCATACCTATGGTTATACAACTAGAAATATAACCCAGAAGAAGCCTAAAGATACTGCTACAAAACAACAACCCTAGAAGATCCGATACTCCAGCATCGTGGCGCCGGTGCTGCTTAACTGAGTAGCGGTGGTCAAGGGAATCACCGCGGAGTTGGGCCGAACCGTCGACGCCAATCCGGTGAGGACAGGCTTTCGGTTCTAGCCCAAATCAGAAGAGGAGTACCGTACAGAGTTCAAGTATCTCGAAAAATTGGACAATGCCCTAGAGTGGAACACCTACGAGTTAGACTCGGATGAGAAGATGAAGGTGGCGCTCCAAGCTTTACCAGCAGACACGCCACTAAACGAAATCAAGAACGCTTGCGTGGACCTCGGGTTCACTGTAGAGCACATCAAGCAGATAAACGCCAGAGAGGGCAAGCCGGGCTGAGTTTACTTCTTGCAGCTCGCCGCCCTTCCTCCCCCTCCCCCTTGCGAGAATATACCACGATCTACAGGGTGAAAGAGTTTCTCTTCCTGAACTCCTTTATAATAGAAGCATGGAGGGGGAAATCTGGACCACCGCAGTGTCACAGCTGCCAGGGCTTCAGACACCATTCGAAGGTCGGTCATAGTCCGCAAAAGTGCGTCTTCTAGTTGTGCAGACCTTATCCAGCAATAAAATGCCGTAGGCCAAAAGAAGAGCCCTATACATGCGCCAACTACACGGGCTCTCATCTAGCCAGTTACAGGAGATGTATCTGAGAGAGGCCCATAATTGGAAGGTGGGCATGAACGCACACACGGTCCGTAAGAAGGCAGGCCCGGTGACGAAGGCTAGCGTTGCAAAACCCACGGTGGAATAGTCGGCGCCCGCATCCCTGATGGCGCTGGCGAATGCCCCTACTCAAGGCGGCGAAAGAGACCAACCAGCGGCCACCAACACCACCAAAAAGGCTACAAAGAAAAACATAAAAAAGACGAAGCCCACAGCTCCTGAAGCTGCAGCTCCAACCCAGCAGCAAGTGACAAGGATCTGGCTGTAATATTATTATCGTAAGGCTTTATTGAAATCAATTTTTCAGCATTTAATCTTATATGTACATCTATAGCTCTATATAAGTTTGACAGCCAATCCCTGGCATCCGTAGTCATTGCGTGCAGATTGCTTTCATGCCTCCCGAAAAACGTCTCTTGGGGCATTCTTCCACAATGTGCGTAGTTGTTTGGTCTGGCGCGCCACATTACAGTTTGGTGAGGGTTTGTAACCCCATTTGTAGAGGTTGTGTTTACAGCAGTGGTTATTTTGTTGATCTCGATACTGATACGCGCATGTAATACCTCTGGTGTTTCAGGCGTCCATAGGCTACGGTGACTGCATACCATCAGGCGGGTCGTATGCTTGTATGCCACTGTCGTGGTATAAAAAAATACTGTTGGAAAACTGAGTTTGTGTGCAGTACGAGTTCCAGTTTTCCTTCCATTCCAGGTTAACGTCGAAGCATACTGGGCCCTGGATTTGGAAGTCTGACCATCTGGTCTACGAGATTTGAGCCGTGCGTTAGGGAAGCTACCCAGTGTTTTTTCTGTTTTATTTATGTAGCTAACCAGAGTCCTCTCCTTCTACATGGTTGAGAGGATGAACCTGAAGAAGCATGTCGTCGCAGTATTCCTCGACACAGAATAGGCGTTCGACAAGGTCTGGCATGAGGGCCTGCAAGCCAAAGCTGTCAACGTCATCGGCCCCACGTCGAGTCATACACGTTGTCAACTCCTTCCTCACCAACCGACGCTTTCAGGTGGCAGTTGACCTCGCGGGAGTCCCATAAGAAAGCTATCTATCGCCATCTTGTTATGCTTGGTACACCGATGATATTTCGGTGGTTGGCCGCGTCAAGCTGGGTCTGTTCGCAGACGACGCAGTGTACTACGCGTCGTCCATCACACCAACCCACGCCTCACTGAAGATAAATCGCTAGCTTGATGTCCTACCTGAGTGGCTGACCAAACGGAGGTTCTAGTTGGACGTCACCAAGACGCAGCCGCTCCTCACGAGAGCAGCCCATGCGAGCAATTACTAGGCGAGGAGATATATTGGAAGCTCATGGCACAATTCCTAGAGGTCACACAGGGGCATCACAACGGAGCAACACACGGAGGAGTTAGTGAGACCGGCTATAACTGTGCGTACCCTGCTTCGTCTACTGCTCCACAGCAGCCATTCCCCATACGAACAAAGCTGGGGATCTATAAGACTTACTTGCCAGGACTCTCCTGCTAGGAGACGCTGAGTCTCCAAGCGATTGTTAGAGCGCCGCCAAAAAGGGCCAGAAATGGCCACCTCAAATCCCCCAGAAAGGGAAGTAAAAAAAAGAAGTAGGTTTTTACTATAATTCGAAACTGAATTACAAAAATAAGATCCGTCCGCGTCCGCACGTTGCTATCACCGTCTCTGGTTGGTCAACGTTTCACGCGTTTGTTTTCCTCCTCACACCTCATCCAATGTATCTTTATTATCAAATTGCCCAACGACCATGTAGCAATATTCATAATGACCAGACAATGTGATAAATAATGAAGTTCAGGTAATAATTTATCACTTGGCCCGATATAGCTTGCCATTATTCATAATGCCCGGGCATTATATATAATGCCCACATTAATCACTTGGTCCATGACATATATATCAAAATCAAAGTTACCCATGCGCCAACATCAACAGCATCAACTAGAGTAAAAGAGGAGAGAGAGCGTCAAACGAAATTTTAAAAGGGGTTATTAGCAATAATATAACGAGAAAAAATATAAATTAGACTCCCATTCCAGGCTCTTGTAGAGCAGCGGAATAAATCTATTCCAAGTCCACTATAATTTGGATCTTTTTAAATCGAGAGTGAATAGACATCTTTTAGGTAAGCATGTTCCATCCTAGACTGCATCTGCACTTACCATCAGGTGAGATTGTGGTCAAATGCTTACCTTTTCCTAATAAAAAAATATATATAACGTTAGAACGCCTTAGTATTTACACGTCGAGGTTAATACTTTTCGGCAAATATCTTTACCCTCACCATGAGTTTTACGCGGCCTTAACGCTAGCAACTGCGTCAACTTAGTGCATCTCGCTTGCACTAATGTCAATACGAGGGAGATGCACTATGAGTTAGGTAGTTTACGCAATCGCTAGCTAATATGTCAGTGTCGAACTCGCGGTAAGGATACTTGTTGAACGAGTTCGATAGGTGGGTAAGGCGGTTTGGTGATAATAATGAGACAAGTGTTTAATGGTAGGTGGGTTTATTAGCAATAATGTAGCAAGATAAATAAACTAGACTCCCAAGCTCTTATATAGCAGCGGGACGTAGTCGTCGAACTGAGCGCGGTAGAAGTTGCCAGCGACCGGCGCGCCCAGGTTGTACTTCTCGGCGAACTTCTTGGTAGAGAACGCGGCGCGGCCGTCGATTGATCTGTGGGGTAAGTTCGTATACAAATAAGTATTTTTGTCAATAATATCATTTTTGATAAGGAGCAATCGTGCATGAATTATAGGCGCCTATGTTTATAGGCGTAGTGGCGCATGGCAGAACCTACAATGCGCAAGGGAGCGCGTGTGCTCTTTAGGGGGCAGCACCTGCTTTGGCGTAAAGTTTAATCTTTTGAACGCCACGCCTATCGCACGCGGCGCGTAATCGTGAACCTTATCGGTACGCATGAAGGTTGATATTGGGCTGTAGCCGCGCGCGTCATATGATGTCTTTGGCGGTCAAATTGATAATGTCAAGTTGAAGTTTCCGGTGTAGGCCACAAGTTGGCAGACCCTCCAACGTGCACGGGGCTTTTATCGCTGACTGTAGGTACTTTTCTTACAACGAGTAACTAATATTTTAAGCCAGGGACAGAGTAGGCGAAAAAATGTTCCACGACACGCGCCTTATGTTGCTATGTCGCCAGACATGTCGAACCAACACTTCACCCGACATCGCTGGCGACACGTGCCGTGGGACATTTGTCGCCTAGGTACTCTATCTCTGGCTTATAGCCCTTATACGAGTTATAGGGTAGACCGAGTCGAATCGAAACAAGATGAAAAATCCGATTTGAAATATTGCATTGATATGAGCCCAGTAAAAGGGCACCGTAGGACCATCCCACTAACCCGGGGATAACCGGTTAAACGTCTTAACCCAGTGCCAAATTGTACTGGTTTAATCGGTCAACCCCGGGTTAGTGATTGGTGCAAGTGGCCGTTAGGGGCGTGAAGTGAGTGTTTTATAGACCTAAGAAATCTAACGCCTGCGGTCCTTAGTAGAATTGGAGTTAGGACTCGCCACAAAGAGTAATGTTGATGACATTGATATGAGATATGAATTTACAATAAAACCCTTTGCTATTAACAATTTGTCAGGCAGGCGTCCAACTATTTAGAGACTCTTTACTACTTATTCCGGACTTTAAAATCTAGCCTAACTTTATAGAATATTATTACTTGTAAAATTTGTGTCAAAATAAATAGAATAATGTATAACATACTTGTTGGTCAGTCGGGGCTCATCGAAGGTCAGCTTCCCAGGCTGCTTGTACAAGATGTACACGTAGCGATGAATGCCAGTGCCCTCCGGGGGGCCGGAGCCGATGTATCCAGAAAGCACCTCGCCGGCGGCAACGTTGTTGCCGGGGATGTTTCCAACTAGCCAGTGGTGCCATTCGCGGTACACGGGCTCTGGGCCGTCGTAGTTGTCGGGGTCTGAAAAACAAAGGTACAGGTAACTGTACATACTTGTATTCTCCCTATTTTAAGTAAAGAAACTGGTTACCCACTGTAGGCACAGAAAATAACTTGAAATAACTCCATTATCCAGGTAGAATGCTTGACAAGATGACTACCTATCGTTCATCGATAAGCGCAAAACGAATAGAAAAAATGTATCGCGATGACCGATGCCACGAAAGTCGCGTGGCGTTTTCTATTAACGGTTGTCATCTCGGCTAGGACCCCTGTTAGGGGCATGGCACACTGCCTCCGATTCGCACGTCGACGTGCGAGCGGGATGTCGCTACGCATATAGCGTTGTCTCGGTTCCGTTCCGGCCAGTTCTTGCGGTTCAAAGATGTGTTGAAGCGGCATACCTATATTAGATAAGAGAGCTCATATAGATAGAGCCAACGAAATGGAAGAGCCTAGCCAGTGACCGTCCACGTTGGAGGCATATTGTACAGCTGCAGACGCAGGACGCGTCAGTTTGAAGCTAGGCGGTGCACAGAACTGGACGGTAGGCGCGACGAGTTGAAAGGCCAGACCACCTGTGGCCATACTCTACAGTTATGTCGGAAAGGTGTTGACCTGCAGCGAGTGGTGGTCGCACATTCGCTGCAAAAATTGGCCATATCCGTCACCTGAGAGCGCACCGGCCTCGCTCTCGGTGGTAAAACGCAGTCACTGTGGCCGAAAACGGCTAGGAAATGATGATAGCGTTGCCTCGCACAAACTTCAGAGCAACGTTCAAATCGGACGTAGTGTGCCATGCCCCTTAGATAGAAATAGATAGGTAGGTGTTGTAGTAGGCTCGTTATGAGACATCTTAATAATAACATTTCAAACTAATAACGCTTTAATAATACTTTTAATGATGTACTAATCCGGTCAAAATATCAAATAATAAATTGACGCAATCATCAAAGTTACCATAAGATGAAGAGTTACCAAAGTTATTACCAATGATGCGATCCATAGGAACACGCAACCGACACAATGATTGTTTCCCTCTAAATGACCTCATGTATATCTAAACTTACATCGGACGTTGCGACGTCTTTTCTCACACATTATTGTCACGGTCGATCGCAATATCGTGCAGAAAACTATTAGCTTTGAAGACATTTTACTGACAGTAATGACCTTTAGATGTTTAAAGTTTGGATTTAGATTAAACTTTTTGCCGAAGACAATACGTAGGTATTAAATACCTACTGCTCGTAGGTAAGTCTGAAGTTACCTAGAATGGGCCACTTAGGGTCACCGAGACGGGACTTGGTTGCGCGACCAGGCGGACACTAGGTGCGATTACCCTCCAGAGCTGTATTAAGTATGTAGGTACATTTTGTTAGTGGCCGGCGACTAGTTGTGCCGCCGTGGTGTCCCGGTGAGATATGGCCCTAAGAGATTACGCAACTAAAAAAACGCATATTTTTATTACCTATGCATATCTTACCAGTGAAGACGAGTGTGTAGAAGGCGTCGGCATCAGCCTCGTAGGTGACTGTGGGCTGGTCCTTCACCTGGGTGGGGGCCAGCTCGTTGCCTTGTGCGGCTTCCACGCCGCTCGGGTATTTCAACTGGTAAGAAATACATAAGGTTAGGTTGGGGTAAGTAAAACACAGGAGCAGAAAGAAGTAGGTATATACAATTGATTAAGTATGCAAAATGGTAAGAGGATTATAGTTTACTATGGTCGGTCCGCGACTTCTTCCACGTATGAATTAATGAATTGTTTGTTTACGGGATTTATATGTGTTACAAATGTTACAATTTAAATTACCTATATGTTTAACCATACACTACTTTGAAGTCACTAAGCTTCTTCGTCCCCCTTTTTGATTTTGGTATAACCGGTTAACTGGTATAAGTAAATTGCAACCCTTTAGGAGATTTTATTTTATTAATATTATAATAAATATTATAGTAGGATTTTCTTTGGGAATTTGGGACAAAAGGCAAAAGGTACAGTACCTCTGTAACTATTCCATACAAGTGTTCCTTTTACCCCACCCAACATAAACAGAAAATAACAACAGCAATTCAAAATTGCGTAGCGATTACACTGTCGACAAAAATTACAAGATCAAACTGTTAATGATCGTGTCAAATGAGAGTAAGTAACTACCCACTTGCTGGAGAAAGGCCCTTACGATCACGTTACGAAGCAAGATTGCTCTTATTCTTATTTTAAAATGCAACTCTTGTTAAAAGCCCGAATCCAGAAATTCCGTAACGAAAAAACCTCACGCTCCCCACTCCGACGGGCACGGATCTGTCATCGTGTGTGATCGGCCATCTGTCGTGAGTTAAGCGAACTGTGACATCCACATACGTAACAATGCATCTTTTCGCACACCTTTCTTGTAAGCAATAGAGCTTAAAGTTGTATGTTCGTACGTTTTAAACGAATGTAATAAAATGTATGTCAAATTATGTCAAATCATAAGCATTAAAATTGTATAGCAAAAATTCATAAATTGTGTAAAAACGATTATCAATTTAAAAAAATCAATAGTTTATGCTTAAACTGATTTAGGGATAACAGTCTAAAATGGACAGGCAATTTTTATTTGGATTTCATACAATACTAACTTACTAACATTTTATAGCTCAATGCCACTTATAAATCATTAGTTTATAAATCCTAGTGGGAATTGTCTCAGGATGTAGGTTGCACTTATAATGTAAAAACCAATATCCTCTTTTCTGTATCATCTGCCTATGTCTGTTTTTTTCCCCAATAAAGAAAAAAAAAATGGTTGAGCACCCCCTTGTAGTTAGCGCTTGCAGTCTCCGTAGATGCGGCGGAGCAATATGGCTGAGCACCGGGAGCCAATGAAGTGGCGTTGATTTAAATGTACCCGATACACATCGCATAGCTTCATTCAGCTTAGTGTCCACTTTCTGAACATGTGCGCTTTCTAGCCATACTGGAGCACAATATTCGGCAGCCGAGAAGACCAGGGTCGTAGCCGACGTACGTAGGCAATCAGCGGATGCACCCCAAGTAGTGCCGCAGAGTTTGTGGAGGATATTGTTTCGCGAGGCAACCTTTAAAGCTACTTTATGGAGATGTTCTTTGTAGGTCAACGTCCTATCCAACGCCACTCCAAGGTACTTCGGGTACGGGTTGTGCTTCAACAGATTTCCATTGAAAAATACATTCGGCTGGTAGTTTGCAGACCGGTTGTTAAGGTGAAAACATGCCACTTCCGTCTTGCTTGAACTGGGTATCAAGCGCCATGAACTGAAGTACTTACCGAGTTCCACTAAATCTGACGACAATACTTCCTGGATGGCCAATGATCAACAAAGAGATATTCTTATGACTATAATTCATCATTTACAAACTTCAATTCAAGAACCATTTCAACTGCCAAAGTCTAAATAGTCATAAATACGATTTACAAGATTCAGTTACGAGACAAACAAATGTGTTACTTCTTACCGAAACTTGCATGACGCATGATAATCCGATTGAAATACCTAATTTTAATTGTATTGTTCAGTTCAAACGAGATACTGTTTCAAAAGGTGGGGTATCTATTTACCAAAATAAAGACGATATTACTAATATTATGACTCCGAATATTGAAATAAATATTGCACACGTTAGCGATGTTAATGTTAGGCGCTCAGTTGTTGGAGATATTTGTGCGTGCTTATGCAAACTTAGAAATGGCCTACAAATAGTTATGGTAGCAATTTACATTTCTCCGAATCCAAATTGGACGAGGTGGAGCATTTTATTCATCGCACTTTACTAGAGTACACTGAAGAAGGGTCGAAAATACTTGGTACAAATGGTAATAAATTTCCACTTATCTTGGCTGGCGATTTCAACATTAACTTCGCTGATAAAAAATCAAAGCGGTTGACAACTTTTCTATCAAAAACATTGAATTTGAAAATGAATAATGATCCACAAGAGTCCACAACAAAATATGGGACCACCATTGACGCGGTATTTTCTAGGTATTTAGAGGATATTAAGTCGCAAACTTATGTTTCTTATTTCAGTTATCATAAACCTATAGTTTCAATGATAAATATTCCTGAATAACCAACAGCTACTGTAAGATAATAAAACCCACATGTATTGTAAAATAATAAAAATATTTTAAACAATATTAACTTTTTATTTATTTAATAAAAGAAAAATTTGTTTTCTTATCGGTCACCACGCTCAAAAAGTGTAACTTGAATTAATATCAAAGAAAAAGAAATACTGCATAAATAAAATAAATAAATAATTATAATTGCATAAGTTGATACAAAATGCTATGCAATAGCTTTACCGCGGCAGTCCCCGAGTGCCACACGTCTTTTTTTTTTTTTTGACCCTGGGGGAATCCGTTATGGATCCCACTGCCGAGTGGATATGTCCGACTCCCACGGACTAAACCCCCTGGGGTGTTCCACCGCGCGCTTTGTGGACGGGGTTTCGGGAACGCGATTGTAGACTTCCGATACCCCGTCGGCGTTGCCATTACGAGCTCGACTTTTGTGGCTGGTGCAGCAGCCTACTCCGCTGAAGACGCCTCGGAACACTTGAGGGCCTTCCAGCTTGGAACCTCTTTAGGCGAGTGATGGAACTCCCGGCCCATCACCCGCAGGTTCCCGTTAAGGCGGCATCATTCGGGCTGCGTATGCCCTTAGACGCCGACCTGGCCTCCTACGGCAACCATAAAACAAACCTAATCTAACCTAACCTATCTATAGGATAAAGAAAAAGAAAAAGTTAACGGTTTCAGAGTTATGACTAAGTAATGATAATATGACTATCATTACATTATGACTTTCGATAATTATGCGAAAGAAAGGGATCCCACTTCTGCACATATGTATACTTAGGTGATTGAGGTACCTTTGCGTTGCTGATCCGTTATATTGTAGGTGCCTGGGGCCTAGTTAGGTAGACAGAACAATGTCTACCATAACATACCTCTTTGTTGGTTTTTTATCGGTATTTTTTCGTTAATGTCCGATAAAAGGTAGATAACAAGAGTTTCAATTCTATAATAAGCGCAATTTCACCCAAATCGGCCCTGGTATCAAGGTAATGATGATTTTCGAAAATACAACCCGCGACCTGTGTTTTCGGTAGATAGGTGAATACTTACTAAACAATTAATGAAATAAAATAGCTACCTATCAGACAAATACTTAATCAATGTGAGTTGAAGGCCAATAACTGAGACAGTCGGTCAGAGGAATCGCGAATTGCTCTGAAATGTTTCCTTACGACCGTTTTAAGTAGGTAGGTATACTCGTAGCATTACCTATATCATAAAAGACAATCTCCTGTACGTTTATCGGCTTGAAGATAACCGCATCCGTAAAACCAAAACAAAAGAGCGTTATTCTTATTTGCTCGTTTATATAATGCCAATTCTATGAATAGGTATATGCACAGAAAAGTAGAATACGTGGCAGATGTCCACAGAAAAACAACCTAATAAATATTGGGTTGGTGTTGGTGCAAAACGGGGTTGCCCCCGTTAGGTAAGCTAAGATTGAGCTCAACGCAGCAAAAACTTTCATGAGATCAAATATTCATACAATTTTGACATCTGTTGACTAACAAAAAGTATCGTCTTGTTTGATGTTTACAGGAAGTTGTTTTTTATTATCATATTTTAGGATAAGAATGGTTTTTAAGCCATTTCCGTTTGGCAAGCCATTTCCGTCAATAAAAGGCGGCAAATTAAAAAAAAATTTAGGCGCGATGGGTCGTGTTCCCATAGAATATTTGAATTTCGCGCCAATTAACGTTGACAGTAAGTCTTACACTGGTCTTGTCTTTTATTCCCAAATTCTTAAATTCACCCTGTCACGGACAGCCACCAAAAATTGTACCAAATCAACTCGTTAACATATAAGTAGTAAATGGGAGTGAGAAGTGTAATTTCCGATGTCGGCCGAGTTCTGTCGAATTATTAATTTATGGGTTCGCTCATTATTGCAATTATCATCACTGACACCTACATAATTAACGACCCTTAGAGCATTTTCAAATTGCCCGATCCGATATCGGATGTCGGATGGAAGTAAAATGTAAGACATATTGTGTGTATTTAGGTACTAAGAGGCCGTTATCGATTTTATCGAAAAAATGACAAATTGATAGATTTAGTCGATGACATTGTACACCTTTTGTTAACTTTTAGAAATAACAAGTACTGGTTTCTATTTGCACGTCTTGTTATCTTTCATTTTAATAAATAATAGTTTGGGTGCGTATGTGTAGGCATATTGTTTGTTGTAGTATGTGTGACCGCTGACCGCTAAAGACGGCGTCCCGCGTCCAGACTACGTGGATGTAGGATTCTACATTCGTTATCGGATGGGGGAATGTGTAAACGCTCTTATACTTATATAAATAAGAGCCGGTTCAATTCAAAGCCTGTTTCTGGACGAACAGTGAAGTCGTAATTCGTATTCACGTTATTCAGACAACTAAATGTGAATTGTCGGTCAATAACTGAAGTAAGTTTTCGTCTGTGGAGTCGCGAAAAGCTCTTAGATGTTTCCTTATGACCGTCTTGAGTATCTATATATTTAGTATGTATTTACATACATCACTGCGTTTATCGGCTTTTAGATAACCGCATCCGTGATAACCAAAACAAAAAACGTTGTTATTATATTTATCCGTTACTTTTAATTATTTAACGCAAACAAAAATCGTCGAATCAATGCTTCAATTTCAGTTTCAGCTATTGGACGGTTTACAAAAAATGCCTAATACTAAAGAGGTTTTATTTAGTCACCTACAAATTTGCGGGGTGAATATATAGGTCATCAAATTTTACTATGAGACCATCCCCGAAATCGCGAAAAAAAATTATTCTCCCATAGAAAATGTCAAGGTCAGAGCCAAAATGTATGAAACAAAACAGCTAATTTTTGATTTTGCGTTTGTGAAATTATACATTATGAATACATATTACTCTTAAATAGCAGCGTTTTACCTGAAATAAAACGCATATTAAAATACTTACCTCACTGGAAGCTTTATAATTGAGATAGCATATCTGTTTCCGTCGAATTATCACCAGTCTAGTGCTTTATTTGACTTCGTTTTCTGGCGACAGTGGCGACACCTGGCGGACCGCGCCATTTTTACACCAGGTAATAAAAGATGTCCGGTGAACGCTTTGTCATTGGCTCAATTTCACCAGGCAGAAATGAAATGAAAGCTTCCAGTGAGGTAAGTATTTTAATATGCGTTTTATTTCAGGTAAAACGCTGCTATTAAATTACTTGACCGTCACTGGAAGCTTTATAATTGAGACCTGTTTGTTATCGCCTGGTGTCGCCCCTTATTAGATTAATTTTAATGTAATATAGCGCCAATGTGATTGATTAGTATCTGAATTAATGATTAATTAAAATACTCAAATATCGATTTCAATTATTTTATTCTTTAAACATATAATTAATTGTACACTTAGTAATATCATTTAATGATTTATGTAGAGTTACTTACTATAATTTATTTATGTACTTATATTTTATATTGTACAATGTTGCCTGAATGATTAGGTACAATAATTACATCAGGCACAGTGCCTGAGAAATCAACTTTACTATATTATATAAATCAATTATCATAATACCTATACAGGATTAAACAACTTTGTAACATTTGTAGAAGAAGTACTTGTTCTTGCTACCTCTCTCCTATAAAATCGTTGGAACGTGTTAGCTGATTGCCAGTTGCCACGCGCCATAATGTCATCTAGGGAATGATTTTCCCACCAACTTTTTGAAGCTACAGCTGATCTAATACTACCTGGAGCAGCTGCTATGTTTGCTTCTTTAAATAAAGTTTTTATCCAATTTGCAATGACCGTCCGTGAGGCCGGTTTCGAACGACCCTTAAGTGTCATGAACAAATTAAATGATTTAGCAGTATTACGTCTGTCATTAAGAAGTGATATAGTTCGTTCTATCCAAAAAAGGGGATCTAGCTTACTATTACTGGTATTTGCTAATAGTTTCCAACCGGACTGCCTGTAATTACTAGAGTCTGTTTTTGAGCCGAACTGGGGCCAAAAAATGATACATTCATCTGATCTTATACACTTGTCATGGTCAATCGTAAGCAAGGTTAAATCGTGTATGCGCCTACCAGAGCAAAGAAGTAATAAAGTGGCCGTATGACGCGTTGTTTGGAAAGCATTGTTCTGATCTACTGTATAATCGGATAAAAAATTTATCAGTTGATCAACATCCCAAACTGGGGGTTTAGCCGTTTTAGGACATGTTAAGGAAATCGACTTAAGAATGTGTTTCACCAGAACATGTGAACTCAAACAACTTGATGTTTCAGTGTTACACAATGTAGAAACGACTGACTTGTGTAAAAGTATTGTATTATAAGATAATTTATTTATTAAATGTAAATCTGATAAAAACTGTGCTAGTTGAGCTCCTGTCGGATTTTTTGGGTTTATATTTTTTGTTTCTGCCCAAGAAATCCAACGTTGCCAAGCTGTTTTGTAAGTTCTTAAAGTCGATTTTCTCCATGAATTTTTAAGCAATGATAATTGATCTGAGCTCCATGACTCTAGGGCCTCAGACCACCCCCACACTTCCAAACCTCGAGAATCATTTCCTCGACTTGGGGAGGTGGTAGGCCTGTCGACGTGTCGACTAGATTCTTCCGCAGGTTCCTCAGAGTAAGTGGCGCCGCTAGCGCTCGGGCTTTGAGATCTGCCCGCCAGAACACTTTCTCCCAGCGAGGCACCACTACCAGAAATATCCCGGTCGATTGGTTCAAGTGAGACAGGACTTTGGGCATCAGAAAAGGTGGTGGGAACACCCACGCGAGTGGGTAGTTCCACGGAGAACTGAATGCGTCGTGGTACATCGCTTGTGGGTCTCTCAGGTCTCGGGATACATAATTGTGTACCACATGGGCTGTTGCCGAGGCGAATAGATCCACCACCGGTATTCCCCATTTCGCAAAAACTGTCTCTACGCAAGCCGGTAATAAGTGCCATTCCGGCGGTAGACGACGACGCGATAAGTGATCGGCTTGACAATTGTATTTGCCCGGTAGATAGTGTACGCTGAAGTGTATTTGATTTTGATCTAGAAGATCTAAAATCTGATGGGTTATGTTTACCAGGGCTAACGATTTCGATCCCCCTTCTTTCCTTAGATGGGCTACGGCCGTCCTGTTGTCGCATTGTATAAGCATCGAACTGTGATGCAACAGGTGAGCGTAACCTTGAAGAACATGAAGGATGGCTAACATTTCCTTCTGATTGCAATGAAGGTTCTGTTCTTCTCGTGACCAAGCTCCCGAAAGAGCTAGGTCGTTCAACTGCGCCCCCCAGGCTTGGTCCGATGCATCGGTTGTTAGAAAATTGGTGGGGGGAGGGCGATGTAAAACTGTTGATGCCTGGCAATTTTGTACCCACCAATTTAGTTCGATCGCCACACTTTGCGGTATCGGGAATGACGTGGTCGATGGGTCTGGCAGGGAGTTTAGAAACATTAGAAGTCGTCGATGATTGAGCCGACCCCTTGGAACGACAAAACTGGCGAAATTCAGAGACCCTACTATTCTCTGAGTGTTTTTCAAGGTCAGTTTTCCTTGAATAAGAACCTCTTCTAGTTTTCGACGTAATGAGGTTACTTTTTCTTTTGGTAAGGATTTTAAGTTGTCCCAAGTTCGCCAAAGTATCCCTAAGTAAACTATACTTTTTTGTGGATACAGAATTGATTTTTCGAAATTCACTTTCCATCCGAGACTTATAAGCGTTCGAATAGTTATTTTTACATGATCTTGTAATATGGCTGCATTTTGATTGACAATCAGAAAATCGTCCAGGTAAACAATAATTCTGACGTTCCATTGTTGCCGCAAGGTTTGAGCTACCCAATTTGTTAGTATTGAGAACGTTTTCGGAGATGTGCTTAGCCCGAACGGCAAGCACGTCACTTCTAGCAATTCTCCGTTGTAAACTAGGCGCAGGAAGCGTCTGTGTGCCTCGGCTACTTTCACGTGAAAATAAGCTTGGCATATATCGACCTTGCACATCCAGTCGTTTGGTTGGAGGAAGTCGGGAATCCGATGCATGTTTATGAGGTGAAACGGTTCGGCCAGTATATAGTTGTTTAGCGCTTTCAAGTTGAAAATTGGTCGAGCTGATCCGTCCGGTTTTGGCACAAGGAAAAGAGGAGAGATGAAGCTTGGTGACGGTTGTGCTACACTTAGAACACCTTGAGCTTTCATTTTGTGCACGATTGAAGTCATTTCCTTTGACACAGGAGTGTGAAAGGGGCCCGATTTTAAATTGGGATACACCAGAGGAGGTTTTGCAAGGAATGGTATGCGATACCCTCGGATTAACTTTAATGCTATTTCTGGTGCTCCCATTTTCTTCCATTGTGTGAGGAAGTGCGCTAATCGGCCTGCTTGAAACGGTTCCGAGTCATGGTTTCTGCCGTTTCTGGGTACCTTTGTACCCTCTACCGGCATTTCCTCGACCTCTGGTACCTCCACGATCGGGCCGCGAGCCTCGATTCTGAAACGACCCTCTTCCACTTGTGTGGTAAGCGGGATGATTATTTGAAGGTTGAGTTACCCATGGGTAATTCGGTTGTTGACAATTTTGACAATGACATACACCCCGCGAGGGTGCGTTGTTACAGGTTTGCATATGCATATTTTGCGAGGGAAAGTACCCTGGGCTCGCATTGCACTGAATTCCACGCGATGGAATTGTAGATTTTCGTATGCCTTGCCCCCGCGAGGGGCGGCTATTAGGCTGATTTGCCTTGCTTAAAGCATTTTGTTTAAGAGGCCAAAAAGTTTTTCGAACACCTCCAGCCTTTTCAAGAGCCGATGTAAAAGTATCAGCATCAAAAATATTAGATGTGGAAGGGGGGATTTTGTTTACTAATGCCTTGATAAGTGGTTCTTTAATTTGGCTTGTAATGGCCTCTCTGCGCATTTCAATAGCTTCGGCGCGGTGACCACAAACTAATTGTAAAAGATCAGACGAAATTTTTTGTAAATCGCCTTTTTGGAAAAGCTCATCAACTTTACAATTTAATTCGTCATAAGAAAAATTCATACTTTTAGCCCACGACAAAAGACTACGAATACTATCTTGAATCGCCTGTTTTTGTTTCAAAATGCAGTAGGTAATAGCTGCATATGATTTATCAGCATAAGCTAGATGGCGTAAGGTATCATACATTTTTACCTCTTCGTTTGTTTCCAGGTCTACGAAACCTGGAGTATGATTGTAAAGTTTTTGGGTCTCAGAGTACCTAACCTCAGACCATGCTGCGCTTCCCAAGCGCTGAACGTCAAGAAGCATTTTCAGAAAATTTTCTGGAGTCTTAGGTACCGATGGTTCCTTTAATTTCGTTTCAATATCAAAAGTGAACGGCAAATTCAAATTTGCATCTTGACTCTCAGCGTCGGGGCACGGAGCATCATTCACATTATTAACTTCATATAGTTCACCGCTAACCTCTGACAGAATTGACTCGTTATCAGGGAAGGCAACATTTGAATTTTCTAGGCAACGATTATTTTCAAAAAAATTAGTATCGTGGCTAATAGTGTTGTCATTGCCAGCTGCAATATGTTTGCGAAGCTCACCCATTTCCTTGAATAATTTATCCATTAAGCGCGCGGAGCGCCGAGATCGCTTACTTTTCTTATGACGGTGGCGGCGCGAACGCTTGTGTTGCTGCTTGAGCTGCTGCTGGATGAACTTCTACTCCTAGCTCGTTTGTGCGACATTGCTCTCGATTGTATAATTTCTTACAAAAAAAATACAATCGGATAGAAACATCTGCAAATAAAACACTATAACATACTGGTTATTTATTTGGCACAATAATTTAATATGTAGGTAGTGGTCAGAACAGAAAAACTGTTAAATATATGACCACATACTTATTGTGCAAATATTAGAAATCAGGTACTTACGTGATCACTTTTTTATATTTAAAAACACTAATTTATTATACAACGTATCGATTTTAGTAATCACGCATAACGATTTTATCTTTAAATTGTAACGGTCGCAGGGTCAGTGAGCCTGACTCGCTGCGCACTTGTTGCTTCGACGGGAAACTGAACGCCAATTACAAAGCGTTCACCGGACATCTTTTATTACCTGGTGTAAAAATGGCGCGGTCCGCCAGGTGTCGCCACTGTCGCCAGAAAACGAAGTCAAATAAAGCACTAGACTGGTGATAATTCGACGGAAACAGATATGCTATCTCAATTATAAAGCTTCCAGTGACGGTCAAGTAATTTAATAAGTACCTTCTAAAAGTATTATTGAAAACGGGGTATTACCATGTATTTTGAGTTCCCGATATTTTGGCACATGCCACAGCAACTTGCCACTTATCTCATAGCCGCCAGACGGACACCGTTATCGCATACACGGTCAATATTCAGCGAGGCAATGCCGCCAGTATTTTTGGCACTTTTGAGCTGGGTGAAAATTAAAGTGGGGGGTAGGATTCTATTTGTTTACTGTTTTTTATTATATAGGATTATAGATACTAGGTAGGCTGTTGACGAAACGTGTTGTGGATATACATTTTGTAGGACAGGTGCATAATACGATGATGAAGCGTGTTGTGGATGGCTTTTGCTTGTTTACGTATACCTATACTTATATTGACGAAACCTGCGTCGTGGATCTTGCCTCTGTCTTGATATGATGTTAAATTATGTTTTTAATAAATTGAATTGAATTGATTATAACTATTTCTTTACTTATTAATGGGGTAAAATTCCTACCTAAGGATATTTTAATTGTTTTTTTAAAGGCCACATCTTCTATAGTCTTCCAATAAAGATATTAAAATATCGGTACTTTTAAAGCACCTACTTTATGACTAAATGAAAAGTCGAGTACCTAACGACAGTAATTGCTTTTTACCTTTTATTTACAATTTCTTAAACTCGAAAGAGTTCTGTAACGGATAGTAGGTACATGTCCATAATTTACTAAATAAGTGACTGGTAAAACGCGTGCATAATTTTAAAATGTCCAAATTGTACCAAATCATGTCGTTAACATGTAAAAGGGAGTGAAAAGTATAATTTCCGATGTCGACCGAGTTGTGTCGAAGTGCTGATTTATTCGCTCGGTCATTATTATTATTACTGAAGCCTATATAAGTAGGTAATTAAGAACCCTTCTTATGGGTTCGAAGCTTCATATATAAACATATATCAGTGCGTCATCGTCACGCTTACAAAATGCACTTACCTTACCTAAACTAATATGGAAATCATAGTATCGTTTACTTTTTTAAATACAGTGTAGGCACACACACACCTAAACACATTTTAATATTCGGTTTAAAGAATCTTTATTGTCTAAGAAATTGCAGAAATTTCACTTAAAGACAACTTATAAATAGCTAACTTAAAAAAAACAATACAAGTTACGCAATAAACAAGCACTTATTATGACAATGTTTAACAAATATTAAAATATATAACCGGTCAAATAAGTTTGTCAGTAGAAAAACGCGCGAGTTTCAAATTGTCTATGGGACGATAACCGTTCGCGCCTACATTACTTAGCCGCTTTTGTCTACTGACGGAAATAGCTTATGACAGACTCTAAATACTTAAGTACTTTAAAAGAGTAGTTCATACCAGAGATTGCAATAGGTGGGTACAGTCACCATCAGATGTATCGATGCGGCCAAAGTGCCCACAAATATCTGAACACGCCTCTATTGTATAGGCGCTAGAGTGTATGTTCAGATATTTTTGAGCACCTCACAGCCGCTTCGATATATCTGATGACGACTGTACCTACTTAATTATTTGTCTGTGTAAGCGATTACATATTCTTATTTTCGTTATGTTATGCGTTAACGATAAGGAGTTATGAAATATAATAATTGGAATGTTAATCAATCAATTTTGATGGTATAATCGTAATCAGATAAAATTATTTTATTTATAGTTTTAATTCATCATAATAATCATTAAGATAATCGTGTCTGTCGGGAAATTCTGACGTACACGTACATATCTACTTACTTAAGCTCAGATAATGTAATCCTCAATGAAAAGACTCACTATACAAAACAGCTCAAAATATCATTAAAATCATCTATGACCATGATCACAATTGGGCGAATCAAATTTTTGACCGAGACAAATCCCAAAACTTTAAAACATCGATTTAAAATTTCACCTTTAAATAATGGCTTTACTATATTTCAACATATGGTGTGTGTTAAAACATTCAAGGCTCCAACTGGTAAACCTTATAAACAGAAACTAGGAATGTATATTAGAAGCCCGATGTCTTGGTAACTCCAGAGACATTTTGAGTAACGCAAGTGACACTTAAAACTGGTCAGTCAAAAGGTTGATTCGTCCAATTAGCCTTAAGACGGATAGAGACCGTCTAAAAGCTCCAATATTAGGTATGTTTTCTAAGACAGTAGTAAACACCAAATTAAATATTGGTTAGTAGATCTTTCCCAGAAGTCAGAATAAAAAAAACATTTGCATAGTATTGTATGAATATTCCTAAGAACACTACTTAAACAAGGGCGCCGGGCCTCGCGCACCGCGCTTCTTGTGAAGTTGATTTTGAACTCACTGGCAGTCATTATCGACGAATAAGAATAGTAGAAAAAAGTCACATTTCAATAGTAATTTGCCATTTATGGTGGCGCTAACACACTTTAGGTATAGCTTGCTAAGTTGGTGCAAACTTGCAGAATTAGCTACATTACATACAGAAGGACTACATCGTTACATTCGGAGTGCCTTTGGTCATTTTATGGTTTTAATAATTAACTATTAGGTAGGTAAATCTTAACTTTACATCAAGCACATTTACATGAGCAGCATCATCATCATCTTCCTCGCGTTGTCAGTATTTTGCCACGTCTTATCAGCCTGCTAGGCAACTAATCCCAAGAATTGGCGTATTAGGCACTAATGTTTACGAAAGCAACTGCGATCTGATTTTCCAACCCAGAGGGTAAATTAGGCCATATTGGGATTAGTTCGGTTTCCTCACGATGTTTTCCTTCACCGAAAAGAGACTGGTACCTAAATGATTTCGATATTTCGTACATAAGTTCCGAGAAACTCATTGGTACGAGCCGGGGTTTGAACCCGCGACCTCCGGATTATAAGTCGCACGCTCTTACCAATAGCTAGATATTATTAAAGATTAAAACTTACCCCGATGTTTGCCGTGGGTGCCGTGGGGATGACATCGGGCACGATCTTGCTCGACTCGAAAGCGCGCGCTACCAGAGACATGGTTATCTAAAACCGAATTAAAACAAATGAAGCTCAAGACAAATAAGAAATGAAACTAAAGAGAACCATAATTTATCAATCATATTTGAATTATAATTTAATTTTTTCTTCATTACTTTACATTAATTCAAAATTAGCTGTAAATTAATTAAAATCTACTGTTTCCGGACAATATTATGTTATAAATAATTATAAAGAATAATAATAATATACATACTTAAAAGATAAAGCCGCTTAGGTGACTGTGTAACCAAAACAACATTCGTATTGGAAAAGCGTAGACTGTAAACATTGCCTAAATAGTAAATTGGAATAAAAGAATCTTTACTTTTCTAAGACGATCTTTCTCGCAGAATGTACTATTTATATGTGTGTAATGAATTATTCGGACTTTTAGTTGATTTTTGACTAATTACTTGGTTTGTTTGTTTGCTTCCTTGAGAATGAATGCTGCCGACAAACCATGACTGTCTCTTTAGCTAACTTTAACTTTTTTAGCTGTAACTTTAGTTAGTAAAAAAATTATTAACTCAATCTACTCTAGTATATATAAACTGCTATTATATTGCACACTACTGTAGGTTAAAAACTCAATAGTACCGGGTCACGGTACAAAATAATTTTAAATCTAGCAAGAACGATTAGCAATCAGCTCTATTCGTTAAGAGTCCTTATTCCTACAGACGAGCGTATTTTGTAAAATGCTTCCTTTTTCATTCAAGATTACGACGTAACTATTAGTATTTATTCAAAAACTGGTAACGTACTTATATAATCGTTTCCTAAACTAGCGGCTCCAACAGTTCAAATTTTCATTTTCTCTTTTAAACCTCTTTTTTAATGAGTTTTTTTGGAAGTCTTTTCCAAATTTTGCAGTGAGATATGGCGTTTCGGTTCTCAATTTTGCTGTAAACAAGAATCATTTGGTACATGAATGACTACAATTTGATTCAACATATCTCGTACGAGGGGCTGGAATGATTAACAATCGAAGATTCATTTGAAAAAACTGATAAAATACCTTCCGAGTTTTCTTCATTTTTTGGCGAAAACAGGGTTTTATTGTATTTTTTTTCCGCAAATTGTACGCATATTTTGCTTTAAAAATAATATTATAGCAAACTGTAACTTTATGTTAACCTATAAAAAAAAAATCATAACTATGGGACCTACATTGCCGTAAATTTATATTTTTTTAAAACACGTATAAATCACGCAGCAGCGACGCCCCGCTCTCAGTCCGCGCGGAGCGCGCTTAGAGGACGGACCTGTGCTCGATTGTCAGGCATTCGTTGCGATCGTAATCAGCTACGGAGTTCCGAGAAGTGCTATATACTGCGATTAGAAAATCTTAATAAAAGTTCATTTTTTACACTATGCTTAACAGACTCTCGCTTATTGATGGATTTTCAGTGGTCCTTTTTTTTATACTACGTCGGTGGCAAACAAGCTTACGGCCCGCCTGATGGTAAGCAGTATCCGTAGCCTATGTACGCCTGCAACTCCAGAGGAGTTACATGCGCGTTGCCGACTCTAACCCCCTCCCGCCCCTCGTTGAGCTCTGGCAACCTTACTCACCGGCAGGAACACAACACTATGAGTAGGGTCTAGTGTTATTTGGCTGCGATTTTCTGAAAAACGCATTTTTACTTGAAATTACGTTAGGGTTTGCATTTGCATTATTAATTTTGTCCCGGATGAAGTCCAAGTTCTCATGATGGAGTCAGGAGTTGGTCACCATAACTCCTAATCTACTCATTATAATCCCATCGTGTTTGGGCTCAAAAGATTTGCCCTGACGAACACCATCGATCTAGATGAGGTCCAGGGTCTCATGATGGAGTCAGGAGTTGGTCACCAGGACTCTTAATCTACTTATCATAACGCCATCGTGTTTGGGCTCAATAGATTTGCCCTGACGAGCACCATCAATCTAGATAAAGTCCAGGGTCTCATGATGGAGTCAGGAGTTGGTCACTAGAACTCCTAATCTACTCATTATAATTCCATCATGTTTGGGCTCAAAAGATTTGCCCTGACGAGCACCATAGATCTAGATGAGGCCCAGGGTCTCATGATGGAGTCAGGAGTTGGTCACCAGAACTCCTAATCTACTCATCATAACCTCATCGTGTTTGGGCTCAATAGAGTTGCCCTGACGAGCACCATCAATCTAGATGAGGTCCAGGGTCTCATGATTGAGTCAGGAGTTGGTCATTAGAACTCCTAATCTACTCATCATAACTCCATCGTGTTTGGGCTCAATAGATTTGCCCTGACGAACACCATCGATCTAGATGAGGTCCAGGGTCTTATGATTGAGTCAGGAGTTGGTCATTAAAACTCCTAATCTACTCATCATAACTCCATCGTGTTTGGGCTCAATAGATTTGCCCTGACGAACACCATCGATCTAGATGTGGTCCAGGGTCTTATGATGGAGTCAGGAGTTGGTCATTAGAACTCCTAATCTACTCATCATAACTCCATCGTGTTTGGGCTCAATAGATTTGCCCTGATGAACACCATCGATCTAGATGAGGTCCAGGGTCTCATGATGGAGTCAGAAGTTGGTCACCAGAACTCCTAAACTACTCATCATAACCTCATCGTGTTTGGGCTCAATAGATTTGCCCTGACGAGCATCATCAATCTAGATAAAGTCCAGGGTCTCATGATGGAGTCAGGAGTTGGTCACTAGAATACCTAATCTACTCATTATAATTCCAACGTGTTTGGGCTCATGAGATTTGCCATGACGAGCACCATCGACCTAGATGAGGTCCAGGGTCTCATGATGGAGTCAGGAGTTGGTCACCAGAACTCCTAATCTACTCGTCATAACTCCATCGTGTTTGGGCTCAATAGAGTTGCCCTGACGAGCACCATCAATCTAGATCAGGTCCAGGGTCTCATGATGGACTCAGGAGTTGGTCACCAGAACTTCTAGTCTATTCATCATAACTCCATCGTGTTTGGGCTCAAAAGATTTGCCCTGACGAGTACCATCGATCTAGATTAAGTCGAGGGTCTCATGATGGACTCAGGAGTTGGTCACCAGAACTCCTAATCTATTCATCATAATGGTAATTTGATGGTGCTTGTCCTGACTCCATCATGAGCCCCTGGACTTCGTCTAGATCCATGGTACTCGTCAGGGCAAATCTTTTGAGCCCAAACACGATGGAATTATAATGAGTAGATTAGGAGTTCTAGTGACCAACTCCTGACTCCATCATGAGACCCTGAACATCATCTAGATTGATGGTGCTCGTGAGGGCAAATCTATTGAGCCCAAACACGATGGAGTTATGATGAGTAGATTAGGAATTATGGTGACCAACTCCTGACTCCATCATGAGACCCTGGACTTCATCTAGATCGATGTTACTCGTCAGGGCAAATCTTTTGAGCCCAAACACGATGGAATTATAATGAGTAGATTAGGAGTTCTGGTGACCAACTCCTGACTCCATCATGAGACCCTGGACTTCATTTAGATCGATGGTACTCGTCAGGGCAAATCTATTGAGCCCAAATACGATGGAATTATAATGAGTAGATTAGGAGTTCTAGTGACCTACTCCTGACTCCATCATGAGACCCTGGACTTCATCTAGATTGATGGTGCTCATCAGGGTAAATCTATTGAGCCCAAACTCGATGGAGTTATGATGAGTAGATTAGGAGTTCTGGGGAGTTCTGGTGACCAACTCCTGACTCCGTCATGAGACCCTGGACCTCATCTAGATCGATGGTGTTCGTCAGGGCAAATATTTTGAGCCCAAGCACGATGGAATTATAATGAGTAGATTAGGAGTTCTGGTGACCAACTCCTGACTTCGTCATAAGAACCTGGATGGACTTCATTCGGGTCATAAATAATAATACAAACCCTAACGTGATTTCAAATAACACTGAAACTCTATAGCACTAATGTGCGCAAACGATTGGCATCTTGACTAGGCAGCATGGGTGCGTAGCCACCATGCCAATCGATACGACAACGAAACACTATCTGTCTCTCTCTCCTACTAATATGCACAAACGATTGGCATCTTGGCTGGGCAGCATGGGTGCGTAGACAACATGCCAAACGTTTACGATACGACAAGGAAACACCATCTGTCTCTCTATCGCACTAATATACGCTATCGATTGGCTTCTTGGCTAGGTATCATGGGTGCGTAGCCAACATGCCAATCGTTTACGATACGACAACGAAACACTACTGTCTCTCTATCGCACTAATATACGCAAACGATTGGTATTTTGGCTAGGCACCAAGCAAGTGTGTGGCCAACATGCCAATCGTTTACGATACGACAACGATACTACTTTATTTACTTTATTTATACCTGGAGTCATTTACTAACTTCTTCATTTTCCATTGGTGTGAAAGAGACAGAATAAAGAGCAAGGGTTATAGTACACTCTGTAGTCTGTACACTTAGTAGTAGTGTACATAAAAAAAACTACTGTGCATATAAAATAAAATAAAGAGTGCCCATATGATATCATATAACACTAAAATTAATGTTGCTTGAAATTATATTGAAAACTATCAAGATTATTCTAGTCTGCATTGAAACGCGCGTCGCGTTGCCGGCGCTCGCGTACCGAGCGCCAACGCCATCTATCGAGCGTTATTTCGTGAAATCGGACAACGCTCCAAGGATTAAGGGCTCTTAATTTCCTATTTAATGAAGAAAAAAAACAGAAAGTTATGTTACATATTCACAGGGTTCAATGTAAAAAAAAAAAGAAATATAATTCCATATTATTAATAAAGGGTTCACATTTTGCTAGACAGCACCGCATATTTATTTTAAAGCCATAATCATATGACTTGTGTACCTGCGATACCATCTCTTCAAATCAAATTTTCAATATCTTCATTCCCACAATGAACTAAGGACAACAATTTTTAAAGGTTTTTAAAAAACGAAATTATTTATTTTTACTATTGGCCCCTTTTATCCGCGATATGTAATTTTTCAACGTTTTATTTCACTAAAGAAACAAACTTACCTGTTTTTCGTGCGACGTCTTGAACAACACTGAACTCTGATAAACCGTGTATTGGTTGATAACATACACATTCACACGCGAATGCCTACGTCCTCATAGGTGCGGTATTTGCATACATACATGTTAATATTGTGTACGATTAGGCTATTTTATCGGATCATAAAAAGTAAAGTAAACGTACATTACGTAATATTGTAAATTAAGTAACAAAACATATAAATTCACTGTCTCGATCGAGGCTCAAACCCAACCACCAACCAACCAACCAACCAAATAATCGCTATCAATGATACTTAATTTAAAATACGCAAATCGATTTGCAAGACCAAAGTGGTCCCATAAGTGATCCGTAAACAAAGTTTTCTACGATCGCAGACGACATCGGCACCGCCGTCGGGCCCGAGCAAGATCATTTTCCATTATAATTGCGTTTTCATTAGCATTCTTCTAACGAAATACTGAACAGATATTGATGCGATTTCATATAATGCTACGTGTAACTTCACTTTTAGATGATTTTATTGTAGGTACCTAATATATCCTATCCACTACCTATCTATCTGAAGAATTAAAAGCACATGAAGATTCAAGCTTTCGTGTAAAGATAGTTTAAAATCGCGTAGCTAATAAATAAATTACTTGAGTTTCACATGAACGAACTCTTACTTAATGTAATTAATTCATTGAATATTAATTGTTGTGAATTTCCGAAACACTTTTAGCCCAATTTGAAATTAAGATTATGTGACTACGAATTTGCATTCTATTTATTTCGTTCGTTATAATATATCTAATTCCAGTAATTACCTTCATACTAAAACAATTAAATTGGATTATAAGTCCAAAAGTCCTTTGAAAATAAACATGAAATTTGATGTTATTGTAAACACCCCTATAATGGAATAGGCACCAGTAATAGGATGGTATAGACAAATCCTGTAAAACAAGTATTTACCATCAGTTTTTAATCGCTGGCAACATTTTACCATAAACAAGAGCCAAAGAGCCGCTTAAGTATGATTTTTCATTGATATTTATTAGTTTGAAAATTTATGGTGCCATATATCCCATGACTGGGGCAAGAAACCATAGTTTTAATTGGTTAATAATATTGAAACCAGTTGCAGTAGCTTTTATTAAATACATAGAAAACATAAAGGATTGGAAAGGAGCATGAAAAAAGGAACGATTGTGATAGCTACGCTCCAAATATTTGGTTAGTACCTGGGAAATAAAAATTATATAAGAAACAAAACTCAGAAGGAAATTAACAAAACACTTTTATTGCTTCAAACAGCTAGTCTAAGAAAATAGTACTACAATTAATTAACAATTCAAATACAATAAAATGAAAACATGAAGAATAATGCACACTTACGAAAATAGATTTAATATTTTATTTATAATTCTAGAATTCATTATGAATAGTAATTATTATGACTTTTTACTTATAATAAAAGCTCCTATATTACATTCAGTGCCATCACAGTCATGCATAAGTGAATTCATCCATAGGCTATGTCAACAATCAGTAAGTAAAAAGCGAAATTTAACCGTTATGCCCTACATTAATTCGCTGGGCAAAGATATTATTTAAATAACTATCGAAGACCGAACGTGTTTTGTTTTGGAGACCATTTGGTTGCAGGATCTGCCCAGTGGATAATTGTGCCGCTCTTGAGAATGTCTCGTGCAAGAACATTCCCCATACAAAACGAAGAACTTTGTTGAGAACAGCACAGCCTACTTTGTTTAAAAAACCTGACGTTCCCGTGAGGTAATTTATAAATGACCACCCAGAATGCCAACGTTTATCACGTGGTAAATTTACCCTTTCTTTAATATGTTTTATTATTTGTCAACATTAGAATATAGTAGCTTTTTCTACGCGCGATAAACACCTCAATAACTCGCCGTTCGAATTTCAAAAATATTAATTCACTTCACGGATAATGCCATTGAAAACAGACATTACATACAAAGTAATAAAATTTAAAATACAAATCAAGCTTCCAAACCAAGTATTTGCACCAAAAAAAATTTAAAAGCAAGCATCGACTAGGATTCACACAAAATAAGAAACCAATTCACATTGAAAAATACTTAATATTATGGCTACTTATCATAAATATTCTTATTGAATACATAAATAACAATCCATTTTCATTATTTTGTCCGAAATTGTCCGACTGCAATCTCTCTCACAAAGATTGGTGGCATTTCTGTTCATCACGATGTGGCGCCGCTTACACGGCAGTTTTTGCTCAAATATTCGTGTAGCATACTTTTCTTAGTGTAGAAAACAACAGAGATGTGGAGACGTCTTTAAACAAATACCACAAAGTGGGCTCGGACGTTTATGACACCACATGACCTGGTAACCACTACATCTACTATCAGGCACTACATCCAAATTCATTCATTTACTATATAAATCTTCTTGACCACTTTTAGACTTTATTTTGCTAGTAGTTATAGGTATAATGTATAAGCACTTCGTGTTTGTAAGACACTATGAGGTATTATTGCTCTGTGATCTTTTTAAATTATGGATTTTTAGGTTTTGAAACGCAAATACGCTTGTAATATCCTAATATTTTAGAGCCACCACAACATGGCCAATAATGTCTCTTCTCATACACGATCTGATCATATTTTAACTTTATGCATGTAAAATAAAACAATATCATATAATAAAAGTAAAGAAATAACGATATAAAGCGGTGCAAAGTAGCTAAGTAACTAAGGAGCAATGTACAATAGAAAGAAAAAATATTTTACATGGATAATAAATAATTAAGATCTAAAACACACACAAAATTTTGACTAAATAACTAACCTTTTAAAAGTTCTATTTGCGGAGATAAACTTTATACAATTGTATTTACACAAAAATCCCGGCCTAGCCTTGTCTTAAAATAAAACTAAAATAAGAATGATACAACTATAAACTAAACCACTTGGACTGTGGCAAAAGCACTGAATGTAACTTTCTTTGGTGGTTCAGCACTACAGGTCCTCACTACGGACCTTTTTGAGCCATCGTGGCCGTCTCTAGTCTTCAGTACTGGCTTCAAATTAGCCACATCATTATGTGACTGGGCTTTAAACCTTCCAATAGTATTGCTGGGACTGCCTAGGTCTCTTAGCTTGTTGGTTAAGCCCGTGATCCGATGTGATATGTTGGAATAGTTAGTTTTCTTCGGCTCGGTTTTGTTCTTCTCGTTTAACTTCATGGGTAAGTCGAGGTTTTGCAGTGACGCGTATTTACGATGATCTGTGGTTAGGTTGATGTTTCTTTTGATTTCGGTGGTTGGTCTAGGGAGCCTGGGTGGTCGTTGGAGAAAGTTGTTGGGCCTGAAGGGTAGAGGGGTGAGTTTAGGCTTGGGATCGCTGGCCAGCCGGTAGTATTGGGGCACGGGGTCGATCCTGGGGGGTTTCCGGAGGGTGAGCGCCATGGCCATCTTCGTGGGGCGGGCGAGGCTGTCGAACGCGGTGGTGGAGAACTGCGAGCGGCTGCTCCTCCATTCTTCGCGGTCTGATTCGTACCCAGTCGCCACTGTAACATAGAGAAGTCACAATCAGTGATGCATTTTAACGGCCTCCTAGGATAGTCGGTAGTGACCCTGCATGAAGCAGGAGGTCCCCGGTTCGATCCCGGTAGGCAAGGGCATTTATCTGTATGTTCGTTTCTAATATTTGTTCCTGAGTTATAGGATATATAGGATAGGATAGTATCTATGTATCTAAGTATGTATTTCTATATATAAGTATTTATTTATCATCATCCATAGTAGTATCTCCTTAGTAGGTACAAGTTTTGCTATGTTTGGGGCTCTGTCGTTATGTGTAAGATTGTGTGGGGGTTATTTGGGAATATTTATTTATTTAGGAAGAGTCCGTCTAATCTAGCTTTGCACCGACATAGAAAGTGACAGAGTGTGGAAGAGTCCCCGTGTGGAATAAACGTCAAATTCTTATAACATTTCACTTTGTCGCTGCCATGTCGTTTTCTATCTAAGATGGTTTCCGAGTCTTCGGACTGATGTACGGTAGAAGATTTTTTTCCTGGCCGAAGTTTTCGATCAGAGGTAGAAAAATTAAAAATTATTGCGTGTACCTAACGAACACACAATGTTATCTCACCGAAAACAATATGGCAGATTAAACAAGAAGAATTACCATAACAATGTATTGTTCCACTTTGTATCGCGTGACTTGAGGTCAAGTTTACATTTCAGTCTCAGAGGTCAATATATTTTTAATGAACCAATTATAATGCAATGAAGTAGTTACGACCAAGTAAATATATCTTATTTTTGGTCCAGTCAATCCAGCTTGAGGTACAACGTCGGCAATGCCGCTTGTATTTTTGTCAATATTGGTTGAGAGGTGGCATGGGGCATAGGTTTTTACTTATACCGGGTATTTCCTGTATCAGGAGCAATGAATTAAACTGTAGGCTGTACTCCTCAAACTCACCAGCATTTGTTTAGCAACTTTTAAAAATAATGTATGTTTTAATTTTTATTACACATTGAAGTTAATTCTAAGACGTAATGTATTGCGAATTTTGTTACGTTTAACGCGTGATAAGCAATATCAAATCAAACACACTGATGTCAGCGTACATTGAAAATAATATGAATTTGTATGAAAAAGATTAAAACTAAAGATTACATAATTTTTAAAAGTTATTAATCAAAAGTTATATCGTTTTAGGAGTACAATATATGGTTTAATTATTTGCGTGTGACAGGAAACACCCGGTATATAAGTAGGTATTTCTGGGCTCCATTTAATCATTTTATACGCACACGGTGGGAGTTTAGATTACAGATATTATATGTAAGTAGATAAATAAGGTCAGGTGGGGCATCCAATATTCTTATCATTACCAAAATTTAATTTAAGTGAGAATGTCAATATTGTGTAATATCAGTCAAGTCATGTTTATTTGACCAAGTTATCTTATTACTATTTATAAGTTATCGAGTTTACTCAATATCGAATTTTAGCGAAACTTGCCAATAATATTTGCATTTAAATAAATGTCACAAATATCCCTGAAATTAAATTTCAAAAGCTGTCATGTTGTCAACCTTGTAATAATTTACTACAAGTTACTTTTTAACTTGAACCTGAAAAATAGGTATTTGTTTTTTTTTATGTTACCTATAGGTACCTTTCAAAATGTGTCGTGCCTCTTAAAATGTATTTACCTAAGTGTAAACGCCAGTCCAGGCGGGTCTATTTTTTCCAACTTATATCATCATCATCTTGCTCGCGTTATCCCGGCATTTTGCCACGGCTCATGGGAGCCTGGGGTCCGCTTGACAACTAATCCTTAGAATTTTCGTAGGCACTAGTTTTTACGAAAGCGACTGCCATCTGACCTTCCAACCCAGAGGGTAAATTAGGCCTTTTTGGGATTAGTCCGGTTATCTCACGATGTTTTCCTTCACCGAAAAGTGACTGGTGTATAACAAATGATATTTCGTACGTACCGTCCCGAAAATCTCATTGGTACGAGCCGGGGTTTGAACCAGCGACCTCTGGATTGCAATCGCACGCTCTTACTGCTAGGCCACCAGCGCTTCTGATTAAATTGTCAATTCAATTGTGCGGTGTGGACGCAAAAATGAAATCAGCTCGTTGATCACACTTGATTCGATTGTAAGATTATAAATTATAACCCTGATCGGTAATGTGATGTGATGTGATCATCAGGAGCTGCGAATGCAAAATGCCAGTTTTAGACGCTGATTGGGGCAATTTTTTTACTTCGAGCCATTAACCATAAACCTAAAATTGGTGATTAAATTTTGTACGCGTGGACGCTAGATGAATGAGATCGATGCCAATTTAATTTTCGAAGTACCTAACCCCAGTGAACATTAAATATAGGTAGCCATATGTTTACGTGCCTACCTAGCCGTCGGTAATATACTCATAACAATAACTGATTATATGATCATCATGCTTCACTCTTTTCAAATCTCTCAGGTCTATCTCTCTATGTTATCCATTGAATTAAAGCCTTTCATTTCAATGCCTATAATTTTGTTGCGTTCGTATAATTGCAAAATTGCTAAAACTGTGTTACTTATATTACATTTCTGCAATAACATAGAAATTATATAGCAAGATTGCATTAATCGGATGTGCCAATTTCTAGGGTCTTTGTACGAAAATGTCAATAATAACAATACTGTAAGCTGATTGAAATCAATTCTGCCGAAACAGTTTTTTGATTCGAATACAGTCCCACGAAGCTTACTTAAGCACACTCACGTCTGAAAACATCGACACGATAGAAGTGCCGAAAATATGTATACACGACCTTATGGCCTATTAGGGTAGTGTATACATATTTTTGGCACTTTGTCCGTATCGAGACTTTCAGACGTGACCGTACCAGAATCGAAAAAAAATGTTCAGAGTAAAATGTAATTAAACAGTAGATACTAAAATATAAAATAAAACCAGTGTAGATCAGGCTCTATAGGACGTGTCATCCACGATGACGCGCAAATTTGTCAAATCTAATCTTTAATAGCACGGCAATACAAGTCAAGGCATGCGTCTTCGTGAATGATACGATATCTGGATCGGGCGGCTGTCCGCCCATATAATTGCCATTTGTAATTGCCAAGACAAAAGCAATTTTGATTTGTTAAAATAAAGATACAAATAAGAATGAAATGAGAAATCTTTTTATAAGCCTCTGGGTAGCTATTAGAATAGAACTTATACATAAATATAGTATATGAGTACGTAAGTAGACGTGAAACAGACCTCTGGAGAAACTGTCATTCTTTGTAAATTAAATTTAAACTAAGGTATCACAATGAATGTCTCATAAATAGAAGTTAATAGTTTATCTCCAAGAAGATATCATATTCATCATAATTATAGGTTTAGTGACATTTAATTGGCATTGCATTGGCGTGTAATGAATAGCTTTATGATAGTAAATCGACACGGCATTGCCGTCGGCAAGTTTTTGCAAACCTGTTTATTGCTAGAAAGATGATACCTAAATACAAGGAAGTGTTATAAGGATAACCGAAAATAGTAGACAAACTAAACTTAAGGTCAAAGGAAGCACTTAAATAAAGGTTAAATGAAAGATTTATATGTATAGTCTCGCCAACCATATTCATCACTTAAAAATGGCATAAAAAAGTGTGATTATATTTTAATGTGAAACAATAAGACGAAGCGCCCGATGGAAAGTGGTCACCTTCGCCCATCTGCATAACCAACATCAATTCTGCATAAAAATCGTAAAAGAAGATAGATATTAGCCCACGTGTCCACGATAATTTATTCTCCCCGCTTCTATAAATGAATGCTAAAGGATGCCCCAAAATAAAGGTATGTATTTCGCAGAATGTAGCCAATCAACGACTCGGATTAATGTAATCAGTATACATGTATCCAACGAAAACTCCTCTCTGCTCCTGTGGACCACTAATGTCAAAAAGAAGTACCTAAGTACTTAGGGCGGCACGTATTGCAACCCTATGAGGTACAGAACATTAACGCCCAAAGAATCTGGAATTTCCTGGATTCAACGGGCATTAGTAATGAAATTTAAAGGGTTGTCACAATAGATCACTGCCTGGTCGGCATGGCACTCAAAGGCTCACAAACTCCAATAATAAATAAATAACCAACGAAAATATAAACTTTACCAACTTTATACAAAATCCTTTAGAAGGCTCTACTCCTCACGGCAAGTATCACAACACTGGGCAAAGCTGCAAAACCAAATGTCAAACGATCACCAGTATTATATCAATATTTGTCTCGCCAATTTGGCAATGTGCACAACTTGCATCAAGGCTTTATTTAAATGTTTGTATGCGATCCGTGCGGAAGCCCGTGCTTGGAATGCTGAGTTCGAAACTGATGTAATTGGTCGGATTTAGTTCTTTAATTTGTATTGGTGCGTCTGCACATTTCGCCGTGGTTTTAAAACGACGTGTAATTTAATTAATTCCTATAAACAAACGATCTTTTAGATACAATAGAGCAGCATTGCAATTCGTCAAGACATTGCAAGTGCAGCTGAGTAGGTATCTAAGCGTTATTTAAGAATGCAATGCGTGTTTGTTTTTGTTGCAATACACTTTTGCGTTATCCGCCGAATACAAAAAAATCTAAATGAAACAATAAGTAAATTTAGACGAATAAATAAATTAAGTCATTATAACTCGGATGCTTGGATATACAATATGGAAATACTTCCTAGTATTTTTTGTTCCCAAACAAATAACTAAGAAACCTTACAAACCTAACATAGGGACCAAAGTTACGAGCAAGTGTTGAAAACTGTCATTTAACAAGGCAGTTACTTTACCTACTGTCATATGTGCCACTGTAACTGAACACTTACCGGTCGAGCATGAAGGGCTCTCGCGCAGAGCTTTCGTAACCTTACACCCAGAAGGACGCAAGTCTCGTACGGTTGGTTTGAAAGAATATCGTTTTCGCATGCGCAACATTTGCTTCCTTATATGTGCCTATTAGTGCCTGACGGCGAGTCAAATCAACACCTGCAGGTAATGTAACACCAGTTACACCGCCACATACCTATTCACGTGACAAATCAGTTGAAGTGAAAAAAGGTACCTACCGGGGGGTATAGAAATTTGTGTGAAAAGGTGTTAAGCTTGCAATGCAAGTATTGCAGAATGTACATATCAATTTACACAAGCTAACGCACCTTCCGTTCCCCTTTTCAGGTTTTCGGAATAAAAATGATAAAAACTAAAGTTTATTATTTTCGTTTTGTCATGTCCGTATCATAACTAGGTATTATATGAAAGAACAGAACTGGGTGATTTTCTTGTTATTTATCTCCTGCTAACCTAGCCAGTTGTATCTTTTAGCATAGGCGAAAGTACATCAAAATATGTAAGTATATACACGACATATTCGGTATAGAAATAGAAGATTTTTTTATGACGCGAAATTTTTTTGGCCTTGTTGAAAGGTTGGCCGACTTTGATGACCTGCCCCATAGAAAAAAAATTCGCGTTATAATTTTTTTTTCTTCTACATTAAACGGATCCTCACTATTTTTGTTAAACCCTGTATTTGTTGGAAGCGTCTCCATCTTCATGTCTCTAACATAAAACACATAGGCGCAATTATCCCAGTGAACTTTATTAATGCTCGTAAATATGCCTATTTTAAAATGCATAGTCTTTTAAAAGTATCTATATGCACTTCAGCTGAGCCGATAATAGCAGCGAACCTCATTTCACAAAATACCAGGTAAAGGTAGTATGTCCTAATAAGACACCTTTTAACCTAAATATTGTATTGACAATAATGAAATGCAAACGTACAGCGAAATGAGCAAACCGATATGGTGCGGTTTTGGTGACGCAAGTGACGCACTACAAGCTACTTTCTGTTATTGACAACTATTTAAAGCAAACATGATGATTTATCCATAAGAAGATAATAGAACTTTGATGAAAAGGCATTTTAAGTATAGTATTATTAGGTGCCAGCAAATACCTCTAACAATTTTGATGTAGGTAGGTACATTATTCCTATTATAACTTATAATTTTCGGCAAATGGTTTTCGGTTTTCGAAAATTTCCTCCATTCTGTGGTTTTCAACCTGATTTTGCGTCGAAAAATTATACATTTTCTTTGAAGCTTTCCATGACCCTTTGATTCGTTCTTAAAACGTACCCTTTCTTTGGGAATTCCTGTTATAAATTTTGTTAACGAGCTATATACAATATTTTTAATCAAGTATTAAACATATATTCCTCGATGTTAAAGACGCAAAACTATTCGTGTCAAGTACTTTTAGCCACTTGCACAAATTGAATAAGTACTATGATTACTCCCAAGTTTCAGGAACTAACTCCGAGCACGCCAGTAACGGTCCAACACTGCATTGTTGGCTGGTCGATATGGACGTTTATGAGCCAAAGTTGCGTGCGCGCAGGCCGGTCGAATTTTCAAACTGACCAGTATAGCGTGATCTCGAGAGACAGCACTCAAGTCCCATATCCACTCACATGATTCCGATTTTAACGAAAGGTGCCCTGAATTGCTCTGCCATTTCGCAGATACGACGGCACAGTGTCGTGATATCTTCAAAAATCGATAACTTTGCTTCTGCTTAAGCATTTGGAATAATTCTTTCGGTTTTATAATGGTAAAGAAACAAAGAAATTTATTTTCTTACTTTAGCTATTTGCTGTTATAATAAAAATAATTATTAAAAATTCACGAAGTTTACCCAAAGGAATAATTTCCGAGTTATAGTAGAAAACTATTTTTAATAAAAAATCTAAATCGATAACATATCTTTTTTTGTATTCAATTTAAAGAAGGCTTAATAAGCTTTTAATTGATACTAAAAACCTTGATAGCTCACCTATAAAATTGCAGAGTAAAACTGATTCAAATTCTGATAAGGAACTTTCGAATTGCTCCACCTGGCGTGTAACTATGTGCTATGTTCGTGATTTTTTTTTGGCTAATTTAGACACTGAAGTACAAAAATATAGTAAAAAACCGTTTAAGACACTAATTACCTTGAAATAAAATACATAATTTATGTAATTATCACAATGATAGTGGCTTTATAACTTAAAATAACAAAAGAGTATTTACATACCTACTACACTTTGGTGTTTTTAAAACGGCCGATCACCAACAACCGAACTAACTTATAACTACACTAACACGTATAATATATACACCATAACATACACTTTACAACAAATTAAGCACAATAAACAAATAGTAACTATTAACACATGAAATTATACTGATTACAAACGTAAATAAACAAACAAACTGACCTGCGCCATGTCAAAAACAAAGATGGCTACCTATTTAGGTCGGAGACACAACAGTCGCGCGGTGCAGATGTTCAACAGAAATAGGAACTTTTAACACATTCACTGCCAGACGAAAAACGGCAAGCTACCCCAGGATCCGGGCAATATAGCAAAGAAATATTAGTAAATAGAAATTATAAGTAAGTAGTAACAAACACCCCAAAACGCGTATGCAACGTCTAGTGTACCACATGCCTTACGATGTACAGAAATGCTTTAAGCAACCAGAGTTGCTGTGTTTGTACTTACAATTTTCCGTCACATGGTTTGTTCGCTAATCCTGGATAATACACAGTGATTTAATGCATTTTATTGTTTATTAATGTAATTTAATAATCGAACTATTTAATGACTATAGGTTGCTCAAGATATATTTGGTAATCATAGAAATCTAGGGCATTAAAATAGGAAACACGCCAAAAATCTACAGAGTTATTGGTTTGAAGTGAGATTTTATGGTTATCAATATTAACTAGGTCTAAAATATAGTTTTAATTTAATAGACCAATAAACGCGGAGTAATTTAATATATAATACTAACAGAAATATGTAAATTTGAATACTTACGGCATTTTAAAACTCGCAGCAACTTTTAACACACGCACTTTTCCGAACAACTTGCAAAGTAACATAGATAAAAAATACTGTGGTTATGTCTATGTGGTTGAAACATTTTTTAAATATTGTCACGTTGGTATTCTGTGTTTTAATAATTGTTTACACCATATCTGTGCAGCCCTTCACAGATAAGAAATAAAAAACCGCATACACTCCGTTCGCAACTCGAGTTGCGACGATCATTTTAGAGGTGCGAAATGTTGAAACCTTAGTTGCTGGAATCATGTGAGTGGATAGGCTTCTCCAATTTCCAAATGCTTATAGAGAAGAGTTAGGTGCAGTAGAATCAGCTACAAGAGTTTTTGAAAAATCCTAGAGCTTTTTAGAGCACAACGCCGTTGACAAAAAAATAATTAGCAATCTTGAGGCCTTTCTTAGTAACTTACTCTATTTAAAACATGATTTCTTGATTGTCGCACGATAGAAAAAATCACATAGAACACCTTAAAAATTGTAACATTTTTTGCACAAGAGCTAGAAATATGTAAATTGCTTCTAAAAGTCCGCAATTTTATATTTCATCGAACTCATTGATTAGGTACCTACATTATTTTGTTAAAACAGCCATTTCGTTTACTCTTACGCTCACTGATTGTGAGAGAAGAAGCTGAACCCACGGGATCATAAGCCGGCTTGCCTATATATATTTTTCTTTTCGTGTCGAGGTTCCTCATACCCAAGTCCAAAAGGCAGCGGTGTTGACAGCCCTGGCTGTCGCGTCCAGATCCAGCTCCGAACAGAGGTGGACTTGAAAACAGCGGTTCCATAGCAGCTCACCAAGTACACGAACGAAGCCTCCATCTCGAGTAACGTTGGCAACTTTTGACAGTAAGATCGTGATGTTCACGGTATCGTAGGCTGCAGATAGATCAACGAAAGCCACGCCATTGACCACGCCAAGCTCGAATATTAATAACTCGTTGCCACCAGTGTACAGTCTGATGAGCATGATCTCTGTGCATTAACCTGAGGATATGTGAGTGTGTGCTGCAAGTTTTGGAGCGCGGGGTCCAAGCAGGGCTCCCCTACTATTTCCCCGGAAGTCCAGTGCAAATTACTGGTTTCCATGAGTCGTTGACTTATCTGTGGTGGTAGCGGTTGGAATAGGAGCTTTTTGTGGTCTGCGGCCAGCCTAACATACACTCGTTAAACTTAATCTTAGGCTTTGGCTAACTGCGTGACTAGCACTATACTGTATGGTGGTCACTCAGTATGGGTAGGTACCTAGTACAAAATGTGCAAATGGAGAAAATATAATTTTTATGACATTTGATTTTTTTCTTGAAAATTATTTTCAAAACTTTGTTTTTTTTTTTTAATGGATAGATATAAAGATAGATAAAAAATTGTTTGCCACAATACGAGTACACACAGAAAATACAAATAATAAAATGACAAATATATAAATAAATATTAACATCATTACACAAATTGACTAAGTCCCACAGTAAGCTCATTAAGGCTTGCGTTGAGGGTACTTTGACAACGATATATATACGTAATATATAAATATTTATAAATACTTAAATACATAGAAAACACTCATGACTCAGGAACAAATATCCGTGCTCATCACACGAATAAATGCCTTTACCAGGATTTGAACCCGGGACCATCGGCTTCATAGGCAGGGTCATTACCCACTACGCCAGACCGGTCGTCAAAAACAACACAGATAATACAAAATCAAACAAGAAAAACACAGATTTTTACAAAACAAAAGTAGAAAGAAACAACTACATTGAAACACTATATATAAATGAATATAGAGAATGCCTTTTGGCATTAAGTTCGCCATTTGTACATTTTTCTTTATGTGTGCATAAATAAATAAATAAATATTAATATTTATAATAGTGACTGGTGACTGAAGAGCTGGCGGCTTCCTCGCACAATGTATCAGTATTGCGATACAACGAGGAAATGCCGCCAGCATCCTTGGTACAATGCCTCAAGGGCCTAATTTAGATATAAGCTAGTTATAGTAATCTTCTGTATATATCCATTTTACGTATATTGTTATTGTAAATAAAGATTTTAGATATTCTAAATGTCAATATTTAGATACCTGCTATATTTTTGTAAATCTATTAGAGAATTGTAAACAGTCTTGACAAGTATTCTCATCCGTTACTATTGAAGCTCAAATCAAATTTTAATTAGGGCAAGTCAGGTTTGACTAATTATAGAGGCGTAATTAGTTTAGCCGTAATTGTAAGTAGGTCTGCTGATGAACATATTGAGACGAACTTGATTACATAAACTATTTTATTGTATTAAGGCAATAATTGCATTTAGAAGCATGGTTTCAACACATTCTCTAATTAACGTTATGCTTTTGTTTATTCATTTTAACAACCATTATTTTTGTTTTACTCGGAAGATTAATAGTAGTTGTAAGAATGGAGGAGTTGAAAAATTTAATATTTAAGCAATTGTTCAATCGAAAGTTTTTTAAATATAATGGACACAGTTTTAGCCCCCCAGTAAGCTCGATAAGGCTCGTGTTGTGCGTACTAAACTACGACGTATTTAATTAATAGGTAGTTATAAATAAATAAATAAATATTAGTTAATATTAGTTAGTTATAGATACATATAAAACATCATCATTAGGCATTGGAGTTTTTATCGCATGGTAAGACTAATAGCGAGCTATGGAGTCGATATTAGCAATAAAATTCAACTCATATATTCATACTCATACTCATTCATCTATTGAATTACTGATTTTAATTTTATAGTCAAGGACAAGAAAGTTAACGAGTTTGTAAACGATCCTTTAATTTTGTCTTTCAGGACACAAAATATAACAAATAAGAATAATGTATTTTTTTTTATATTTATTAATTTATATTCATATTATTTTTACCTCTTTTAATATACAAATTAGTTTTTTTTATTAAATTTCTTAAGTGTCATATTTATATAATTATTCAAAGATAAAATTAAAGGATCGTTTACAAATAACTCGTTAACGTTCTTGTCCTTGATTATGAAATTAAAATCAGTAATTAAATAGATGAATGAGTAGTATGAATATGAGTTGAATTGTATTGCTAATGTCGACTCCATAGCTCGCTATTAGTCTTAACATGCGATAAAAACTCCGATGCCTAATCATCATCATCATACATAATCTGTGATGAACACCCAAATAAATGCCTTTACCGGTATTTGAACCCGGCACCTTCTGCTTCGTAGGCAGGCCGTTACGGAGCAGACTAAGAGGCCGACAATTGACAGTTGCATTTGTCGCTTATCACATATATCCTACCTATCGTGTCAATTGATGCGATCGCCACCATGGTAACCTAAACAAATACATCTGGACCAACAGTACCCCTAGTGTAACTTTGATCGACATCATAACGTGACGAACGCGTTTGCGTTAAGTCTCATTTTGTATAGGATTTTGAGTTTCCAAAACGTCCCGCTTGGCGCGCTCTTTCTAAATCCAATACAAAATGAGACTAAACGCAAACGCGTACGTCACGTTTAGAAATCGAATTTATTTACACTAGGGGTACAGATTAATATGGAAGAATAGCTTTGCGATCCTAGCGAAATAACCGTACTTTTTCTATGAAATTACAATTCGGGAAAAAACGTTTTCCACTAACTAAATCTTAACAAATCCCTTTGATTTTGATCGATCGCTTCAGCATAATATATTCTAGGTTTAAAGGGTTCGCTTAAAAAAAAATATTGCAAATGTTGAAAAAAAAGGATAACCTATAAACCTAGTTTTTCATTGTGTTAATAACACACTAAAAGAACACGGAGAATTGGAAAAACGTTTTCTCTTTTTGTATGGACCATCATGGCGATGCGACTTTGACAGCAATCCTCATTTTGTATAATATGGAAGGTAGAGGCAAGGAACAGAAACTCCTTAGGCAGAATTATTGCAAAAGTGTCCAGCTGTCAGCTATAAATAATAGTTCCAAATCTCTCCAGAGTAGCGCTAGAGTAGCTAAAAACCTAGGCGTTATTGACGGAGTGAAGTGTGCTGTCTATGATTAGATTTATTTCTCAAGTATTCTAGGTATTGTAGCGCCACCTATTTATGGTTTTTTGTCGGACAGTTTTTGGTATATGGAGATTTTGTTCCTTGCCTCTACCTTCCATATTGTATAAGTAATAGTTCGGTCAAACAAAACTATGTTCACGTTTTTTCTGTAGACACACCCAAAAGCTGTGTGTTCATCAAAACGTGATCAAAACTGTAAAATTTTCTCTCCTACTACTAACACTACTACTATACTAGTTAACAACTTGTGGGGATGTAGATAATGATTTTATCATACTTATACGAGTTCATGTTTAAATAAGAAAATTATACTCCTTAACTTTTGAATATGTCTACAGCAAAGACGTGAACATAATATTGTGTTTGACCCCAGTTGGTGAGTGCTGCTGTCATGTTCATGTCACATTGTCTCATTGGTCAATTCGACTGTGAAAACGTCTAAAAGTTGCTACTAAGCTATGCAAACGTCTGTCGTAAAATGAAGATTTGGAGAGAATTTCTCAACGACAAAATGCATTCTTATCAATTCGCATTTCCCACGTAATTGGTGTAACGAATTCATTCAATCAAATTTCGTTGCAACAGTCACGATGCGGATTGAATGCAATGATGCGAAACGGTAGCTGAATGCATCTTGTGTAAATACGACATAAATAAGATATTTTCGTACTGTTGACGGGACAAGTTTCACAATAAATCTGGCTTTAAGGCGTGTATTCACTTTAAACATTTTGCTTAGAAACACGGTTGCAGAAACAGAAATCCACGTGTTTCTGAAACACGGAAACAGTAGTTGCGGTAAGCACTATTGTTTATCGCCAAGTTCATTGTATCTCAGACCGTCCACACTATGTGAGCTGAAAAATTGTTTCTGTAAACATCTGCATAGTGTTTCAGATACAGTGTAAGGTAAGATGGGGTAAGACTGGGACAAGATAGGACTATTAGGAAATTTCCATACTGTTTGTTTTGCCCCGAGCAAAATAAACTATGTTGTTCTTACCCTATATTATGACCTTTAATGTGACATTCGAATGGCGACTGCAGCAGTATGACTGTCGCAGAGCTGATGTCGTTCACGCGGCAGTAATCCGGCAACGACAGCAACGCAATTAATCTGAAATGGTCTGAATGGGGTGGGTTTAGGGTCGGCAACGCGCATGTAACTCCTCTAGAGTCACAGGCGTACATAGGCTACGGAGACTGCTTACCACCAGGCGCGCCGTATGCTTGTTTGCCACCGACGTAGTATAAACAATTTTTTTATTTTATATTTTCATCAAGAGCAAATGTCATGAAAAAAACAATTGTAAACTAGACTATATTTGAAAGGGCATACTCTAAGAAAGTCGTTAAAAGGTTAAAGTTGACTCGATAGAAAAAAAATCACGAAAACATGTGTAATTTTTATTTATTTTCCAAATTGTTGATCGATACTCTGCACACCAGAGCAGTATAATTTTATTATAAAATAGCTAATGATACAGCTGGGGAATTTAACTAGCAAAATTTAAAACTGAAATATACTTTTAGAGATATTAAGGAAATGCGCCAAAACCCGCGCTATCGCTAAATCTTCCGTCACAATTTCGCGCGGCGCGCCAAATTTTTTGTTTCTTTCTAATTTCCTGGCTTTAAACTCCCTCTTAACGCTGCAGCAGTTTTGTTTCAAGCAGTAATAACATTTCAATAGTAATTAATTATGCTGCAGTCGCATTTCGAATGTAACCTTTACCCCACATTCATGGCAGTGGCGAAACGATTGAGGAGAAGAATAGCGAGCGCGAACGTGTAAACGCAGAAAAATAACGCTGAGCTTGTTCGCCTTGCCATTTGCGAGAATGTGTAACTGCGGTTTTAGATTTCACAATAATCTGTCACATTAGATTGTTATCTATGATTATATTATTTAACTACATCAGATTTTACCAGTAGCCAGTATCTATATGTGCGGCAGGGTGACATCGACACTACGGAAGGTGGAGTTAAGGAAATAAATCTCCATGTACCAAAAAGTGTCATCAAAAAACCTTAAATAGGTGGCGCTACAATACCTAGAGTACTTGAACGAAAAAATCAAATCATAGACAGCGCACTTCACTCCGTCAATAACGCCTAGGTTCTTAGCTACTCTAGCGCTACTCTGGAGAGATTTGGAACTATTATTTATAGCTGACAGCTGGACACTTTTGCAACACTCCATAATACTGACAATAACTAATTTTCGGAAATATTTGCTCCGACACAAAAAAAAAAAGTAAAAAGCCCCCCCCCCCCCCATCTCTAACTTTTGAACTTCGGGTTCAACAGCTTCCTTCCCTTTTAAAGCGAGGTTTAGACTAGCAAGACCTTGAATGCAATTTTCATTTCATTGCCGTATCTGATTAAACTTTTCAATGCAGTTTACCTTAGTAGTCAGCAATGTAACGTAAATTGCATGCAAGTTCTTGCTAGTCTACGCCTCGCTTTTGCAAAAAGACTTACCTAGGTAGGTAGGCGCTTTATAGGTATAAAGCGCTGCGAAGTTTAGGTACACCCTTTTGCTTGTTATTTACCGACAGACAGACGGACAGGTAAGTGGTAACCAAGGAACCCTGCATTGAGCATGGCCTGATATGAGATCAAATAAAGATTTATTAAAGCAATATTTCGATCGAACCTATGATAACCATGTGCCATTTGTTTATTTAACGATTTTCGTGTTATAATAACGTTTACTAAACATCCATAACCCAGGAACAGATATCAGCGATGAACGCACAAATAAATGCCGTTATCAGGATTTAAACCAGGGACCTGCTGCTTCGTAGGTCACTACTGACGGCTAGGAGACCGTTTCATTAATGTCTTCATTAATAACTATTTTCTATGAATATCATGTTTATAATTATAATGGCACAAGCTAGAATGAAGCTAGCTGAGGGCCGACCGCGAAAACCGAAATTCGCAAATTGCGGGGCTCTTTCTCTTTTACTCCAATTAAGGAGTAATTAGAGTAACAGAGAAAAATGCCTGCAATTTGCGAACTTCGATTTTCGCGGTTATAGCCCTGAAACGGACTTTACGCAACTAACATAAAACTATTATGCAAAAGATTATCTCTCGTATACCAAATGCAATAGGTTGCCGAGCAAATCTTTCACAAGGAAGATTTCTGCAACTGAATATATGGTAAATATTAGACGTACCTAATAGAGTGCCCATTATGCTAACAAACTAAAGTTGTAGAAATATGGACAGTCCAAGATTTTGAAACACACAGAATAAACAAGCTCTGGCCACGTATGCCTGTAGAAAATAATTAAGGTAGTTTTTATATAAAAAAATTGAGTGAACAGCGCCTTTTGATTTCTATACAATCTCTTGACGACCGGTCTGGCCTCGTGGGTAGTGACCCTGCTTAAGAAGCCGATGGTTCCGGGTTCAAATCCTGGTAAGGGCATTTATTCGTGTGATGAGCATGGATATTTGGTCCTGAGTCATGGGTGTTTTCTATGTATTTAAGTATTTATAAATATTTATATATTATATATATCGTTGTCTAAGTACCCTCAACACAAGCCTTTTATTGAGCTTACTGTGGGACTTAGTCAATTTGTGTAATAATGTCCTATAATATTTATTTATTTATTTATATTTATTTATTTATTTATTTATTTTGAATGAATGAATGAATTGTTTATTGCATATCACAAACCAGTACCACCTTTATGGTACATATTATGTGGTTAGTTTTAGTGACGTCCTGTAAGGACACAACAACATATAAACTAATGTTAACTTAAAACTAAGAAATAATACATTTCAAATAATTTTACATTACATATTATTAAGAATACGAGCATTACTAATCAAATTTTTGAATCAAAACTATATAGATTCATGAAAAAAGCAATTTAAATTGCTTAAATATCACGTATAATGAATTTATAATTAGATACATCCCGATACTTCGGGATGTTTTCTTAATTCGTTATAGCGATATAATCTTTTTTTATTGTTTTATTGCATGAATAAACTATCCTAACCTAACCCGGTAACCGAAGACAAACTTACAAAAACATACATAAGATTTTTGTTACATATGAACGTTAAAGTACAGTATATATACCTACTCTGTACACTCCTGAAAGTTATAAAAAAAAAACGGCCAATGCGAGACGGACTCGCGCACGAAGGGTTCCATTCCATTATCTATAAAAACGGCAAAAACACACTCTTGTTGTATTGGTGCCCCCTTAAATATTGATTATATTCTGTTTTTTAGTATTTCTTGTTAGAGCGGCAACAGAAATACATAATTTGTGATCAACTGTCTATCTCGGTTCATGAGACAGCCTGGTGACAGACAGAGGGACAGCGGAGTCTTAGTAATAGGCTCCCGTTTTACCCTTTGGGTACGGAACCCTAATAATACGATTTAGAATATTCGCTGTTGACTTTCCTAATGCGTTAGTATATTTGCTCATTAAGTACCAGTTCTAATTGCACAAGGCGCTGCCACAGGGCGTAAACTGTTATTGCTGTTGTACTCGCCTACACCGATCATTATAAGCTGATCTCTGACTTTTCTTAGTAAACTTAGTCTATGGAATCTTAATTTATGTGACTTTTTTGGACTAATTCATACATACATATAATCACGCCTATTTCTCGGAATCGTAGGCAGAGACCACAGACTTGCTACGATCCTGATATACCTCGTTCGCTTCCTTCACTTTCATAACATTCCTCATACACGCTTGCCGGTTTAATAGGGTGCTTTTGACCTGGTCTTTCTTCAGGATTTCTCCGATTTCATCAGAAAATTATTTATAGGTTTTACTTGAAATGTTTCGCTGGAGGCAAGTGCCTCGTAAGCCTTGTATAGTTGCAATACGGCAAACAGTACCGATATTAGTGTATAAAAGAATTTAGCTGTTAGATACGCATAATAAAGTTCACGTTATGGCCCTCAAGATCAGCTGCTCTGGGTCGCTGAGATGCGGTTCGGGGCCTACGAGGGGCGGAGTAAGCAGCACTTCGTGACCAGCTTTGGGCGGCTGTGGGATGGCTAACATTCATAAATTCAGCACGTATATGATGGTTGGTTTTGTATCGGTGACAGCTTGATAATGCTGTCATTTTTAATAAATGACTTCTTCATTGAATTCATTCATGATCTTCTTCTTCGTCTTTTTCAACCATGCCGTATTAAATAGCGATATCCATTTTATCACGCGGATAGAGACATTCATTATACGCCAGCTCCGGGCCAAATCTTAAAATACGTTACTGTCGAGTTCACGTTACGCTGGTCTCAAAGTACTTGGGCCCGCGCTACCTAAAACAATATACATCGTACACACGGTAAACGAGCGATTGTTTGTATTGTACGAATCGCGGATGTTTGGAGAAACATATCCGCGCTCTCTCCGCTTTCTGCCGTGTCAACTTTGCGAGTGCCTAAAGTTTTATACATGTTTGTTTACTTCGCCTTAGCCCTTTCCTGATTGCATTAGAGTAAGGTATTTTCACAACCTTATCCCAAAATTTGTCGCAGGTTTTGACGAAAGCTACTGCCATTTCACCTGTCCTTTCATTTAGTTTTAGTCTACTTTTCTAACAATTTTATTCTTCACCCTTAAAATTAGATAGAACGAGAGAAATTGTGTCAAGTCATTAAATCTACGAAAAAATTGCTTGTATTGTGCAAAAATATACTCAAATCTGATTCAGTAGTTCTTAAGATGTTCCTAATGACAATGAGAGCAATAAAACTCATTCGAGTTAGCAGAGCTAGTAAGGCCATTTTAAACATTTATGGTAAGAAAAATTCATTCCAAGAAAATTATCATTTTCTAGGTCTAAACTCTCACAGGATAAAGTAAGTTATGCAACACCATGTCTGTGCGTCTGTCCCAACTCACAACATAAACAAGAAGATGTGTAAATATCTGTCAACGTTTGCCAATTCATCACTCGGTGATATACCCCTTGTCGTCGTAAAGTTTAACGTGTTTATTATATGCGCGGGTTTCACGTGAAATTTCCTTAATGTTACATTTGGATTGTGACCGCAGCAGCGTTACTGCTACTCGTTGACAGATATATTACGTTAATTATAAATGCCAAATATATTGCTATTTCCTTGGAAAGTCACACTTAGATATGGCGGCGGCTAGATTGGTATGACTTTTAATTAGATATTACTGCCTACCATCAGGCGGGCCGTATGCTTGTTTGCCACCGACGTAGTATAAAAAAACATGTCCTTCTTTGGGTCACAGACTTACACATATGAGTACCAAAATTTTAACTTGATGATAATTGGTCCAGTAGTTTTGGAGCAAATTGGCTGTGGCAGATGGACCAACAGACAGACGCACGAATGATCCTATAAGGGTTTCATTTTTATTCCTTTTGAGGTACGGAACCCTATCAAATGACCCAGTGAAACATGTCGTGAGTCAGTACATGAAAACATCAAATTTATATTTTTATAAAAAATATATGAATTGGCAATATAAAAATACGGGTAAATAAGTATATTTTTTACGCATATAAATAACAATGATAAATACTTACTGTAATATTTATACATCCTGTTAATTATTTCGTAACTACACTTTAATTTTCGTTTAAAATAGTTACGTCCACTTCTTATAGTTCTAACGAAAGACTGAGAAATAGGAAAAACGTACGTAAGTAGTACGTAGTAATCATGGCATAATATCGTATGTAATGTTATGCCAACATGCACTATGACATACCTACTTATTTTACGATACATCAGTTCATCATCGTTTCTGATCTAAAAATAATTGCAGACAAAATCAAGCCCAATGCCAAATGCATGGCTTGGGTAAAAAAGTATAGGAGGAAAATTATCATTTTAAACTAAGCAAAACATTTTGCAGCATTGCGACTGTCCAAAACACCGCGGTCCAGTGGCGGATAAGGGGGTTAGTTGCTACTTAACTAACCCCCTTATTCATAAAAATGTACGTGCCTTAATTAGTTAAATTATGTTTTATCCCTTTCTTACAAATACATAAGTCAAAGTGGCAGGTAAAGACAAACAATTCATAGCTAATTAAGCTTAGTAATGCGTTTATGAATAACGCCATCTGTCTAGAAATAAGTAACTGGAATATCATAATCTTCTTTCTTATTTTATTTAGAGCCCTTTGAAATAGGCGTTGAGACATCTACCGGAAAGGCGGGATTCCAATTCCACCAGTGTGCGGCACTATGCGGCACAAGCAAATTCAGTACAATAAAGCTTGTGCTGCACAGTCACGTGCCGCACAGCGCACACTAGTGGAATCCCGTCTTTACAGTACTAGGTGTACTTTTTGACCGCACTAACGCCCCAGTAACAATTGTGCTACCCCACACCAAATATATTGTGTAGTTACCAAGCAATTAATTGCCAACGAAATTTCAATTTTTATTAAAGCAAAACTACAAGCCTTGTACAAAAATGAAGATGATATCTAAATAAAACATAAATATAATCATGACTGACTGGCTATTGTCAAAAAATCAAATTGTTTGTGCGGTTGATCATTCGAAAAAACAATCATGACTACTTAATTTATAAGTGTAAACACAAATTGTATCATCAGTAAATTTAAACACTTCTCATATAAGTAAATGACATAATCACCACCGTATCCAACTACTTCTAGTTTTAACCTTGAGTTGTTGGAACATAAACACTTACATTAATGTTGACCCTCAAATTAGTAAGTATTGAGAATTTAGTTTGTCTCGGTCTTGAAACATGAAACCTATATGCATAATTAATAGTTCCGTCTTCGTTGCCATAATAAAGGATTGGTTAAAAAATTCAACATTTAACAATAATTTCAAAGTATGTAGCGCAGAATCTGACAAGCAATAAAACAAGGTTAGCTCTGCCTTTCTTTTAGTACTAAATCGTATATTCGGAACGGTTGTATGATCGGTTGGCAGTTGCTTTCCTAAAAACTAATACCTACTACTTTGGGATAGAGTTGACAATTGGACGGAAAATCGCTATAAAGAAGAACAGCATGTACAAGGAGCAGGAAGGAGAGGAGGAACACAGCCTGAAATGTAGATTTACAATAAAAACATCCGAATGGAAAACACACCTTTAAAGTGGCGGATAATTCCAAAAAGGGACTCTTATTACATCAAAATATGAGTGATTTTTAAATGATTTTCGGGATTACCCAATTTCCGAAAATACCCGAATACACCTTACATCAATAAGTTATGAAAACCGAAAGTAGTATTCAGATTCACATGAAGTAAACTGACGTAACTGAATGTGCTTATTAAATTACCCACTTTGAAATTCATGGTTTTCCTCTTTTTACGCAAACAATCCATTTTTTTAAACTGTTATATATCCCCTACGTAATTCACCATTACAGGTGAGCCCATTACATGATACCACAGATTGTGCTCACGGAATGCAAATGCTCGTTACGTCTATTGTCTGTGGAAGATTTAGTGAACGAGTGAATGACCGGTTACGAAAGCGATGGACATCTTTGGCCTTGGCTCGGTTGCATTTATACTTCGCATTTGGCATTCTGTTTTCGTTCGGGCTGATTTGTAGCCTGACGAAAGTTCTTGCTAAGAAAAAAAAATCTACATTTATCAGGATAGAATTATGCTTCACTTTAGACCTTTAGTTTTTACAGGTTCACTGGTAAAACTTCACTGTGGAAGTCTACATTTCCTAGCTTCTTTTGTTTGTAGGTAAAACTGGCAAACAGACTTGATTACCTAGCCTACTTAACATTATGTTTACCGTCGTGTAACTCGTGTAAGACTCCATTTGTGAAATAGTTTGTAAACCATCGATTATCGGTTGTTTCCTAACACGAACATTTTCCGAAGTTATGAAGTTAGAAAATTAGTCGTTTACTTTTAACAATGCATCATTAGGAACATAATAAGAAACATACACCCACGTCCGTAATATTTATTTCAATTGCTTCATAAAAGTAGTAATTTAACGTTTCTTACTTATTCACAATGTTTTTTTCCTTCTGTTGACAATCACTTTTGTTAACAATCAAATCATCAATAATTCTCATATTAACCATTCTAAATGACTGTCTGTCGGGTTGACAAAGTTATGCAATTCAACTAAAAGGCTGGATGATTCTTTTTATGCTTACAACCAGAGACAAGTAACGTGTACATAGTAGGTTACCTGTGGATAAGGCCCATAAGCTCTGGTTTCCTAGGATAGCGATGCCGTCATATAGCGGCGGTCTCCATACAAAATACTAGTCATCTATATTTAGCCGTATTATTTAGTATTGAGACGGCCGCTAAATGATATATGACGGCACCGGTATCCCAGACAACGGAGCTTAAGCTTTGAGTAATAATGAAAGTGAATCAATGTAAGTTGTATCACGCTAATATCTTCCTCATGATACAATAAATCAAAATTGGACATTGTTACATAAATTGACTAAGCCCCACAATAAGCTTAATAAGGCTTTTATTGCGGGTAGGTACTCAGACAACGATAAATATAATATATAAATACTTACATACATAGAAAACATCCATGGCTGAGGCACAAATATCTGTGCTCATCACACAAATAAATGCTCTTACCGGGATTCGAACCCAGGACCATCGGCTTCATAGGCAAGATCACCCACTAGGCCAGACCGGTCGTGAAACAATAACAAAACTATAGTTTTACCGTTTGGCTGAGGTGGGTAGCAAGAAGCTATATTATGGTTAAGTATGCATTGGAAGAAGGCTTAGCAGCATGAAGCCGATTTAAAAGAGGGGACGCCACAACTTTACATAATACATGTCAAGTTGTGGCGTCTCCTCTGTCACTGTCGACGTCGTGCCACAATGATCTAATAGATGGCGTTAGGAAGCTAGAACGCAATTTGGTAGAAACCTACATCGCGCTTACGCAGTTTCAAATGTCAGCTACAAGTTCTAACCAACTCTCAGTGGATTTCGGTCCCCAGGCATAACACTCACTTGGAGAGAGTACTCTCCCTTGGTCATCTCTCTACCTTTCTACACAGTAAATAAAAATGTAACATAACACATAACAAACTAGTTATAATACCAAAACTTTAGCTAGCTCCTACAATAAAATCACTGCGATAACTGCTTCTATATCAACCTCCTGCGATGTGTTAGACCTATAGTGAAAGAATCTACCCTGGCGTTTATAGCAGACACAATTATCCTTTGAGCATGATAAATTAAATGGTAATATTTCATTAGCAAACCATTTTGCAATAGGGCTTTAGATCAATTCGTGATTCTTTATTTCCTAGTTTTCTTTGCAAAACAAGGAAGCTCTCGGATTAGATTGCTAATCAACTGTATTCATGAAAACTTTCTATCGCACGACATTCTAATGAGAGACCGTTAATGATCTAGGATTGCGGCAGGTTTGCTTGTTTACTCACACTTTGTAACTATTTTAATTTTATGATAATGTTATCTGTTTTTAAATAAAATAATACACAGTAAATATGCAACGGACTTCCTGAGCGAACAGAAAACATGCAGATACGCCCCGAACTGCGGAATCTACCAGCTGCGTGCACCGCTGCATAGCCAAATATATTCGAACCGGCTTAAAAACAGGCCTAGGGTTCAGCTCCTGTCTCTCAACTGAGGCCCTATATTACTAATGTGCTTATCTCTGAAATTATGAGTCTGCTCTCGGTCTGTAGGTATTCTCTGACAAACGCGAGAAATTAAGAGCTGAAAATGCAGTAGTTAAATTGTGTTATGATAACTCACCTTTATTACTGGCCGACCACAAATTGCTGGCACCATTCTTCTTAGGTTTACTTTCTCTAAACATGAGGATATCAGGGACTTTGCTCTGTTTGTTATCCTTAGGAACCACATCCGGAACTCTTTCAACGTTCACTCTAACGAATTCTCCTTTAAGTACTTTTGATTGATTATCTTTATTATTTGTAGGTACTGGAGGAGGTGGTGCCTTAGGTTTTTTATGGAACAGCCTTTTCCTCTCAGGTTTGGCTGGTATGTCTACGTTAGTATATATGACACTGTCGATTTCACCCGGCTCTTCACTCCTGATGTCTATAAGACTCATCGGCTGATCGAATCGGGAATTGTAATTCTTCTGCTGCACCGTCATGTACGTCAGATCGTTGTCGGTTGTCTGCATTAAATCAAACTCCGCTCGACTTTTCTCGAAACTATAATCGTCGATACTATTTTTCCTATTCTTAAATATCTCGTACGTCTTCTTTTTCGAAAACAAATTATCGCTACTCGCGTAATTGTTGGCATTGTTCGTTAGTCGATTACGCATTTTGAAATATTTGTACGTGAAGTATATCCTTTTAAAATCCTGCTCGTTTTCGAATTTGAGGGCTATCGCTTCTTTCGTCAGGTTTTTGGTTACGTAAAAGACTAGAGTGTTCTCGCAGTTAGGGTAGTTTTCGACGTTGACGCAATTCGTTATGTCGTCGATGGAGATGTTTTCGTATTTGTTTTTGAGTTCTGAGAATTCTTTTATAAATTCATCATCTTTTGTAAGGAGTTGGAGTTGGTCTTTCTCGTTGAAGCCGACGACGATGTTGTAGGTGGTGGGGTTGGTTGGCTTGATGGTGAGGATGTCAAACTGGTTGTTGTTGTGGAGCTTCTGTCGCGCGACGCACGCAGCGAACCCGCCGCTGCGCGTAGTCTTCTTCACCGTCATTGTCGTTCTGTAACAATGAAATTGGATGTTTTATTATGGCAATTTACACTACTTACGTTAAAAAAATAAGTAAATGTAAATGGTAAATTTATGTTCATGTCAATTGTAATTGTGTATATTTTATTAATTTTTTTGTTAAAATACGTATTTATACACCGACTAAGCTATGTACCTATACAGGACAAATAGGAAGAGAATGGAAGATAGTTATATAGTTATACTGTAGTTGAACTTAAATGAATAATGAGGATAATGCACAAAATTTGCATATACGAGGTACTCGTTAGTAGCTCTCGGATAATGTAAAATGTTATTTTGATTTAATTTACAGCCTAAAATGTTACAGTATGTATGTTGGTAGGGTATCTAGAATTATTTTTATCAAATTACCTACTAACATACTCGCGAACGAAGAAGCAATTTGACATGAATAATCCAAGAAAAACACGATTCATAAGATGAACAATTATTACAATTGTCAACGAACATTTCGCGTTAGAATTGGTTCTAGTTATGCGAGTTTTGACAAATGTTGCATGTTACAGTTTTCGCGTAATAATGTGACGAGTTCAGTGTTGCCACATTTCGTCATAATTCCCACTATTCGTCACTTTATCTAACGTAATCTTTATTGCGGTGAGTGAATTTTGAAATTTAGTGTTAAACTAGTAACCCCGGAATATGTTATTTGGAAACAACGTGTATCAGACAAGAATAATTTAAGCTACTTTAAATTTGCCGTTACTTTTGTTTTGGTACTAATATATTACAAAGCTATTTATATACGAAAAAAAAAAGTATTACTCAATGAAACGAATCGGAGATAATATGTAATTTTTTATTATTAATATATAGTATATAGTTTCTGCACACAATGTTTATAGCATATATGCAAGTCAACGAGTGAGGTAATTAAAGGTATGCGCTTGTATAACTGCAAGTACGTCCATGAATACTAAAAGCACACTTTGTAAAAAAATATACCAACTTCCTACGAAGAAAGAAACATCAAAAATACGATCTATATTGATCTCGAAATGTAGACTTTAACAGATAATTACCATAACAAATAATTATACAAACATATAATGTCCTATAATATTTATTTATTTATTATTTATACCAATTAAACGGCCACTTCTATGTCCATCTATGTAGCCAACGGCGATTAGCAGTTATAGCATCTATTAGCGATTTATTCCGAATCAGTGAAACTAATGTGTATGATCAAGTTAAGTGGTCGATTTATTTCGGTAACTTTCACTACGTATGCGCAACCGATTATAATATGCAGGTGTTACAAAAAATGGATGATGGATATAGAATCCTATTAAAATGTTATTGATATTTGGATATTTGTAGTATTTATTGGTATACAATGTGACATTAAAAACCTTAATTATTTTTTATTAATCTTTTTATCCTGTGAACCGAAGGGGTAAATTGGGATAAGTTGGACTAACTAAAGTACTCCTATCTACTGAAGTACCTACTGAAGAATTTCTAATTCTAATTACCAAATATATAGCGATAAAAACTGAGGCCATTTTTTAAATTTGAATTAAATTACAGGAAACTTTTTGTGCTAGAAATCATTCTCTAAGCTAATTGGGGTTAAAAATGAATACTGCCGGCCTAGCCAAGGTGACAATCGCTATTGCTTCGTGAACGAAACGCTTTGTGTCACTCTTCCATATTAATGCGACAGTGACGGTTGCGATTCGCTACGAAACGTAAGCAATTTGCACGTTGGCTACGCAGCCTGGGATATTGACGGCGTGTGGCCTCTTTAGCGACTACGCGGGCCGAGACTAATAATTTCTAATTACCAAAGTCATGTTCCTTCCTCGATATCGATTAAAGAAGATGTTATACGCGGAAGGCATTCTGCACGGCACAACGATAAACATCTAGACATGAAACTTGTAGGGCTGGATCCAATCGGACTTCCTACTTTCACATATTTACTTGTTACATTAAGTTTTAGTAATTGTTTATCTTCCGCTGGCGTAAACTGGTTAGAAAATTTTCTGGTTTCTTACTATTTACGAGGCATTTGAGTAAGGAAATATCTGTGCGACCGAGCTCTATTTGACTAGAGTTCGACCAAGAAAGGATTTTTTAAATGGATGACAAAGGGATAGAAATAAGGTTGAAAGCAAAGAGCATATAATCACTAAAAAGTGTTCAAAGTTTGTATGAAAGTGTACTGTGTCGACGAAGGGGGAGTAAAAGCTGGTAAATTAAAAACGTTTGTGGAATGAAACATAAGCAACTAAAATTCATTTAAATACTTAAAATAAATGTCGGCATATATTTGATTATCAATTATATTTCTTATCATTTATATAGTTATTTTATTCAGAGGAGAAAATCAATAGACGTTTCTGTATCCTAATATTTAGCTATGCTGGAAATCAGGGGCCTATTTTTCGAAAGATACTTATTAGGCTAAAATTATTAGTCCACGAATGAACTGTCAATTCGTATGGGTTACCATGGTAACAGACTAATACTGTTCGAGAAATGGGACCCAGTACTAGAAAAACTAGTAATTAGAACTTAGAAGTTATTCAGGAACCATAGTCGTTTACTATAGTTCGTTTTTTAGCATTAGAAAGAAGGTAAGCGATATTGAGGTGCATTTTTATTTAAATAACAGTTTTGAAAAATTCGTCACGGCAAACATGTAACCATTATAAATCATATACGATTATTTACATTCTTCTGCTTTCTTAAGTAATAGTTACTGGTTTTTATAAAGGGTTTTTAAATATAAAGACATGTCAAAATTGTTTACCTTTTTTCTAATGCAAAAAAAACGGCATATTACTACAAAAGGCAAATACTTACTTTAATTTATAACTCGGTATCTACATGAGTGCAAGTGACCTAACAATAAAATACTCAACCTAATATTTTCTGAAAGATGTAAAATAAGCACTATCGTCTGACGTATAAGGTTGATTATTCTTCTTAGTACTTAGCAGTTGTGACCTTCTTAATCTTAAACAAATAAGTGTAAGCGGCAATTAACATGTTGCAAACACGCCGTAAAAATGTATTTGTATTGCAAAGTAACAGGAGGGTAAGTGAGAACCAGAGAAAACTATCACCATAAATAAATGGTTTTATTGGCTTTTTCAACCAAGCAAATAGCTTGTAGCCGACAAGTAAGTCCTCGTAAATATCCATACAATCTTGCGTTGGTCTTGCTTTGTCTGTCACCATCAGCCACCTAGGTCTGAGATCCTATAATCATCACCAATTGAATCGATTATATGGCCTTTGCAGATTTAATCGAGAATCGTAAAAAACCGTTTCTAATTTGCATTACCACAACCCTATAATTGCTTATTGACATGTGTCAGCCTATCCATCGAGTTTGAAAAAAAACTTTTTAAGTCGTGTCGATCAAATTATGACGTAAAATAGTACCGTCATGTAACTTTTAAATATTATAATCGCTTTTACAACAGTGAATTAAATTATTATTCGATGTAATTTTAATTATTGCGAATGATGTGAGACGTCAGATAGTTACAGTTCCAATTCCAATAAGAATAAATCAAAGGATCTACCACTCTAAACTAAAATTGTTTACGTACTCCAATCTAAGGATGACTCACATTTGGATAATGTTTCGAACTATTTATTACATTATAATGATTAACAAGATTTGTGTACAATGCATAAAATTATTACTTTGCAATATGAGAAACTAAGTATGGGATTTGTCTTGCACTTCGTGCCATTGTGGGAATTTTACAGGAAGTTTACCAATTCACTGTCATACATTATCACCAAGTTGACAATATTTTGACATCTGACAGTGACCATTTTCTGGACATTTCTGGGTCTTAGTAATGACGGTATACATAAAAAAAAAAAAAAATTTCTTTCAGACCTTGGTCCTTACAGTGTTAGTTTAACTTACTCTAAAAATTATATTATATTATTATTGAAATATGTAAATTTAACTTAAAATATTTTAGGGTTTAAACTGGAGCCATAGCGTGAATGTTTTTTTTTATATGGCCTTCCCCTCTTGTGGGTTTTGGCAATGACGACCTTTCAAGATGTACCACGCACGAATCGCACGATAAGAATGTTCGGTGTATAATTGTTTGGTGTGATTTGGTAAAAGGACTTGTGGGGATAGGAACCAAAAACATACAAACATTTATTGTTATGGACATCACAGACAACACAGGACATATGAACAGTTTATTAGAAAAAAAAGGGGCAAAGGCGGCAGTTATGACAGTTAGGAAGCATGCCAATATAAGGAGAAATAAGAAATGAACAATAGACATTAGATGATTAATTGCTAGAAAATGAAGAGCCATTAAAGTTTTATATTATTTTCTTGTATGTGTTTAAGAAGAATTCCAGTGATGGGAGGATCCATGACGCGTTAATGTTTACTTGTTGTACCAGCAATGTACGGTGAATTTTTAACGTCAGGTGACAATGTCAGCGTGGTAAAACAGGCACCAACACAAAAATACAAAATGTCACTTGTTCAATTTCATACAACGCGTGAATCCCATGCGTGTCTAATCTTTAATCTTGGCGATATAACGTCTTGTCACAGTCAGATGTAATCCAATGACTGAGGACAGAAAAATAAGAAAACAATAGATTTATATGTCGAAAGCGTGCGACTGTGCGCTTCCTCGTGTGGTTAATGAATTACCTGCTCACCGTAGCCGAGTGGTCTAAGCGACAAGCGCCAAATTGAGAAATTAAAAGCTTGGTTTTATACCCCTGATGATCATTTTACAATTCAATTGCCTTACGGCCACTTGCACCAATCACTATCCGGGGTTAACTGGTTAAACCTGGAGTTACCATGGGTACCAGTACAATTTGACACTGGGTTAACGGTTTAACCGGTTAACCCCGGGTTAGTGGGATGGTGCAAGTGGCCCTTAAAAGTTAAAAGGAAAACGGACGACTGCTTCTCCATACAAACGTAATCCCTATTTTCCTCTCTAGTTATTGAGATAATAGAAAATATTTGTATATAATTTAATGTACATTAACCATAGCCACCATAACTATGTCCCATCATTTGGCTTTATTAGATTTTTTGATTAAGTACATATTATTATTGAACTCGAAGAACAAATTCCGTGCTTAAAATCTCCTAACTCTTAAATAGGTAATAAAAAGTGGAAAAATATTAGACGAAGGGACATAGCAGTGGTTGTATAGTCTAGCTATCCATTTCCACCTGTTCCATTTACTCTTCTGCGCCTATTTATTTTTTGTTTGGCGCTTTTCGTGGTAACAGTAATCGTAGGCTAGACTACATTTTACCATCTTAAAATATGGAATGCTCGCTCGCCACTCAGCACTTGCGCCATATTTTTCCAGATGTTTCTAAACAATGGCTGATCTCGGCGTGAGAGACGGAATTTACATAATATTTAGTGCATTTCCTACACTAACTGGGTGAACTGTTTTAAAAGTGAGTTAATATCGACGAATTGAGAACGAGAAAAGTGAAAGATGTAAGTAGAAAGATGAACTTTATGATTAAGAATAGCTTTTTAATTTGTACGTGAATCCATTCGATTTTAGGTACGTATGTTAGTACATTTATTTTTGACAACCGGTCTGGTCTGGCCTCGTCGCCGATGGTCCCGGGTTCGAATCCCTGTAGGGGATTTTATTTGTGTGATGAACACAGATATTTGTTCCTGAGTCATGGATGTTTTCTATATAAATAATTATGTATTTATCCATATACGTATATATATTGTCGCATAATAGTACCCATAGTACAAGCTTTGCTTAGTTTGGGGCTAGGTCAATTTGTGTAAGATTGTCCCCAAATATTTATTTGTTATTTATAGCCATTCTAATAATAATGGGTTGGGGAAAAAATAATTTCGGGTCTTTCTAACAGATGGTGTTAGAGTTGTATGTTTCTAGTAATGATTATTCAGTGAAGTCATTCTAGAGCATGTTTAGAAGTTTCGAGTCTATAGAACATTTTAAAGCGCGAATTAGCGTCATTTGTTTACTTATTCAAAAATTATTGCGTATTGATTATGGAGATTCCAGAAGGCCACTTTCGTCACATTTTACTTTTTTACTTCCGGAAAGGAAATACTGCAGCCCAGGCTCATCGAAAATTGTGTAGTGTTTATGGTGATGACTGCTTACGTGAACGCCAGTGTCAGAATTGGTTTGCTCGATTTCGTTCCGGAATCTTCGATCTTAAAGATGAACCTCGCCCTGGTCGGCCAACCGTTGAAAAAGTTGATCAAATTCTTAATGAAATCGAGGTAGACCGATATATTTCATCTCGTGACATTGCTGTGAAACTAAACGTCGACCATAAAACAGTTTTGAACCATTTACATAAGCTTGGATACCAAAAGAAGCTCGATACTTGGGTTCCACATGAATTAACATTGAAAAATTTAATGGACCGAGTTTCCATTTGTGAATCCCTGCTGAAACGAAACGAAATCAAGCCATTTTTAAAACAAATGATTACGGGCGATGAAAAGTGGATCACGTACGACAGTAAGGTGCGAAAGAGATCGTGGTTGAAGCCCGGAGAAACTTCACAAACAGTAGCGAAGCCCGTATTGACGCCAAGGAAGGTGATGTTGAGTGTTTGGTGGGATTGGAAGGGTATTGTTTATCATGAGCTGCTCGAACCTGGCCAAACCATTAATTCAACTATCTACTGTCAACAACTAACGCGATTGAAGCAGGCGATGGAAAAAATTCGGCCAGAATTGATCAATAGGAAAGGCGTTGTCTTCCATCACGACAATGCTAGACCGCACATATCTTTAGTGACTCGTCAAAAGCTGATAGAGTTTGGCTGGGAAGTTTTAATGCATCCACCGTATAGCCCTGACCTTGCCCCGTCGGACTATCATTTGTTTCGGTCTCTGCAAAACTCTCTTAATGGTGTAAAGTTGGTTTCAAAAGAGGCTTGTGAAAATCACTTGGTTCAGTTTTTCGCCCAAAAACCTCAGAAATTCTACAGTGACGGAATTATGATTTTACCAGAAAAGTGGCAAAAGGTCATCGATCAAAACGGCACATATATCATTGATTAGTGTTAGAAATTTATATTAATAAATTAACTTTGAAAAACATTAAAAAACCGAAATTATTTTTTCCCCAAACCAATATTATAAAGTGAAAGTGTGTATTTGGATAGGTAGTCAAATATTTTCAGTTGCGTCCAGTTGTGAATAAGGTACGCTTACTTAAAAAATTAAATCATCACCATTAGAATCGCCTAACGGTTAACTTCTTCCCGCCGCGCCGTGTACATGGCCTTTGTAGTTTTAATCGAGAAACGTAAAAACCGTTTCTAATTTGCATTGTCACATCCCTATAATTGCTATATAACGTAAGACAGTACCGTCGACTAACTTTTAAATATTATGATACATGTTCGCATACCCAAGAACACTTAAACAGTGAAACGTAACGTAACAAAAATTCAAACTAAAAACCTCGATTATATTTTCACACCGTTAACCCCTGGTTAACCCGATAATAGTGGTAGTGTTACACAGATCATTAGTGTAAATTACCCATTACTTACACGAGAAGGAAAAACATACTTCAAACATCATACCGTTTATAGCTAAACGATAATAAACCTAAATGTTACACAAAACGTTATTTAACTTACTTGTATAATCTTAATTGTAATTACCGCCTAAGCATTGAATCGTTCATCAATGGATTTAACGTTTGCTGTAACTGTTACCTAAGGTATTACACGATCACTAAACAAATGATGGAATTGGCTCTGCTTCTCCCGTAAAATACCGTTAAAGTGAGTTACTCTGAACCATTTTTTATAGTAAATATGACACCTTATGAGCAGAAAAAAACATATAACATTCTATACGATATGGAAAATGATATGATATTTTCTGAAAATCTATTTTAATTTAAACAAGTAAAGAAAAAATATCTTGAAATCACCCCTATTTCTTTCAGTTTTATCTTTATTACTACTGCAACTTTTCCCGAAAATATATGAAACTTTACAATCTTTCTCACAAAACACTATAATTCAGTTTTCTTTCTAAGTTCAAAAATAGTTATATGCGTTTTTATCGTGAAAGAACTAGGGACCTCTGGCACGAGTGTTATTGCCACAAATCTGACATCTTAGTAAAAAGTTGGTACATAAGGAAGTTTGGATAGTAAATTCGATAGTTGAACTGTTATTCAATATTGTATCTGGTGGTATATAAAAATAAAATACTTACTAGTAGGTGCACAAATCAACCTAATATATTTTTATGTACCTAAGTTTCAAGAACCTCAGTAAATGAGTCGGGGTTTGACAATGACCTTTGGTTTGGTAGCCGCTCAGCAGGCGCTCAGTAAGCAGCATATCGGCTTGGTGTATTCCCATTCGTCCCCGCCGGGCATAATGGGTATAGGCACTGCAAAAAAGTCATTCTCATTTGTCGTCATGTATGGCGGCGGTCACATGGGGCGCGGACAAAATGGTATACACCATCGGCTTAGGCTGGAAAAGTAGCTATTAAAAAATACTTAATGATTTCATTTTCAGATTTATATATAAGAGCGGCTCAGTAATTTACTGAATACCAAAAAAGCGTATAATGTTGTTTTTTTTTAAGTGATGACTTTAGATTAAGTTTTAGTCTGTCACGCCCGCACACGTACCTACATCTATACTTATATCTGAACATTCTGAACGAGTAATATCGAATAAATGTATCGACCATTATAAACATAGACATCTCTTAAATAATTAACTCAAAACTTTTTTAATAATTAACAAAACGCGGAAGCGACATTTCCCAACGAAATCTTCTAGAGAGATCTTTCTCAGATCATCCTGTTCAGCGACAATGGTTCACACAATTATATTCAATGCCAAGATTTACTTTAACTGAAACATAATGGACATTTCTATTTTCGTATGTTACGTAGTATAATTAATATGAAGCACGGAAACAATTGCCTGATTCAATATCATTTCACCGACGAGTAATGATATTTGCATTTTTATTAATAATGATAATTTTATTGAAATATTGCTGCGCTATAGCAGTTGATTTTTCAATTGAGTATCAATTATTTTAAGCTATATGATAATTATACGTTTTTCTTTTCTTATTGTTTTCAAGATAAATAAACAAAGTTTTTGATTGAATTATCTACTTGAATAAATATTTGAAGGTGATAGTCTCCAAATTTTACCGAACTGGGTAGGGTAGGTATATGCAATGCAATACCACGTAATTCGATTTCCAACACACATTATAGCAAAAATCGCTGCATTAAACACTGTGAAAGAGGTATGTCAAGATCGTAGCAAGTGGAAAACCGTGGTCTCTGCCTACCCCTTCGGGAAATAGGCGTGATTATAATATGTATTAAACATTGTATATTTTATACCTGCCTAAAGATTTATTTTGATATAAAACCAAATGGCATAAGAAACTAAAAAAAATCGATGCATATAGATACCTACCATATTATTAGGTACGTTAGATTTATTTACTAGATTATTAATGTTTAGTTTTTATTCTGCATCCCAATATACAAATATAGTAATAACTATAAACAGATAATAAATCCTGAACACATTATGGAGTTTAATCTTTGACCATAAACAACCCATATAAAAAGATGGCGCCCTTCGTCACTAGGTCAATGGACGAAAGCGGCAGTCGTGTCCTTTCTGCCAATGCTCTTCCGAGTCGATAAAGGGAGATACTTAGAGGCCGAATCATAATAAGGCTTTAGAATAATTAAATAGCCCTATCATGTCAATAAAAAAGTTTATTCAAAATGCTACAAATGTATACTCAACCTTGTCAGTAGAAAAGGCGCGAAATTCAAATTTCCTATGGGTACTTGGGTAGTCAACTCTTCGCGCCTACATTATTTAAATTTGAAGTATTTTTCTAATGGCAAAGTTGTTGTGCCAGGGTACTTGCTAACCTTAACCTTGCTATTCGTTTTGTTCGAAATAATCGGCTATCTCAAAGCCGGCCATACAAAATTAGTAACGGAATTTCATGTCGTAAGCAGCCCGCGTAGCCAACATGCCAATCGTTAACGCTCCGTAGCGTAGTCATCTCTCTCTATCACTCTTCCGCGATTTAGATTAGCGCGACAGGGACAGTTGCGTTTCGTTTCGCTACGGAGCGTTAACAATTGGCAAGTTGGCTACGCAAGCTGGTCAGAAAATAAAGATAAAAAAAACGAAAGCTTGATATTTAGACAAACATACACAACCTTGTTATTCGAGATACATTTTTTGAGGAGGTCCGTCACTTCTACAGATAATGTTTGTTTATGGTACTTTACCATTAAAAAAATTGTCACTCTTCACTAGGTCAATAGAGTGGACAAAAGAGGCCACACGTCCTTTCATTCAATGCTTTGCCTAGTTCTGAGTAAGGGAAATAAAGGCCGGCCATTCGCTATCAGACATCGGATTAATTAAATGCTTCCTTAGCTAACCGGTTTGCAGATTACGAAACATGCACATGTGTAGGCCTACCGCTTGCCTGCAAGAAACATTTCGAATACATATTGAATTTTATGCATAGACACTATATGTTTTTGCAAGTAACTGCAGTAAGTATTGATTTTCTTTTGTTACATTGTCCAAGAATTTAGGTAAAAAAATATTTAAACTCTCTTTTATACAGTAGTGAAGTATTTGTGAAATATCGTGAGGTTTGCAGCCACGATATAGTCTGGCAAGCCATTTCCTTCAGTAGAAAAAGACGTATAGAAAATTTTAATTTCGCACCTTTTACTTCTGACAAAATTGGTTTACCAGGCTAAGAAAATTAACTACATTTGTCGAATTTATAATTTAATTGCCATGAAGGTAAATAATAAACTAATTGTCAAGTAGAAGTTATTTATAGTGTGCGGGTTTAGGATTCCGTAGCCAAAATGGCAAAAATGGAATCCTTATAGTTTCGTCATATCTGCATGACCGTCTGTCTATATGTTTGTTTATGCCTCTCAATCAATTTTTCGTGTTATGGCTCCATCAAGGTGTTGATGATTCTGCCAATGTCGAAGTTGGATAAGACACGGCTAGTATATGAATCTTATCATATTACGGTCATAGACAGTGTTCGGTGGAGTATCCGATCTGCAAAGAAATACAAATTACCACTAACTAATAGACTACATATAACTATTAAACAATATGAACACTACACTATGTACAGAACAAACTACAGTTAAGTATTAAATCTAGGAACTTATTGAATAGAATAATAGAATAGAATAGAAAAACGTTTATTGCAAAACCATCTACAAACAGCACCACATTAGAAAACAAAAAAAGTAAGAAAGAAGATCTAATACACTAAACAGTTATAAGTGTTATAACTACTTGTAACTTATACTAACATGCAATAGTTACAGTGATGATGCTGTAATAGAGGCTACAATTGGACACCACTCAGCATATGCTCTAACATATATATGCTACAGCGCTGGTCTTCCGTGGAGCCCAGGGCAAGAAGATAGCTCGGAACAGTAAAGGCAGTGTCAGACAGTGATTTAGCAGGTATTAATATTTAACACAAGTTAGAAACTAATGCACGGAAAAATTTCAAAGCGGAAGTGAGTGGGTTGGGAATATCTAAAAATATATAAAAATATAAACAGGTAAAGTCAGACATGTATTTAGTTTAATATATAGTAGAGCATATATACATAAAAAGGCAACTCGTTAAAAATAGATAAATAATTCAATTTAAAACATAAAATAATCATAATCTAACTAAGGTGCATGGAACGCGAAGAACACGGCAGTTGGAACATTGTTATCATAATTATTGTACAATAATATGATACATTACAATTTAAGATTGTTTATGCCTCTCGTCTCGCGTCGAATGATGGCGCCCATGACAGCTATGAGTCACGTAAAATATTTACCTATAGACATTATTTGGATATTAAGCACATTGATTTATTTAGTAATGTAACAGTTAAGTAATAAAAGTATGGTAATAAAAGGGTATGGTATGCTAATAGGGTTTACTTTACATTGGACATTTCATACCGTTAGTATTGATTACCAAAATAGCTTGAACCCTAAATAGATCAGCAATTTAAGTCTGTGACGTGACCGTACCTACGCTGATTTCATTTCGTTCGACTCGTGTCGTGTAGTATTTACATTTTATAAGCGATATTGGCTTGAAAATTGATTCTTAATAGAACATTCAAATGTCCTTATCAAGATTACTCTATTGTTATTTCTGTAAGTTGAATAAAACCGCGGCCGTCAGTCCTTAAAGGTTGGTAATTGGACTTGGTACAGTTACGTTACAAAGTACAACTGAATCTCGCACGGATCTCTAGAAAGGCGACTTTCCCGGCTATCTCCACTCCAGAGATATCACCATGGGAACCCAACACAATACCCTTTGTAACAACACAATCTTTATTTTACATCCACGTAATACTATTATAGGCGTTAAGCATAAAGAAAGAAAGACGATACATGAATGGAACACCAGCAAACTTAAGTTTGTAATAAATGTTTTGTGTCACATTAAGAATTTATATTGCAGATTATGTTTTACCTTTGTGTGAAGAAATTTGTCGTCTGCGTCAAGATAATCTGTGAGTAATTAATATGGAAATGCTGGGTATTGAATTATAAAACAAAGACTACCCCCCTTATTCATAAAACTTTACGAGCCTGATTTAGTTAAATTATGTTTTATCCCTTTCTTGCAAATACATAAGTCAAAATGACAGATAAATACCAACGATTCATAGCTAATTCAGGCCTGTAATGCGTTAATGAATAACGCCATAAGTAGTTGATCACGTAAGGGGAGATGTCTGCTCTTCTGACATAACAACACATACTACATTCAACACATAATTCTTAGTGAGAGCGTTTTTAGGAGGTAGGTGCACGTCTATTGCAATGTATAACTTATCACTTATACTATTATTGTACTTGCTTCTGTTGTTTCTCCAATAAAATAAAATAAAAATAAAAAATACATTAGGTATGTGTTGTGATTTAAAAAAGCTCTACGAATTTTCAAAAACTGTGCTGGGTGAACCTACTGCACGTTAAAAGCTTTTATATTGAATAAAAACTGATATTAGGATCATATGATTAGGTTTGTGTTTATTTCCCTTTTGTTTTTGGGTCATTCTCTGAGAATATTTTTTTTTTTTTTGGGCGGTAGACATAAAAAAAGTAATACATCACCTCTAGAGAATTTATTGAAATAATTGTGAAATACTTACAATTTACACTTTTAAACACTGTGAAGTAAAGTTTAGTCTATAATTTCACTGAATAAATACTTGCAGCACCATAGATGCAGTAAGTCTTAACATTTAGCACTGTCTAATCCTGCTGATTCCAACAAGTGTCAAAAACATAACCTCCAAGTCGACCTACAACTCATTAAATATGGCAAGCTACAGTGAAATAGCAGAGACACAAAAATCCTTGGAGAAATCGGTAAACAAGATGCTTTCTAAGTTTGAGGCTAGAATGAAGTCACCAGCATCCAGAGCCACAGTAAGTAGTTTGAGCGAAGAATTCTCCAGCTTCAAAGATCACACATTGGGCATGTTGAAACTTCTACGAAGCCAAATTAGTGCTCTCAGTAATACTCAAGATATCTTAGAAATGAGACATAGAAGAAAATATCTTCTCTTCAAAGGGGTGCCGGAGGATCCTGGTGAAAATATAGTTTCTTCAATCACCAGTATTGTAACAGAGCGACTCAAGATCCCCGATGTCTCTGCCGATTCTTTCAAGGCATGTCACAGGCTGGGTAAGCCGTCCGAGGGCCGGGCTAGACCCATTCTTGTACGCTTTGCAGACATGCGCCTAAAGTCCCTGGTTTGGCAGAAGAAGACAGCGTGTAAGGGAAGTACTTTTGCCATATCAGAGTTCCTTACACCACATCGACAGGAATTGTTCACTCAGGCGCGGAAGGCATTCGGCATGAAAAGCTGCTGGTCACTCGACGGGAACATCTTCGTTAAGCTGTCCTCAGGTGTGCGTGAGCGTGTGGAGTCAAGCGAAGATATTGATCGTATCAAAGATCCCCGCAACGTGCGCCAGTCACAGTCTTCGTCGACACCTGACCCTAATGTGACCGAGGAGCAGAGCAGGACCGTTGGTGACTGCGGCGGCCAAGCTGGCCGGTCTCGACGTGAAAAGCCGGTAGCCTAGTCTACTATTGCTATAACGCGAAATTAACAAATGTTCTTTCTGAAATTGTTACATTGTATACTCCGTTTACTAATGTTTTCAATTTAAAATTCACTTTCCAAGTTTTGCACGGTAATCTTAAATTGTGAGTTGTACCCTTTAACTTTATTCTCTTTATTTTTTTTTTTTTTTTTTTTTTTTTTTTTCTTCTTCTGGCTTTTACTCCCTGCCAATTTGCACAGGGTGAATTCGCCAATGTCGGTGTTGACTTTCACACGAGAGGAGAATGTTCGGTAATATTTTGAGCTTGTGGAAGGATGTGGTAGGGAGAACCTAAAAAACAAATAATTGTTATGGACATCACAAACGAACACATGACGTATACAATTGTTAGCAAATAAGCGGGAAGCGGATGACAGAACGTTAATAGTGCCAACATGAAGGAAGTGGGAGAGAAGAAAACCATATAAATGTATAATGTAGAGTATGTATAAAATTAAAGATATATAATTAGGTCTGAAAAGATAATACTTTATTTATAGTTTAATGTTATTTGCTTGTAAATATTTAATTAGGATAGAAGTTAGAATAGGATCCATGTAACAAAGTAGCGAGCTGAAGCATATAGGTCGTGGAACATTATCGGGCAATACATCGTACAGTGAGTAGCTACACTTTGAGCATGCAAAGAAAATGTGGTCCAAGTTGCCCTCATCAAGCCCACAATCACACAATGAGTTCGCACGAACACCTATCATAGCCAGAAATAACGGAGTACATACTTTGCCCAAACGTAAACGACAGATGGTGGATATTACCCATTTCGGAGACGTACGGAATCGATAAAACCACGGTTTACGAGATATACGAGGTTGTATACAGCCATAATGTCTACCTGTCACTAATCTCGAGGTATCCCATTGCTCCTGCCATGTATTAAATAGATCCGACAGTGAACCACTCAGAAGGTCTGTACTGTAAATATCCTCTTTTATTAATCCAATGTCAATAGCTCGTTTTGCCCATGTATCAGCCATCTCATTGCCGCTAATACCACAGTGGCTTGGAACCCATCCGAGAACAATATTTAGGCCCCTTAATTCACACCTACGCAGTACAGCTTTGATTTCTAAAATCAAAGGAAATTTGGCTTTGAGTTTGAATTGGTTGCCTACAATAGTCTGTAGGCAGCTTCTACTATCAGAGAAGATAATAGTTTTTTTAATACTATGGGTCTCTGCATATTTGGCAGCTTCAAGAATAGCAACTGCTTCACCTGTGAAAATCGACGCTTGAGGAGGACACCTAAATGAGAGGACAATATTGTACCGAGGAATCCACACTGCTGCTCCCACACATCTTGCAGGATCTACCTTTGAAGCGTCAGTATAAACCGGTAAATAATCTTGCCATTTATATAAAAATTTATTAAATTTGTTGTTTGCTGCAGGATCATTTTTGAAAATTCCTATGTCTAATATAACTTTAGGGGTATATATTAGGGTTTCAAATGCCGCTTCAAATAAAGGATTAGTGCCGGATGTATATAAACTTGGGTAAATATTAATTAATTTTGAAAAAGATATCATTATTTTAGGAGAAGTTTTATGTGTCCAATATTGGTTTTCAGTGAGTTCCAGTGCAAGTGACCGCAAACGTGGAAGCAGCAAATGGTTGTAGTAAGAACTGGCTTTGATTAAAAATCTATCGGCAAGATATTGTCTGCGGAGAGACAAAGGAGGCTCAACACCTTCCACCTGCATGGCGTTCTTGGGAGAAGAACGCATAGCTCCGAGTATGATCCTCAAACATTTAGCTTGTATGAGATCTAATTTACCTAGTCCATCCTTATTGCAAGGTTCCATTAAAAATGACCCATAGTCTATATGACTGCGTATGATGGCATTGTAGAGTAGCTTCTGACAATATGGATGTGAGCCCCACCAAACACCTGACAATGCTCGCAGAATATTGATATTTTTTTCACACTTACCTATTATATACTTGTGATGTGAAATGCCAGACATTTTGTGATCTAAAATGACACCTAGGAATTTTACTGACTCCTTACTTGGAATCATAACACCGCCATAACGGACATCTGCAGCAGGCATGATTCTTCTGCGACTGAACGTGACTACACAACTCTTTGTTGGCGATAGAGTAAGACCATGTTCATCAAGCCAATCTTTGAGGTAACCCAGAGCTGTGTTCAAACTAGCAGCGGCTTTATCTATTGACTTTGCTGAGGTGTATAAGACCAGATCATCAGCATACTGCAAGATATTACAGAAGGATAAGACAGATTGCTCCAAGTCGTAGGTGTAGATACTGTAAAGCAGAGGGCTGAGTACAGATCCTTGCGGGAGACCCCGCCACAAAGTCCGAGGTGGATGATAAGAATTACCATTCCTAATTTTAATTGACCTACCCATAAACAACTTGGTGACAATATGTACAATCTTCGCGGGAATGCTCAGATGTAGCATTTTTGCCCTGAGCACCGGAAGAAGGACATTGTCGTAAGCCGCAGAGATATCTAGAAAACATCCTAGCAGATATTCGTTTTTTGAAAAGGTAAGTCGGATATCAGTTGCTAAAATGTTTAAACTGTCCATTGTACTACGGCCCTTTCGGAAGCCAAATTGAGTGTCAGCTAAAATGCCCTTATTTTCTGCAAACCATTCCAGTCTATTTTTAACCAGGTGCTCCAGTATCTTTCCCATTGTTGCAGAAAGAGCAATCGGCCGATATGAGCTAGCCTCGTCTGGGTTTTTAGACGGTTTTAGGATTGGAATAATTACTTGGGTCTTCCAGTCTCCTGGGATCTCCCCCGTGTCAAAGGCATGGTTTAGGATACCAAGTAGATATTCCTGTGGTGATGTATTTAACTTGGACAAGAAACAATATGGTATGCCATCCTCTCCAGGTGTAGTATTCCTTAGTCCATTAAGCACTACACTAAGCTCTGAGAATGAGAAAGGCTTATCCAAGTCGCTGGAGGTGCATAGCAACGGGGGAAGTAACAAGCAGGATGCTTCGGGGACAGTTGGAGGGGCAAGTCTATCTGCGAACTCTGATAGCCAGGGGGAATCCGTGGTAGTCTTAGACTCTGGATTAAATGAACCCCTGAACCTCTTTACGTTTCGCCATATAAGTGTTGAGGGGGTTCTAGGAGATAAGCTCTCGCAAAACCCCCTCCATCCCTTCTTCTTAGCCTTTGCTAGGAAACGCTTTGTACGGGCCGAGATTTTTTTTAATGAAATAAAGTCATCCAAATTTCCTGACTCATTAAAAGCTTGCTCCGCAGCATTTCTTTTTTTTACGGCTGCTGTGCAGTCAGTGTTCCACCACGGGGGTGATGGAATTTTATGTTTAACAGCTCTCTTTTTTGGGATAAACTTATCGGCAGCTTCTAATAAAACATTTTTAAATTTTAAATATTTTTCGTCTTGACTAATTTCGCTCGTGTCCCACTCTTTTATATTTTCCTCTACATAAAAAGCATAATTGGGCCAGTCTGCTGATTGTATTTTGTGTTTCAGCAGCGGTTCAGGGGAAGGAGATGGAAGAATAGATGAAGGCTTAGTGATAATAATAGGGAAATGGTCACTGCCAAATGACTGACGTAATACCCTCCAGGATAATAAAGAAGATAAACTAGGAGAACAAACAGATAAATCGAGAACTGATTGGGGATTCTGGCCTGGGTATACTCGATGCGTGGGAGTTCCATCATTAATAACTCCCACATTGATGTCATCGAACAGATCCAGCAGGGCTGACGAAAACGAATCTGAATGGTATGATCCCCAGGAGATATTGTGACAGTTAAAGTCTCCTAAAATTATAAGAGGAGGTGGGACAGATGTGAGAATAGATTGTAATTCATCTATATCAACTTCTTCAGGATGGGGGATATATATAGAGATGAAATTAATGCCCATAACCTTGGCAGCTACGGCATTAATCCCATCCGAGTGAGGGGGGATAGGAATTTGGAAGAAAGGGTAACAGCGCTTGATCAATAACGCGCATCCGGCGCGTCCGTCACTACGGTCTTCCCGGAGACATGAGAAGCCCGGGACTCTAAAAAGAGCGCCGGGACGCAACCATGTCTCCGAAATAGCCGCAACAGACACGGCGTGGTCGTTGATGAGCTGAATAAGGTCAGGTTTTTTTGGTATGATACTTCGACTATTCCATTGTAGAAATGTGACCGGGGGGGCCATTGTGGAATGTAAGTCTCTCCGCGAGTGTAACCATTAAGGGTGCAACGTCGTTCGGTAGGAAATCGCTCCATTTAGCGATGATGTTTGTTAAAAATTTCAAACAGAGTTCCATTAGGTCTTCATTGGGAGTGATTCTATTGTAAGAAGAAGAGCCATTCAGAGCTTGACCATTGGGGAGTTGAGGTGGGGGGGTTCGGACGATATTGTTGTGAGCTTCTCTATCATAACCCGGGGACAGAGGGACCCTCGTCCGGGGTGCTCGGTATACGGTCTTACGATACGAAGTGGTGGGCGGAGGAGTGGGCATGGAAGTATTAGGGTGGCATGGGGACTGGGAAGATCGGGAAGAGTCTGTAACCTGCTCAAACATGGGTCTTGCTATATCTGAATATGGTCTGCGTACTGCTGAAAACTGTGCTGCTGCTTCTGCGTATGAGATGTTCTGCTCAGACATGGCAAGTTTAATGGCTTTTTGTCTACCATATTCATTGCATACTTTATCTGTAGCAAAATGCCTACCTGTACAAAAGATACATGTCACATGTTCTGGGGCTACATTGCATCCATCACCGGGGTGTTTCTGTGCACACTTATAACATCTAGCATCAGACCGGCACTGTGTTTGAATATGACCAAACCTAAGGCACTTCCTGCATTGAATTACTGGCAGTTGATATACTTCTACCACTAGAGAGGTGTAATAGGCGAAGATTTTCGACGGTAAGGATTGCCCTTCGAAAGTAACTACAACTGATTGGGTTGGCACCCAGGATGAGGAGCCATCATTGTTTGCCACCTTCCGTTGCAGACGGCGAGCCTTAAGAATCTTCCCTTTGCCTTCTTTGAGATTCGTACCATTGACTAATTCCTCCATAGTCCAATCCGAAGGAACTCCACGAACAACTCCCATACGCGATACATGGTATGAGGGGATATCAGCTGTAAACTTATTTTTGTCAAGTAGTGGGTGCTTTAAGAAGCTATTTGCATCAGCTGCTGTGGAGAAAGTAACTGCTACTCTGTTGCGACCTACCGACTTAATACCACCTTCCTTCTGGATGTTGTTTACATTTCCTTGAGTAAGCAAAAGGCCTACATTGATGGGTTTCAGAGAGGCATTGGACGATGGAGCGGACTCTCTAGAGACATGAACTATAAATGGTCCATCATCTTCGGCATTGTACTCTCGGTATTTGCTGTCTAGACTGGGGTGTTTGTATAAATGTGGGTTGAACTCGACTGTATTATTTTCATTTACCTCAACTGGATTATTTTTATTAAACTCTGCCACATTACTATTATTAGGTTCGACTGTATTATTTGTATTGCTCAACTGCTTGCTAGTCTCTATCGGGTCGATTACAATTTTTTTTGGGGAAGGCTCCAGCTGGGTCGGTGACAAATTCAAGTTGCGTTTACGTGAGGTTGTCTCCCAATTCATGTCATTATCACCGGCCTCATCTGGAGGCTTCTCCTTTTCATTCCCATCCATCCAAACGTCTACAGTATTAACCTACTGTATTGTGTAAATATACCACCACCTGATTAGTAAATAAGGAAAGTTGTTTTATTTATGGGAATAACCTAAAAACGAACCACTCACTCAACGCGCTACTCTTCTCTTTATTTATTTTGTTTTGCATTTCATTTGACGTTTAGTGGGTATTTTGACACCTATGTTCTGTCAATTTGACTCGGCGTGTTTGAGTTACTGTTATTATCGCTTGATTTTGTTATGAAATTATCGGTTTAATTTTCTTAGTGGTAACTCATCATTAATTTTTTCTACGTTTAAATTTGTTTGTAAATTTACTTTTTTCCTGTCTGTATCAATTTTTCTCACAGAGCAATCGGCAGGATTAGCAGAGTTGGGCCTATATTTTAATTTTGCAATTTTTTATTTTTAAAATAATTGTTTTTTTCTTTTGGTACGTACACATATTTTTATTTGTGTTTGTCTTATATTTATATATATGTCTGATGATGAAACTTTTTACTCTGCCAGTAATAACAGCTCTGATTTTATCTCACTAAGCTCACTTGACAACTCTTACAATTTGGGTACTTTGGTATCGCGCGAATTTCTTAACTCCAAACACTTTAATGTGTGTCATATTAATGCCCAAAGTATCCCTTCTCACTTTACTGACCTTTTAGACACATTTCAGACTGACTTTGTCCACGCAATACTCGTATCGGAGAGTTGGCTGAAGCCTACCCTCGACTCCACATCTTATGCCCTACCTGGTTTTGTTTTAATTAGAAACGATCGTACCGGCAAGGGTGGGGGCGGTGTTGCCATTTACCTCAGAAGTAACATTCCGTACAAAATCTTAAATTTATCTCCTTCTCCTTACTCCGGTTGTGCGGAATGGATATTTCTTGAGGTAAATGTCAAAGGAGTCAAGGCTGTACTAGGTGTAGTCTACTGTCCCCCTACTATTGATTATTTTTCCGACCTAGAGAGGGCCCTAGAATCGTTAAGCTCGGATTACACACATCACCTCATTATGGGTGACCTTAACACTGATCTGTGTAAGGACACTCCACAGAGCCGTAAACTAAATTATTTAATTCAATCTGTTAATTTGTCTCTTCTGCCCTTAACTCCTACTCATCATACTGCTACCTCTGATACTTGGCTGGACGTAATACTTACTTCTTTTACCAGGAATATCATAAAACATGGTCAGTTTTCTGCACCCGGCTTCTCTCACCATGACCTGATTTTCGCGTCCTATAATATTAAACCGGCGAAGTGTAAACCAGCCATTATATACATGCGTAGCTTCGCTAAAGTCGACCCTGATGCGTTGCGCCGCGACGCTGCGGCAATTGACTGGTCCCCTGTACTTGCAGCTACCACAACGGAAACCAAAGTATGTCTCTTCAATGCTGCAATATTAAAAACTTTTGATAAACATGCTCCGTTGCACAAGTGTAGAGTTAAGCGGCCTCCAGCGCCGTGGATTACAGACGGCGTGCGCATGGCTATGCGTAGAAGAGACCGTGCCTTTAAACGCTTTAAGCGTTTCCGCACAGACGAAAACTGGGCGCTCTTTAAGACTGCACGAAACCGGTGTAACCAAATGGTGCGTTCAGCGAAGCGGCGATTTATCCATTTAAATGTCACCTCATCTTCCATGGCTGACGTTTGGAAGTTCTTAAAATCTCTCGGTCTTGGCAAACCCGTTAATCAATTTGACGGTATTTCTTTCTCCCTTTCTGACCTTAACAAGCATTTCTCGTCTGCCCAATCCGTCGATAGCAATACTAAAATCAATACCATTTTCGAAATTTTAGCCTTACCTTCAATTGACACTGTCTCGTTTTCATTCTCACCCACTACTCAATCCGAGGTTAAGACCATTATTAAGGCCATTAAATCTAAAGCTGTTGGTTGTGATGATATCAGTCGGTATATGATAGTGTCTGTCCTTGACTGCGTGCTTCCTATACTGACTGATATTATTAACTTCTCGCTCTCTAACGGTGAATTTCCGTCACTTTGGCGCAAAGCGTTTGTCATACCTCTGCCGAAAACAAATAATCCCTCGTTGGTTAGTCAGTTCCGACCTATTTCTATACTCCCTTTTCTATCGAAGATCGCCGAAGCGGTGGCTCATAAACAGCTGTCAAGTTTTATTCTCTCAAACAAACTTCTAAGCCCCTTTCAGTCTGGTTTTCGACCGGGACATAGCACCTGTACCGCGCTGCTCAAAGTGACCGAGGACATCAGGCGGGGTATGGAGAACCAAATGGTCACAGTACTTATCCTCGTTGACTTCTCAAACGCCTTCAATACTGTCGACCATGAAATTCTCCTTGCCCTACTTGAGCACCTCAACGTGTCGCCTTGTGCCTTGAATTGGTTCTCGGCGTATCTTTGTGGACGTCAGCAAGCTGTACGTGTCGACCGCACTTTGTCCGAATGGTGTGACTTAGCCACTGGTGTACCACAAGGAGGTATTCTTTCACCCCTATTGTTTTCTATCTTTGTCAATTTTATAACTCCGGACCTTCGCTGCTCGTACCATCTCTACGCCGACGACCTGCAACTCTATGACCGATGTAACATTGCTGACCTTACTGCCACCATTGATAAGTTAAATCTGGACCTCATACACATCCAACATTGGTCTCAGAAGTTCGGTCTATTCGTTAACCCCTCCAAGTGTCAGGCCATTGTCATAGGCGGCGCCCGACAGCTCCTTAAACTCGAATTTATACCTCCTGTATACTTTAGTGGCACGCCTATTCCCTACAGCCAAAGTGTAAAAGACTTGGGTGTCTATATCGATAGTACCCTGAGCTGGAGGACACAGATAGCTGAAATAAGCCGCAAAGTTACTGGTTCTCTTCATGCTCTCAACAGACTTAAACACTTTTTACCTATTAAAACCAAAATATTATTAGTACAAACTTTAATCCTACCAATAATCGACTATGGCGATGTGTGTTATCCGGACTTAAATGAGGAGCTCTTGGACAAATTAGATCGTTTAATGAATAATTGTATCCGTTTTGTTTTCTGTCTCCGCAAATACGATCATGTCTCCTCATTCCGCTCAAAACTTGGCTGGTTTCCCATTCGTATTCGGCGCAACATTCGCATGCTCTGCACCCTCTTTTCTGTTCTTAACGACCCTCAGTCCCCCGAATATCTAAAATCTTTCTTCCACTACTATGGTGTCTCTCGTGTCCGTCAGCTTCGCTCTTCTGGCAATCTATCTCTGTCTATACCATCTCACCGAACTGGTTTCATGTCCGATTCTTTCTCTATTCAGGCAGCTCGCCTTTGGAATAGTCTCCCTGTCAAAATTAGACAGTGTCCGAACAGGTTTGCTTTTAAAAAATCCTTAAGTGAGCACTTTGCTGGCAGTACTGGAAAATCTTAATGTTTCTGCTTTGTAAGTTCATCTGATTTCATATATATATATATATATATATATATATATATATATATATATATGTATATGTAAGTATATGTATTTGTATCAATATTATTAATATATATGTATGTTTATGTATGTGTATTTTTTATGAATGTATTGTGTTCGTACATGTATCAATTGTATCACCTATACCTATGTTTTTGCACCGCCTACAACTTATCTGCTTTGCCTAAAGGTTGACTGGTAGAGAATGCCTTACGGCATTAAGTTCGCCTATTGTACAGTGTGTTTTCTTATGTGCAATAAAGATTAAATAAAATAAAAAATAAATAAAAATATGTCTGCGATTGAGTCTGATTGCCACGTCTCTTTTCATACTTTTTGTATGGGTCGCGGCAATCAGACCGCAGACATATTTTTTTGAGAATAATCATGTTATATAAGAGTTAATATGTACCTAAGTTCTGACACACTCCTTGGGTTGATTTGATTTATAAGTATAGCCACAGTCAAAACTTTAGAGCGATACCAATGTATTGTTTCATTTTATTGAATGGTTAAACAATAGTTAGTGTTATTGTCTTTTATGTAGTGTTATGTAATCAGTCATAGTAGTACATTGTACAGTCCGAGGTCATTAGTATCGAATAAAAATTACGAGTAGCATCAGAAGCATCTACCATTCTCTAAATTATTTTTGCAAAAAACATGTATTTACATTTAAGACGAGTGTCGCAGATGGCTAATACTTGTGACCGTAAAATATAATATCATTAAAAATTAATTTTAATCATTGAAGTATCATAAATCGTAGGTACATAAGTAAACGTGTTTTTCTTTAGCTTGGATATACGAACGCAAATGTTTGGTTAAATTATCAATAATATATCGTAGTAAAAAACCCGGACAAGTGCGAGTAGGACTCGCCCACCGAGGATTCTGTACTTTTTAGTATTTGTTGTTATAGCGGCAACAGAAATACATCATCTGTGAAAATTTCAACTGTCTAGCTATCACGGTTCATGAGATACAGCCTGGTGACAGACGGACTGACAGACGGATAGCGGAGTCTTAGTAATAGGGTCCCGTTTCACCCTTTGGGTACGGAACCCTAAAAATGGTCAACGTATCTATTTTGGACCATCCTGTACAATGACAATTTCATTGCCGGAAATGCCAATATTGGTAGTCCATCTGACAGATGACCGATCGTTATAGTACACAATTCATATAAAAGCTAAATTTGGTATAAAATATAATCAGAGTTTATATAAGAGTCAGTGTGTTTAATTCTTGCCGACATTTTTCAAAAAATGTGGATGTTGTCTAATTACAGTTACAATACGTTGATATGAAGATGCACGACAAGTTGTAAACATTAGAAACTTAGAAAGCCGTATGTTATTTATATAATTCGGCATAATGAGCCGGTCTCGTTTTAGCGACGGTGCGGGCGCAGCGCACCTGATTAACGCCTGACAAGTCCGCGACTTACACCGAACCAAACAAAGTTATAGGCTAGTTAATATAGAGTGTCAACATACATACAACTCCGCAAAACCCATTAGGTATACTGTATACTCAATACTCAATACATTTATTGCACATAAATTAATTATTGCATTATTGTTGCAGGTGGTCTTTTTTGCATTTATTTTAGCTTTAAAATTGTCAACTTATTGCTGTTTATAATTTCAAAATGTAAAATTGGACATACCCGACCGCTGGCATACGAAAACATGCATTCTAGGCGTAGAATTTATGCCTAAAACCCTTTTATGCATATACATTTAATGCTGTTATCCTAAGCAAATCGGGAGGTGCACAGGCCTTCATCCCATGGGCGCCATGCCCATGCCAAAAATTAGTAAATTTCAAAGTTGAATATTTCAAGTAATTTTTGCCGCCGGTTGAAATATTTCTTCTGATTGCCGTCTCATTATTTCTTAGTTGTTAAAATATTGGCTGAAAGAAACTCCTTGAGGTTATAATATCCACTTATGCATTTTAAATCATCGTTCATTCATCGTTTTTAAATAAAAATATCGTTAATATTAACTGGTTTAGTGAGAGAAGACAACGCGCTGGTAAAGCGCTGGTGGCCTAGCGGTTAGAGCATGCGACTTGCAATCCGGAGATCGCGGGTTCAAACCCCGGCTCGTACCAATGAGTTTTTCGGAACTTATGTACGAAATATCATTTGACATTTACCAGTCGCTTTTCGGTGAAAGAAAACATCGTGAGGAAACCGGACTAATCCCAACAAGGCCTAGTTTACCCTCTGGGTTGGAAGGTCAGATGGCAGTCGCTTTCGTAAAAACTAGTCCCTACGCCAAATCTTGGGATTAGTTGTCAAGCGGACCCCAGGCTCCCATGAGCCGTGGCAAAATGCCGGGACAACGCGAGGAAGAAGGATAAAAGATACACAACGGTGTAACATGCAGCCAACGTGTCTGTCTACTTTTACTTTATATGTTGGGAAAGTGTAGTGGGTGATAAATGCCCGGCTACCATCTCGTATAGATTTATAGAGAACGTGTATGACAATTATTACTAGAGTTATAGGTGCACATGGCGCGATATTACATGCATTAATATTAACTGGTTTAGTGAGAGAAGACAATACAGCAGGATGTTATTATGAACGTGGCATAAAAACATGGCCCCAAGAAAAGCTGAAAGGCAAAAGATAGACGCTCTGAGATGTAGTAGTGGAGAAGAATGCTTGGAGTATTATGGACAGAATTCCGAACCAACGAGTTTAATCAAACCACCAATGAGATGGATGGGCCAGATTAAATACGAAGAACTACGGCGTGAAGCTCGTCACCGAATAAAACTCCGCCTCAATTAGTACCAGGATACAACATTATGCACAAATTTACTTGTAACTTGATTAATTTGTATTAAATAAAATACAATAATAAATAATATAGGACAATACAATAATATAGGACAAAATAATACAGCATCACGGGTCATACATAGATTTTAAAACTAAAGGTGTCACTTCGGTGCATATTAGTTGACGTGTGTGCATGTAAATTTATCACACAGGTACTTACTAAGAATAAGAAAAGGAGTAGGACCTACGTACCCATTTATGAGGATGTTCAGCCAAAAAATAGATTTCGTAATCCTTTAAATTTAGGTTCGTCTACAAGAGGGACATGAACATGTTGTGGATGGGTGTTATAGAGATCTTCCATTCATTAATGGACACAAAAAACCACAAGTCACTTTTGTTCTAAGATTCATCTCATACAAAGATGCTGACGTCGGCATAAACGCCTTATCATTACGTAACAATTAGGAGAAGGTACCTGGATTAGTTACTAATTAATTTAAGTGCATTTCTCGGAGCGCTTTTATGATCTGATAGTAATTACGTAATTACATCGACACCACATCCGGATCAAGTGTATCGGTTACGTCTGAAAACGTGCGGTCACTAACCTGCCGTGTAAAATGGCTGGACGTTATTCAGAATTCAGAGTCATGTGTGCCTATCGTGATTTATATTTATTTTATTTTACGAGAAACAATATCTACTGGTAAATAAATGTGCCGGTGTGTGTTTTCGATCACACCAAAGACAAAAGTCAAAAGCTTTGACCTGTCTATTATCAAAGACAAAAACAATGAGTATATGGGGGTCCAGGCAGGAGGAGTCAAGTGTAAACAGCGGTGTAGTCAGTTAAATAATGAACATTTATTAAAACGTATCGTCGTCTTATATACTATTCCTAAACCTACGAAAAAATAGAAAGGTAGGTATCTTAGAACTACAGAATCCAATCTACCCTTTTACGTAAATCGCACCTCTCTAGAGTGCGATGGCATATCTTCTATCCCGCTCACAATCGCCGGTTGCATGAAGTGGGTAGTAAAAAATACAGCAATTCAGGACTACCGCAGAGAATGTCGCTTGCGAGAGTAGCACGCCCTGTCTTCCATCTCGCTCCAACCGCTGCATAAATACGTGCGCGCCGCCTGCGCGCGCCTCAGTTGCGTCCGGCCGTCGATGCGAGCGCATGTCCCATAGCACTCCCTCTCAAGCGAAGCGAACACGTTTCGTGACTCTGCCCGATCTCGTCACATACGTCTGAGTGTTTGGGCTAGATGCAGGAGTCTGGCTGTCGCTTGTGACGTCTTCATTGTAGATGTAGGCTGGCTTCAGACGCTCTATAGTGACGACAGTAGTTCGTTGTGGCATTTGTATCTTGAAATACTTGTCGTAGCGTTTGAGGACTTCGAACGGGCCATCATATGGTGGTGTGAGCGGGGGTCGCACGGTGTCATTACGCACGAATACGTGAGTGCACGGCGCAAGGTCCTTATGCACGAAAGGTCTCCATTGCGTGGCGTGCGTCCGGGTTACAGGAACAAGTGATGACATTATCTCTGACAAACGTCGTACTAACTCTGCATCTTCAATCGTCGACTTTGTAGGTACGAAGAAATCAGCTGGCATGCGTAGTGGGGATCCATACGTCATCAATGCAGGACTTAGGTTGTTATCGCTGCGTAATGCGGCTCGTAATCCAAATAAAACTGTAGGCAGCTCTTCGGACCATCTTGAACTTTCGCCCCTTGCCATAAGAGCGGCTTTCAAAGTGCGGTGTAGCCTCTCCACTTGAGAATTCGCCTGAGGGTGGTAGGCAGTGGTACGTATTCTTGTGGTCCCAAGCTTCTTCAGGAGAGCGTTGAAAAGGTTTGACTCGAAGGTACGACCTTGATCTGACGTGATGCGTAGCGGGCATCCAAATCTCGTAATCCAGTGCTCGTACAGGACTTTAGCGACAACTTCAGCTGTTATGTCGCGTACTGGTATTGCCTCGGGCCACTTCGTGCAGCGGTCGATCATTGTGACGCAATATCGATAATCATTTGATATTCTTAGGGGTCCCACGATATCGATATGCAGATGCTCGAAACGCTGAGATGGCGGGAACTCTCCGATAGGTGGAATCACGTGACGATGTATTTTAGCTCGTTGACATCCAATGCATGCTCGAGTCCAAAGTGCGACGTCTCTGTTCATTGCTGGCCAAAAGAACTTAGATGCCATAAGTCTCCTCGTTGCGCGTACACCTGAGTGGCTTATATCGTGTTGCGCTTTGTAGGCCGCATAACGATAAGCGATAGGTAGGTACGGTCGCGGTGTGCCAGTTGAGAGCTCACACGTGATTGGTCGATTGATGGCTGGTAGTGTGACTTCAGTGAACTTCAGATTTTCTTGAGTTTTCAATTTTGTTAGTTCTTCATCGGTGCGCTGGTCGGTGGCTAATTTGTCGAAATCTATTGCGGACGGACATTGTATTTCTTCGATTCTTGATAAGGCGTCAGCGATGTTGTTTTTGTCGCCTGGGATATACTGGATGCTCGAACAAAATTGGCTAATGAAGTGCAGTTGGCGCTCGCGTCTCGGAGAGTCGCTGCTGCTCGGTGCTCGCGTAAGCGCGTGCGTAAGTGGTCTGTGGTCCGTGTAGACGATGACGTCATTGCCTTCTATAAGTCGTCTGAAGTGCTTTACAGCCATGTAAATCGCTAGGAGTTCGCGATCATACACACTGTAGCGGCGTTGCGTCGGACTCAGTGCCTTCGAGAAAAATGCCAGCGGTTTCCAAACATTATCAACTTTCTGTTGGACCAATCCTCCTACGCTGTGGTCTGATGCATCACTCATGATACATAGAGGAGCGCCGTGAACTGGATATGATAGCGTAGTTGCTTTCAATATGCTTTGGCGGCATTTCTTGAAAGCTTCATCTGACTCGGTGTTCCATTCGATAGGAGTCTTGTCATTTTTCTTGGAGTTGTGCAGATACTTGTTGAGTTGAGACTGAAGTTCCGCTTGATGTGGTAGGCAGTCACGGTAAAAATTTAACATGCCTAGAAATCTTCTCAGCTCACAGACTGTCTTCGGCTTTGGGTAATTCGATATTGCTTCGATCCGCTCTTGAGTGGGACTGATGCCGTCGGGTGATACTTCATAGCCAAGGAAGTTGATTTTTCTTCGTCCGAACTCGCATTTATCGACATTGAGAGTTACGCCGTATTTATCTATTCGTTCCAGGACTTGTCGAAGCAGTGTTTTGTGTTCTTCTTCATTTTCAGAGGACAGGAGAAGATCATCGACGTAACAGAAACAGCCATCTATGCCTCGTAGAACGTCGTGCATGAATCGTTGGAATGTTTGGCTTGAGTTGCGGAGCCCGAACGTCATTGAGTTAAACTGGAACAACCCGAACGGTGTGATTATTGAAGTTTTCTGCGCGTCTTCTTTGTTCATGGGGATCCAAAAATACGCCATCTTCAGGTCTAATTTTGAAAAAATCTTCTTGTTGTGCAACTGGTACGTAAAATCTTGAATTCGAGGTAAAGGATAGCGATCGGGTTGTGTTACGGCGTTCAGACGTCTATAATCGCCGCAGACACGTAGAGAACCATCTTTTTTCTTGACAACGTGCAGCGGACTTGCCCAGGGGCTGTTTGAGGGTTGACAGATGCCCATTTCCATCAAGCGTTCGAATTCGGCTTTCGCCGCTGCATATTTGTCGGGCGGCAGTGGGCGTGGCCTGGCGAAGAGTGGGGGGCCCGTAGTCTCGATGAAATGCTGCACGTTATGCTTGGCCGGCGTTTTCAAAGACATTGGTCGTAGTACATTAGGATACTGTTTGAGAATCTCGTAGTAGGCTTGATTGCTGCTGATCAAATAGACGGTTTCTTGAGTACTTCGAACTGTTAATGCGTTGACTTGGAGTTTAGTGGTTTTGTCGATGAGCTTCTTTTGATCTAGGTCAGGTAGCAGCTTGTAGTGCCGAAGGAAATCAGCTCCGAGGATTGAGGTCTTGATGGCAGCCACGATAAACGTCCAACGGTAGTCGCGCCGTAGCCCCAAGTTAAGAGTGATTGTTTTCTCTCCATAGGTCTTAATCGGCGTGTCGTTTGCGGCGTAAAGCTTGTAGGTGATTGATAACTGGTTCTTCTTGTGATGCGACGATAGTACTGATATTTCGGCGCCAGTGTCGACGAGGTAACGTTCTCGAGAGTTACGATCGATGACACAAAGGCGGTTGCTGACTGGAGGTACACCGAGGCCCGCCAGAGTCGGTGTAGGCATTAGTTTTCCGATGAGCTAGTCTTCTTGCTACACGGCGATTCACATCTTCGTGCTTTGTCTCCGAATCTGAAGTGATATCGGCACAGCCATCCAGGATCACCGGGCTTGCGTGCAGTTCCATGCGCCGACATAGATCTCGAACGGGAACGGCTGCGAGAGCGAAAGGGACGGCGATAGCGTTGCCGGCCGCCGGACCGAAGGGCTGCAATTTCGAGTGTTAAATTGTCGAGCTTCTGGGATAACTTCTCAAAAAATGTGTTTTCGCTGCTTTGCGGGGCTTGAAAATCTGTGGCTCGTGTGACTGCAGCAACGGTGACTGGCTCGGCGTGCTCTAACATCTTGTCGGCCATGGCATCACGTCGGGGTCACCAAATATGGGGGTCCAGGCAGGAGGAGTCAAGTGTAAACAGCGGTGTAGTCAGTTAAATAATGAACATTTATTAAAACGTATCGTCGTCTTATATACTATTCCTAAACCTACGAAAAAATAGAAAGGTAGGTATCTTAGAACTACAGAATCCAATCTACCCTTTTACGTAAATCGCACCTCTCTAGAGTGCGATGGCATATCTTCTATCCCGCTCACAATCGCCGGTTGCATGAAGTGGGTAGTAAAAAATACAGCAATTCAGGACTACCGCAGAGAATGTCGCTTGCGAGAGTAGCACGCCCTGTCTTCCATCTCGCTCCAACCGCTGCATAAATACGTGCGCGCCGCCTGCGCGCGCCTCAGTTGCGTCCGGCCGTCGATGCGAGCGCATGTCCCATAAGTACCTACCACGACTGCCTTAGCAGTGTCAACCTGACATATTTGCGAACGCTTGCACTAATTGCCCCTGGTACCCCTATTGGTAGTCATTTTAATTCGATATTGTCTCCGATATATCAGGAATTTCCATACTTTTTGACCCGACGGCACAAAAATGCATCAAGGCGGATTTTAAGGAATTTGGCATTTTCGCGGGCCGAATTATCAAGTACGGGTTTGATACGGCCCGCGGGCCGTAATTCGGAGACCGCTGCGATTTTATGAAATACGCCTTAGAATTTGAGACCAGTAATCTGATAGAATAAATTTTAATAGGAAATTTTACGATGTTATTAGATAATATAAATACACAAGGAAACCCTTTATCATACGCCTCATAAACTTCTGGTACCAGGGAATCAGTCTGTGTATTCATAAAGAAAGCGATAAAAGAAGAGAGTAGGGTTCTCGGACGAACTAAAGTAACGCGATCTCGACAGCACTAACAGCTATGTCTAAGTCTAAAGCGCTCTTATACTGGTTTGTAAAACCTTTGTGTTATTCTTGTTTGTAAAGCGATTGGAACAAAAGCCCAGAAACACGATGACCAGAGTTGCGTGAGATTGCGCGCCCGCGGCGCCGCTCCCACGGCTCCCGATGTTACTCGAATATTTACGATCTAACCCGAATGGAATGCCGGCAATTGTTTATTGGCGGGTTTGTTACTGTCCGTGACATTACTCAAGAGAATAGCCAGTTTGATAAAGTACCTAATCGAGAGGGAACGAAACACAAGGACCCGTTATCTGTAAGACTGCAAGGAGTTTTATTAAATCATTTCATTTCACATAGGCAATAAAAGGGACGTCGGATCACGCCGGGATAGTCAAGATCGCCACACTTCGTTGGATGAGTAAAAAATATAAACTATACCTATACGAGAGTAAAAAATGTCTGTTTATTGATGATCCCAAGGCATCTAAAGACAAATTGTTTTACGACGCATACACTGAAAATGATTGGCTAAGACAGTCTCAAGTAAGAATTTCGTTTTTGTTAAGCCTGCACTATTTCAATACCATATTATGAAAAGTATAGTTTCTTTACTACCTACCTAACGTACAAGAAACATTGATGAACATGATTGGATGCCTTTCGATCTAACAACATCCTCAAAAGATAAATCACATTGACATAATAAATTCACATTTTAGTTTTCGCCGTGATTGTTTTTACTTGACAAACTTTTTTACAACAGTCCATTTTTAGGGTTCCGTAGCCAAATGGCAAAAAAACGGAACCCTTATAGATTCGTCATGTCCGTCTGTCTGTCCGATTATGTCACAGCCACTTTTTTCCGAAACTATAAGAGCTATATACTGTTCAAACTTGGTAAGTAGATGTATTCTATAAACCGCATTAAGATTTTTACACAAAAATAGGAAAAAACAATAAATTTTGGGGGTTCCCCATACTTAGAACTGAAACTCAAAAAAACTTTTTTCATCAAACCCATATGTGTGTGGTATCTATGGATAGGTCTTCAAAAATGATATTTAGGTTCCTAATATCATTTTTTTCTAAACTGAATAGTTTGCGCGAGAGACACTTCCAAAGTGAAAAAATGTGTCCCCCTCCCCCCTGTAACTAAAAATCTAAAAAAATATATGATATACATTATCATGCATACTTCCACCGAAAATTGGTTTGAACGAGATGTAGTAAATAGTTTTTTTAAATACGTCATAAATGGTACGGAACCCTTCATGGGCGAGTCCGACTCGCACTTGGCCGCTTTTTTTAATCTATCTATGTATATATTGCCAAAGAGTAAACGTTAGAGTATTTTAGCCTAATTTCTTTGAGCGTATTTAGTCAAAGCATCTGTCGGTAGGTTTCTATTTATAATTATCACATTTCCTATCGTAGCCAGGGACATTTACTAAACACTGAAAAAAGAACAATCTGTATACGTCCCTCTGCTTGTCATAGGCCTCCTCTCGTAGCGGTGCGTGACCAACGTGCCAATCGTTAACGCTACGTAGCGAATGAAAAGCAACTGTCTCTGTCGCACTAATATGGAATGATAAAGATGTAAAGTCCCCAACCCGCATTGATAGCCCAAACTTGGACAAAAAAATTAGTCAAAAATTGTTTTAATTGTGTAGTACTTGCCTAAGTACTTTTAATATTTCTTTATTACAGTCCAATCTCTTCTCGTTCAATTTCGTGTCCATGTTAATATTAAACAAGTGTAATATATTATGAAGCGTGCTATTTATTTAACCGTAGGGTATGCAAACCATGCGGTATTCGGTACCGTAAGGATGGCCGCCTATCTGCCCGTTATGTACTATTATGTTTCGGAACAATGGAAGCACCCAGGCTTCGTGTTAAATTATGGCTTTTCCGTCCGAGCGAGAGAACTATTCCATTGATCGAGTATTCAAGGAAATATTGATTGGTAAAGTTATGTGGAAAATAAACAATGAACATACTAGGTTTGTAACGATTTAAAAACATTCAAGGAAGGAATAAATTAAAAGTGGAAAAAATTCACTCTCTTGGGTAAGACTATTACGGGTAGATGTCGCTGGAGCCTCCCTAAAGCTCATATATGATGGAAATATTCGTTGTATTGGGTACGGTCTTGATAGTTCAGATGGCAGACACTGGGCAAGCGATCCAGTGATCGTGTGTTCAAGTCCCACCCAAGACTGTGAATTTTTCCAGCTTAATAACATCGTTGGGAGACGTTTCTGATACAAAATTAATACAAAGAAGGAATTTACCGTCGCTACCCTTTAAAGGAGTTCCACTGCTGGACTCATTGTAGGATTTGGGTTATAGTCGAGAGTGGACTGGGCCAGAGTATGAACTCTCTACACAAAAGACCAGCAACATTTTTAACGACTTATCTTTGTAATTGTTATAGTTTTTTAAATGCTTGTTGTATTAAGAATTGTTTTGTGGTTATAAAAGCTTTAAATGTAGGTACCAGGTCACACAAGGGCGGAAGACATTAGTAAGACTATCTACACGAAAAAGATATGTCGAGCCACACGTCTCTACCTAACTATCAGTATCTAATACCGCGTATTTTTACATACCCTCCAAACAAGATTTCTCATCAAAAACAATATTTTATTACAATAGTTACGCTAATGCAAGTTAGTTATATTTAGTTTAATAATCAGTATGCACTCAGGAACATTTAAGATGGGTCACTTGGTAAGGAAATATTCATACAAGGTGACCCATTTTCATGGTGCTTGAGTATATTAATTAGGTTAGACAATATGTAAGCATAAAAGAATACTCGTAAATTGGGTGCATTTCATTCGCCAACAAATTGTTTCGCAGTTTGGCGAAAATTTGTAATAGTTAGAATTGTTTATTTTTGTTTATTAGCAATAAAATAAAATACTGTTATAAAGCTTCACGTTGATGTACATATGTTAGTAACTTAACCGCGTACTTGCAGTTAATGCAGAATATGGTTTCGAATGGTACCTGTGCGTAGTAGCAAATTTATGCTCCTATCGTTTAGGAGCACATATATAAACTGCCACTTAACATCAATCAATGTATACTAACATCAGGTCCTGCTAAGTAAGTGTCTGCTCCGTCTAGAGAACGTCTCGGTTTTTATCAAGCAGAAACGTCTGCGAGCGATAGTACAAATTCCAATCCAATGTTCCAATGGTCGCATGTTCGAGTCTTGCCGGAGGTGGTGGTGGTTTATAAAAAAAGTGTAGGTATTGCTGTTGTATTGAGCTGAGCAACCTCTTACAGAAAAAGCAGTCCGAATTACTACAACTTGCCCAGTGATTAATTGAGTATATGTCACGCTCCGCAACCGATATCTACCGAAACTAAACCCTTGGGGTTCGATCAAATTATGTTTTTTGAAAAACAAATTATACGCAATTTGAAACTAATGCAGGATGTAATGAGTACCTATGTTTCTTTAGTTTTAAATGCACCGCCTACAATCTTTTCTGCTTTGCCCTAAGGTATATAGAGTTCAGAAAAAAAAGAACATGGGACGCTAGTGTGCGTAAAGCACCAATAACCAAAGGTATAATACCATACACACACATACCCATACCCATATACATTCGTTTCAAGCTGGATATAATTTGTTTGTCTTCCCCATACATTGGAACATAAGTTGACCAAATCATTGTTCCAATATTAAGCTAAGTATATAACTTTAACTCTAATAAGTTGTTTTATCCGTACTGTTTCTTTTACTGAGGCGTGCAATAATATTCTACCTGTACCCCTAGTGTAAATTTAATCGACATCATAACGTGACGAACGCGTTTGCGTTAAGTCTCATTTTGTATAGGATTTTGAGTTTCCAAAACGTCCCGCTTGGCGCGCTCTTTCTAAATCCAATACAAAATGAGACTAAACGCAAACGCGTACGTCACGTTTCGAAATCGAATTTATTTACACTAGGGGTACTGTATTATTTAAGCTTACTTCTACTACCAAGTCTGAGTCAAGTAAAAGCAACGGGCACACACGGACAGTGTAGGTACACAGGAAGTGTAAAGTTCACAGTTTCGCACATCACTGTGTGGTCCGGCGTGTGAACACCTCAAATTATGTTTTTGCACGCCCGCTAGATGGAGCCACGGTTACGTAATGCGGCAATTTAGTTTCAGGAAACTGCTTTTATATGTATATTATGATTGTAAAGTGAGTATTGTATGGGAATATGATGCTCTATACCTCGATAGTAAAGGTGACCCGTTATTATTGCTTTGGCGTTTAGATGCTTGGAAATTAATAAAATCTTAAGTCCGCAACAAGCTCGGTTTTCCATACAAACGTTTGTTACGCCCTCATTTTAAAACGACTAGCTAGATTTCTATGAAACTTTGTACTTACCATAGGATAAGGTACTTATATCTATGCCTGTAATTAGTTTATGTAGCTTCAGATACCATAGTTAAAAACAATACAGCGAATTTAAGTTTTTAATACAAAACATGTTTTTTCCTCCGTTTCGTTTGTTTTATAAACTAACTGCAGGCATAGATATACCTTATATCATTGTATGTGCAAAGTTTCGTTACAATCCAACACGTGGTTATAAAATGAAAACGAAACTCCGTTTGTATGGGAAGTTGAAATTCGGCCGGCTTGCTGCGGACTCTTAATACAGCGTTTTATGTTTTCGAGTATACCTAAAAGCTCCCGAAAAGTTCAGATTACTCCAAATAAGTACTTAACTAAAATAGTTACGAATCTACATGGTCTACTTATACTTAGTATTCGTATCACAAACCAATCATAACAACCCTAAAACTAATTTTCAAATAAAACCCATCATCTTTCTTAAAACTCAAACTTACCTACAACTACTAACAATAAAAATTTCGCAACAACAAAAAGAAACTCAAAATAAATCTCAACCAGGAACCATGGCCATCTTAGCTCAATCATAACAACAACGCCGGGTCTTCAACTTGAGCATCACCATTGCTTCTTGCCTGATGGCCTTCTTGCCGGACTCGCATAAACCATGACAACCATTCGCATATGTCACCACGGGCACAGGGTCCCCCGTATCAGTAGCGAGGGCCCTGTGTCTACAACTAACACTAAAAACCTTATAACTACGATTAGACAAGCCCCAAACAAGCTGAATTTCAAACGAATTCTCTACAAGCACCTGCTAGATACAGTCTAGTGGGACCCCCCCCCCCCCTGCCCCGCACACATGCAGAGGTATATTTATGTATATTGTATAGTATATTATGTAATTAATTTATATATGTATTTATAATGTCAATTTGTGTAGTTTATAAAAGTATTATATATATTACCAATCAGTTTGTATACTGGCTTAGTAGTATTAGACTTAGTATTTAATTTTGGATTTTTTTTTCACACTGCACCCACCTTAGCAAATTTCTGTTTGGCCCAGTGGTTGACTGGTAGAGAATGCCTCAAGGCATTAAGTCCGCCTATTGTACGTTATACTTGTACTTGTGCAATAAAGTTTAAATAATAATAATAATTATTATTATTCTTTTATATTACTTTTATATTCATATTATAAATGACCTAGCCTAAGACCAAAAATAAATACAGGGAAAATAATAATAAAAACCTTAAAAAAAAACTTATACTTGGTTTCATTTAGTCTGGTCTTCATATTCAAATCCTACATCACAGGCATGTGCCCTGCAGCTGCAGCAAGCTAAATGCACGCATATTACAGATAATATGGATCCTGTTGGAGCACAGCAATTTAGTTACGAATACATACACAAAAATTTTATTAATTGAAGCAAAACTCAAACCTCTAATAAAACTATTACGTAGCAAGAACAAAAGTCAAAGAATTATTAAAGTACGCCATTGTGAGTAAATTTCATAAAAATAATCTGAAAGAAAGCTTCCGCCAATCGTTACCAACATTAAAGCACCTATTACGATTCTATGGTCTCGATACTCTTTAAAAAAAAAACAATAATGGTCGATTGCATTTCACCGCATCGGTCATCGGCAGTGTTGCCAGACGTAAAGGGTAATTACTCGGTCAAGCGCGAGTAGACATGGGCACCGAGGGTTTCGTATGGTTTCGTACAACCAGATAAATAAATCCCAAAAAATCAAACATAGGGGCATAACTATGGTTAATATAAATGAAAATATGTTAAAATATTTTTTATAATGTCAATATCCAGAGAGGAAAATGGGGACTACGAAGTCCTTTTAATCCTCTAAACGCTACGTCTAACATGTGCGGCGCATCATCGTGACCCTTGTGGCAATGCACGAAAGTGGATATTAGGCTGCAGACGCGCGCTTCCGATGACGACGTGACATCTTTGCCGTTCAAAGGGTTAACCAGCTCGTCGGTCCATAAGGAGCCTTCCCATGATGCGTCTTCGAGAACCTTCTGTCACTGAACCCTAATAATTATTGTCGATGCCGCGATAACAATGAGACGATATGGCAGCAAAAACGCCTCATTGTGTGATGGGAATCAGTATCGAGTAATAACAAAATTGTTGGTAAGTTGGCCAAGGATATGTTTGTCTTTGTTTCGGCCATTTAAATTATGTTGCGGGGATTAAATGTGTATAATTGATTTAGCTGTAATTAATGATTGGTAATCAATCAAATATTAAATTTTTGCAGGTATTTTTAGTATGTACGTTTGGATCGAATATGCTTTATATAATATTGCTCGAATATGCAAGAGCGATAGAAATTCCGTTTTTCGCGGTAGGCCCTCTATGTCCAATAGTAGCGTCAAGCTGATTGAGCATTATTAAACTATAATGAAAGTGAAAAACCAATTAATAACTTATAAATTCAACAGTCAATCATTAAAAATATAATTATTGTAGAATATATTTATAAGAAATAAAAAAAATAATAACTCTAAGGTCACTCGGCCGCACTGTAAGCAAAGAATAATTATTCAAAGAGACGATAATTCCTTATGACTTATAAGCTTTTATTTTAGTAAGACATTTCTGAATTCTACACTCAAACTGACAACAAAGTATTTCTGTATTTATTTCCTTCGAATTAGCGCAAACCAGTTACTAGCATAAAATACTATTACTTATTCAGTGTATCAAGTGAAGTAGCACATGTGTACATCGTGTACCCCTATTACCCGTAACTGGCACAATAGCCCGATTTCATCTTTCCCCGTCCACAGATAATCAAAGATTAGTTTTTCCATGTTGGCGCCATTGCCGCGCGCCGTACGGGTGAGCACAATACAGTGAAAACGAAAGTTTCGATTACTTTTTGCCATCGTTCGCTTTCTTTGGGTGCCGATAATGCGTTCGGCTTTGTTATTATACCTTTTGATGGCTGGTATCAGGTTCATGAAATCTTATATGGTACCTCACTTTCGTAACTGATTGACGTTTAGAGACTTTTGTGGTAGGCATACTATTTAGGGATCTTAAGTGTAAATTCTTAATCAACAAATAGTAAAAAATTTAACTCAGGAAACCACAATTTGAATTAATAAGGATTACGACTCTATATCTGCGAAGATATATCGTCAATTGTCGTGGTCAATCTGAATCAGGAATTCAGAACGATTTACACATAACATAATTAATCAGTATACATAACTAATGATCATTTAAATTATTAATTCGTGGCTGCGTAAGATCCGGGAATAGATCGGAATCGGAAATACGGATGAGCTTTCAACCTGGCCTGACTTTCAACCATCACTAGTTGGAGAGGCATTAAACTCATGTTTGATGATAGTTAGATTTTGCTTTTAAACAAGGCATTAGTAAAGTCTTGACCAACTATTACATAGTATATATTTGGCGAAGTTTTTATTTGACTTGCAATGTTTGTATACATATGTATGTACGTTCGGATCAAATCTTGCAAGCTAAATTAGACCCACTTGTACGACTGAGCTGAAACTTAAGTGACAATGCAATATTATGGTGATCATCGGATCAGCTCGATGGTGATACCATCGAGCTGATCTGATGACGGACACAAGAAGAAGCTATAGGAACTCTGTGATAAAACAACACTATGTTTGGGTTTGTTACAATTGTCTCGATGAGTATGAGTTGCCTGTTGAGTTGAAAAAGTACTCTCTTCTCTCTTCCAAGTCGGTCCCTCACTGCCGAGGATCGTGATTCTGCTTGCTAATTTTCTTTATGGCAGATCTCCACTTTCCAGACAGGCGATAAAATGCGACCGTGCTTAGCCCGCTGTAGGCCTAGCACATGATTGGCGCGACAGTATCTCGCCCGTCTTTTTCAAACCATGTTAATTAAAGAGGGACGGATAGTCTATCTCGCCGCGAGATACTGTCGCGTCAATCATGTGCTAGCCCGGCTGGGCGGATATTTGAAAAGTACAGTTAACGATAAAAGCTTGTATCATAAATGTTTCTTTTTACTAAAAACTTATTTGATTGCTACTACAAACAGACGTGTAACTATGTTACTAAATTAAAAACTAAAAGCCCATAGACATGCAAATTGGCCGAGTGGCATATAAACCTACCATTAACCCTTCACCCGTCCCCAGTCACGTACACAACGGTGTCGTTGTCAATCTACCGTTCTGTCTAGACCACTAATTGTCTATTCTAAGTTTGCTAGCTTATTAGAATGGCTGGCTCTGCGGGAGTGTTTTGTTCTTTGGCGCTACTTGTACTATTCTCGGTGTAAAGGGCGTCTTAATATCTCGTAGAAAAAGCCTACTACTCGGTCGACGAATACCTAGAGAATAACAATGACTAATTACACAAATAATATTCCGGAGAAATACATGCATCTCTCTATCTTTCATTCCTACTCCTATTCTTTTATTCGTTTTATATTTAGTAGATGTAAATTTGACATATAAAAATTATAATATTGTAATGAAATAACAATTTAATAAGTGACATACATATTTTGTTAATGCATAATTAATTGATGACGACTGTATTATATAATATATTCTATCTGTAAGTGAATTGCAGTGCCCTCTCAGGGTTCTGTTGAGACATAATTTATTAATAAGACCTACTGTACACACAAAGCAAGGAAATAAATGAAATGAAATATTGATTTTTGTAGTTTATTGGAGTTTACTCCTTAAGAATCGATTTTCATATAGTCTGTGGGGAAAGAGAAGAGTCGTGGAATGGGTCCCAATACATACTACGACTCTTTATCTTTCCAAATACATTTTATTTATTCAATGTCAGCCAATAACAACTGTCAACTTGCGGAGTTTTGATCCATTGAGTTATATTATTACTATAAAGAAGCCATACCAAACATTGAAATTTTGTCGCAATCGCAACCTGTGCCACCCGAACAAAACGTCGTAAACGCCGAAAAATTCATGGCGCTTACGCGTTTATGTCACGAGATTCACGATCCGCTTGTATGGTTTGTTGTTAAAACAACAACAACTCATGGCGAAAAATACTGATGCTTCTCTGTGCCGGTTCTATACGTAGTAATAATAGTTAAACGTTTTGGTCTTAAATTTTATAATGTCTTTTTATAATAATCCGTAAGGAGTAAACTGAAGTCGTGCATCGGAGCTGACGCGCACACTTTTGTTAACATGACAATCTTATACAAACCGATCAGGTCCCTCAATAAAATACGTAAAAATATGCCAATTTGTTAGTTTCATGTTGTACAATTAAATGTTTTCTATACATTTTGAACACTTAAACTAAAACAAACCGGTCATCTGTACCCCTAGTGTAAATATTTTCGACAGCGAAACGTGACGTACGCGTTTGCGTTAAGTGTCATTTTGTATGAGATTTTTGACTTTCCAAAACGTCCCGCTTGGCGCGCTGTTCAAAAACCCATACAAAATGAGACTTAACGCAAACGCGTTTAGGGGTACAGACCTTAGACACTTATAAAGTTTCATGTAAGTATTAGAGGTTTTGGTTCTTAAGCCGTTCTATTGCCCCACTTAAACATTATTTGCGCTTCTTCATTTTACTACGAAATTGGTACAACCGCGGAATGATTGGTAATATAGGGACTTATGGCTCCTCTACACGATGGCCCAGCGTAGGCCAGTCCAAGGGACGCAGCTATGCGGTGTAATGAGATAGCAATATCACTTGCTCCCTCTAACGCATAAATGCGTCCCTAGGACTGGCCTACGCTGGGCCATCATGTAGAGGAGCCATTATATTAGTACGATGGCCAATATAACTGTTAATTATACTTTACGCCATAGAATTTATGATGGTTGGGGAATATAATATATAGTAACAATCGACTAAAGACAATCGGCATCATTGTTAACAATGATTTGCGTATTTGTCATCGTGTCCTTGATGATGTGTCGACTATAAACAATGCAAGATGAATCATTTATTTTATTACGAACCTATTGACCGACTGCATCCTTGCATCATCGAATTGTAAATCTTGTATTATTGTTAGAATTATGGTTGCTATTTAAGAATAAAATATTTGTATGCATTTAAATAATATATAATTAAAATGATTTCTATGGAATGTACAGTTTAGGATCTTTTTTATTATAGCCTATTTTGTATCCCACTGCTGGGCAAAGGCCTCCTCTTTCTCCCGCCATTTCTTTTGCGTCTGCCTCTGCCCCGGCTAATCTTATAAATGGAAAATACTTTAATTAAACTAGGTTTAATTCATAGGCATTTTTTTCTGCTTTTAGGAACCGCCTATAATTTTTAAACGATTTCGAACCCCTTCGGTCGTGTTTTAATTTATCCCCACTCGTTGCGAATTTCCTATTTTTCGCACTTGTATCGTAATGTATTATAAAACGATTCGTAACTCCATCCAACCTTATAACAAAAGCCAAATAAACGATTATAAGAATAGTATTATTATTATTTCACCGTTGTAGACCATTTGTGTACATTAAGCAGCCGTTATATTTGTCCTAATGCGGCATTGGCTGGGTTATGCCAGGGTTAACGGTGCAGTTAACACGTTAAAATGGTTATTTTGCGGTGATTTGTTACATTTGTGATTATACTGGTATTATTGCTTGATAATGAACCAAATATCATTAGTAATTGTATTTTGCAATCTCTTTGCAGATTATTTCTAATCGATTTCTTTTGTAGACAAAAAGTACATGATTATTATCGTCACCTTTATACAATACAATTTTTTACAATAGTAACTTAGGTACAGTCACCTGCACTAGTATGTTACACAATGATGGCCGCAAAAATATCTGACACAATCTTATTTATAGATGCTTAAGAGCGAGTCACATATTTTGCGGCCTACTTTTTTAGGGAACCTTCATAGTTTCACCATGTCCGTCTGTCAGTCCGTCTGCGGCTTTGCTCTGTGATCGCTAGTGCTAGAAAGCTGCACTTTTGCAGTTGACAACAAATCCAAGGCAAGCCAAAGTGCTGGTTCAACATGAACACATCGCTGTTTCGAGCTGCAGCATAAAAAGTAAAAACAGCCCTAATGATAGCCAATCTCCGGCAAGAGACGGCACCATAAGAAGAAGATGTTATGTTTCTAAAATAGTAGAATTGATAATCTTGTACATTAATAACACTTAAATCTTTTCACTTACTTAACAATACACCAAAGTCGGTTAGAGGCTCATTAAAAGAAAGTGTGAGATGCGAGCCACCATTTAAAAACAATATGTCATCTCATTACCATACAGCTGTCGCGCGTGAGATCTTTTGTCAGACAGTTTATCGTATCGCCTTGTTAAAAGATGTAGTAACTAGTATGATAATCGTAGATAGAATCGTTTTTCTATTGTTCCATTGATTTATGTTTATACATCAATAAAGTATAAAACCATCGATTCGCTTGCTAATATGCTACATACCTATTCATAAAACTTCACGGGACTGTTTAGTTTAATTATGTTTCATCCCTTTCTTACAAATATATTAGTCAAAATGACAGATCAGGACAAACGATTCATAGCTAATGCAGTCCAGTAACGCGTATATGAATACCAACATTAAAATCCAACCTCTTTTATCCGAGTTTGTGCTAAGAAGAGCTAAGCCAAGCTAAGTTGGTAGCGATTTTGATAGCCCAGAAGGTGCAACTGTTATTTAAAGGTTAATCTCATTGAAGTTTGACGTTTAAAATAACACTTGTAACGTCTGGGCTATTAATATCGCCACCAACTTAGCTTAGTCTAACTCTAGGAGGAATGAAAAAAATAAAAAATCTGTGTTGAAGGTGAAATGTTTGGCAAAAAGCCTAGGATGACTTATTTCTTATTTTACTACATCTTGTAATATTAGAACATCTGCCATTTGAAACTATAACAAGAATCAATATATAATTATGTATTACATCATAAAATCAATTTACTTCTTCAAACAACAAAAAAAAACATACATAAAACATCTACACTCGTATTTTACACCATACACTCTACGTAACAAGATTTAAAATTGCTTAAACTTTTCGCAAAACATGAAAGCTTTCCGTGTTGAAAATAATAGGAAGCCATACTTCCTTGCACCTAATTAGAGTAGCCAAGCTGCCGATAATGTATGGCAATCATTGATAATTGCATGGGATGAACAGTGCAGCGTTTTAGACTTTAAAATAAGGTAAATTAATGTTCCAGGAAGACCGGGTGTATGTACTTCGGCGAAGGAAATCAGAACTCAACGAGGGTGCGGAGTGTTAGGGTCGGCAACGCGCATGTAACTCTTCTAGAGTTGCAGGCGTCCATAGGCAATGGAGACTGCTTACAATCAGGCGGACCGTATGTTTGTTTGCCAACGACGTAGTATAAAAAAGGAACGTTAGTAATTATCTTTCAAGTAACAAAAAAACAATATAAGTAGGTGCATACATACCTTCATCTACTTACAGAAGGTACACACGCGCACTATGGTAAACAAGGAAATTGCGATTTAGACGGCCAAATATTGCTTTTATGTATATAGTTGCTATAGTCCTCGATATGACGTTAAACTGCCAAATTGGGGCGCATTAAGATTAGTGCGGCGTAGTTAGGTCAACTGGTGCTAAGACAAGGTATCAGTAGAGCGGCAGATGAACGTCTAGTATGTCAGCGGTGACGCTCACGAGCCGAGTTAGCAGGCACTGTAAAAACGAGAAGATTTGAGGAGAATAGTGTGGGAATGCCACCGACAGTAACCTGCAGCTCCAACCTCAAGGAATTGGGCTGAATTAACGCAACACGTGATCGACCGCCTGTTTCCGGCCGGGCGACCCTACACTACATCTACATCTAGCAGGCACTGTCTACTCACCAACACGCACTGGACGAGCATGGTGAGTTAAATGTCCAAACCCCTCCAACATGAAACGAAGACGAATCAAGACTGGGATACGTGGAAAAGGAGGGAGGCGTTTGCCCAGCAGTGGGACTCACCAGGTTCATACAAAAAAATAAATAAAATGTTTAAAAAATCTTAAATTTTGAAACTTAAATCTTATTTAACTTAAATTTTGTATTATTTTATTATTCCCATATATTTTTCTGTGTCCAAATTATTGTGATAAATTGCTAGATTTTCTTGTAAAATTTAACAACCTGTCATAGAAATAGGTAAAAAGTCGACTTAATAGTTCCAAATTAAAAATGGTGCTAACATTTTTATGTCAATATAGGACGTGTTGTTGTCTGCGTGGCAGAACTCTGTGTGATACCTATATGTGGCTTTCATCAGAGAAGAGTCCTTGTGCATATCAACCAAGACCATACTCTGATGGAAATCCACATATACTTGCGAGTAGCTATACCTAAAACAGAACCCGTTAGGGCCAACATTAACAAAGCGTAGTGGTTCTACTGAAGTTCATTCAATAAGATAGCACATGTGTATTGAATTTACATAATATCTCGAAAGGGCAGCTCTGTTGTAACTACAGTATCCGTAAGGACCGTAAGTGGTACAAGTAAAACATAGTTACATAGACTGGAATACCACCCAGGAGGTCGGTTCTAATTTTATGATTTGTTACGGTGATGAACTGGTTTTGATAAGATCGTGAAGATCGTTTTTCACTTAATTTTCGCACGATTTTCACTTAATTTCGCATGCACCAATCAGAGTGCGTCAGCCTAACATCAATTCGCAAACATGAAAATACTCACGTTACCCGCACAATTCATATTCACCATAGCTAAACACGTACACACCCACAAACACACTTTTGCTACCAACAAACTCACACACACCCGTTTAGGAAGCAAGGAACGACTGCTAATTTTAATTATAGACATATATTTTTTATTATTTTCAATGATGTGACGATATATAATATTTTAAGAATATTATAAATAACGTATGAGTACGAGTATAAATGAGCGATCTTCAAGGTCATATCAAAATAATATCGAAACCGTAACAAGTTGTTAAATCAGTAGGGCTAAGATGGTCGAATCTTTATCATTTATCACCATGCCTGTCACGTTCTAACAAGTATGTAAGCGCGAAAGTGACGGACATAGTGACAAGTGATAAAAATGGAACCATGCTGTCACTGCTGAATGTCTCTCTACCACTCGAATATGCAAGAGTGATAGAGAGGCAGATAACGCAATTTCGATTTTCGTGTTTCGCGGTAGGCCCTCTTAACTCAGCATAAAAGCATCATCATCTTCCTCGCGTTGTCCCGGCATTTTGCCATGACTTATGGGAGCCTTGGGTCCGCTTAGCGACTGCCACCTGACCATCCGACCCAGTGGGTAAACTAGGCCTTATTGGAATTAGTCCGGTTTCCTTACGATGTTTTCCTTCACCGAAAAGCGACTGGCAAATATCAAATGATATTCCGTACTTAAGTTCCGAAAAACTCATTGGCACGAGTACGAGTCGGTGTTTGAACCCCTGACCCCCGGATTGCAAGTCGCACGCTCTTACCGCTAGGCCACCAGCGCTTTAGTCAGTATGTAACATGTGAGTAATAAAATAAAAGATACATAAAGTTACCAGAGTTGCGCAACAAAAGCCATTTCACGGCTTGATGTCTTTATAGTGTGTTAAATTTTATTTTATCGTTTAAAGCATAAAAAGATGTGTATAACCTTTGAATGTCAAAGAATACGTAACTAAACAGCCTAGGTGAACAATTCGCATATTATTTCAACGTATTTATTTACATATTTAATGTATCAGGTAATGTTATTTACATATAAGGAAAACGTTCCAGTGCTCGACATGCTAGCCTAATAGTTGGCACCCTGTTGTCAGCTAAGTTTCAACATGTGCTGGGACAGTGACAAGCACTCGTCTAGCTCAACTCCAGTATTTTAAACTTAAATGGTTTTTATTTAAGTTGTACCCAGATTTTTTAGTGTAATAGCCTCGTAGTATTGTCTTTCTTTTATTTAAATTACATTGTTTGTTTTAATAATATTTTTTTATGTATGTAAACCTACCATGTATCCTATGGAAATGAATAAGTATCATGGTATTTTTAGTCATTTTTGACGACCGGTTTGGCCTAATGGGTAGTGACCCTGCCTACGAAGCTGATGGTCCCGGGTTCAAATCCTGGTAAGGGCATTTATTCGTATGATGAGATTGATGAGCATGGATATTTGTTCCTGAGTCATGGGTGTTTTCTATGTATTTAAGTATTTATAAATATTTATATATTATATATATCGTTGTCTAAGTACCCTCAACACAAGCCTTAATGAGCTTACTGTGGGACTTATTAATTTGTGTAATAATGTCCTATAATATTTATTTATTTATAAATTTTTGGTTCTAAGTGTATCTAGACCTAAATAATTATCTGATTTGTTATATATGTACCTATATGTTCTTATGTAACAATAGACATAAATATACGAGTATATATTGTTGGCGTAACGGCCGGCCGCGAACTAAACACAATAAGATATCTTCAAATTATAATAAAGCTCCATATTTTTGTGCAATTTATTCGATCGTTTAAAGAACGTCCTCAGATTTATTCTAAAATAAGAATATCAAATAATAGGTACCTATAGAATAGATTATAATATTATACCGCGCGACCAAATACGCTAAAATCTGATACCAAATTTGTAGCTGACACGTCTTTTTCAACAGGAAATAACCGGCCAAGAGCATGTCGGACCACGCTCAGTGTAGGGTTCCGTAGTTACTCTTCCGTCACAATAAGCTAAACTGGAGCTTAAAGTATAGTAAATTGTTAACCAAGGGATGAAACGGTACCTTTCACCTGAGTTAAACAAATAGGCAAATTTGCATAATCCGTACCTAATTAAAATAAGTCTTTTTACTATGAAGGGAAAACTTTTTGCGATAACTCAAAAACAGCTAAACTGATCATGTCCGCTATAGTTTTCATTTAATGTCTTTCTTAAGTTCTACTTTCACGATTTTTTTCATATTTTTTGGACCTATGGTTCAAAAGTTAGAGGGGGGGGGGACACATTTTTTATTTCTTTCGGAGCGATTATCTCCGAATATATTCACTTTATCAAAAAATGTTTATTGAAAACCCCTATTAGTTTTGAAAGACCTTTCCAATGATACCCCACACTCTAGGAATGAAGCGAAAAAAAAATTAAATTTTTAGATTTTATTGTACGACTTTGTCGGCTTTATTGATTTATATATCCATGCCAAATTTCAGCTTTCTAGCACCAACGACCACGGAGCAAAGCCTCGGACAGACAGACAGACAGACAGACAGACGGACATGGCGAAACTATAAGGGTTCCGTTTTATGCCATTTGGCTACGGAACCCTAAAAAGATATATAATCGACTAAAATTGCGTGCGTAATCCATTTATAACAATTTTAGCGACCCACCTACTCAACATTAGATTGAATTAGAGTCATACATAGCTCGGACAGATCATCGCAAAACAGTTGGAACTCGAAAACAAGATGTTTGAAAAACGCAGTTTTTTTTAATTCGTTTCTAAATTAGGTACATTCATTGTCTCGTCGCAACCCACAAATTTCCAAAAGTTTGCGTTTTTTTCTATTACTTACCGCATTTGTTTTTATGATAACCTGTTTGAGCTTTTGTTCCCTTTTCGACCAAATATTTGCAAAATTTATCTACAAATTTACTGATTCTCCTACTTTATATTAGTGTGTTGTCATGGAAACCCATACGATTTGACAGTTTGCGGACTAATAATATTAGTCTAATACCGTTCGAGAAATGGGCCCCTGGTACCCCAAATGAACAGTGGTTGCGATCGACAATCGAAATCGAAAACACAATCGGATCGTGTCCGAGAATCGTAATAATTGTATAGAACTTTATTTCACTAATCGAGAGAAAACGTGATGATAGCGGGTCCAGCGAATCACGCACCGATTCGATTATCAAACCGATTTCATAATCGACTATTGTGTTCGAACAATAATCGTATGTGTACGATAATCACTTTTGACCCAAGGATCAAGATGGGGCAATGGTTATCTGTACAACATCTTGTTTGTAGGTAGCTTATGATAGACTGTTTTTTTTTTCTTTCATATATGTATATCATAATATTACAAGAAGTAACAAGAAGCTGTAGCTGTAGTAGTTAAACAAATGAATCAAAGCTATATTTTTCAATAACATAAAATAGTACAGTCAGGATCAATAGTAGCGAATGAAACAATGCGCCAAAATTATCTGATATTTCGGATAACTTTTCTAAATATTAGATAAATCTCTTTAATTTACGTTCATAAGTATGTCTTTGACCGTTTTAATTGTTCTACACATAGAACCATCACTTTTTGTTAAGCTGTTACAGGAAACTTTTGATGATGACTGTACTTCTATGCATATATCGTTATTATTTTTATAATTTATCTGTTTTTCTAGCATTTAAGGGAATTGGTTTGAAACTGTTAGCGTGCATTGTATTCATTATACAAATTTAAAAATAAATATACAGTGATGTGTAATATTAATATAAGCCGATTTTAGCTTCCCTGATTTTTACCAAATTGTTACAAAATTCTTGTTTCAAAAGGAAATTATAACCAAAATCAAGTAAGATACAGCGGAGCGGCAAAGATGCTCAAAAATATCTGAACACGTATTGGCAATAGATAAGTGTTCAGATATTTGTGAGCACTTTGGCCGCTCCCATACATCTGATGGTGACTGTCAGTGACATTGCTATCGTTTACACAATCAAATTTCGTATGTATCACACAGAAATCGAATATGGCAGAGAAATATCGCATTATACTGACACTGATACGCGACAGACTGAGCCATATTATAAGTACATATTACAAAACGGCGTGTTTGTAATGCCAGAGACCCATAATGGGCTGATTTTTATTAAGTTGTAGATTTTTTCTCATATGTCGATAAAATTTGGTGGATAGATAGATTTCCCTATATGCGCAGTTTCACCTTAGATATATCCTAAAAAACCGGACAAGTGCGAGTCGGACTCGCCCACCGAGGGTTCCGTACTTTTAGTATTTGTTGCTATAGCGGCAACAGAAATACATCATCTGTGAAAATTTCAACTGTCTAGCTATCACGGTTCATGAGATACAGCCTTTTGACAGACGGACAGACGGACGGACAGCGGAGTCTTAGTAATAGGGTCCCGTTTTACCTTTGGGTACGGAACCCTAAAAACTTCCTCTAAGTTACGAATACATATGGTAATTTCGTAACTCGACGGTAAAAACATAGGTAGTACATTTTTTTGCGAATGAAGGTCTTCAACTTCAAACCAGCCAAATCTTATCCAAAGGTCAAGAAAACAAAATTAAAACTGTCCATAATAACGCCTGACAGTCGGTACCTATATAATTTTTCGTAGTATTTTCTATAGGCAGTAATTTCTATTTTATTCACAGGCAACTAATACTCGTCGAGACAATACTAACAACCCCAAACACAATTAGTTTACGTTGTTTTGTCACAGACTCCCCATGGCCATTGGCCACCTGTCCTCATCATCAGATCAGCTCCATGTCATCATAATATTGCATTGTCATCCGATTTACATATGTATGCAAAATTTCAGCTGAATCGGAAATCGGGAAGTGGGTCAAATTTAGCTTCCAAGATTTGACCCACATACATACTAACAAGGCAAGTTAAATAAAAGCTTGTAAAACAGTCTAAATTACGGTACAGCTTAGGTCCATTATATATTTACCTAAGTATTGGTTGTATAACAGTGACGAGTAACGCGAGTTTTAGAGAGATTGACTTCTTCTTCTTCTTCTTCTTCACTGGCTCAGTGACCCAAACAGGATCTTGGCCTCTAACACAAGAGAGCGCCACTCTGCCCTATCCTGCGCCACTTCACGCCAGTTGGGTATTCCGAGGGCGAACAGGTCTTTTAGGACTTCGTCGCTCCAGCGATATCTGGGTCGCCCAGACGGACGTTTTCCACCCGGGTGCCCGACATACGCTCTTCTCACGGCACGATCCTCTCCCATCCTCTCTAGGTGACCGAGCCAGCGGAGTCGTGTGACTTTGAGTATTTATTATTCGCTGGTGTTTGGTAAAACGAAGCAAGGTGCAGTTTTACTGTAATTTGATAATCCAACCTAATGGGCATAATGTGTAAGTCCAAATATTTGGGTAATTTGTAATGTTGGTGTGGATGACCGGCACTTTGAGAGCTAGGTAGCTTAGGTACCTCATGTATGTATACACCGTGTTTTTTTTTAAATTACGTAATCTTCGGGGTCTGGGAGGGTACGTTTAAGGAAACTGAATGGCATAGAGTCAGACCAAGCTAAGTTGGCAGCGATTTTGATAGCCCAGCCTGTGCAAGTGTTAAGGTAACTTTTTTTTTTTTATACTACGTCGGTGGCAAACAAGCATACGGCCCGCCTGATGGTAAGCAGTATCCGTAGCCTATGTACGCCTGCAACTCCAGACAAAACTTGACATTTAAATTTATTTATAAATTTATGAAAAAATAAAAATCGAAAGTTATCTTGGTCTGAAACTAGTTAATAAAAAAAAATGTATTGAATATTTTATTTTTGTAAAAGTATTAATATAGATGCATATAGCGTTGTTGTAACAAGGGCATTACATTTAACCTAACGAAACAATTGAAAACTATGACATATCAATCAATGTCTTTTCGAACATCGATCGTCCGAGATAGTACTTACGTTTAGTAGCAAATGTATAAACTCGTTCTTATCACTAATCAATATGTAAACAGGCCCTAAGGCACGTATACATGCTCGTAAGGGCCTTATAAGATAAGAATGAAGTTAATTAGAATACCGGTGTCTTTGAAAAAGTTACTTTATTTAAGCTCAGGAATTCACCCGTGAAATTAACGGAAAAAAAAACACTTTGTGTAAGTTGGATTTTATTTCTAGTAGTTTTCCTTCTCTAAAGGTAACTTTCGGATAATGACTACAGCAGCGTTACTTTTACGGCATTCCTGCTGCAACGTGAGCGCAGTGGGCCTACCTCGACCCTCGTTCGACGTGTTGCCCCCCTGTCACACTTTACAAGTGCGACAGAGAGGCAACACGTCGAACGAGGCTCGCGGGAGGCCTTCAGGCGCTATCACTGTCAACCTTCGACAACCCTTAAGTAACGTTCATTGCCGCATTGACTACTTACCATTGAGATATAATTACTATAGAGAAGCCATATCAAACAATGAAATTGTCGCAACCGCAACCTGTACCACGCGAACAAAAGGTCGTAAGCGCTATAAAATTCATGGCGCTTACGCGTTTATGTGGCGAGATTCACACTCCGCTTCTACAAATAATAAATAAAATAAATATTATAGGAAATTATTACACAAATTGACTAAGCCCCACGGTAAGCTCAATAAGGCTTGTGTTGAGGGTACTTAGACAACGACATATATAATATATGAATATTTAGAAATACTTAAATACATAGAAAACACCCATGACTCAGGAACAAATATCCATGCTCATCACACGAATAAATGCCCTTACCAGGATTTGAACCCGGGACCATCGGCTTCGTAGGCAGGGTCATTACCCACTAGGCCAGACTGGTCGTCATTCTATGGTTTGTAGTCAAAGCAACAACAACTCATGACGCAAAATACTGGATCTCTGTGCCGGTTCTTACTTATTTACTTCACTGACTCAGTGACCCAAACAAGACCTTGGCTTCTGACACAAGAGAGCGCCACTCTGCCCTATCCTGCGCCGCTTCATGCCAGTTTGGTATTCCGAGGGCGGACAGGTCTTTTAGGGCTTCGCCACTCCAGCGGTATCTGGGAAGCCCAGACGGACGTTTTCCACTCGGGTGCCCCACATACGCTCTTCTCACAGCACAATCCTCTCCCATCCTCTCCAGGTGACCGAGCCAGCGGAGTATACGTAGTAATAATAGTTCAATAATTACGACGTTGTTTAGAACAATGATTAAAACGCGATAGAACGAACGAATTGTAATTATTGTTGTTTACGTACTTGATATCCTGAGAGGTTTTTTGCTCGTGTTTTTGTTGAAGAAAATTTACCTGAAAAAAGACAAAAAATACGGTTAAATACATTTCCTTATTAGATAAATAAAAACTGTATTGAAAGCCTTGATTTATGCCTAATCTGGTAATCTTTCAGATCCTACTGCTTGCACTAATGAGAAACCTACCCGAAAGATTAGCTACGTATACAGTTAATTAGTATTATTAAATACCATAAGGAATAAGTCTAACCGAGGAGCCGATAGACCTCGTTAGCGATGGCGGGATAACTTGGACTCCTTTTTGAGAGGCTGGCCAGATATATCACTAAACAGAGACGAGTGGAAAAAGAGGGAAAGGCCTTTGCTCAGCAGTGGGACACAGTGGGCTCTGAATAATATTGTTGTCTAATTAACCATAAGGAATAGGAGAGGCAAGATGTTCCATACAACTGATACGGCACAACAGATATTTCTTAAACATTCAGGAAGGCTGGATTGAAGAGATGAGAAGCAGAGGAAAGCCTAGATTTATATATTTCAGCCGAGTGAAAAATGCATTGAATGAAGAAATCAAAAGACTGGCGCATGAAAGACAGGATTGGCGATTACTCCGTCGACAAGTGAAAAACTTGATGATGATTAAGTACTAATACCAATGTTATTTGTCGAATTATCTGGGTATTTAGTCACCAATATAAAACTATATTGCCCCAGAACAAGGTAATTAATAAAATAACAAATAAATATTAGGGGACTTCTTATACAGATCGACCTAACGTACTAGGCGACGATATACACATATGTATATGTATAGATAAATACATACAAAACATCCATGATTCAGGAACAAATTTCTGTGTTCATCACACAATTAAATGTCCTTACCGGTATTCGAACCACCGGCTTCATCTAAGGCAGGGTCACTTCCGACAAGCCAGACCGGTCCAAGTAATAGTTACACCTAAAGATATTTGAGTCAGTTTTAGACAACAGTTGTGTGGCTTTACGGTATGGTAAGTAAAAACTAATATTAACCAACACATGGTTACAATGTTAATAATGTTATTGCTGCCCTTTATGCCGTACAAAAAGTAACCACATCCACAAACCATAGAGAATCATCCTTTATCACTTTACGTAACGTTGATACGTTGTAACGACCATAGATCATGGAAGATAAAGGTGTGAATACATGGGTCCATCCCACACTGAGTCTTTTCCAAAAACTGTTTAACAAATGACTATTTTTGGAATATGTACAAGTTTTACAAAATAAAAACCTAAACGGTATCCCAGCCTTACGGTATCACTGGCTTAGGTACTTCTGATTTATCAATATAAAACCTCTACATCTCTTCATTACATAATTCGGTAGCATGCGTACAATCAACGGAAACAATTTGCGCCGGCGCAAAACAAGTGAGCGCTCATCAATCTGCCAGTGAAAGTGCTGGGGTCGGCAACTTGATCGATCGACCCAATATATCGACTTCATTATTTGTATATCGAACTTGCCTCTATCAGCGATTTCGTCCGCGAAAACGTAATACTCTATCCAATATTTATTACCTACTTCTTTACCTGCTTAACGAGCCACGATGCATATGATCTCGTCTATACTCACCATTTGAGGTTATCCCGTTTTGTACAAAAATAATGTTTTTGTAAAAAATCACTAATGTTTCATTCTTAATATTACAAACTACTGGAACTTAAACCAGGTTTTACACAAATCTATCAGTTTCTTATGTGATAGAAAAACAGATACCCAAACACCTAAACATCGATATATAGACGCTTTCAAATCAATCCATTCTAAATATTAGATATAACTTAAATAGGACCATATTGTTAATAGTTTTAAGAGTATTTTTTGAATGGCAGCATATAAAAGATTATGAGATCGGAAGATATAATCACATTACATTTGATTACTGCTGTTAATAAATTGAAGTAGTGATCGTGAGTGTAATGAAAAAATGAATACATGCGTAATCATGTTGTGAGTCTGTTTATTGATTTCATGATTGATTATACATAAGTCCTGATTGAGTTGTTTTTGAGTCTAGACTAACTGGGAGTAGAAGATAAGACAATTTTATTAACCTAGCGAGTGTTTGGGACGTAATAAAAAGTCAGCCAAAATAATTGAAATAAAATTGCATATACATGTGTCAATCACAATGAAAAAATTAATATATTATAAAAGTTAATTTATTATTTTGTATATGCAATTTATAGATTATAATGTGGTACGATCCACAATAATAAAGGAAAAATATATTTACAATTGAAATAAAAGTTGTAATCTTAATTAACATATGATAATTGTTTTCCTTTCAATTGAGTATTTTTGATATCAATCTTTTAAGTGCTAACATTTAATTCCTTTTTTATTTTTACACGTACACAAGCAACTTTTTTATATGCACCTGTAAGATATAAGTACAAGGTTCCAAGAAAAATTGGTCTTCAAACTAAAAAAAAATATATTTATTTCTTATAGATCAGAAAGACACAGGTTCATATTCAAAACTATGTTAATAATATGTCCTTATTAAGAAGTGTTAATAGATATATGTATGTGTCAAACCGCACGTGCAACATATAAGGTAAACCGCATTAACAAATTGATCACGACCACTCTAGACATTATAATCATATCACTTATATCTTTACACAACTACTATATCTCTCACAAAGGTGGTTTCTAACAACATTGTGGTAGGAGCTATAATCGTATAAATATTATTTGCCAGTCACTAAACAGTTGCCAAGATGTCATTCTTATAATTATAATTATCGCCTCACGCTAATCGTCACCAACGGTTGTCGAAGCCTGTATAATCATATCATCTTGGATTGGGGGCCTACCACGAAAACCGAAATTCGCAAATTGCGGGGATCTTTCACATTTACTCTCACTAAGACGTAATTAGAGTGACAGAGAAAAATGCCCGCAATTGCCGATTTTACATTTTCGCGGTTGTAGCCCTGATACCAATGGTTGGCGACGTCTGCTGGCATTAATTAACAATGTATTACGTCAAGTGTACTAATCGCTACATCTTAGTGCAATCCTATCATTATGGATAGCAAATGCTCTACTTACTACGGTATCTTACTTTAAAATGTATCGTCTAATTAATTAAAAGTGCAAAATTCCTTTGAAAATAATCAAGATTTAAAATACATACGATATATTTTAAGGGTTTTGTCTGAGTATGACATAAAAGTTGAGTACCTCTGCTTTAAAGTAACAAAAAAACCTACATTTAAAATAAAATTGCTCAAATACACAATAGTATTTTGTAGTATCGTGATATATTAGAGAGCTTTGAGTCAAGTACCATGTTTAGGCAACGAAGCTTGCTGAGTTGCCTAAGTAAGATACGAGATTGAAAAGCTTGATTATATCACTATAGTATACAATACTTTTTTACTATGAAACCTAAATAATTAATTAAAATTGGTAAGTAGTAAACAAAAATGTAGTACAAATGGCATAAACGCGCACTGAATATGCTTATGAAATAGTTGCCCGTTTATGTCTTTTCATAAGTATTATTTAGTACCTACCTAACTACCTACTCTATTAAAAGTGACTTTAGATGGAACTGTATGCAAGAGGTCAATAATTCACCCGGATTAAAAAAACCTCATCGAATGATTCACTTTTCCGTTCTCGTTTCTCTTTCTCGAGTTTGAGTTGTGCGTCAAACCCTACTTTGAAAGGATGTAATGTTTACCAGATGTCAATATTTACACTAATATTTCAACTTAATACATGATTCAGCAGGAATGTTTTTGTTCTTTTTTTTAAATAATACCTACAATGTAAAGTCTTGCCAGCTCCGACAGACTTTTGGATACTGCCATTATTTGAAACTAGCGACGCCCCGGCTTCGCACGGGTAGTAAAGCGTAATATTTTATACACTTGAACCTTCCTCAAGAATCGCTCCATCGATAGGTGAAAACCGCATTAAAATCCGTTCAGTACTTTTTGAGTGTTTCACGAACATACAGAACTATATTAAATAGAACAACATATATGTATAATAAGGCTCTAGTGAAGGGTGTTTAATTTTTGTCAAGATATTGGTTAACATTTTCCGCAAATGTTGACTGCAGGTATTTATATCTAGCAAAGATCGAATATTTAAATAAAAATTCTATGATGTTTACAAACTTCAATGTGAGTCGAATCATTATTTTATACCATACAACATAACATAACGGGTAGGCATCATACAATAAGTTAACCTGCCAATAGACTTTCATAAGGTCGCGACACGTTCTATTCTTAACGCATCTATTTCGGTGTGTGGCGTGCAGACGCATCAATCAAACGATTATATTCAGCCTTCTCTATAAATAAATAAATATATCTGTATTCTAAATGATTCCTAGTATAATTAGAACCATAAACTCGTAACGAATGTGCGTTATCGGGGATTATACTTATATTGGTCGTGGTTAGGGAGTTTTGTAAATATCGACCCAATTTCGATGCCGTCTGGTCTGCCAATAGTAACGTCATATAAATGGCCTAGAATGCCGTTATTATTGTTACGACATACAAACTTCAGTAGTAAACAAAAACTATGCCAACATTAAACCTCGTGTGGTCTTATGATTCTTATTTTTGCGGTGTATTCCCAAGTATGGTAATAGTTTCATCCCCAATGAACCTATTCCCATATGTGGCCGGAGGGACAAATGGGAATGAATCTTTTCCATCTGTGATCGCCTCGGTTTTTTTTTTTTACACTACAAATAATAACTGGTTACAGATGGGAATGTCTCATTACCATTTGTGCCCAACGGGGACAGATGGGAATGATTCATTCCCATTTGTGCCCGCCCTCCGGTCATCCACACGTTAATTTCGCTCTGACTTATACGCACCAACGAACGAAAAAAAACACACAAGTAATTAGTGCAAGCCAGACGCCCGCGCGAATGACAGTTAACTGATATGATTCTAATATCGGTTTGATATCAGTGCACGTTCGTATTAGTCTTGAATTATAATCAAACGAATGCATTGCAACTGGTATATTTTGCCTTAATCTATCTACGGCTATTCTCAAGATTTGTGTCTGCGTCTAAACTCCGTCTAACCATACTAAATGTATGAAAAGTATGACCGAGTTGAATCTGACCGCAGTCATATAATTTGAAAATGACCCCAACCATAAAAAAATCATAGATAATTGAGATATTTTATTACCTTTAAAAAAAAAGGTTTGTTTATTAGGTTTTTCTAATGGAAGACTCAACAAATAGGGAAGACTTTCTTTTTTAGAAATTTTTCAGCCGGTCAAATTTTGCATGTCAAACACGACGTCTGGTTTTAGGGTTCCGTAGTCAAATAGGAAACCTTATAGTTTCGCCATGTCCGTCTGTCTGTGGTTAGTGTATAGATAGTATAGATATATAAATCAATCATGGCAACAAAATGGTAAATTAAAAATAAAAAAAATATGTTTTTTTTTCGCTTTATTCCTATAATGTGGCTTGTCGTTGGATAGGTTTTAAAAAATCAATAAGGGTCTTATAAAACTTTTTTTGTGCCCCCCTCCACCTTTCAAACCCAAAAATCTGGGTCCAAAAATCATGCGAGTAAAGCTTACATTTTTACTTCAGGCACCCACTAGGCCTGATCGGACGTCTGATGATATAGTCGGAAGGTAGCCAAAAGAATTGCTATTTCGTTATTTTTCCTTTGGAAATTCACAATGCACAGACAATCATACCAACCTTGCCTGTCCCAATACATCGTCAAAATAGCCGTAGAAAGTGCGTTATGCGTTTGTGCGTGAACGTTTTCCGCATTACAGGCAGTTTCCGACCGTTTTCACTACGTGGTTTACTCATAGCTTGGATAGTTCTGAGTATCGTTTATCGAATTATCGCCACATGTGACAGTGGCGAGTTTTCCATTAGGATTATGCGTACAGATTGCCCGTCAGATCTGTCTGACAGATGTAACTGGCAGATAAGTCAGTGTAACACTCAGATTACGAGAACTAATCTGTACATATATGGTTAGATGTAGAATCCGATTCTCACCAGGGGAATGAAATAGAAATTGCGTAACATTAAAACAAAATAAACGTTACATAGAAATTAGAATATACTTATAGCCGGTCAAACAAGTTTGTCAGTAGAAAAAGGCGTGAAATTCAAATTTTCTATGGGATAACTCTTCCCGCCTACATTTCAAAAATTTGGCGTTTTTCCTACTGTCGGAAATGGCTTGACGGACTTTATCTTATATTTTTTTAGGGTAATATGTTTTGCTTCATTAGTAGTACATTTTATAGATGTCGACACGATCTACACTCGCGTGCAAAAGTATTGCATCACTTTGCATTTTTTCAACTGCACCCAATAATTTTGTAAACCGGTTATTTTCGATTAATTATTTTAATGGGATCATGTCCCTTGAAGTTTTAGCTTTACGAAAAGTTAAAAAACATGGAAAACGGCCCAGCATTTTTCAAATTATCGGCATTTTCCCGATTTGTGAGCGGTTTCGCGTTATCACGCGCACGAGTTGCGCTACCCTTGACCCCTATAAAATGGGGGGTAGGGGAGGGGTTGTTATCAGTCACTTATCAAAAGTTGACCGGTACACATCTCCGCATATTTTCCCGTGAAGAAGACCTGTGAAAAATGGAAACCACTGAAGCTGAAGTCCGCCAAGTCGTCCAGCTCCTGCAAGAGGGGCGTAGCCAACGTTCAGTAGCTGCCACGCTCAATTTAAGTCAATCTACAGTTTGCCGAGTTTACCAGAGGTTCCAACGGACTGGATCCTTTACTTCAAGACCAAGAAGCGGCCGCAAAAAGTGTACATCAGAGAGGGACGACCGCTTCATTGTCACAACATCTCTCCGAGATCGACACCTGACAAGCGTTGTCATCCAGCAGCGTCTGCGTGAGATACGAGGAGTGGCTGCCAGTGAGTGGACAATAAGAAGAAGACTCAAGAAAGCGAACGTGACACCCAGGAGGCCTGCAACGGGGCCCAGATTGCTGGCGCGACACCGTACAGCCCGAAGAGAGTTTGCAGAAAATCATATGGACTGGACCATTGAGCAATGGACCCCAGTTCTCTTCTCGGACGAGTGCAGAATATGTTTGAATGGATGTGACCGAAGAGGAAGAGTCTACAGAAGACCAGAAGAACGGTTCGCCCAATGTTGCTTCTACGAAAGGGTCGCCTATTGCAGTGGATCCGTGATGTTCTGGGGCGGCGTTTCCTACGACACGCGAACAGAGCTGGTTTTCGTGCCTGGCGGGGGCCGTGGCGGTGGATTGACCGCTGCAAAATACATTACTGACATCCTGGAGGAACATGTTGTTCCTTATGCCGGTATTTTTGATGAGGGGTTCATCCTAATGCAGGATAATGCCCCGTGTCATACCGCTAGGGCCACCGCAGCCTACCTTCTCGAAGTGGGCATCGACACCATGGACTGGCCAGCGATGAGCCCGGACCTTAACCCCATTGAACACGTGTGGGACTACCTGAAAAGGAGGATTCGGAAGCGGAATCCTGCCCCGGCCAATGTTGAGGAGCTGAAGGGAGCCTTGCTGGAGGAGTGGGACGCTATTCCACAAGATTTCATTAGAAAATTAATTAGGTCTATGAAAAACCGCTTGATTTGTGTGAGGAGGGCTAGGGGTGGCAACACCAGGTATTAATTTAATAATAATAATTTATTTTGTATTAAATAAATGACGTTTATTCTTAACTTTCCTAAATTTATTTCTCGACCAATATGTCGCTACTTTCAGTTTCTGATTTTTTTCAGTCTTCAGATTTGAAATTTCATTAAATTTCCCAATTTTCTAATGCGTTAGATTATAAGCTTTCAGTTGATACCAAAATTTTCAGAATCGGCTCTAGAATTACAAAGATATTGGGTGCAGTTGAAAAAATGCAAAGTGATGCAATACTTTTGCACGCGAGTGTATTTAATATTCATTTTGCAATGCGAGTATTTGTCGATAAAAAAATTGGTTCCTACTTGTACAAATAGGGGTGACTTCAATCTATTATTTGAATAGATAAAAAAGGCTACAAAAGCTTTTGTAACATGACCTTTTGTGACATTTGCTTCAAATTTTCTATTAAATTTGTATTATTAAAGGAACATGTAATTTTAGCGTCGTGTACACATGGATTGATGTGTCATGGCGGCTATACATGACTTATCTATTAACTTGCAGTTCAAGGGCAAAAGCTGACAAAACGTCAAACGTTAACATTTTGCACTGTACTCATCAATGTTGACATTTAAATTAGTTGATCTTGCGTAAGTTGAGACCTAATTCTGTTAAGTAAATGGTATGTGCACTATAAAGTTAAATATATATACAGATCATGGAACATAAGGTAAAGAAAAGTCTAAAGGGGTCCATTGATTATCAGTTCGCCGGACGATAACGACCTGTCAGTTATTCGCAAAAGCTGACCATCCAGAATAACTGACAGGCCGATATCGTCCAGCGAACTGTAATCAGTGGGCCTCATAGTAGGTTTATTCGATTTCTAATATTGATTTTCAAAACTAACGTCATATATAAGGGGTTCAAGAATTTTCATCATAAGGAGTTCAAGAAGGAGTTATTTTGCTAGTGGGGATTGCATTAATTCTAAAAAAAACTATGCCATTCCATAATGTTAATAAACCTTTATACTAGGATTCGGTAATGTTTAGTTATTGGCCGAGTATATAAACAGATTAATCCACAAAAGACAAATTCCTCAAAAAATATTAAAAAAAAAAACTCAACAATCATGTTCAACAATGCAACCATATAATTGAAACGAGGAAGCTCGAAACACAAAAATCTAGAACATTTCGTTACAAGTCACGAGGTTAAGCAAGCAAGTCAAAGTTTGGGGCATTGTTGACGTAACAGTTCTCAGACAGTGTGACAGAATTGAGCGGCACCATGCGAAATGTGAGAAACGTTTGAAACATTGCACATCTTATGAAACTTTGACAGGTTAAATTAATTTAAGGTAGCAGGGATGGGGTATCAGTACCACTAAAACTAGGTGCTACAACGTTCAATGTTTAATAGAGAATCACTAGGTATTCGACAACACCATCTGGAGAGACCAGAGAACCCTAATGTCGGTCGAATATGCAAGAGCGATCATAACGATTGCCGATTTTTCGATGTTTGCAGTAAGTCCTAGATCGAGAAAATTCTCTCGAAAACTCGTGTCGAAGGCCAAGATCCACCTTAAGACGAAATTATTCGTAGAGTGGGACCACTCTGGAGAAGGGTGGCAAGAGAGAGAAGATACTGAAAGGAGTTGGAGGAGGCCTTTGCCGACAGGCACACTGAACTAAGAGACTTCATATGATAATTCAAGACTATCAAAAAGAACAATCATGTTCAGAACAAAGGGCTATATAATAATAATAATAATAACTTAGCTGAGTGTCTAAGTAAGTTAATTTCAACATAACATATTACTACACTAACCGGAAGACATAATTTAGTTACTAGCGATTATTATAATTTTTCGCGTTTTATATACTTATCCGTAGGTTTATGCACCTATAACACACTTAAATAACCGTTTGCAGACCCAATTTAATTTCTTTGCAATATTACTACAATGGTCAATTAGTGTCCATGATAGACCAGCGGCTAGAATTGATATAATGGTTACATTTTTCTACCTGGCAGCATGATAATGATAGTGTATGTCACTTTCAACCCCCAGTGTTAATAAGTGACGTCTATTTTAGCGCGTGGAAAACGACAGCCATCATACGCCTGCAGCACATAATACACTTATCACTGTCAAATACCTTCCTGCAATCCATAATCATAACAAACAACAACAAATATAAATAATTTATTATGTATATTGTCAAAAGTGTTATTGAACGAATTACAAAAATGTCCCAGGAACAATCATAATAGGCCATTGTTGACGCACGTATGACGATCAACTATTAAGGTAGACCGAAGTCTGTGGGCGAGAAGCCAGCCCTAACCAAGGGCTATATACTTCCTTCAACTATTTAATAATATTATTTATACGAGTACATAGGAGTCATAGCAGCTTGACGTAAAACAAGTATTTCATACACTTTTTTTATTTCTTTGACACTTGGACAACCTTTATACCTCCAAATCTTTATATTGATATTTTACCGTATTTCATTTATGACCGTAGAACCTATTACATCTCTAAACTGATGTATACTATACGTCTATATAATATTTATTGAATAACAATAACCAAGAACTGAAGGCCTTGTTACATTTGATAACTACTTCAACAATTTTGTAATATTATTATTACAAAGCAGTATGTTACTATTGACGAACACAACTACGTGGTAATCTAAAAACAAAATCAATACATTATAGGTAGTATGCTAAAATAATTGGACATTCTTACAGGCGCCAATTGACTAAGCGACACAGTAAGCTCAAGAAGACTGGTGTTGTGGGTGCTCAGACAACGATATACATACTTAAATACATAGAACACACCCATGACGGCCATAACTAAATATCGGTGCTAGAACAATAATAAATGCCATTCGGGAAACGGGATTCGAACCCAGGACCATCGGCTTCATAGGCAGGGTCACTACCCACTAGGCTAGACTGGTCGTCAATAATTAAATCAAGTACCTATTTCATATATAGCATTTCATTTATAATCATTATTTATTAAAGGTCGAAACTATTTTTTAAACAAAATGTTATGTTTATGATAAATGACAAAGTTTTCAAGCTAATATCTATTCATTTGATGTGTTTTAATCATAGCTATGTCCGACCGTTTGATTTTTTCAATATCATAAGAGTTCCTGTTTTTCGGTTCTAACTTTTATAATAATTAAAAATAAAATACATAAAATTCTAAATATTTTCCATAATGTCAATAGCCAGGGAAGAAAATGAGAACTACGTTTGTATGGAGAATCGATCGTCCCGTTTCCTCTTAAGAGCACTTATGAAAGGCTTTAAAATGATCTTGGACACGCACCGCGGCTACTATAATCACTTCTGTTACCTACACGTATTGCCTTTGCGTAAAAAAACAATAAACGACCATCTCAATGTGATTTTACTTAATGTCATGGCCTACAGACGTTTTAGTTTTTTGCAAGTTAGCCAAATATGCGCGGTTCCTGTTTCTTAAGCAACGAATAATGAACTCGCAGATTACTTACCTACCGACCCTACCCTACCGATCGGGTTCATTTTGGACTATAGATGGATTTTGGACTATAGTTAATTAGTTCGTGTCATTCACGAAGACGCGTGCCTTGACTTGTATTGTCATGTAACATGTAACAAGTCAACCCGATTCTCTAGGTTTAGGTGTAGGCTTAGTTGGTTATTCTAATTACTTAGTTCTGGAGTAACATAGTATGATAAATAACAGACGCAATTACGGAACCAAATAGGTATAAATTATACGACCACTCACTCCATAACAATTGGGGACTCCATAACTAATTTAACATTTTTACTTAATTAAAAAAGTAAATGCTACGCCGCAAGCAGCATAACAGAGTTGCATCCTATCGTTGTCTTCTTCCACGCGTAGTCCCGGCAATTTTACTACTGCTCATGAGAGCCTGGGGTCTGCTTGGCAACTAATTCCTAGAATTAGCGTAGGCACTAGTTTTTACGAAAGTGACTGCCCTCTGACCATCTAAACTAAACTAGCCCTTATTGGGATTAATCCGGTTTCCTCACGATATTTTCCTTCATTGAAAAGCGACTGGTAACAAATGATATTTCGTATATAAGTTTCGAAAAACTCGTTAGTACGGTAGATTATTTTAAGAAACATTTGTATTTGTGTATCAAATCTGAAGGATAGAATAGATTGAAGATAATTCGATTTGTTGTAGTTAAATGATTATTTTGAATGACGTGAAAGTAAGAAAAATTGTCCTAAAAATTGTTAGTGAACGTATTTTTGGAGGGCCTGTATAAAAGAAGGGCATATCTATCCACGAGAATTCGATTTTATATGCGCCATCTACGGAATCTATCGTTGGTAGTCAACAAAGTAAAAGGCACCCAAATGTAGCCCGCGGGCGTCGCAGCTGATGTTATTGTATGACTGTTTTGATTGTGTGTTAGCGCCTATTATGTCAGCGCAATTATAATTAGTCCGGCGCATACGTAAGTTTTCTTTTTAATTTTTAATCCATGTTATCTAGTTCAATATTTGCCGGAGGACGGACGGATGAAAAAAATTGACGGACGTAGTCGCGGGCGAAGGCTAGTTATAATTAATTAGATATAGTCTGTTCAGCTTTTCCGTCAGTAAAAACAGCGGCAAAGTTAAAAACGTAGGGCGAAGGGTAATCGTCCCATAGAAAATTTTAATTCGCGCCTTTTTAACCGCCTTAAAAAAAATGAGGTTCTCAGTTTGACCCGTATTCTACTGACCAAGTTGTTTAACAGACTATAGGTACTTCCTGTTTACACTTAAAAGAATTTATATCAAAACCGAAAGGACCCGTTAAACAACTTTTGAATAGTATTTAACAAAATCTTACGACACGATACGAGCAATTACGCAACCAAATTAAGATAATTATCATGACTTTCACATTGAAAGTGGTGGCAGGATTTCGGAAAAAAAACCGTTGCAATGTTGATATACAGACATATATGTAAGTAGACAGCTCAAATGTTACTTCGCGTGTACTGTACTGTACTGTAAATATGAGTACACGTGGTAAAATACAAGTTTTTTGATCTGACTAGATCCAACCTGTTATTAATGATATCAGAGATAAATAAACATACAAAATATTCATTTAAAAACTTATCTATTTATCCCTCGCCCTTCTCCTTGGTTCTCATACAGTTTATACAATAAATAATGCTGATTTGAATTTCTAATATCTGATTTATCTATTTCGAACGCTCATACTAATTTAGCGCAGCAGGGAGCCATGCTAATAACTTGAAACTTAATTAATATATGGAAATGCCGCCCTTAACGACATCATCCGTCGGTCTGTTGCATCGGTCAATGTGCCTGCTCTATTGGAGCCGACCGGTATATCGAGAAGTGACGGCAAGAGACCTGACGGGATGTCCTTGATTCCGTGGAGTATGGGGCGGGTGCTGGTGTGGGATGCAACTGGCGTGGATACGCTAGCCCCGTCACATCTCCACGGAACCTCGGTAAGGGCGGCAGCTGCTGCGGAGGCGGCTAAAAATGCAAAGGTGGGGAAATACTGCGGTCTCGGTGTCGAATACAGTTTTGTTCCGTTCGGCGTCGAGACCCTGGGTCCGTGGGGTCCTGGCGCTCTGAGTCTCTTTAGAGACCTTTCAAAGAGACTCAAGGACACAACTGGGGACCGGAGAGCTGGCAGTTACCTCGCTCAACGCATCAGTCTGGTAGTTCAGCGGGGTAACGCAGCCAGCATCATCGGGACCTTGCCACAAGGACCGTTTTTAGATTTAGTTTAGTTTAGTGTTTGGACATTGCTACACAAATTGACTAAGCCCCACGGTAAGCTCAAGACGGCTTGTGTTGAGTACCCACAACACAAGCCAATATAATATATAAATACATAGAAAACACCCATAACTCAGGAACAATTATCCGTGCTCATCACACGAATAAATGTCCTTACCGGGATTCGAACCCAGGACCATCGACTTTATAGGCAGGGTCACTACCCAGTAGGCGAGACCGGTCGTCAAAGATAAACCAATAAAATGGTGACGCTGGCTAGCACTTGTCAGTCACACAATGTCAGATATCATTCGTTTCGATTATTCCATTCGCGCCAGGGCTATAACTGCGAAAATCGAAGTTAGTCAATTGCGGGCATTTTTCTCTGTCACTCAGATTACGTCTAAGTGAGAGTAAAAGAGAAAGATCGGATAGGCGGTAGGCCGGTAGCTTTCGTGAATCGACCTGTACATGCGACGTCTATTCAGATAACAAGTCTGTGTGCCGAGATACGTTATTGTTTTTGCGGCATCGAATTATATAAACACGCAGTGTTAATACTCTACTCGAAATAATAACTGAAATCCAATAAATTGCAACGCGATTATCGCGCTTAAATCATATATACTTACGACCTAAACTCACGTGCATTTTCTTGCAAACTTGAGTCGCCCTGGGCTATCGAGTCGGTACAGAATTGTATAAAGATGATTTTTTTTAAATTTCCGTAACGTATAAGGAAGCGCATACGAATGTTTTAACACACTGCTGTTTTATTGTGTGGAGAATGACGAATTTATGCAGGTATGCAAGGATAAGTTATTTTTATTGTCGACATACGATATAATATGGCGGAACTCCTCTATGATCCTCTTTTACTGTCTGATTGCAACTGCTTGGTAAATTTCACCAAATCTACCAACGAATTGCCGTTAAACTTTAAGGGAGACTGAGTTTAAGGGAGACCGAGGTGAATTAAAACATAGGTAAGTTGAAACAACGTAAATTTTGAGACATCTATAACTGTTATCGAGCTGGAAATAACGATCCTCGTCCTACCGTTAGCCTCAATGTGCCTCCTTGTCTTCAGAGCTCAAGACGATTAAATACAGTAAAATTTACATTGTTTCACCCCTGTGTTAACTCACCTCAATCTCCCCTACTGTGTATTACTACATTTACTATGTATGGACTATTTTTATAAATTGAAAAATACACGAAATTCATATACTACAGACTCGAAACTTTTTGAAACTAGGTAATTATTAATATAAAAATGCCCCAAATAAATTTGCGTTTAAGATATCGGTACGGTCTTTCTTTGCTAGTAGTGTGAAGGTTTCCTAGTTTCTATTATTTAGTTTATATATATTGTATGTATTATTTGTATTATTGACCGAAGCGTAGCGTAGTTGACCGAAGCGTAGCGTAGGTCTACGTTTTGACTCGCGCAATCTGCTTTCGTATGTCCGGATGTTCTCCTCTACAGGTCGCAATTCTCAACCGATTCGCGTGAAATTTTGTGACCATATTCTATGATCAAATAGAATTTTTTTGTCGATCCAGTTTTTGGATTTTTTTCAAAATGGCGGAGTCATGGTACGTCGCGCCTAAACAAATAGCCGTATCGATATCATAAGAGTTTCCTCCTTGTGAGACATGGTTACAGAGTGATTTGCGAAAAATTCAGATATTTTAGAACGCTGGTTTAGGGGGTATTTAGATATTTAGGTTTTACTCGAGAATAAGTAGCCTAATTTCACCGTGTCACATATATCCATTTGTGGCTCAATTGGAATACACTAGCTTTACAATTATGAGGTTCCGGGCTCAAATCCCGAACAATGAAATCTTTTTTGTTTTTTTTTTGCATTGTAATTTCCTATTTTTTATTGACTAAGCTTTGTAAGAGGGAGACAGAAGAGGACCCTGGATCTATTCCCTGAATTGTAACATTTTGTATTTTTTTGTATTTAAATTTCGTATTGTTGATCAAGCGAGCACGAAGCGCGAGCAAAGCGTATTCGTTTCAGTTTTATTGTCTGAACTTTTTTTTACAGCCGTTAAAGTTCAAGGAGACGGACAGTTGCCCAGGCGAAAACGGGTTCATGTAAAAAAAAATCTGAGCAGTTTTTGCATTAAGATTATTATAGAGACGTAGTTGTAGATTTGAATATTGATATTATATTAGGACTAGAAGTTTAAACGTAAGTAAATGTATGTTATATTGCTTTAATAAAAGAAAATTATATATCATAGCTCAAAGAGGGAAACGGTTTTCTAACTTATTTCCTGCGTGCAGTCGCCGCAGAAAGTTTCGGTACGGTTCGTGGCATCCTTTTAGAAAATTTTGGTGCATATAGATTACTAAGAGCCAGCGATGCTTGCTATAATCTTGTCTACAAAAATTCAGGCCACAAATTTGCAGGAACACAGTGTTCCGAAGATTTATTATAAATCTTCTGTTGATATTTTAGTCAAGGTATTCGATGTAGCAAAATAATGTTTTAGCGGATTAAATTGCCAAATCCTATAGAGATAAAACACTACAGAGTGAAGCTCTGATGGCCCTTCTTCTGCCAACGAAGATGGAGGTGGTTCTACATTTACCATTCAGGGGATGACCGACTAACTGTGGGCGTTTGGAAACGGGAAAGGGAGTATTTTCTCTTTCCTTCCCATTTTGTAGGCGTTGGCAAAGAGAATTTGAAATGGAGGTGGACCGTCAAACAAAATTTTGTTGCTACAGTAAAATTGCTGCTATATCTTTCGACACATGATAAAAATTGTAGAAAGCCATTTGACTTTCCTTTCCTTGATGATCTTTTTGATCTTTATTCGTTGACTAATATATGATAAAATTGTTAAAGACCTAAAAGTGGCGCCATCTAATATATAAAAGGCCAAATGTTTGACAGCATCGTTTCGAGCAATGGCACCATAACGTTCCAAAAGTTTTAATCATGTGTCCAAAGATGGCAGTAAATTTACGTGTCTACAAAGTTTTCTTAGTTAATAATTAATGAAAATTCATTTTCCGTGCGGACTCTTACGAAAAAGTATCTATAAAAAATTAAGAGCAATTAACATTATTTAGAGGTCGCTATAAATGAAACAATACTGGTATACAAAATAGTATGAAAATAAATTGACCCATCAATAATTCTGCTTTGGAAATATCTTTAAGGGCTCTTTATTCGTTTTATTTATTATTTATAAGTATGCTAAAAAAAATGGCGATCGTTTTTTTTTTTGTTAGGTAACTTTGCATTTTTTTATTTGTATGAGGATATTGCAAATTACAAAATCATAGCGACCACCTAATCATTCGCAAATGAGTTCATATTTGGCACATAGAATACTGTTCTATAAAAATCCTTTCAACTTTTTTCTACATACAAAGTTGGACCATCCTATTCGATAATTATGTTTTTTTGTCAATTTAGTTTTTATAAATTCTTCTAAACAGCGGAGCCATACATTTATTCAGTTTTAAGGGCTCCTCTACACGATGGCCCAGCGTAGGCCAATCTAAGGGACACAGCTATGCGGTGAAATGAGATAGCAATATCACTTGCTCCCTCTAACGCAGTGGTTCCTAACCTTGTCAGTTCCGCCACCCCTATGACTAACTAGGGAACCCGATTTTACCCCTACTCCCAATAAATATCAATATTCTTTCTTACAGGTCTAATTTCTGTTATATTTAATTGAGCTTATTACCTCCGTAAAAGACCAGATTTACCACTACGGGGGTAATTACCCCCAAGTTAGGAAACGCTGCTCTAACGCATAAATGCGCCCCTGGGACTTGCCTACGCTGGGCCATCGTGTAGAGGAGCCATCAGCTATGCTCGCGAGGTCTACAGCTCACAGAGCTACTAGTGTATATATGTATTTTGTTGCTTATGTATGTTGAATCTTAGGTAAGCTTTTGTGTTATTTTTTTAATAGTAGGTACCTAGTAATAGCTAATAACACCGCCCACAATCTCTCTGCTTTACCTTAAGGTTGACTGGTAGAGAATGCCTTTTGGCATTAAGTCCGCCTTTTGTACGATAAGTTTTCTTTTGTCCAATAAAGTTTAAATAAATAAATAAATATGCAAACAATTATAAAATGCATTTTCTGTCACTCTCTACGATAGGTAATAATCCTAGCGAACCTATCGAAAAGATTATAATACCTTTAAGATGCGAAAACACGGTCCTGCACGGCACGGAGTACAAACCTATAACTACAAGTCCTCAATCACGTTATACTTAAAGAAATGGTAGGCAGGTAAGAATACGTATCAGGATTGAATTTTGAATAATATCAGAATTAAAGATTTATGATTATTTCGACCACCTTTAAGCCATCATTTCTCCATTTTGAAAACAAAATGGCATGTATTAAACTGAAATATGCTGCAAGAAAGCTATATTCGTCCGCTGATTAATGAACAGCCGTACAAGGGAACGGTAAAATAATTAAAATGGGCCAATAATTCTGCAATTGCATTGAATCGGACTCGAGCGTCGTAAATCTTCGGTATCATAAGACCAATGCAATGTCTCGGGCAAAGAGATATTAAAAAGAAAAAAATAGCCTTTAAATCGAGTTTAAAGAAAAATGATTTAGATAAAGATAAAAGGATTTTTTTTAATACCACGTTGGTGACAAACAAGCATACGGCTCGCCTGATGGTAAGCAGTTACCGTAGCCTATAGACGCCTGCAACTCCAGAGGTGTTACATGCGCAATGCCGAGCCTTTAAAAACCTGTACACTCCTTTTTTGAAGAACCCCATACTGTATACCCTTGGGAAAACCTCGGCAGGATGCTCATTCCACAGCCGGAGCGTCCGCGGGAAGAAATTCCTCTTAAGCCGCGCAGTGCGCGACCATTTATTTAGGCTAGGGTATGAGGATGAACACCCTGCCGACGGCGAGCGGAGCGGTGCACAGTGATAGAAAGTGGCCGTTGGCGTCATGTCAAACAATTTATTTCTTGACAATCACAAAACATGTATGAACATGTACAGACATCAAAAGCAGAGAAACAGAGCATTAAGTGCGCATCACGAAATGGACCCCACCCGGCAGAAAGTTATGAATTTTACGAGTGTGTAATTTTCTTTAGCACGCTCTGCCGTCTAAACACGTCAGGGTCAAGACACATTCGGTTCGGTTTCACGAGTGTGTAATTTTCTTTAGCACGCTCTGCCATGCCGTCTAAACACGTCAGGGCCCATTCGGTTCAGTTTTACGAGTGTGTAATTTTCTTTAGCACGCTCTGCGGTCTAAACACGTCAGGGCCCATTCGGTTTTGGTTTTACGAGTGTGTAATTTTCTTTAGCACGCTCTGCCGTCTAAACACGTCAGGGTCAGGGCACATTCGGTTCGGTTTCACGAGTGTGTAATTTTCTTTAGCACGCTCTGCCGTCTAAACACATCACGATCAAAACTGAAGAATAACAAACTCAAAATATCAATTTATTTATTTATTTATGTACATGCTTTTTCATCTCGGAATAAATATATAGATTGTATTTAACAATGAACTACCTAAGTTCTTTCAGGTGCTTTAAATATAATATTAACCTAAATACCTATAAACCTTTTACTTGTCTTTTCTTTAACTTGCATTTATATCTATTTATTAAACAATTGAATGTAATAAAAGTTTATTCATTTTTATCTAAGGAAAATTTCATAAATTATCTGTTTAAAATCAACATCAACAGACTTTAAGAGACCACTTTTATGTTGTGCTTAAAAATAGTACCTACATTAGTTGATAACAACTGATAAAATATCACGATATGACCCCTTAACATTAAGAACCAAAGTTTACGTCTTGTTAGTGATGGACAGTTACCAAACTTTGCCATACGTTACCTATACATGTGCATACACCTGACGTGAACTCTTGCGTAAATTTAAAATATTCGCCATTTGACTGACATTCACGTCTAAATAAACGTTTATTTGAAACAATAAAAATTGCAAATATTCCAAGAAAAATAAATATGAGAAGAAATGTGAGAAATACAGACTTGAATCTTAATGATGCGTTAATTGTAAGTCTAATAATATACACAAAACACTTGCGTTATTCTAGATACTGACAGATAAAACAAAGTCACTCTGATAACATGAGAACGCAACTCATGCTGGACGGTTTGGAACATTACTATTCAAATGGTGTAGAGCTTCACCAAGGAATAATTTTATAAAATGCAGCCCCTTAGAGGTAATAATGGGGTCACACATACAGGTAACAATTCTACTTATACTAGTAGATACAAGAATTCGAAATAAAAAAGAACTACGTACGTACTGAAATCGGACATGGGGGCTTTAAATTATCGTTAAGTTCAAACACACCGTACATTGTAATGTAAGGTACATTCCCACCCCGAATGTCCTGAGTACAAAACCTTCTTGTTCTTGAAATTGAAGTCGGTACATGACGCTCACAGCCGTGTAAGTTGATCAGGGGCAGATTTTTGAATTTCGATCGCTCGATTTAGTGTTTCCCCTTAGTATTTTTATTATTTCCGTCAGTAGAAAAAAGTGGCAAGTTTTAAAAAATTTAGGCGCGAAGGGTGCAAGGTTTTCATAGCAAATATGAATTTCGCGCCTTTTTCTACAGATAAACTTTTTTGACCGGCTTTGTCTCCACACAAGACATTTAAATTCTACTACTAGAATCGAAAACGAGTGGTCTACTAGATTCTCAATTTCTATCGCTCGTATTTCAAAATTGGCATTTCGCTGTTTTCTACAGATTATCAAGTGACATCTTTCGATCGTGCAATACCAATACAACAAAAAACCTTGCATATACAATGTATTTGTTGTCATGTGTCTTACGGCTCGATTCGAAGAATGAAATACGATAACGATAAGTTCTGGTTTAAATAAGTTCTCATTTAGATATCGTTTGTATATGTCGTATAATTGATAGATGCAGCTAGATTCGGGCAACCAATGTCAATTTGACGTTAGAAATATCGTAGATGGATCTTAGGATCACAGCGGAATCGAAATAAACGTCAATTTAGACATGTCGTTTAGTTATCGATCTTTTAAAGAACTTTCCAAGATCTTAAACGTGTCTTAATCATTCTTCGACCTTCGGGCCGTTAGAAAGACACTTGATGAAAGAGCGTCAGCCGTTCTCTGAGATTCCGGAAATCCTGAACTTTCATTTCTGCGAAGAGGCGGCCGCGGGCGCAGGGCGATGCCACTTTCCTCTGATTATTGTCAGGAGCTGAACTCTGAACCACGCGCGGGTTTCTACCAAGTATCTTGTTACTACTACGGGTAATTTGATGGTTCATATTTGTCGGTAGTTAAAGTCAACTGGCATTAATAAAATAAAATAAATAAATATATTAGGACATTATTACACAAATTGACTAAATCCCACAGTAAGCTCAATAAGGCTTGTGTTGAGGGTACTTAGACGACGATATATATAATATATAAATATTTGCAATGTATTTCTAATTTAAAACTGTTTATTCAACTATTCGTATACAAAAACAAGACAAATTACATAATATAACAAAAACAAAGAAGATATATCTGAACAAAACTACAAATATTTATAAATACTTAAATACATAGAAAACACCCATGACTCGGGAACAAATATCCATGCTCATCACACGAATAAATGCCCTTACCAGGATTTGAAACCGGGACCGTCGGCATCGTACGCAGGGTCACTATCCACTAGGCTAGACCGGTCGTCAAAACTCATGATGCATTAAAACTGATGATGGAAATATGACTGTTGAACCTGGAGATCACTTTCTTTGATATATTAATTCAATAATAAACCAAAAATGGCAGTCAATCAAAATATGAATGGCAGTGAACCAAAATAGCAAGTATAATATACAATTTATTAACAGAATAGGAAACTATTTTAGCGGCGCAATTCTAAGATAGTTTCAACTATTTCTGCATTTTAATATTTTATTTAAGTATACAGGTCCACATTGCAGTACCCCTAGTGTAAATTTTATCGACATCATAACGTGACGAACGCGTTTGCGTTAAGTCTCATTTTGTATAGGATTTTGAGTTTCCAAAACGTCCCGCTTGGCGCGCTCTTTCTAAATCCAATACAAAATGAGACTAAACGCAAACGCGTACGTCACGTTTCAAAATCGAATTTATTTACACTAGGGGTACTGGTATAATTCTACACTTTTATGAATTAACTAGGTAGTTACTTATTATTTTAATTTTCCTATTCCATCTCATTTATCTTTCTTGGAAAAAACGCCAACTACTCTAAATATGATGGATGAATATATATTCACGTGATAAAATAACCGTGACTTTAAAAATCGTGCTATTGAAAATGAAAATGAAAATGACGGACAGTGGTCTTTATCACGCTGACACAGACAATAACGAACAGCATTCCCATACAAAATACATATTTTAATTTCCTACTTCTGGATATTCAGTGTAGTCGCCTCAAAGTCGATTAAAAAGCTCCGGCACGCCGCAGTCGCACGCGCACGAAAGTGAAAGGGCGGCGCATCGTTACATTACGGCACCGGCGCTTTGATCTTCGATCCCAGCTCCGGTCAGCCAGATGTCATTACCATCCACACCGTCAACTCATCCTGAACCTTATTACAACCTAGCAAGGTCCACCAATAGCCAGCTATTTTTGTTATGGTCAACACGGTTACCTGATCTTAAACCATATTACAACGTGATAAAGTCTACCGATGGGCACGTATTTTTGTCGTTCGTACATGTGATAAGCCTGTGCTGACAACTCGGCACTTACCATGTAATTATGAACCATATTTGCTGGGCATTAATTTTTAGAGCCTGAGATTAACTCAGTAGGGTTATGTCATCAAGAAAACCGATTGCTTATTACTTATTTATTTATACATACGTTTGTATACGTACAAGTCTACTGTTGCCATCAGATATAATCGGAGCGGCCGGTGCTCAAAAATACCTGTTAATAGAGGCGTGTTCAGATATTTGTGAGCACCTTGGCCGCGCCGATATATCTGATGGCAATTGTACATAGGCTACGTCACTGTGGGATTCAAGGGATACCTATATTATAGAGATGTATCTAACGCCACTGTGGTGCTACATTACAAGCCGTTCAGTTTTACAAACGGTACGTACAGTCGGCATCAATAGTAGCGGATGAAACAACGCGCCAAAATTATCTGATATTCCGGATAACTTTCCAAAATATAGATGAATCTCTAAAATTTACATTCAAAAGTACATCTTTTACCGTCTTAATTGTTCTACATATAGAACCACCACATTTTGTTAAGCTGTTTCAGAATGGTAGATACTTTTAAAACCTTGTTTGATCCGCTACTTTTGATGCTGACTGTACGAGTATAGTCGAGATTTTACAATTTTAGAAATTTTACCTGCTGTCTATTGATGTCCCGACGGAAAGTTTCCAAATATGCAATTTTCTTATGAAAAACTTTTTTTATATTCAAAATGGATGCTTCCTTTAATTCTTATGATTTTTCAAAAAATCCCGAAGTTTTCCATATGTACTGCTATTTTATCCTTATCTTTATGCTCTACTATGAGTATTTCGCTCCTACACTCACATAAAGTCATTATTTCAGAAACATACACATAATTATAATTAAACATGTTCACGAAGAGAGCCTGCATGCGGCGCACCGCAGGATGCATTGCACAGTACAATATGCTTGCTCGCAATTACTCCACTTAACCATTTCACTAGCCTGTGGGTTACTACGATTTCAAAACGAGAGAATGTAGTTTCTAACCCCCTTATTCATAAAAGCTTACAAGCCTTAATTAGTTAATTTATATTTTTATCCCCTGCTTACAAATATTTAAGTCGAAATGACAGATTAAAGACCAGACCAGACGGGGTCAATTTTCGCTCAATCTGATTAAATTGCCTGATCAAATCAGGTGGTGCGGACTCGAAAATGAAATTGGCTTACTTGATAATAGTTTTAGATTTTGACCGAGCAAATGGAGCTGCAAAGTTGCAGACGCATCAATGCCAATTTTCGACGCTATTATGCGCGTTTAGGGGGACTTTTCATTTCGAGTGCTCGAAACTCACCATAAATCTAAAATTGGTGATTAAATTGTGTACGTGTGGTCATTAGATGAGATTGGCGCCAATTTTTTTCTATTTATTTATTTATGTCGTCGCTTAGTGCCCATAGTAGAGCTTTGCTCAGTTTAGGGCTTAAAATATATATTTTTTATTATCAGAAACTTAAAAAAGAACTAAAATGCTGTCGCTAGCAGATCCTAGTCGGATATAACTCACAGTTCAAGTTCCCGTCAAAGTTGTAGGTGCTATCCGGCGGCCATTAAACTTGCTATACGATGTTTACGAGGCGGCGGCACGCTAGGCGCTATCTTATTGAATCGTATGCTTTAGATTGTGAAGTGTCTACCGTTTGTGAGCTTAGGGTTGTACTGTGAGTTTGTAAGCTCAAATAAAAGCGAACAATGTCGGCATAAAAAATAAAGAAAAAAAGAATAAAGATAAAAAATTTAATTCGCGATACAACCGTTTTTAATATGTGTTCAAAACGCGAAAGTTTCAAATGTTATAATGACGAATGTTTGAGAAAATATATTATTTAAGGCCAATGGTATACGAATAACATAACAAGCACACACTCAAAATAATATGTTTATTGTTAACATGAACCTAAATACGCAAAAGACGTAAAAGAGACAGCATAATTAAAATAATACCTAAGTAAAACAGAGAGGACTAGTGTTTGTCACTTGCGCGTTATAGTTAAAATCCAACGACTAAGAAAGAGCAAAGTTAAGTGCAGTTGTCTTTGGCGGTCAAAAGGTTAAAAAGTGTTAGTTCTGAAATTTTCTTAATGACAATACCTAGTACCTACACTGTATTTAAATAAATATCTCGATAGATTTCGATTGCAGATGACCATAACCCGGACAGACGGGGGCAATTCAGGGTTTGACAATAGTGCAAACGCAAATGAACGTTGAAAATCAAGCAGATATGTCTGCAAATTAACTAAATAATAATGTTACATAATAATGCAGACATATCTGCTTGATTTTCAACTTTAATTTGCCTTTGCACTATTATCAAACCTAAATTGCCTCCATCTGTCCGGGGTATGCAGATGACTTTGTAGATAACAGCATAAGTAACGTAAGTGGTTTAAACTTATTCCCAACACTATTAGGAAACTTTTATGGCGGCTATCATTGAAAAGTTTCCAAATCGAAAAGGTCTATCATGAAAACTTGAACGTTAATTTCGAGAAGCGAGCAAATTATCTCACATTCGATTCACACGCGAACAGTTGAAAACTCGACTGAAAATTAGGGTCTAAACTTATCAGAGAAACTGAAAGCAATTATTACGGAATTGTCAATCATTATGATATACGTTCAGTTTGAATTCATATGTAGAGGTGGCAAACACAATGAAAAAAATAATTTCCTAACCGAAGTCATTGTGTAATTTAAAAAATAACTTAAGTATGTACTTACCTAATAAAGAAAACAGATTTCATTGTTACAAATAGACCTCTTGGCCGGTGTACCTAACACATAGTTTGTAAATCCCAATTTATGTGTAAGCAAGTAGTATAACAAAATATTACAGTACATATGGTGTTACTTTCTCGCACGTGAGCGGGAATGAGCAGTTTCCGCGCATATGTCGAAGCTATTAAGAGCCATATGTACTGTAAAACTGTTTACGATACACGTGCGAGTAGTTAATTCGCAACTCGTGTTGATTTAAAACATCACTTGAATTTTTCACCACTCGTTGTGAATTTCCAATTTTCTGCACTTGTATCGTAAATAACCATTGTTACTGTTATGCAAATATTCCTTTCAGTGCAAGCCCGTTAATTAACCATTTATTAAAATAAGATAGGTATTACCGTATTAGAATAAGACTGTCAGAAATTAGAAATTTACCTTAGAAGACATTTAAATATATGGGCGTCAAAATATATGAAGATGTTGTAACTTATAAAATATACATCAATTTAATTATATTATTTAATTTTTATTCTGAATAAGAAAACCTTAAGGACCGAATGCGGATTAAGAGCTGACAGGCATTCTCTACAAGTGAACCTTCAGGCAAAGCAAAGACCAAAGAGATTATTGTTATCAGAGGGTCACATCAAGGTCTCTATAATTCGTTTTTTTAGCATTAGAAAGAAGGTACGATAAGCGATTTTGATTGATGTGTCTTTTTATTGAAAAATACTTTCGAAAAAATAAGTCACGGCAAATATGTAACAATTATTTAATTCTATTGCTTTCATAAGTAATAGTATTACCAAAAGGGTAAAACGGGACCCTATTGCTAAGACTCCGCTGTCCGTCCGTCTGTCTGTCTGTCACCAGGATGTATCTTATGAACCGTGAGTTAGACAGTTGAAATTTTCACAGATAATGTATTTCTGTGGCCGCTATAACACCAAATACTAAAAAACAGAATAAAATAAATATTTAAGGGGGCTTCCATACAACAGACATGATTTTTTTTGCCAATTTTATAGATAATGATACGCAACCCTTCGTAGGCGAATCCGACTCGCACTTGGCCGGTTTTAAAAAAAAGCGTTCTTCAATAAAATGACATGTCAAGATTGTTTACCTATTTTCTAATGCTAAAAAACGAACTATAAATGCAGGTTGTTAGGTGCCTGAGGGCTTACCGCGAACCACGTTCGACGTGTTGCCTCCCTGTCATGCTTACGTACAAATTTACAAGTGCAACAGAGAGGCAACACGTCAAACGTGGTTAGCGGTAGGCCCTCTGTATTTGTCAGTAATTTTGTTATAAAACGACTAAAACTCAATCTGAATTGAATTGCATCAAGATAACCCTAGTTAGACTAAGTGGTCCTTACATTACCTTCTATCACGTAAGATTAGGACGCACTTCCGCGAGAACGCACCATCACGCCAAATCCCATAGCCAAGCAATTTGATAACTAGTTGGAACTGGGAACCGCTGCGATATATGAAATGACGTCACGTGTCAACTCTATCAGAAACGGTACACTTCGATTCTTGGTGTTAGAGCTAAAATGAGACTTAAGAGCTTTAATATACAGGTGATTTCTGAAAACATAACGTCAATAAGAGATATAAGATCAAAGAAAGCGATCTGATGCTATTGAAACAACGTTCCGAAAAGGTCGATGGACTTTGTGTTATTGATATAAAGTAGAATACTTAAGTATTATTTATTATTTATGAATGCACAGGCAGCTTATAGCTGATACGTGCACATCAATGTCCTGCACTTGTGTTGTGCAACATTTATAAAATGTTTGTCGAGTCTATTTTTAAAAGAGTTCACTGATTTCGGATTCGGGCAAACTGTTCCACACTTTCAATACGCGGTTAGACAGGAAGTGTCGTCTAGGGTTGCTACTACTCGGCGTCCGTGTCAGCTTCAGAGAATGTCCTCTCAGTCTGTCACACATATTCCGAGTGAAAATATCACTCAATGCGGGTACGTTGTAGTGTCCTATAAGTATTTTGTATGTTTCTATTAAGTCATCGCGTTGCCTTCGCTGCTCTAGTGTTGTCAAGTATGTTGGATATGTGCGAAGTTTGTAGTGGAGGAACTGCAAGCAATGACAATGAATAGCGTGGGAAAAATATTAGCTTTCATGTACTATTTGGGTGAATCAACTTTTTTTGTTTTGTTATCCTGTCCCGTTGTCCAAGGGACAACAGTGGCACAGTTTGTTTGAAGAGACGTTGTATGCCGTTCTGTTAATATGCTTAGTAGGGGGCCCATTATGGACATTGGTTATAACGACCACAAAAACGCAAGTTTAATACATTTAAGTACCATAAAATCAGTAATTCAATGAACTTTTGTCCCCTGGACAACTAATCGTAACCGTGGCAACGAGTGACGCTAAAAAGTTGATTCTCCCATTTACATACTATTGGACAGATGTTTAATGTCAGAAATTTAATGCGTCCCATATCCACCCGCATGGACGGGAACTTGCGGCCGTATTCGAACAATGCTTCTTAAGATGTCACAGCGATACGATACCGATTTCACAGTGTCAAATTTTTTGGTTGAAAAAATGACACTTGTGACAGTGACAGATGGTTATCGTATCGTGGTGACATCGTAGAGCATTGTTCGAATACGGCCGTCGGTCAAACACAGATCGAATAGTTATTTTAGAAAAATATAGTTGCAATTACGTTTAATAATTTTAAATTGTTTAAGTTTCGGTGGGTTCCCTCGATCCCCTCCTTTAGTTTATATAAGCATAACTGTCTACAAACATTAAACTGAAGGCATGTGTAAGTACTGCAGCATTATAAAGTGAAGTTCAATAGAAATTGCAAATAAAATAAACAAACCATTTTACCTTCATTATCCTTTTATACGTTTGTATTTTTTTTGTACAATAAAGATTAAATAAATGAATAAATAAATAATTATTAATATTTCAGAGAAAATTACACCGTAAAAATGTTAGGTTATATGTCAAATGCTAACAAAATCTGTCATGTTTGCTTACATTATTCGCAATTTCTATTGAACTCCATTTAAGTATTGGTACCAGGATACTTAAGTATTGTTAAAAGTATGAAATACTTCTGGTTTACTGGATATTTGTGAATGACATAATAGTTGAGATTGAGACAGATGGGCTTGCCTTAAAAAATGGACATAACAAGGTGATTGACCAATGGTTATGTATTTGCGTAGGTAACATTTATAGACGAGACCGTGACATCTGTATCAAACATTTTAAAGAGTAACATATGGATGTAACTATAAATATAAAACTGAATCGCCAGTATCAAAATAATGAGCTGACGGCTTCCTCGCACAACGTATCAGTATTGCGATAGAACGAGGAAATGCCGCCAGCATCCTTGGTACAATGCCTCAAGGGCCTATTTTAGATATAAGCTAGTTATAGTAATCATCTGTATATATCCATTATGTATATTGTTATTGTCAATAAATATTTTTCTTTAAAATAATGAAAAAAGTATTAAATTAATAATAGACATAAGAAAATATGCGTAATAGTCAAATAAATTTTAAATTAGATGAAAGATACTATCAATTTATCTTCTTAGCTTATTCTTATGTACTTACTTTGTTAACTGAAACTCTGTATATAGTTCGTGTCATCCACGACGACGCGCAGATATGTCAAATCTAACTTTAAGTAGTTGCCAGAGCTCAACGAGGGGCGGGAGGGGGTTAGGGTGGCAACGCGCATGTAACTCTGGAGTTGCAGGCGTACATAGGCTACGGATACTGCTTACCATCAGGCGGGCCGTATGCTTGTTTGCCACCGACGTAGTATTTAAAAAAATACAATTAATGGTAAATACTTGTTTTACAGGATTTTTCTATACCATCCTATTACTGGTGCATGTTCCATTATAGGGGTGTTTACAGAGTTCAAGCTGATTTTGTCGTCAATGTGAAATGTCCAATGTAATGTAATTGGCTCAACAATTAAAGTCCGTGGCTGTACACACTTTTGTCACTGTCCACATCAATATTTTTAACCCTGACTATGCTAGTTGTCACGACCAACTGCCAAGGATTTCGACCGATCCAAAAGGAAAATGACATTCCCACCTTGAGACACATGAGTCAAAGACAAGTCAATTTCATATGGGCTTGAATGGTAATAGCTCGTATAATGTGTGACCAAAGATATATTAGTAGTAGAAGAGGTGTAAGAATAAATCATGCCTCGAATCAACAGTTAAAGATAAAGTAGGTTTCCACCCGTACTATAATATCTATATATTACTACTATTATCGTACTATATTTTAGTCAATTGTACTATATATACAAAAACAATGTAGTACCAAAAATACTATATTTTCAGCACTAAAGAAAGAGGTATACAAATGTCACCGATATCGCAACATGGATTTTAAACGCCGCAATTCGCCTCAAATCGGTGGCATATATTTTTCATTTACCCAGGAAATACTATTTTTTTTCAATATTTTGTCTAAAAAAATCAGCATTTTCAGGGGCCCATCTAGTGGGCGGTGAGTCTAAGCCTGCCTCGATAACTAGTGAAAACATTGTTATGGCAGGTGTCCGGTCTTTGCAATAACCCAGTCTCATTGTCCTCCCAAACTTCAATCCATAGACCGTTATACTGTTCACTTTTACTACAATAGTCCCAATGCCTGCTGCGACCGGTTCATGGGTGTCTATTGCTGCGCCTATGAACGGGTTCCAGCAGGCGTTCTACATGACATTAAAGCTCTCCAAGGGGCCTCTACGTGTTGGATCTATATCCCCACGCAAGCCTATCAAAAGATCGGGATTTATAGGCCCATGAAATCCAAAAAAAAACAATTTTATTTATTATACAGTGTGTCCTTAGCCATTGGAAATCTCACGTAGGGTCTCATGAAAGCTCTAACGTTATAATTTTTTTAATTAGAACAAAATATTTAAAAAAAATCGTCAAAAAAATTATTCCCAATAATTGACAACAAAAAGAAACATGTATTAATCATTGACAGTGTTTATGACAATTTTTTCGAAAATGTTCGCCAATGATGACATTTGTCAAAAGTCAGAATCCTATTAGTGATATAAAAAAGATAATCAAAAAGGACAAAGAAGGTTTCATACTATTCTATGAGGATGTATTACCTCAGGAGCTACTAACACATACAGGCTGCTCAAAAGTAAAAAAAAAACCTAATTTGTTAATTTCTTCGTAATCGCTACAACGGAGCGTTAACGATTATTGGCATCTTGTCTACACACCCTGTTGTAAAATTTGAAGGGCACGATTTTTTCTTGAATTTTACACCTCTTCTACAGCCAACAACTCTTTGGTGTTCGTAATGGTTGGTGTCAAGGTAATGTCTGCGCCTATCCTTATCTTTAGTGTGTGAAGCACGCGATCTGAGCCAGATACAGTTAGGTTAAACACACGTTTAAGTACAGTGCTCAATAAAAAATAAAAACAAAGTACACAGAAGTCACAATCAGGTAAATAAGGGATGTCTGTGCACCAAGCATATCAAACTGTTTTCTGAGAGTCCTACCCTCTACCTCCAAAAAAACGGCTGTGGAGTAATTGTAACTGGCCTTCAAACCGGGGCATGTTAACACATTGATCAGGGTTTAGTGATTATTCATACATTTGCCCCTAAACGCAAATATTCTCGCGTGTATGCGGACTTCTGGCCGCAGGGTGTGGTGTTTCCGCGGTTTCAGGGCAACCTGCCGAATTCTACGCCGTCAGACGATGCTACGAGGCCATGCTGTTACGTCGTCGCCCAAATCGAGTGCTTAAATTGTAGGTATCATGTTATTATTTGTGTTTTCTCGTATCTTTGTATTTTTATTTGTTGTTCTGTTCGCAGTGCATTAGTAGTAATGCTGTGTAACTAATTTGAAAAATAAAATAAATTAATAAATGAACTCGCAATAAAAATTATGTACATACCACTCGCGTCGAATGATGGTCCCTACGACATTTACGACTAAGAATGGTTGGACTTAATTTAGAAAATAATTGAAGAAATATGTTTTACTGTATTTACATTGAACTTTTCATATTTCTATATAAATTAATAAACTAAACTTGCAAAAATCGCTTACAACCTTTTTGCGTGACAGCTACTCCATATAAAAATTAAAAATAAACTATCCTAGAGACCGTGCATGAGGGTCAGCCATCTCTTGACCGGAATCGAAAACTTTAACAATTAACGCCTATAAGCAGATGCCCCTACAGCACGCTCTATTGCGCGTAGTTGGGTCTACCAGTTAGTAGCTTGAATCTAAAAATAAAAAAACATGACTTTCTTCGCGCCAATGAATGGCTTCTGTGCTGCCCCCAACAGTTCATGTACGCTCCCTATAGGGACCATGTCATGCGAGATATAATCAATGTGTAAAGTGTGTAAACAGGCCCCACATGGGCCACATGTGAAGGCCAGCCACACATACCCCGCAGCGATACATTACCTAGCTCGTTTGAAATCGGTTCACTCGGGTTTAATATATGGATATTACGTAACGCATTATAATCCGCCACAATAGCTGATGTCCGGTTATATTGTGGTCAGTGACAGTTGATAAAGTCGACTGTCAGGCGCTTAGTTTGACAGATGAGCCAGGAACAAGATATATTGAGAAGCATAGAATTTAAGCCCAAACACAATCTTAATAAATTGCTGTAAAAAACTATATTTTCAAGTTATTTTACTTACATATGTTATTCTGATAGCTCAAAATTAATATTTATCCTGGTGTAAGCCACGGCAAGTAACGGCCAACTTGAAGCGAACGAGTAGTAGTATCACCCTCATAAAACTTCTAGAAATTATTCATCCGTCGATGTATCTAAAGTATCTAAATACAAACACTAGGTGGCTAGACGGAGTAGAGAGCTACTAGCGTCATATCATAAAATAGTGGCACATCTAGACAGCAAACTGGTCGAGACGTTTTCTATCGCCACATATGACGAGCTGTGTGCACACTGGCTTCTGTCTGATCTACTTGACAATATTATACAGGATGCGTCTAATCTTTGGGCTTTAAGAGGAAGAATACCACGTGACCATACAAAAAGAAAAAACGTTTTTCCACTTCTAAATATTTTTGTTTAAATTGTTTTCCTTTTTTGCAAAACAAACAAAAACTTTTTTGGAAGTGAAAACTTCTTTAGCGGCGCTGTGCACTTTTTGTGATGAGGAAAAAATATTAAACTCGCGACAGATTCGTCAGATTGAAAATTCTTAAGACGGACACGTGACCTGATCGAAAAACTGTTACAATGTCATTGAAGCCAGTAGACCGCTGTTAAATAATTGTAATAGTTCTGAAGTGTTTAATTTTTAATGTAATATAAATTGTCATGTTTGTGTACGATAGCGCAATAAATGAATATTGTATTTTACCATATAAATGATAGTACTTTTATACTGATAATTAAAGCAATTCGTGCAAAATTATTCCCTAACCATTTCAAAATATCAAAAATGCACAACGTTAATAATAATATTCAAGTTTTCACTTCTGCCGGCACTCCCGGAGTGCAATCCGTTGTTTTGTTTTTTTTTTTTATAAGTGAAGCCTATGATTATAAACCTAGAATATATTATGCTGAAGCGATCGACATCAAAATCAATATGTTAAGATTTAGTTAGGTTAGGTTAAAAATTACCGTTTTTTCGTTATATAGTGTCATTCCGCTAAAAGTTGCCATAAGGACGCTCTGACTGGTTATTCGTATAAACATACGAGCAATTTCATCTTCAAGATAAGCGACAATGTGGTACTTTCTGCGTGAAAACGTCAAAAATAGTATTGGTGCCAACTTATAAACTATTGACTAAGTATATAGTTAATTGTTGGTGCTAAATTTTCTAAATGCATTGTGTGCTCAAATATTTTTTTTACTGTAATAAAATTAATAAATGTCACAGGTTCTAAGAAAAACCTAGCTAGATAGCAGAGGACGCTGCTTCGATTCCAGTTTGGGGCACTGAAGGCCTTGGTCAGTTTTTCTTAGTATATGACATTTATTTTCAGTTTATATGCAATCTGATTTCTGCTCCTGATGTATACAATAATAAAAAAATCAAAAATACTCAAACGTTAATTTATTTATCAAAATATGTTAAAACATTTTCCATAATGTTAATATCCAGAGAGGAAAATGGAGACTACGTTTGTATGGAGAAGCGGCCGAAGTGTATCCTCTTAAATAATAACCACAGCTTTCTAAAAATCTTTATAACATCTTAAATTCTTAATACGAACTATCGGAACTAGTTAACATCGCCATTAAATACATTTTTACGTCTTTATAATGAATTTAACATCATTACACATTACATTTACATAGCTTTAGTATGATTAATCTACTAAATAAGTAACAATGTGCTAAAAATAGCATGTTCATTACAACAGGCTACATCGCCGAGTCACTTTCATAATAGTTAAGAAATTACTTGATACTTGTTTTCTAATTTCTTTCCGTAATATAGCAGTGACTTGGAATTTGAGGTGAAATTATGATTAACAAAAGATTTAAAATAGGTTTGATGAGCGAGAGTCAAGGCTAAGTGTCGCGTAACTAGAAATCTACGTAGCTTGTAGTTTGTGTCATTCACGATGACGCGAAGATTTGTCAAATCTAACCTTTAATAACATGACAATAGGAGTCAAGCAATGCGTCTCTGTGAATGACACGGTCCAGGTTGCCAATTATTTACACACAATAGTAATACGTACATGCTAAAGAAAATATACGACGGATTCACATAAAAAAACTTTCTTTTTGCTTTGTTTCAGTACCTAGATTGTAAGTAGCCAGCTAAGCTGCCACTGTTTTACATGTTTGGGACCGTAACATCAAATATCATTATACAATACAATACAATGCAAATATTCTTACCAATATGAATAATACGAGTAACACGATATACAAATTAAGCACACAACTTAGACTATAAGTATGGTAGACAACGGGCGGTATAATATCATTAATAATTAAGTATAAATATAATTTCATTAGTTGCGCCGGCACTCGCGTTAGTAGGTAGGTATATGACGTCAAATGTGAGGTATTTTGCGTACCAATTAAATTCATATTTATAAAAGGTTTTATTTACCTTTATTAAAACAGTATTTTTCAACATTTGAGTTGTACCTCTTGGGGAGTCCCGTTCGGTAAAAGGGTCAGGAAGAGTCGTGAAGTGGCAAGTAAGTCGGGTGGCAATACAATATTGTACCATAGAGCTGTTATGATGGACACAGGAGGAGGTGGCTGACGAAAAATACGTCATGTTTTAGTGTGATTTTTTTTTTCACTTGTATGCGCGTGGCGTAGTGGAAACTACAATTTTCATTCACATTTTTGTGGACATTTTTTTTGATTGACAGATTGAATATACCTACTAGTAGTGATAAAAGAACCCAAAAACACCAGGACCTGTGAGAATCAGGAAATCAATGTTTTTTTTAAAAAAAGCTTGACTGTTTTATGTTTCTAAAATTGTCTCGATGAGTAAGTTGCCTGTTGAAAGAAAAGTACAGTCAGCGATAAAAGCTCGTATAAGGCTTATAAAAGCTTAAATCAAGAATGAAATTTTTGACTAATAAACTTATTTTCATCTATGCAGTCGTTACTACAAACAGGTTGAAAAACTACCTTTAAAACGCATTTAAGTTGCTAAATAAATGTCAGATTTTTGACAGGAGCATAGGAAAGGTTAAGTCATATTTCCTAAAGAGACGCACCTTAGGTGGCTTAGGTCAGTATAACCGCACAGTGAATGCATCCTAATCCTATGTCGCGAGCGCATCGCTTTCACCCCGTGAGAACGACGCGCGCAGGCACAATAGCATCATTCCAAGTCACCGCGACCCAGTCATGGACAGAGGACCCAGTATTAGACGCTCTCGTATTACCCATAGTCAGTACCGAGCTCGAGGTCACGGTATATTGGAAGTTAGATCTTCGCTTGCGTTAGTAAAAGGCAATATGCTGCTGGAAACTGGGCCCAGAGACATCTGGCGTTATTTTAATTAATCGCAACCGCATATTGTTTACGAAAAGTTGAAATTAGAAAGGCAATTTTGTTTTTACTGTTGTGTTGTTTTTAAAGTATAAAGCTAGTTCTACTAGCTTTATACTAAGCATGAATGGGCTTCTGCAGGCGGTTGCATTTTCCAACACAGCAGCGTGAGATGGAATTATAATTAGAAATAGATAAAAGTAGAAGCGAGATCATGATCGAAATTGTAGAGAAGTTGACACAATTATAAAGTAGAGAATAAACGCCTAAGCGAGCTTACTGTGACATCAAAAAATTAAACTTAGATACCTACATAGTCCGATAAAAAATCACTACGTATAGCGAATACTTTTGGGGGAAATATTTAAACGAAAGTTACATATACGAAATGGTTATATGGAGAAATGTTTTTATAGCGTAGAAGTTGTTTATTCTAGGAATGAATAGTTTGCCTAAAGCCACAACATTTGTAGTAGGTGTAAGCATAATAATAACATATACTAATCTATGCATATCATATCATTAACTCATAAACACAGGAATTAATCACGTATTAAGTTTTAAATTCTCCGACGTTTCGAGGACGGCGTTGTCCTGGTGGTCTCTGAGAAGACTTACCACCCCGTTCTCCGAAACCACGCGGACAACGCCATCTTTGGAACGTCGGAGGTAAATTTAAACTTATTGAGCTAGTAAGTCCAGTTTTTATGAGTTAATAATATGCATATCATATCATGTCAACTGGTGTTAATTAATAATCCGCTGAGAAAGAAAGAATGGCTGTTACGGAGGTTATACGTATCGCCATCAGATATATCGGAGCGACCAAGGTGTTCACGAATATCTGAACAAAGCCTCTATTATAAAGATATTAAAGTACATGTTCAGATATTTTCGACCACTTTGGCCGCTCCGATATATCTGATGGCGATTGTATGGCATATAGTAGTCGGGTGTTGTACAACAGTCGCCATCAGAATTATCGGAGCGGCCACGGTGCTCAAAAATATCGGAACACGTCATTATTGTCAAGGCGTGCGTGAAGAGTGAGGAGTGCGGGAAGTGCGTGTTCAGATATCTTTGAGCACTTCGGCCGCTCCGTTATATCTGATGGCGACTGTACACAGCTCGAGAAGTCTATGACCGTTCGCACATCTATCAACTATTTGCATACTCACTATGAGAACCGTTTACATGTGATTGTTATAAACTTGCATCCCGCATGCGTGTCTAAATACATGCACATTTCCGTGACTGGGCTATTGTTACGTCTTAATTGTACGAAAATGTAAATTTTGCATATTAACGCTTCTTGGTTTTACTTCCTTTCTCTTAATGTGTGAGTTGGTAATTAAGTGCTTGGCTTCTCGTTTTCTATTGTAGGTCACTCAATTATATTTATTTTTCATTGTAGTAGTTAGTCGCCATCACATATATCAGAGCGGTCAAGGTGCTCACAAATATCTGAACACCCCTCTATTGTTAAGGCGCTAGAGTGCGTGTTCAGATATTTTTGAGCACCTCGGCCGCTCCGATATATCTGATGGCGACTGTAACTATACTAAACTATAGTGTGAGTTTTAAAGTTTAAAAGATAGAGTGCGTTGCAATCGTATACATATAGAATAGTTTTACTGATTATAAATTTGCACGCTTGCATGCTAGGTAGATACATGAACTGTAAAACTGTATAGTAAAATCCCCATACTGTATCGATGCAAATAAATAATTTCTGATTTCTGAAAAAGCAAATAATGTGAAGAAATATGACAGCTTTTGTTGGTATTTGACATCTAACCTTAAATTTTATATGGAGGTTTATTTCACTGAAATAACATTAACTAACATATATTTTAACAAAAAATTCATACAAATAAAATATTAAAGTATATAAGTTGTTAATCACGATTGTCGTCAAAGAGTGCGTGATTGCGAAATAATGAAGTTAATTTAGTTTGTTCAGATTATTAGCAATTTCTATTGCACTCCATTTTAAGTAAATGTTTTTACTTAAAGAAAAATTAAACTACGTATTTAAGGTGAAAAATATTAGACACTCATAAGTAAAAATTTGAAAAAAAAATCCCGCGGCACGGCCTATAAAATTGTGTTTAACATTACATTCATACAGAAACAGAAGAGAAAACATTTCTAGGCTTGTCAGTCAGGTTAGAATGTATGTCAGGATATGGGAAACTAGTCGGAAACAGGAACGTATTTAAACGACGACCCAAAAGGCAAATGCACCCGCATACCGTGACCGCCAATCAATGCGTAATGAGTCGCGAGAAATAATTAGCATTGCTAGGGTTTACAAGGCATGCTTTAAAACAAGTAAGATACAAGTAAGTTACGCATTTAGTACTTAGTAGTAGTAATCAAAGTGAGAAACAACATGAAAGTCGCTAGAGACCTGATACTATTGTCATGATTTCTTAATAATAATACTAAATAGTGTAAGCAAATATGAATTTTACGTTGGCAACATTCCGAAAATACCTAAATTAATGTGAGAGTGATGGGTAATGTTTCATGACTTACCTGGCAACACGTTAGTTAGGAAGTGGTAGGGGTAAGCGGAAGCTAAGGAGAGTGTTGTACAGACTCGATCACTTGGATTGGGGAAGTCAAAGAGACGACATCTTGATGGTAACGGGTTGAGCAAAGTTAAAGAGGCATTTCCATTTTATAATTAGAGCAATCGGATATATTTATAATACTATTGTCATTGCGACAAGGTACAAAATAGGTCACAATATGGAGCGTGGAATTGGAAGGAAGGAAATCTCTCGAGGTAGAACTGTTGCAAGTGTCCAGCTGTCAGCTATAAATAAAGTGTTCTAGGTATTCTAGCGCCGCCTATTTCAGGTTTTTGGATGACACTTTTTGGTACATGGAGATTCCATTCCTTAGCTCCACCTTCCATAGGTCACAAATTAAATCTTTTGACTTTATCTAGTTTTTTCCGTCTCACACTCAGATCATAGAAAGTACTAAATGGCTGACGGAGGCGTGGCGCGTGTCGCCGCGACATGGCCACATCGTGGCCATACCGGCCCGCCGTAAGACAGTAGCAACTTAGCTGTCATTGAACAATGTGCGCGTCAATTTTATTGAAATGCCGAATTATAGCGCTATTTTGTGTCGAAATAGGAGTGCATCCAAAAACTATAAGGATCATGGAGTTACATAGTACATTTTTTTTCACGTAATAGTCAATAAAACCAAACATTTTAACAAATAAATCCAGTGACATGATTTTCTGAGTCAGACCATGTTGTCATACAAACGCGTGGCAATTTGTCTTATAATCATTCTACATTGACGCTTTGGCATGGAAAACTATTTGTAGTGTCCTTAGCAACGGCGAAATGCATTAAACCGCTAACGATATTCACAGGGACATTATTGTTTCTTGGTACGACCGCCAACCGCTCCCTTCATTGACGCCGCGAAGTAGAGTGGTGCTCGTGCATATAATTGATCTTTGAGCGTTATCGATAAAAATGTTTGTTCATACGAAAGTAATTATTTTTCAAGTAAAATTTTACAATTATTTTATATGCACCTAATGTTTAATTTAATACTTTTTAATGTGGATTAAAAATCGAAAAGGTAAGCCAAAAAATAAACTGATTTAATTAAGGACAATTGTACAAATGTTTTATTTCAGAAATAAAATAATAACAGTATTACATTTATGCTGGCCCCCACACTAGGCATAGCCTATCCTGTGGTGGATAATAAGGTTTACAAGTAAAAAAAAAACAATACTACAATTGAAAATAATAATATACAGTTATTTAGAGTAAACAATTGAAAAAGAAACGGTGGTGAATGGAATTTACAGAGGTACAGTTTACAGTGAGTCAAAAAATAAATATGTTCATCATTGCAATTTTTTTCAGTTTCCCTAAAAATCCCAGTATTAACGAAAAATGGATAGATGCTACAGGAAGAGGGCCCTAACTGGTTTATGAGCGAGAAAAGTGTTATTTGTTCGGATCATTTTCAAGAAAAATGTTTCCAGTTACAGTTACAGATAGAATATAAATATGTTTAAAATAATAGTATATTGTATACTTAGTCGATCCAAAAGTTCTATCAGAAAGATTTTTACTGATAATTATGATTACTGTTTCCTTATTATTCGTACATATGATATAAAAGCTTATTTAATGGTGCATTATACTTACTATATAACATGCTGGAATTGCTTTCAATTGGTGACGAAATATGCTATAATAAACTGAAACTTTTTTTTAATGAAGCGCTCGCGTCTAACGACAATCCCAAAGTAAACAATTTAAACAAACATTACATCAAATAATTACTGAAATTTAAACCAATTTGATTAGTTAAGCATAAACAAGCTTTCGCATCATGGTACATGTTTTTTTTTAATTAAAAGCTTTGTATTATATTTTATCAGTAAAAACCTTTGTGAGAGAACTTATGGCTCAACTAATATACCTTACACGTACCTTAAAATTCTTAGCTCGTAAATAAGGTCAATAATTTAAAGGAATATAAATTAAGTCTATGGCAATTATTACTTAAAACAAATATGTCAAAACTCTAAGGTCATTTTCAGAACATGTAAAATATCGATAGCTCTATCGAATTGTCCTCACTCTAGTGCCGCCGCTCTAGGCTCCTACACCGCGCGGTTTGGCCAATCACAGCGCGTGAGTTGGTTGTCTGGCCACGCCTTTAATGATGTGGTGGGGGACAGTTGGAGACAGCGAGACTCGTTGAAATTATGCTTCGTTATAAATCTCCTTACTTCTTATATCTATGGTCTCACACCACTGTAGTATGGACTGTATAGTCATGTTGAAGGGTAAATATAGGTAGGTACAGCCGCTATCAGATATATCGGAGCGGCCAAGGTGTTCACAAATATCTGAACACGCCTCCATTGTCAAGGCACTAGAGTGCAGGTTCAGATATTTTTGAGCACCTCGGCTGCCCCGATATATCTGATGTCGACAGTACATATAGTACATCATATTATAAGTAATATACTAAGTATTTCGTAGTTTATGTCCATAACTCCATTTTTTACGTAAGCCATATACTTACCTAATACTTTTTTGTATTACAACTTATTATCTATGACCATTTTGCGACCCCATTAATTACCAATTTACTACACCCTTGCATATTTACCACAATATAGCTTTTTCGATAGCCAGGTTCCATCGTATGCAAGTAGTTCAAATACAGTGTGCAAATTTCGAAATCAACAGCTTCCTTACAGAGCTTGTAAAAACTAAACAGAACTCCAATCGGAACCTAGTCTGTGCATCTTTTAAAGTCCTTCAATTTCGCAAGCAAGCTCTAAACGTCCCACAGTTAACTGCCCACATCTAGCTCTTATCACAATGATATAAGGCCCAGAGTTGGTCAGTGGCTGTGTTGTGTACAGTCGCCGTCCATTGGAGCGGCCAAAGTGCTCACAAATATCCGAACACGCCTCTATTACCAAGGCGTTAGAGTGCGTGTTCAGATAATTTGAGCACTTCAGCCGCACCGATATATCTGATGCCGACGGTGTCTAGTAGGGATACTTACTTGCCTAACCGTCTCTAGAAATGTTTACATTTGGCGACCGCATTCCTAAGACTGCGGCGGGACTGAATTACTTTATGGTATTTCTTAGCTGCCTTTCATTCAGTTTGCGTGTGGTGTCTAGGTTTAGCTCGCAGTATAATTTAAGTAAATTAAGTATGCAAGCAGATGTCGACATTTTACACCTTGTGCCTGTTTAAATTTGTAGCTAGCTTAACACTTTCGGTGGCAAGCGCCGCATTTCCAATACAAAATGGACACACATACGTGTTTTTGGCAGTGAATGTGTTAAGAGGGAAGAATAGATTGGTGTTCCTAGCGAAATAACGATACTTTTCTATGAAATTAACAAATCACTTCGATTTTGATGTCGATCACTTCGGTATAATATATTCTAGGTTTCGCTTTAAAAAAAAAGGAAAACCTATTAACCTAGTTTTTCATTGTGTCAATAACATACTAAAAGATAATGGAGAATTTATTTAGAAGTATAAAAACGTTTTCTTTTTTCTATGGACAATCACATGGTATATAAGTAGATAAGAAAAAAAAAGCCTCTCATACAGTTTCAGTGTCGACGAAAATTAAATGAGCGACATCATCACAATATTTTTTTATAAATAACATCCTTGTATTATTAATTTGTAATTGCCTGTTGAGTAGTTGTTTTACATCAGGAAGTGCCTACTTATTCATAAATTCTAAGGCCTTTCTTATATACAGTACTTCTACTTATATCCAGTAGATAAGAAAAAAAAGCCTCTCATACAGTTTCAGTGTCGACGAAAATTAAATGAGCGACATCATCACAATATTTTTTTTATAAATAACATCCTTGTATTATTAATTTGTTCGACTACTTATATCGAAAAACATGTTATCGAAACATGTTTTGCGGTTATTATAATATTGAAGACCAGTTAAATGATTAGGAAGAATAATAATATTTTGGAGACTATCAGACACAGATCAACCTAGTTCAAAACTAAGCAAAGCTGGTACTAGGAGTACTAGGCGACGATGTACATACTCATAAAGATAAACACTTATTTAAATACATAGACAACACCCATAACTGACTGACAAATGTTTGTGATATACCCACAAATACCCTTACTGGGACTCGTACCCAGGATCTCCAGCTTTGTAGACCGGGTCACAATCGATAGCCTAGAATGTCGTTTAAAACAGCCTATACGTAATACGTATCACCTATTTTCCACCCAACACCTTGCTACACTCGCTACACACCCGTTCACGAAATATTTTGTTGAAACAAGGTAAAACGGATTTTTTTCCTCAAACATTCCAATAAAATCCAAATTCAAGAATTTATTTTGCAAGTAGCTGAAGGGCTTTTTTACAAGTCAATACATTTACATTTACTTTGGACTGATATTCAAAGAAACTTTCAACTTATCTTTGTTATATACAACTTGTATATAACAAAGATAAAATATGGCTTGTGTTGCAGTTGAAATGAAAGTATTTTACCCTCCCGCATTATTTTAGGAATATAAATTAGCCTACATATACATTTACAAGTAAAATCTCATGCTACATAATAACATTCATTTGGCACAAATTGCTACAAACAATGGTATAAATTAATGACGTCAGACCTAGAAACGACTGGCTTCGTTCCACCTCAAAACTCAAACAATAAACTGTGAAACGTTAATACAATAAACTCAAATACAGAAATTACAAGCAGTAGAGACTAGTGTCGCAAAATACGAAAAATACGAGGTAACAATTTTTACGAAAAATGCCAAATAATTATTTAAGTTTTAGATATACTAGGTCATTACAGGTATTAATTATCAAATAAACCTCTGTCCCGACTTATGTCACAGCATCCGGTAGGGTAGATGCTTGGGGACAAAGATGGCTCCGTTTCAGATGTCCAAAGAATGTCGATGTTGAGACCTTGAGACCTTCCTTCAGCAGTGAAGGACCGCCGAATAGATGAGGATGGAAACAACGAAGAGTATTACAAATTATAGTATGGGCCTGAGACCTCGCGTGGTGATACTGGTGATGCTTGTGATAGCAGACGTGACTTTTGATAGCGATTGCGCTATTTGCAGTCTTTATTTTCAAGTCCCTGCTCGTCTTTGTTTCTAGCACTGCGTAATAGAAATAACAGGTGAACAAACTTTGACGTAGTGCGCGCAAAAATGTACAAATACAATACAATACAAATATTCTTTATTGCTCACCAATATATGAAAAGAATATAATGACATACAAATAAACCTACCTATGGATAGTATTAAAGAAAACAACTTTTGTTTTGAATAAAACGCCAACTAGTGTTAAGTTCGTATATTAGATATAATTAATCATCAAAACAATCTACTGCTAGATATACCTAGGGTTTCTTCAATAGGTACTACAATACAATACAAATATACTTTATTGCACACCTCAATACAAAAACAGTACAAATAATACAACACATAAAGAAGAGGTAAACAACAGGCGGTCTTATCGCTAAAAAGCGATCTCTTCCAGACAACCTTTAGGTAGCGGAAATGTCAGTAGGTGTTCCAGATGCAATAAAAGAAGTCTAGCACAGAATAAACACAAAACTAAACAATATAATTATCATATACAAATATAAATAAAAAAGATATACAACTACAAGTTTTACTACAAGTTTTAGGTAAGCTCAAAATTAGATAACAGGTACACGGTAAGTATGTACTTCTTTGGTTAAAATAATCAATATAATATATGTATGTAATTACGCACTTGTCTATGTTTAAACCAAAAATATGCTGGGTATTAGAAGAGTTACCATTAAAATTACCTAATGTCAAGTTAATATGCTGACGCATATAAATTAAATTACTTATAACTCAAAAAATAATACTAAATACCTATGTAAATAAACAATATACAAGAGGAAAAAACAAGAGGATAAATTAAACTAAATTCCAAATTCTTATGTTTGTTGAGATGCGTTACCGCGAAAGGCCTTAGAATTTATGAATAAGTAGGCACTTCCTGATGTAAAACAACTACTCAACAGGCAATTACATTCATAAATTCGTCATAATAGGCCACGATAGGCATCTAAAGAGCTTCCTTAAAGATATGCGGGAATACCAAATTAAGTTTTAGTCATCTTATTAACTGTAAGTATTAAGGTATAACCAGCTTAAAAGTTGCTAAAGAAGCAAAATATTTATAATTTTATTAACTACGCATTTGTTTTCTAAGCAACATAGTCATTTAGTACCAAGCATTTGTTCGCATCCGTCTATCAGTCCTGCGCCTCTTTATTTTATTTATTTAGCTCACAAAACAAGTTACAGATAATTACAGGCATTATAATATTAACTTAGGTTCAGTTCAAATCTGTCTGGACTATAACTCTAAACGTGTGCACAGAAGGATTTAAACATTCAAGTAAAAGTACATATAACGCTAGAGAGATGAGATGTCATTTCTACGCTAGATTATGGACGAGAAGGTTAAATAAAAATTAGTAAGATTTTAAATTAAAAATATAAACAGAGTTAATAGCTAAGTATTACCAGCTAAGTAATTAAACGAAGTCTAAAACTAAACAAAAATAAATATTTAATCAAACTAAACAAAAAACATTTTCGAAATTTTGTAAGTGTGAATGCAGCTTATAGAGTCTGTGCGGAAAGAGAAGAGTCGTGGAATGTGTGTGGCCCAATACATTCCACGACTCTTCTCTTTCCGACTCCAGATAGAAAATGTTACGGATTTCATTTTTAAAAGTGGAAGTTTATTTTTGCAAGTGGCTACAGAGGGTAGCCATAGTGGGTACCTAAGCTGCATTAAAATACATCTATCGACGGATTCTCGGTCACTGTTTTGTGAAAATGGGCACAAGTTATTTTCTACATGTATCAAAAGTAGTTACAACACGAATATTTTGGAAAGTCCAAACAATCCAATGTCGATCTATGTAGACGTAACGATCTGTCACATAAATCTTGTAAACCGTCAATCTCACACAAAATCAGTCACGTAACTTCATTGTGATGTCAAAAACCGCTATCATCCACAACACGATAATTTCCAAACATAAAGTAGCAACTTAATTTCAATACAATAATGTTGCAAAACGCGCGTTGACATCAAATTTCACTTTGTAGTTATGAAATGCAACGGTCAATACGTTGACAAGACATAACTACATGCCTTATACAGGTTATATGGTTTATTCTGCTAATAAGGGACTACTGTAGATGGCTTTTCACAAATTATGTCATCCAACATAACGACGCACAAATATTGATAGCTGAGCGGTAAGAATGGCTTCCAAAATTCCAAATCGCAGGCCATGGTTTGAAAACCGGCTCGTACTAATGATTTTCTCGAAACTAATATGTAATCCATAGTTGTGCGTAGGTGGCCAAAGGGTGTGTGGTATTTCGGCAGTTCCGTGGGAATCTGCCGAATCCTACACCGGAATAAAAAACTGTGTCGCTGACATGATTTACTTTATATTACATTTGAGTTGATTTTGATTTTAACAGGTATTAATACTCATTACTCTCATTAGACATTTAATCAATTTGCTATTCAGCGAAGGAAAACATTGCTTTTGCAAATTTAAAGTCTCTATATTTCTGTTCTGGGTGCCTAGCCAAGGTGACAATCGCTTACGCTGCGACAACAAAACGCCGTGTCTCTCTGGGTCACTCTACACGATGGCCCAGCATAGGCCAGTCTAAGGGACGCAGCTATGAGGGGGAATGAGATAGCAATATCACTTACTCCCTCTAACGCATAAATGCGTCCCTTGGACTGGCCTGCGCTGGATCATCATGTATAGGAGCCATCTACCATATTAGTGCGACAATGACAGTTGTGTTTCGTTCGCTACGGAGCGTAAACGATTGGCATGTTGGCTACGCACCCTGGCAAAACTCAATTTGTTACCTTTTTACAGTTAAACCGATAAACCAATGTAGATAAAATTTGGGATGAAAACAGTTTGAGTCCCTGGGAAGAAAGTAGGATAGTTTTTTTATGATTAAAAATATCATTCTCTGGAGACTAAGTTGCCGGTAGAAGCTAGTCAGTATTAATCAAATACAGTATAAAATGAACAGTACAATAAAATGATGTCACGAGCAAACATCTTTTGTGGGCACACCTTTCAGTCGTCGCACGTAAACCTACATACGTCAATTGTCAAAACAACATTGTGGCAGACCACAGTGTGTGTTGTTAAATGGGACATATAAAACTTAAAGACTGTTCATCCCTATATACCTACCGTGTCCCTCTTTAACTGTGGATGGTTAAATTGAGCGAAGTCTCAGAAACCATTTAAGGAATAGTTTAAGCATACCATCAAATTGTACCATAATATTTAACAATTATCATCATCATCTTCCTAGCGTTTTCCCGGCTTATTGCCATGGCTCAAGGGGGCCTGGAGTCCGCTTGGTAACTAATCCCAAGGATTGGCATAGGCACTAGAATATTTAACAACTATATTGTTATTATTTTATTTTCCTGATTAGTTCTAATTATTGTTATTGTTTTATGGCTACTGACTGACTTTTTCTAATTATTTATTTTAATCCCACCTCCAACGGACTAATGTAAAAGCGGGCGCAGCGGCGGAAAGCGCCGAAATTTTGAAACGTAATAAATATAAGAGCCTCGGTAGAGAGTACCATTTTGTACCTTTTGGCGTTGAAACTCTAGGTCCATGGGGTCCCAGCGCGCACAAGTTTTTTGGAGAAATCGCGAAACGTCTGGTTGACGTAACTGGTGACCGAAGAGCTGGCGGCTTCCTCGCACAACGTATCAGTATTGCGATACAACGAGGAAATGCCGCCAGCATCCTTGGTACAATGCCTCAAGGGCCTATTTTAGATATAAGCTAGTTATAGTATTCATCTGTATATATCCATTATGTATATTGTTACTGTCAATAAATAGAATTACATAATTTGTGAGTAGGTTTGATGAATAAATGTAATTTTTATTTTAATGTCCTAATTTCAAATTTGTAATTTTTTGCTTACTTACATTTGACATTATATTTGCACGTTTGCTTGCAAGCAAAATATGTATTGTACCTGAATAGTTGTTACTGTATTTTTGCAAATAAATGATTGATTAATGTACCTTTTTATTTGTACAGGATTTAAATTTAATTTTAATATTTTAATCATTTTTAATTTATTGCTATTTTTACTGTGTACGTTATTTCAATAATTTTATTGTAATATAGATCATTTGTTATCTGTAATAAAGAAAGAATTGAATTGAATTGAACAAATAAATGAATATTTATTTTGGGTCTCCGTTTATAACTTCGGAATAACGGGGAAGACTTGGGTCTCTCGGAGACAGATTTATATACTATTTATAAATTATATACTATTATATATTATATACTATTTATAAATTATATGGGTATTCGAATCCAACACATGGAGGTCTATTTGCAGAGCTTCTTATTTATCTAGTTTTATTGAATCTGTACGTATTCGGCCTCCGTGCTAGTCGAAGCTACAGCTTTGTGTTTGGATGAATGTTCGTTGCACAAATAGGCTGTAACTCTATCTAGAACGTTTTTTGATAATATAAATATATTACGATGTAAACAACTAGCATATTAAACCTACAACATACATGCACGACTGGTCTGGCCTAGTGGGTAGTGACCCTGTCCATGAAGCCGATGGTCCCGGGGTCGAATCCCGGTAAGGGCATTTATTTGTGTATTCAACAAAGATATTTGTTCCTGAGTCAGGGGTGTTTTCTATGTATATAAGTATATATTTATCTATATACCTATGTATATCATCGCATATTACCCATAGTACAAGCTTTGCTTAATTTGGGGCTAGGTCGATTTGTGTAAGATTGTCCCCAAATATATTTTTTTATTTTATATGTATGTGGATTGAAAGTTTACCCACACCAGTGCTCAAAAGACGTTGATGCATTTTTTTGTACCTATTGAGTTCCAGAGCGCTGTTTAAAATATGCCGACGCATCGTAAATTAAGCTACATCGAAACCGCAAGAATATAATACAGCGAATATGACGTGTCTACAATACCAGAATGCTTAGATATAAAGGAAATGTAGAAAAAACTCACAGTCTCGGCCGAGACTCGAGATCGCGCCTCCGAGATACCAGAGGGCCTACCGCGAACCACGTTTGACGTATTTCCTCTCTGTCGCACTTGTAAATTCGTACGTAAGTGTGACAAGGAGTAAACACGTCGAACGTGGTTCGCGGTATCTAGGCCCTCTCGCCGCTCTATCGATTGAGCTACCGACACTTACCCATTGACAGCGAATATTTCCCCGTATCTTTCATAAGCGCCTATTTCTAAGCATAATTTTAAGGACTGTATTGCCAGTTTTTAATATTTAGTTGTCTTTGGCATGTTTTGTATGCGTGTTGACGTCAGTATATTGATCAGTCTATTGTTGCATGCTAGTAATAAACGAACTGAATTGCATTGTGTGCTATGAAAATGTGCCTTTGCGATGGCTGTAGGTAATTTTAGTTCCTTCCTATATTTTTATATCCATATGAATATTATAAAAAAGAATTAACCGTTCATACTCTACGTAATGACTGTATAGGTCATATTGAACAACTTTTACTATGGAACTAATGCCGAAATCGCGAAAAAAAAATTGGCTATTTCATACATTCCGCCTGATTTGTTGCCGCTGATTGGTGGTTAAAATTTCAACCTATCTATTTGTATAAGTATTCAAATAAACATAATACGTATGCCTCATATTATTAACTCGTTAATATTCCTTGTAAGCTAAACCGAAAAGATAAAAATAAATTCTAATCTTGTTAAATGGTCAAACAAAAAAAATCATAATGTACATTTTACTTTAACAACAATTCAATTTGTACTAAAAATTAAAAGAGTGAGCAAAACGCGTTTCGAAAAAATCTAGAATACCTAACTACTTCTCGGCCATTTCTTTCTTCGGCTCAAAATCTATACCATGAGTGGTAATATCCTAAAAAAAGTCCAGAAACCTGTTTATAACCTGTTAATTGATAACCTGTCATATATATTTTTTTAATTCAGTTACATCTTATTTTGCCTTGCCACTTCCTATGTGGCGAAACTAATTTAGGTCAATCACTGATCAAATAAAAAAAGAACTTCCTCAATATCTTCAATACCTAGAGCTTATATTACGTAAGTAGGTATCACTTACACTTGTAATGAAACCTCCATACTTTTTTGCTCCCATTTTCAAGTCTGTCCAGTTTATCGTAACGCTTTCTCCCCTATTACGTTACTTTACGTAACAATACAAGGGTAATTTTCTTGATCTTCCATGTATGTCGATAACGAGGTGGAAATGTGGTGCATTTCTATATAACGTAACACAGTTGACGGTCCCGTCAATGGTTTGAAATTACCGTAAACGTAAAATATATACTCACCTACTTACTTACTTGGCTGGCGCGATAACCCAATATGAGTCTTGGTCTCCAACACAAGACCACGCCACTTTGCTCGGTCCAGACCCAGAGCGGAGTCGCGCCGGCTTTCGCTGACGCTGAGCTCACGGAGATCTGCCTCCACTCTATCCGCCCAACGATATTTAGAATGACCAACAGGACGGCGTCCAGTTGGTCGACCTAAGTAAGCCCTCTGGACTGCCGATCGTCACCTATCCTTTCGAGGTGGCCAAGCCAGCGGAGACGATGTTCTTTAATCTCACCTATTATTTTCGGCTGGGATATTAGTTCTTCTATTTCGGCATTCTTTCGAATCCTCCAACTGCCATCGTCTCTTTTAACAGGTCACAGAATCTTCCTTAAAATATAGAGGTACCCGATATTTGGAATATTTTTTTTTAGTTTATTTAGAAAACAAACAGCCGCTTTACAAAATAAGTTTAAAACAATGAACATTAGACCTAAAGTTTCCTATTTTACTAAGTAAACTTTTACAAATAATTATGAATCATCATCATCATCATCTCTCCTAGCCGTTTTCGACCACAGCGACTGCGTTCTACCGCTGAGAGCGTCGATGGTGCACTCTCAGGTGACTGGATATAGTCAAATTTTGCAGCAAATGTACGACCACACTCGTTGCAAATCAGCACCCCTCCGACATAATTGTAAAGTATGGCCGCAGGTGGTCTGGCCTTCAGCTCGTCGTGCTTAGCGTCGAGTTCTGTGAGCCGCCTGGCGTGGCGTCAAACTGACGCACCTGAGTCTGCACAATACGCCTCCAACGTGGACGGTCACTGGCTAGACTCTCCCACTTCGTTGAATAAGATATTGTATGAATCATACAATATCTTAATCGGTGTCGAATAAATGACTAGCATAAACCGTGGGGACTCACCTGTGACGTGGTCTGCAACTTCCTCAGGGGCCCCTGGTTTGGTTCCTTCGATGGTGAAATGTCGTAATCTCACAGGCTGGCGTCGGGAGACGATTTCTATTTATGCTGTACACTGTGTCAATTTGATTTTGGGTTTTTCGACTCAAGCTTCGACGGAGCGAGCAGATATCGCGCGTTTCGATTTGGAGATCGTTGGCAAGAGAGGATGGCAACACTCGAGCTTCGGTGTTGCGCGCTTTGAGAAAAGCGTTCCGTTTCAGGCTTATCCCGTTTGGAATATGCTAGTCCATGAAGTATTAATTGATTTTAAAATAATAAACGAAAATACGTAGTATTTGTGCGTACATATACAAAAGTACCGAACATGCCGCCGACCATAAAATAATACTTATTTTATTTAAGAACTACTATGCTAACTTAGGACTAAAACATGTAATGCTATACCTAAGTGATGCCTATTCAACAGGCAGGGGGCAGACCTTAACTACAGGTCGCTTGGTAAGAGTATTACCGATGCGTACAGTTACGACTCTGGTAATACCGTCGGCGCCGGGATGCAGTTGATGCACGCGCGCGAGACGCCATTGCAGTGGTGGCAGTGTGTTGTCTATCAACACTACTACAGAACCCTCCCGAAGGGGTGTGTTAGTATTGTCGTGGAACCATTTACCTCTTGGTTGTAGCTGGTGTAAATATTCTACGCTCCAGCGTTTCCAAAAATGTTGAACAGCTTGTTGAATAACCTGCCATCTAGCGAGGCGGTTTGGGTTGTCGTTAGACAAGTCAAATTCAGGTAAAGACGTTAATGGTTCCCCGATGAGGAAATGTCCAGGAGTCAGGGGTAATGGATCAGTAGGATCATTACTAAGTAGACACAGAGGTCTTGAATTACATACCGCTTCAATTTGACAAATCAAAGTGTTAAATTCGTCCTGAGTTAGTTTTAGTGTACCTATGACACGATGTAAGTGTCGTTTCAGACTACCTACGGCTCGTTCGACGAGACCGGCAAAATGCGAAGCATATGGAGGATTAAACTGCCAGGTGATTTGCATGTTTGTCAGCTGGTTGTTTATAGCAGTCTGATTTGACTCGTTTCGCAGAAACGTGTAAAGTTCGGAAAGATACCTGTCACAACCTACGAAATTCCGTCCGCAGTCAGAACGGATTGTTTTGCAATACCCGCGTCGGGATATGAACCTACGCAATGCGTTTAGAAAAGACTCGGTTGAAAGATCGGGAACTAATTCCAAATGGATTGCTTTCGTTGATTGGCAAACGAACACGCATACGTATGATTTATAAACTTTCGCGTTACGAAGTTTACTTGATTTAAGGAAGAAGTGTCCTGCAAAGTCAACGGAAGTATTTAAGAAGGGACGAAGTGATCGAACCCTAGTAGTAGGTAACTGAGCCATGGATGGCTGTGGTGCAACAGGTCGTGCACGAACACAAGATACGCAGCGTCGTGTACGCATACGTACAGCATCGCGAGCACACAGGATCCAGTAGGTCTGTGCGAGGGCAAACTGCAAAGTTTGAGGTCCCACATGTAAATGTGTTTTATGATAGTAATCAATGAGAAGATTCGTGAAGTGATGTTTCTTGGGTAACAAAATCTGATGCTTGGCATCATACGGAACATTGGCCCGATTTATCCTGCCGCCGACCCTGAGAAGTCCGGCATCGTCCAAGAAAGGTTTCAGTTTCTGAAGACGTTTTGTACATCTATCATCGTCCTTGAGACGCGAGATGTCTTCGGAGAAATAGTCACTTTGAACAAGTGATATAATTCGACTGAGAACTTGTTTTGTCTCAGGAACCGTGATATGTTTAGTCGTCGGACTGTTAGCCTTACGACATTTATTTATGAATCGTAACATATACGAAATGACGCGTAGCATCCTTGGAAGCGATGAAAATCTTTCAATGAACTCTAAATTATTAGGTTCTTTGGTTTGTGTGACAAGAACATGCTTACGACGTTCTTCGTCGGTGTGACATACGACGTTAGTCTTAGGCCACTCAGACTCATTTTTACTGAGCCAAGCTGGTCCCGTGAACCATAGTTGATGGTTCAACTGAGATGGGAGAACACCACGAGACGCAGGGTCTGCGGGGTTGTCTGCGGATTGAACGTGGTGCCACTGTGAGGCAGGCACGTTGCTTGTTGTCTCCGCTATGCGGTTAGACACGTATGTCCGCCACTTGTCTGGAGATGAACGCAACCAGGCAAGAGTTATAGTGGAATCGGACCAAGCGTAGACTTGGTCGAAAGACAATCTACTGCTGTAAGCAGTGAGGACCTTTTTTATCAATTTTGACAGTAGATGAGCAGCGCATAGCTCCAATCTCGGGATAGTAAGCCGTTTCAAAGGCGCAATTTTTGTTTTGCCCATGAGAAGATGGGTGCTGATAGCACCATTCGAGTCAACGACACGAATATAGACGCAGGCGGCGTACGCCTTTTCAGAGGCGTCTGAAAAGCCATGAAGTGACACTTGATGTGTACTCGGAAGCACGTGACGAGGTAACGCGATGTCATGCAATAACGGCAATTCGTCGATGAACCGAAACCACAAGTCACAGATACCCTGTGGAGAGGCAGAATCCCAACCTGAGCCTGATACCCATAAAAGTTGGATTAAATGCTTTACAAATACCGTCACTGGACTTAGGAATCCGAGAGGATCGTAAATTTTAGCGATTTCTGCTAGCATTATACGTTTCGTACATTTGCGCGAGTTAGCCACTCCATCCGTTTGGTAGGTGAAAATATCAGATTTAGGGTTCCACTTGAGCCCTAACACCTTGACAGAAGTGTCAGTGTCAAGTGCTGACAGAATAAGAGCGTCATCATGATTGGAAGCATCATTGTTTAAATGCGATAAGAACTCAGCACTATTACTGGTCCATTTGCGGAGATCGAACGTTCCTGCTTTACAAATGGAAAGTAGCTGATGCTGAAGAGTGAGAGCATCTTCAACCGTATCAGCTCCAGTAACGACATCATCAACGAATACTTCGTTAAGAAGTACTTGCGAGGCAAGTGGAAAGTTAGCAGCTTCATCAATTGCTAATTGACGAAGTGTGCGCAAGGCTAGAAAAGGCGCGGAAGCGACGCCGAATGTGACAGAGCACATACGATATTCCTTGACGGGATCATGGGGAGAGAATCTCCAAAGAATCCGATGAAAGTCACGGTGTTCCTTACAAAGACCAATGTAGCGATACATCATTTTGAGATCAGCCGTAAAGACGATTTTATGAAGTCTATACTTCAGTAAAATTTCAGAAATGTCCTGATGCAATTTCTGACCAGTGAGAAGATTATCGTTAAGAGAACGACCTGATGTAGTTTTGCATGAGGCGTCGTACACAATGCGATACTTCGTAGTCGATGCGGAACCCTTCACCACAATGTGGTGGGGTAGGTAGTATGGGGGAGTGCCAGGACTCGCTGAGTCAGTGACTGGCTCCATATGTCCCAAGTCTAAATATTCTTGGATACATTTATTATAGTTCTCACGTAAGGCAGGGTCGCGAGACAGGCGTGCCTCTAGTTTAGTTAAACGTGAGAGAGCTATAGCACGAGAATCGCCCAATGGCGGAGCATTCTCCTTGAAGGGTAGGGAAACTGTATATTTCCCATTTGCATCTCGTGTGTGAGTATCGACGAAGATCGACTCACAGCGCAATTCCTCTTTTGTAAGATGTGGATGTTCTGGTATGGATTCCAATTCCCAGAACTTTTGAAGTTTCATGTCAAGTTGGCAAGTACTCAAGTTGACACTAAGTCGTTTCATACTGTCATATGAAATTCTACCACCTAACATATAACCAAAAATGCTGTTGATGGCCACGGGTGTGCCCGGTGGACCCTTGATATTATCCAGTAGCAGTATGCTATCCAGATAGTCAGATCCCAGTAGCAGTTCAACGGGCCGCGTCGAGCGCAGTTCTGGGTCCGCTAAATCAAGATTTCGTAGGTGTGGGAACTTCTGAATATTCCCAATTGATTTAGGAATATTAGCAGTGTAGCTTGTAAGATTAGCTAGGATAAGAGCCTCGATGTGAAACTTCGGCTCGGGTTTGTTGTGAGGCGTAACCTCGCACAACACGTAACCACGTGGTTGGACTTCGCCACCAATGCCGGTGAGAGTGGTACTCGTCTGCGCGGAGTACCGCGGCAGGCCGAGACGTTGGACGCACGACTCAGAAATGAGCGTGGTCTGCGCTCCTTGGTCCACAAGGGCGCGAACGGACCGCGGCGTGTAAGGCCCCTGGTTCAGGGGTCGTAAATTTACAAGCGCAGTCGTGAGTAAGACCGTACAGTTCTTACTGGAAGGGTGCTCCATAGCTCCATGTAATGGAGTGGGCGTATAGGTTTCCGCTACTGAGCGCAACTCAGGGGAAGACGAAGACTCCGTAGTCAGTAAGACGTTTGGAGAGGGCGCATCTTCATGTAATGAAGAGTGATGCCTTTGAGTGCAGACGCGGCAAGTATGGCGCGACTTGCAGTCTTTAGCATCATGGCCAATAAATAAACAATTGGTACAAAGTTTATTTTGTTCCACGAAATGTTTTCGTTCCTTTAAAGTGAGCGTATTAAACTTCTCACATTTATATAAAGGATGTGAATTGTCCTTACAATACGCGCATTTAATTTTAGTTAAATAATCCACCGCAGTTGTAGCATGTACACTCATAGTACGCGAGTTACGCGCAAACGAAGAGTTATTATTGCGCGGTGCATTATATTGCACGTCGGAGTGCGCGCGAGTAAGAGACATCGCACGCTTTCCCGCCAAAGCATGGCGCGATGACGTCACCGCCGCTGACCGGGCCGAGCCGGCCGCTCCGCCAGCAGCAGCGAGCGCGGGCGCCGCGCGCTGCGCAGGCCCCGCGCGCTGCGCAGGCCCCGCGGATGCACTTGAAGTACGCGCGGACGCGGTCATCACTTCGGATGCCGCTAGTTCCTTATCGAGGAAATCAAGTAGTTCGGTAACGTCAGGAATTTCACATGAAGTTTTTAATGATAATTCAAAACGTCTACGAATATGAGGTGTGATTTTGCGTAGCAAAATATTTAAAAGTACGAAACTCCAGTCGTCAACTGGTAAACCTAATGATTTCAAAGCAGTAATATTCTCGTGATAACAATTCACCAAGTTACGTAAACTTGATTCAACATTTTTCTCGTTAACTGACTCACAGTCAAAAATGTTGTCAAAGTGTTTTGTTGAAATAATTCGTTTGTTTTCATAACGCGAAATTAATACCTGTAAGGCATTTTCGTAATTAGAATCCGTAACAGGAATCGATTTGATAAGATTATACGGTTCATCTTTTAAAAACAATAACAAATACCGGAAACGTTCGACATTTGTTAAAGTGACGTTGTCATGTACAAGTGATTTAAATAAATCATAGAAAGCATTCCATTCAGTTAGAACACCTGTGAACGTTTGAAGCGATAATCGCGGTAAACGAATATGCGATTGATTTGATTGCTGAGCGCAGCAACTCGCATGTGACACCCCATTAAATCCGCCGCAGACGGACGTAATGCTTTGTTTACGCTCCTCCTTAAGCGTATCTAAGGCAACTTGGACCTTAAAGTACAAAGAATCGAATTTATTTCTCACACATAAATTATCATCGCGGTTGAATGACTCATTCTTTGCCGATAATTTTTCAATTTTCGCTTGAACTTGGAAAAATGATTTTTTAATTGAGGCTAACTCTTTAACTCGAACTCGAAATTCGGCTGCATTATTCGAACAGTCTACAATTTTTTGAATATTATTAATAGCTAAATCACGTTCGAATGTCAATTGTTCCATCTCCATAGTGGTAATTTTGTAAGAAATTGAGTTATTATACTGTGGAAAATAATAACGTTATCACGAGATAAGAGATGATTAAACTTGTGAATCTGTATAGTAGGTATATACGTTATGTTAAGCTATAAGATTTATAAAATGGCTAGGTACTAGCAAAAATGTTAGTTTGTTTGTAAAATAGTTATATAATTTGTCGCAAATTAAAAGTAAGTTGTAATTTAACATGCAATGTTAAATACAAAGATAATATTTCCCGTCGGTAGAACCCGAGCTAAAGAAATTTGAACTCTGTGCCGTACGCAATACGAGCGACAGTTTACTCGATACTGTTATCGCGACAGTAAACGATATTGTGGTTTTCGGTACGTTATACCAGAACCTTAAAAAACACACTTAAGTACGTAAATACTAAATGTAATGTTATGTACGTTGTACAAATAAAGAAATAAGTTGCGACAAAATATATTTAGACCTAGGTATCAATTAGTAACTAGGCAAATGACTCCACGCGCGCCGCTGTAATATCTACCGCCCGGTTCTCGGAAATTATAGACGAATGTAATTTCGCAAAAAGTGCTCAAAACCATATAAAACTATATATAATTAGAATGATCTCGTTGAGATCTAACTGTACGTATCAGTATTTTTGAGAAATATTGCACGACGTTGTCGGAAACTCGATATTTATAATTGTAAGCGGAGGTAGGTTCTCGCTAACTTACGAACAAAGGGAAAGGAATTTACTTGAAATTACTTTTGTACAGCACAAATAATACGCATAAAACCGATACCAGATAGTAATATCCGGTTCGAACACAATTATGTCGAATAAATGACTAGCATAAACCGTGGGGACTCACCTGTGACGTGGTCTGCAACTTCCTCAGGGGCCCCTGGTTTGGTTCCTTCGATGGTGAAATGTCGTAATCTCACAGGCTGGCGTCGGGAGACGATTTCTATTTATGCTGTACACTGTGTCAATTTGATTTTGGGTTTTTCGACTCAAGCTTCGACGGAGCGAGCAGATATCGCGCGTTTCGATTTGGAGATCGTTGGCAAGAGAGGATGGCAACACTCGAGCTTCGGTGTTGCGCGCTTTGAGAAAAGCGTTCCGTTTCAGGCTTATCCCGTTTGGAATATGCTAGTCCATGAAGTATTAATTGATTTTAAAATAATAAACGAAAATACGTAGTATTTGTGCGTACATATACAAAAGTACCGAACAATCGGCTATGGTTCGAAGAATTATCGTACAATTATAAATTAGAGTCAGACCAAGATAAGTTGGCAGCGATTTTGACAGCCCAGACAGTGCAAGTGTTATTTTTAACGTCAAACTTCTATGAAATTATGAAGTTTACTTAACACTTGCACAGGCTGGGCTATCAAAATCGCTGCCAACTTAGCTTGGTCTGACACTACCCGTCTGATTGTGAACTACACCCAAATAAAGTAACAAAGCAAACCAAATTATTGCTAGAAACATTTTATCATTGTCCAAAAAACAAAATTTGCCGTGTTTTTTTTTTAACGGACAAACTGAGTGAAAATCTATTCCATTAAGTGCGCCTAAAGGAATAAATCGGAAATTTAATGTCATACTGTGTGCCCATGTATATGCCACAAGAGGTTTTTTATTTTATAAACATTTTTATGGTCTAATCAGACTTATGTAGTTATTTTAGCTCGTAACACTCCAGACATTATTCCTGTCGATAGTAGAATAAAAACTACAAAGTCGGACGCAGTTACTAGTACGTGGATAAACACCTCGTACCGTTGTAATTACTATGCTTACGCTAAATACAGCAATTAATCGTTCCATGCTAACTTGTCATGGGCATGACGTCTGTGTTACATACACCTATTTAAAAATAACTACATTAATTTGTCATACGAATGACACAATACTTATTGACGTGTTTTGTAGTCTGTGGCTCTATCGCAATGACGAAAATCGAAATTTCATTTTCTACTCATCAAACTATATAATAATTGCGTACCTTGTATATGGGCTCCCAACTCAACTATAAAATTTCTTTCGATATGCTGTAGTCAACTATAAAAAAATTACCAACGTGCCGCCGCGCTCCCATAGAACGGGGAACGGGCGGGCGCGTTTATGTTTTTGTCTACTTAGATACTTACCAAATTTCATTACTTATGTATGTATGTATGTATGTATATACTTTATTGTACATAGAAATAAAAACACGAAAAACACAGTTACAGAGTAAATACTACTTAGGAGTACTTATTTAGGATTTATAGTAAAAAAATATTTTTGATGACTCATAGAAAAATTATTATATACAATAGTCATATAATCAAGCTTTTCAATCTCGTACCTCACTGAGGCAACTCAGCAAGCTTCATTGCCTAAACACGGTACTCGACTGAAAAGCTCTCTACATATTATAAGTATCATGGTTGTATAAAATACTATATCTGCTTCTCTAGCGCTAGTAAATAAATACAAGAGCTGTTGGTGGATCTATCCATATAGGTGGGTAACTACGTATAAATGAAAACCACATCAAAATATTGACTTTGGTATGAACATTGACGCAAAATTCAAAAAAATATCAAATTGCGATAATACGTGTGTTAACACAGAATAAATATCTTATAGACAAGTATCACCATTCACGTCACACTTGAAATTGATAGTGTAACTTTTTGTGGTTTATTCTCCATAGTCAAGCCAAATATTTATCAAGGAAAATGTGCCTATTTAAAATAACAGGGCAAGTGTTATTTTAAACGTCAATGAAATTATTACGTTCACTTAACACTTGCACAGACTGGACTGTCAACATCGCCAACTTATCTTGATCTGTATCTATATGGTACCCTCGTCTTCATTTTTCAAATTAGGCACAATTTCCTTGATAAATATTTGGCTTGACTATGGAGAATAAACCACAAAAAGTTACACTATCAATTTAAAGTGTGACGTGATCTTGGTCTGACTCTACCAGACATTTCAAATGTTGCACCAAAGAGTAGAGTCCGTTTGGAAATAGAAGAGTCTTAGAATGTATTGGGCCTCATACATTCCACCACTCTTTTCTTTCCGCGCAGACTCTAAAGTAAGAAAAGAATGTCAATCAATTTTTCGTGTTATGGCTCCATCAAGGTGTTGATGATTCTGCCAATGTCGAGGTTGGATAAGACACGGCTAGTATATGAATCTTATGTTGTACTTTTCTTAGTGACAGTGACAGAAAGTTGACCAGAACTGCCACTTTTACAAACTTTTTTCATAGACACTGCTTCTTTTTGTTTTTATTTCTCGTGTTTCAATTATGATACGGAATGAGTAAATTAGTACAATTGCCGAGCAATTACAATAGTAATGTTTATTCATGTGTGGCTAATTAATAAGCACTTCAATAAGTCATTATTCGATGCAATCCGATTCGTTCCCAATGTGTCTTCGATTAGATGCAATCGATTGATACATTGATAAGATAATCGCTACAATAGAATCGAGTTCTGTATGTAGTTGATGAAATGGCGTTTGGTTGAGTGAGCATGGTTATACAAATTAAATGCTAATGTGGCTGTGTGTGAGAACATTAACGTGATATGTTTTCTTTGGTGATATGATTATAAAAAAGAATAATCACAGATCATTTAAATTAAAGGCGCGTATCGAATCTATCAGTATCTCGTACAATACTATATTTTGTTTGGCAAGCCGTCAGTAGAAAAAAAAAATAAAAAAAAATAGGCGCCAACAAAGTGGGTTTGCCACTTAAATATTGTCACATAAATTTTAAACTATTTATCTAGAAATTACAGTAAATTAAAATGCGTTTAAAAAGTACCGCTATATTCGAATTTCTTTTTACATTTTACTAAAATAAGACGCTAAAAGCTTACAAAAATAGAAAGTTTCACAATTGCCAATAACGCCCTAAAACTTCATAATAAACTCGCAATTAAAATATTTAGTAATAAACGTTAGTTATAAAAGTAAACCAAGTACCAAACTATAAACCCAGTTAGAGCGAGCTACTTTACTTTCATTTTCTCATGAATTCAATAAAATGTTAAGTGTGTAACGCTCTAATCTTCTAAACGTGACCAAAATTGGAAACAAAAAATAGAAAAATGGCAACCTACTGTTTAAAATAACGCCAAAAGTATTATATTAAAAAGTTACGTACAGATGTAATGCTATAAGATGTAATTAAGTATCAATAAATAAATATTTTATATAACACTCCAAACTAAGCAAAGCTTATATTGCTTACTTTTATACTATGGGTACTCTAGGCGATATACATACGTATATAGATAAATACATACTTATATACATAGAAAACACCCATGACAAAATTGCGAAATTGTTTATTACTCAAATAATGTCACAGCATTACCGTTAAAATCAACTGGGCTCCCTCGACCCAGGGCACGAGACAAAGATTTACACATTTTACGATATGCCTAGGAATTTCACTATCTGCCTGATCTTACGACCGGCCCCGACACATACATGATTATGATAGCATGGCATACCAAATGTTCTAATAAAAAGTGCCCTCGCGTTTGCATTATTTATATTTATATTCTCTCTCACATAAAATATTTTCCATATTCGTTAGCTAAACTACTCGTATATTACTTTTGATCACAAGTACAATACAGAGTACTTGATCAAAAACACAACATTCCAAATATATCGATTACTGGATCATCGAACATCATTCAAGGGCGTGTCATCGGTTCCCATGAAAGATTGCGTCAGTTTCCGAATCACTTCCGATTCTGAATGACAGCCGGTTAAATCGGTAATGTATTCAATATTCTGTAACTAGTCTTTTTTTTTATTACTCTTTTAATGTTGGCTACCTTGGGTTCTAATTGATGAGATTCATATGATGAAAATGGTTTTCTAATAGTTTTTATAGTCAAATTCCCAAGCGATATAGCTAAATATAAAAATGTCAATAATAACATAATTATTTTAATGTATGTGATTGTATGGCGGCGACTTTTCTGTTAGTTTCGCTTAGCTACTTCTGTTACTAACAGTAGGTGGATCATTCTCCAGATTTGTCCCTGCGTCTAAACTCCATAATATCATACTAAATGTATGAAATGTTTGACGGAGTTGAGGCTTACAGAGTCCTATATATATATAGGTAATTTGAGAGTGACCCAGATACAATACAGTTTATTTTTTGCTTACATGTATGTACATATGTCAGGTCTCAGGTAACAATAAAATTGTCTCAATACATGATACCCATATCGGGTGTGGCAATGACAGATGCATCTTATAAATAATTACAAATCAGGTTTTCATAAAAGACTAATAAATAAAATTGTATTCATTTGTCTTGAAGAAACTCTTTTACTGTATAATAGCATTTTTGTGAACAAAACAAGTGTATGTGGGAGTCGTTTATTTTTATTTATTTTATAGAGGTGTTTGTTTTTACCGACAAAAATGCATAGTTTTCTAATAGTAAGCAGCTATTGGCGAACATGTGCGAACTCAAAAGCGTCGGTGACCATCATTGACCACCTTTTAGCGACGACACGGGCCTTTTCTTGGCTATATTTTCACATGTAACTAATTGGTGACAGAATGTTTTGACGCTACAATATCAAGCCTCAACAACTTACACAATCGCTATTTTTGGAAACTATATGATACATCACACACATCCCTCAAGCCCTCTCGCACATGAGAGGAGGCCTGTGCCCAGCAGTGGGACTTATATAGGCTGAATTATTTTTATTATTTATATGATACATACCTACTACGTCGGTAGCAAATAAGCTTATGGCCCGCCTGATGAGAGATATGTTTTTAAGAGCGGTTTCGCACTACGTCCGATCCGAATCCGATCCGAACCCGTGAAAATATGGACTGATTGTTTGCAGGGGGGGGGGGGTCACCTCGCTCTGTGGCTGACTGTATCTACTTGTTATTTGGGTAGGTTTTATTTGCGATTTATGAAACACCGTGTAGGTAGACAGCTTGTATCTTTAGTAGCATCACATAGAACTATTAGGTAGGTACAAACTTTATGGACTGTTTATTATATCTTTTGGTATATTTTTATAGTGTTACAATCTAAAATGGGAACAGGTGAAGTGAGTATTTCTCAAAAAGTTATTCTATCAAGAGGACAATGTGTTTAAGCTGTATTAAATCCCCTGAAACTCCAATAATGCGTGATTTCCTATTAACCCATCCTAACCTTGGCATATAAATTAGCATTGGACCCAACAACTCTCCACTTTCTCCCTGAAATTTCACAAAGAAGGAAACAATATAAAGTGAATTTTGAATTTCGTTCGCGTGAGAAACAAAAGCAGATTCGTTTGTGGATTGTGTAAGCAATAAAATTGTTTATTTTAGCACAAATGTTTTCGCACTTCGTTGATACGAAGGAGTGCCAACACCGTTTTATTTCATAATTCTACCAGTTTTTAATGCAAATTCTAAATATGAGGATATCGTTTAAGGACAGTTAGAATATTAACGATCCATTTTTATCATCCATAAGGTGATAATGTCCGTGAATGTCGAAAAAACAGGTAATAGTTTTGAAATATCGATATTTCTTAAATTTTTGCAAAGTGATACGCGTAGCCAAGGACACTTGATCGTGAAGTTGTCACATATTAGTTTCGAAACTTAGTTGCAATTGTTTTAATTACAATTTTGTGTATGTTTTGTAATTAGGTTTTGAGAGTTGCGTTTTTGGCTTTTTAGTGTGAAATTGAGACATTAAAAATTGTATGAATGTAGGACTCTACTTTTCTTGAGCAATTTTAGTCATAGCTGGAGACATTAAGGCACATTTCAAAAATGCAAGTTTTTGCTTAATGTGATAAATACACTTCATCCATATTTTCTACTGATTTAACCAGAACCGTTATCCCATTTACAGGGTGAAATTGTCACCACCACACTAAAAATTTCACCCGCTGATACATTTTGGTGAATCACGTATCAATGTTTTCTATGGAACAGATGATTTTTTCGCGATTTCGGGGTTTGCCCTATAGTAAAAGTTGTTCAGTATGACCCACATATTCACCCCTCAGCGTATGGCAAAACATAACCATTTCATTCTGTTAAAACAAATAATATTAGATACTTTGCTAATCCGCGAAAAGTTTAGTTTAGCTTTTCGTGGATCAGCAAAGTAATATTTCCGCAAAGTAACGCCTGGTTCTATTAATTATTTCACGCTGTATAAATAAAAATAGATAAACGTCAACAAACATTTTTTGCAAGCTGTCAACAGTTTTAATAACCAAGTTATATCGGTAGAACGCAGTAAGGTCGCCAGTGGGCCGGCGAAGGTGAATTCATTAAATTCTGGTTGTCCAACTAGTTCTAAGGATAATGCCTAATCTGTACGATATGCAAACATTCGTTTGTATCCGATTTAATTCCTGCCTACGCTTGGATTCTTGGACTACAAATGGGTATGCAATTGTGTTTAACTACGATTGGTCTTCTAAATGTTTCGATCAGGTATCTCGGTACCTAGTTTATGGTAAGCAGTTTCCAGTACAGGTACATTCAATAAGTCTAAAATATATACACGCTCTTATAGTTTTAAAATATCTCTACTTTTAATATTGTTAGTAGTGTCCGACCGATGATACCGCAGCCAAGTAACACAAGACCCTACTCATAGTGTTGTGTTCTTCATAGTAAGGTGCGGAGTGTAAAAACTAGTCGACGCCGTTTCGGCAAATCGCGTACGGAAAAAGCTTTATGTCAACGCAATAAGAGCGAATAAGTCGTAAATCGGCTCGGCCCACGCGAAACGACGTCTTTCGACGGGAAAACGGCGTTTTGCCGTAAAGCTGTTCGCATTCGTACGACGCTGTTTGCAGCCTACCGCACACGTTCGCATTCATAAATCTCCTTATACCGCCGTACGGTGCCGGAAAGAATTGAACGGCTCCGATCACGGCCGAGTGCCTACGATAAGGACCGGTCAGAGCTGGCGGAAGCCGTTCAGCGTCTTCGACGGCCGAACATAGCTGACGACGGCCGAACAGAGCCGATGACGGCCGAAGTAGCTACTGATGCGTTTGTATTTGTTCATTTGAATTATTACCCACATTAATTTTGTGTTCTGTTTTTGAAGTGTTCGTCTTAGCAAATCCAATAAGAAGTCAAATTTTGTTGCGGTCATTCCATTTTTGGATCGAGTCTCAAACGAGGATATCGTAAATTAAATTCACCTTCACTTAATCTATATTGCCACAAAGAATCAACCCACGGTCGCCTCCGCTTTTGCTGCTGTTCTAGCTCTTCCAACAAGTAGGCTACGATAAAAATGCTGAGAAGCCTTTTTTTCCATGCCCGTCTACGTAAAATATCCATCATCATAGGTTATTATATAATATGTAACAACTACCAAGGAAAATAATCTTACAGGTCTGTTCAATTTCAAACTCAGGTTGTTACTAACAACCAGTCTCCAAAAATGAGATTTACGATTGCCGATCACCCGCTGTCCTACATCTGTTCGTCGGACTCAACGGCTGTACGTGTGCTGTCTGACGTCTCGACGGCAGGACGGAGCACGGGAGAGCCGACCGTCGCTTTACAACTGTTGCGATAGCAAGTCGCAGGCGATCGGGCGTCTCTACGGCCGCAAGGAGGATGAGACTGCTAAACGCAGGTGTCCAACCGCGGAGACGGTCGATCGGCTAAATGCGAATAGTGTGGTGTAAAACACTCGGCGAAAGCCGACTCCGCGTCGACTGGTTTGGGGAGACCCTTAGGCTCGACAACACGCATGTAACACGCGCAGGCTGCATCAGAATTGCAGTCGTAGTGGAGTATACACACGTAACTTTTTTAATTTCCTATTTAATTCGTTAGGAAATGAATTATCTTTTAATCGATAACGAGTATACAAATTCAAATGTATTGATGATAAGGGCTACCATGTTCGTGTGGTATCTAGATACCACACGAACAGAACTTGATAAGTCTGACTTTCTTTGGCGTCTTTAGGTATTACAATATTTCATAATGTCACATGAGGTCTTGAGCGTTTCTTTAAAAAATGTCACTCTCGTTAATTTTGTATTTTTTCATTCATTTTGTGTTATTTCTACTCAGAACCTCGAGCTCTTTCGATCCTAATGGGATAAAAAAAAATCCTGGAGTTTTTTCCTATTGTTTTACCATTTCCCCATATAATTACTTCGTATAGCGGTAAGAATTTACTAATAGTTAGGATCGACCTGTGACTTGACATACGAGTATATACTCTAACTTTTATTTCAGGCATTATACAGTAGCTATGTAACTAGGAACCTGAACGTATAAATACCTAAATAAACACTCGAATAGAATTTCACTTATCTAGAATTCCCAAGAATATTACGCAAAACGCATGTAACTTCTTACTTTTTTATTATCTATTACATACTTTAAACGTTTAACATTTCAGTAAATACTTTACAAGCGTTACATACCGAATCTCGTAACTTCGTACATGGCCTATAACTAATCCTTTTTAGCGACTTAGTAGTGTAAGGCACAAATATGTACACAGTTTTCGACTTTATGTCAATGGTTTTAGGTTCAAAATAAGATTAGACGTTTATTTCTTCGGGGTTTCCACTCACGCGCAATCACAGATCACACTCACTAGATGGAGTAGAAGGTTGCTCGCTTTGGTTTCATTGTACCTAAATATCATAAATCATAATGCCATTGTATTTATATGTTCTGAATTTAAAAACATCTTTGTCCCAAAATGCCTCGATATCAAATTGTTTCCTTCTTAAAATGGCGGAATCTCATAATGACTTTTATTAATATAGTGACATATCAATCAAGTCTCAAAATACCTAAATGTTAAAATTATGTTTCATCAAATGAAGACTTTCCCATGGACTATTTCAAATATATTAAGTAAGTTTAACTATGCTCACTGTGCAATCGGGCAATGGCACTAGCGGTGTAATACATATAATTAAGTTATATATAAATATTAAAAAATAACTGAGTGACCGAGAAATTTCAAGACTAAGCTTTTTAACCTTTATATTGTACATTTTATTCAAATCGGCCGTTTCCACGAACTAACGTACAACCATTTATGCATAGGTAACGCTTTTTAATAGTAAAGAGTACATATTTAAGTACAGATACAGATTTTTCAGGGATAAGGGGTGTTGGTGTTGTGTGAGATGCATCCAAAGGCCAATTCTAACGTATATTTTGATCTCGTACTTGTCCATACCTACATGTATTATTGGAGCGAGCAGGACGGCAGGGTGACTGATAATAAAATTATCTTCATTATTTATGTCAAAATTTAGGTAAGTTTGAATTGGCCTCCTAAGTACTACTACTTTAAAAATATATATTTAGATTTATTTATTGAATCAAATTATAATATTACAGCTTACGCCAAAGCGTTACATAGATTCATAACTTAAAACAACTTATTTATTAGTTATTTAACTTACATCTACGAATATCTGTCTTGCATCCTTTCAATATATCTAAAACGCTGGCGACCGCGAGCAGTCATAATTTATATCGTGCTATCTATTTGAGTTAATCTATAAGCGCAAGGTGGTATAATTGGGTAATCAAATATGTGAGATGGGTGATATAATCTGCGGTGTCATCCGCGATTACGTGAGAAGTCTCTAATTGAAGGGTGATGTGATATAAGACGCAGCCAATTACGAACTGTTGAGGTTATGACAGTCGGGACTTTATTTGTTTATGAACTATCATAACAAATTTAGAATATGTTAACGTTTCGAAAGCCGCTACATTTAGATAGAACAGGTACTTAAACTAAATTTGATTTGAGATTACGTTGCGGTAAATATACTCTAGCAGAGCCATTTTGTCAGTAGAAAAAGGCGGCAAATTTAAAAACGTACGCGCGTATTGTCAATTATACACTACAAAAAAACAACAATAAATCGGTGTTATTACACTTGGTTAATTAGTTACTTATTCAACTGCTATATAAGTTTTATGAAGCAACGTATAGGTAAATAATTAATGAAGAGTTTAACATAACCAATTATTGTAATTAAAATGTCGTAAGGGACGACAGTAAATAAATTTATCCGTTTTCAATATCTATATGAATTGTAGCCTCCTCTCACATATCTATGTACGTTATGTTAAGCCATTTAATTGGTATTCTCTAATAGCCAGTTGATTGCGAAACTTGTGTCAGAGGTTACTTTAGCGTTACAACATATATTAGTGTCAATACGTCTAAAATAAAATCAGAAATGTGCGTTTTTTTACGGCTAGTCCAGAAGGAGCAATCAAATTGTCAATTTGATCATAATTTAAGTTGGCAATTTGATTGTAAACCTCATTACGTAGGTAAAATTTATCGTCGATTGTATCCGCACCACACAATTAAATTATCAATTTTAATAAGATTGTGCGAAAAACTGTCCAGTCCGAGTTCAATTTTAGTAAAAGCTAGGCCTTAAAAACCTAAAGCTTAATAAAATAAACGCACCCATCAATCATCTCACGTCTAACAATCGAAAGCCATTATTCTCACAACAAACAGCCGTGCTAACGGTTCACTTTAATGGTAAAAATCTAGATTTTCGCTCCAAATTTCACAGTCGTGATTGGACGTGTGATGTCGTATGCGACTGCGACCTTCATATTAGTTATCGTGCGCTCGCTGCAGGGCAGCTGACCGTAGAACCATATAATTATTAGATAGACTTCAGATAACATAAGCGAGCAACTGATTTGAGATTTTGGATTTCTTTAAGAACATGCGTTATATATGGATCAAATGAAACAATAATCAATAGCATTAAATGAAAAAAAAAAAATGAAAAATCGTTTATTGGTCACAATCATTGTGTTACAAATTGAGAAAGGGTTGGGACCTCCTACTAAGTATATCAATACTTGTGACAGGAGACCCCGCTCTTCCAGCAGCAAGTTAAGGTTATATTAAACCAATACAATGCACGTTAATTATGTAGGTACAGAAAGTAATGAATTAAATTATAATTTGGCTAAAGTAATAGTTAAGTTAACAGTTTAAAGCAATGTAATAATCTCAGAGTAAAGGGGAAATAATTATTTTAGAATATAGCATAAAGTTTTTAACATTAAAATTTAATTTTACATTAAATGCTAACATAATTTTAGTCTGGCTGTCTTGTCGGTAGAGAAAGGCGCGAAATTCATTTTTCTAGGAGACGGTAACCCTTCGCGCCCACATTTTTTTAAATTGCCGCTTTTTTCTACTGACGGAAATAGCTTGATAGACTAAAAATTACAATAATGCACATCCCATAATAAGAAAACGAAAACAGTCGGACGAATGCCTAGTCAAGATCAAAAAATGGTTCTACCGTACCGTCAACAACACAAAAAAATTATAATATGATTATTTCGAGCAGACAATCGAGAGTGCTCCAATTTATAATAAGCTACAATAAGAAGAAAGTGAAATTACGTTCTCAATACGATCTTGTTTCAAGCCTTTCCTCCATACAAAATAAGTAAAATGGCATGTAATGTTTTCGGTCCACTTTCAGAGATGTTTTTTAGCATGTTTTGCTTCAATTCTACATTTAAACTTAATTGAAGTAACCGAATCTATATTCAATGTTATATACAAATGCTTAATTGTATTACACGTCTTAGAGCGTTTTCACATCACCCGATCCGTTATCGGATGTCGGATGGACGTCAAACGAAATGACATAATTTTTTTAATTTTTTTAAAATATTTATTTTTAGTAAAAGACATTTGTGTTTTTCTGTATTTATTTATTCATTTACTGTATAAATCATTACCTATTACTAAAAACACTATAAATAACACAAGAAAGGCGGAATTGATGCCATATGGCCATATGGTACTCTCCTGCAGCTGTTTTTTTTTCAGAGGTCCTCCCGACATCTGATATCAGAAAGCCGCTCTCGATAATTTCAGTCATGTCGGAGCTCTGTTTTATTCTTTCTGAATTAGTTTGTTCAATAATTTTACTGTAACATAATAAAATTTGATCGTATAGTTGACTTGATAACAATTCATTAATTGAAAAAAATGTCAGAATATTTAATTTTAAATTTGATAAATATCATGTGAACTTTCGCTCCGTATTAACTAATTTTTTTTTTTAATAATTCCATAACGGATTTCATGTTTTGTTTATTCATCCAAACCTTGAATTATCTTTGAATAAGGTAATTGCAAATCATGCTTAATCTAAGGTGTCATACCAAATATTCAATTCACTTGCCGACTGCGAGCGAGCAGATCGTTCGGAAAAACCAATATAAGAGTTCTCCAATTACCCATAAGTTGCTTGGTTACCACTACGCTGGTTGTCCTAAGAAATCAATTCACCTGCTCTCGCGCACTCAATGACACACGGTCTGTGCGCTGGCGTTGACAAACTCTTACGAAACTCTACAAATGTTTACGATGACCGCCTGATTCTACTTACGGTGGCCTTTACGCTTATATAGGATGTAAATTTGGCTGATAATTCTATTTCAAACGTCTCATAATAAGCTTTATTTCCCCCTAGGATCTAAGCTCATTAGAAAGGACACTCATCCGAGGCATTTGTACTATGGAAGGTAGAGGCAAAGAACAAAATCTCCATATACCAAAAAGTGTCCGATAAAAAACCATAAATAGGTGGCGCTAAAATACCTAGAATACTTGAGAAAAAAATGTAATCATAGACAGCGCACTTCACTCCGTCAATAACGCCTAGGTTCTTAGCTACTCTAGCGCTACTCTGGAGAGATTTGGAAATATTATTTATAGCTGACAGCTGGACACTTTTGCAACAATTCTGCCTAAGGAGTTTCTGTTCCTTGCCTCTACCTTCCATAATTTGTACCCAATTCATGGGTGACATTAGGTCCATAGGTAATTTTTTTTATGGCCTGGGCGCGAGTATTTTCAAGCCAATCCAGAGTCCACGCATGAAGGGTTTTTGCATAAGGTGCGTAGCGGATTCAAACAGGCGCCCAGGCAAAAATAACACGTATTTAAGTTGTTACCTTCGTTTCGTTTTAAACTGGCAGGTGACTTGTCAGCAGTTGTCACTAAAAGGCGCTTTTCTGAAATGAAATGACCTCATTTCGATTTTATAACTTCTTATTTATACAGGTAGGTAATTAAAAAAAAATCCAAACTATCTGCTCAAGTATGTGGTCTCCATAATGAACTTGAATTGCACTAATTGCAGGTAGGTACTATGATTTTAAATCTCACTCGAGATCAATATTGCTTAAACGTGTATTAAAGGTCTACAGACAGTCAAAAAGCATTAGTTATTTAAGAACTTGCTATTGAATATTAGTTATTTGACACTGACATTAATAAATTGCGACTTCAAAGTTTCTGAAGTTGCGGTTTTTAAAATATCTACATCATTCAAATGTGATTTGCATGAATGCAAAAAACTGCTTCGTTAATATGTGTCGTTACCAAGCAAAAAGTCCCATTTTGTCGCTTGCTATAAGGACGCTTTAACAGGTTATTCTTATAAAGATACAAGCAAGTCTCGTATTTATGGTAAGCGACCAATTGGGACCTTTGACTAGACTTCGACACGTATTGTGTCTTAAAGAAAAATCGGAAAATTATCGTCCCTACTAATATTATACTCGTAAATGCAAAAGTAACTCTAACAGCTGTCTGTCTGGATATTTCCTCTTCACGCACCTTTTATATAACAACAGTCTCTCAAAAGACCACCCACTATCTTCATTTTTTTCTTGTTAAAAAATTTTTGGACTATTTTGGCGGTGAGGCTTGTATTGAGGATTTTTTTCAGTCTTACCCGTTAACGGATTAAGAGTCCCCGGTAAGCTCGGCCGAATGTCACCTTCCCAGACAAACGATGTTTCGTTCTCATTTTCATTATTTTTTTTGTAGTTTTCTACGTGTTCGATTGTAATGAAAGTTTGCACATACAACGACATGAGGTATATCTAGTCCTGATATTAGTTAATAAACCAGTTAACAAACTAAATACAGCAAAAACAAGTTTTGTATGAAAAACTTAAATGCTGTATTTTTTAACCATGGTATCTCAAACTACATAAACTAACTAAAGGTACCTTACCATACCTTACCATTAGATATACCTTATCCTATTTTAAGTACAAAGTTTTATATATCATATATCATTTATATACCGTAAAACTACCCAACTCTAGTCCAATACTGCAACTATGGTCCACAAGTTCAAAAGGAAATTAAGTATCTATACCAATGTTCCTTGTGGTTTACTCCTAGTTTTACCTTCCATTTATAAACATACTTTGCCTTAGAACTACAAAAATATAGTAAAATACACACCTGAACGAGAAAAATTGAGTTTATTTGTGGACCATAGTTGGGAGCTTTGGACTATAGTTGGGTGGTTTTACGGTAGTTTATGGTTCTTTGAATTTGTCATATCCACAAATCTACAAACTACAAATCTTAAAAGTGCGACCAAAACTGGAACGATGTCAAGTGTCATTGAAAGTATTTAATTCTTAAATATATGTATGAGATTGTGTATATTACTTTTACTTTACTTACTTTTTTATTACTTACTTTATATTACTTACTTTTTTTATATATGTCAGTATTTATTTAGGAGATATAGTAGGTATACCATACCTCCTAAATACAGTTTTTCTAGTATTTTAACCTTGTTATGGCACATTCAAGGGGCCGCTAGCGGCCGCAATGAAGCTCAAAAGAGGTCAACAGAATACGAGTGATTTTTTAATAGATTCGAGATCACCCAATTTACGAAATTCACACAAACACCTCTATCACACAAAAAACAAAAATTAGATCAGTATTAGTACAAGTAAATCTACTTACTAAACCTTCGAAGAAGAGGCTAGAAGAAGACAATCTAGATGAATTTATGATGGATACTTTGACAAATTAATGATTGACTTACAGAACTACCTATTATTTATTATTACTATTAATTAAAACTTAAAGAATATTATAAAATATAAGTAGGTAGTGAAAATGTAAAATATTTCTAATAATATTGCATGCACTAGGCAGTTATAATTATTGTACGTCGCAAGACATGTTACAGAGAACAAAATTTTTTTATAACATCTGTATTCATTACCTGTAATGCACAATAAATAAATATATAAATAAATGAAGAAATTTCCACCTTATTTTTCCTATATTTTACCAAGGCTACATAATCTCCCCTTCGTGTGGGCAACATGTCACCGTCGTTGTGGTGTTATCGCGTTTTATTGCTTCATTCTTCGTGCAACATGCACCTTGAACTTCGTATATGACGTCTAAGGGTCTACCGCGAAAGTCGTAAATTGAAATATCTTTAGAGTTGTGTGTTTAGAGAGAGTGAAAGTGTTATTTAAACTTCTATGAAATCATGACGTTTAAATAACACTTGCACAGTCTGGGCTATCAAACTCACAGTGATCGCAACATAGCTTGGTCTTACTCTCTTAGTCTCTCTGTCGCTTGAATATGCAAGAGTGAAAGAAGGCAGATAACGAAATTTCTGATTTTCGCGGTAGGCCCTGTGACTATGCACTGAATTTCGTGTGTGGTTTGATTTATTTTATTTGCTCATACCTACACCATAGGAGAAAGTGGAAACCTTTTAAAACAAGAAGTTTTCTATATTATTGATACAAAATAAGTAGGTGGACGAAAGGCAAATCATTCATTATAAAGAACTTTTAACACAAATGAAGTTTTTGTATTATGACATCCAGACAACACAAAGCCAAGAAGTTGGGTATTGAACAGGGCAGGTACGGTCACGTCTGAAAATATCGATGCGAAAAAAGTGACAAAAATATGTATACACGACTTTATTGCCCATATATTAAGGTAGTGTATACATAAGTATATTTGACACATTTATCGTACCGATATTTTCAGACGTGACTGTACATAATGATTGGTGTACAACAAGCAGAAAAACGGCATGGACACATTATTAATAAATTCAGTCATAAAGTGGCCATGCAATTTTGCGGCTGGGTTTACCTACTATCATATCATTAGTAGTAAGATAGCGCCGTCCTACCTACCTACCGCCCTCAATCTCTCTTGCTTTGCCTTAAGGTTGACTGATTGAGAATGCCTTTTGACATTAAGTCCACCTTTTTTACGATAAGTTTTTCTTCTGTGCAATAAAGTTTAAATTCTGAATCAATCATCTGAAATCAATACCTTATGCTTTTTAGAATAATATCTTAAAACACCGCTATTATTTTGTTAAAATCTCAATTACCTACGCCAAAAAAAGTTTAACTCGACAAAAGAAATATATTTATAAAGACATTTCAAACTTAGTAATTATTCAATTATGTTAACAAGACCGTCGGGATGCCTCCCTTATTAATGGCTAGCTCACAGATTTACCTCACCAGGTAATTGCGAAATATAGCCATGATTAAAATAAATAAACAGAAACAATGTTGGCGAGCAAATTAAAGGAGGATCCGCGCTTCGCTAAATGTCAAGGTGAGCCGCAAGATGGCGCTAAGAAAATAAAAATGGTGGGACGTAATGGCTACGCATCAACTCACACTTTTATAAACATCCTAGCCGAGGGATATCTTACTCTTTAGGGTTCGGTATCCAAACACCCAATTGCTTCTGTAGAAAGATGCTTTTTCTCACAGGTGTTGATGGGGAGGACAGAAGACGTGCGGGAATCAACCAATGGCATTAGTTTTAAGTCATATATCTTCTCCGCTTAGCTGGACTCCTCAATCCTGGTTCCCCGGACCAGATGGCATGCGTAAACGCATATCCCCAACGTTTAAAAAATGGAGATCATTAAGCTTAGATTGCCCATCAAACTTGCAGGCATATGACTTAGTAGAAAGATTTAAGGGGTACCAAGCCAAGGACTCTGTATTTATTAACTACTAAAAACTACACCAATCGATTGTGACCGGTAACTCATGATCAATATAAGATTAAGTAAACTATTTCACATTCTTACTATAAACACGTTATTGTGATTTAATGTCAGATAAATAATTCAAAATAAAATTGTTAAAAAATAGGGAGGAGACCACACATTTTGGGTATTTAATTTAATCGATGATATATACGTAAGTATATAAAGTCCATCTTAGCTAACTTTGCACCGGTTCGAATAGAACAAAGTAAGGTAGTATCATTATAAACGTCATATTTTCATAGAATATTAACATTAAGAGGAAAGGGGACAGCCGCTTCTCCATACAGAAGAAATCCCCATTTTCCTCTCTGGATATTGACATTATGTAAAAGTATACATAATTTAATGTATAATAACCATAGCTATGCCCCTACGCTTGACTTTTTTCGATTACTTGATTGGTGTAAAAATTAAACATGAGAAACTGATTTCATACAATTAACTCTTATAATAATCAAAAAATTGAAAAAAATCAAGGTACCCCTACCTACGTAGCGCTGATTGATGTACAACAAATTGTGTCAAAATATTCTGAATAATGTTAATATCCAGACAGGGAAATGAGGACTACGTTTGTATGAAAAGATAATTTCGTGATGGTTTCCCACTTTACAATTAATGAAATGATGACAGGATGACACTGGCACACTGTCATTGCAAGTATCATGCAGAGTTAGCTTGGTCCAACTCTATATACCAATAATATATTTAGTAAGAAAATTATGTCAAAGAAATACATGTCATAATAATACAAACGAAATAATGATCAAAGCCTCCATCCAGCGCCCGAGGCCTTGGTTTTTTTTTCCTTTGTATATGGCATTCATTTCGTTTGTAGTTTAAATAGTAGTCTAGCTACTTGCAAAAAAACAAAATCGAAATTTAATTTGTTCTTAGAAAATCATGTCACTTTGAACCCTCAGAGCACAAGTCCGTCTCGCGTTTACGAGTAACCGATTTTACCAATACGCATTTTTCATTCTGACAGTAATAATCGGATCACGAGTTAATAGTTCTGTTAAATAAAATTACAATCGTAGGTATTTATATATTGTACAGTCACAGTGATAAACGATAAATTTATACGATTATGCGTTATATCATAAAAGTAAAACAGGGTTCCCAAAATGGTGAAGCTTCCCCCTTAGAAGGGTAGGATGAAAAGGCGAAACCGAAATCCAATTGTACAAATGATTAGATTAGATTAGATTAGATTAGATGATTTATTTCATGAAAGACAATTACATAATAAATTTGCATTGGTGTCAAAAATATAAGAATTTCTATCATGATCGTCAAAATAAAAAAAAATGAAAATAATAACAATACTAATGAAATAAAATTTTAGCTTCAGTAAGGATTGTCAATACAATTAGAATAACAGTAAGTAGGTAAATACTTACAAAATCCAAAATATAAATTTACAATGAATGTACATTTAGAAAATGTTTCGTATTTCTGTTTAATGGTCAAGAAATATAATTATTAATCGAAATATAGTTTAACTTTCGGGAAGGCTTGACGCGAAATCTGAGCTTTAAATAAGTTCAATTATTGTGGACACACGTTTTATCGAAATGACTGTACGTTATTTAAAGTAAAACATCCTGTTTTAAATACTAGAGTTTAAAATTGCCGTTTCCGCTTCTGATATACGATAAACAGATCCAGAAATGGGCCGTTAAATATGTATACAACTTGAAAATGCTATAAAACGTATGATTAGATATAATTAATAGTAAATTAATGTTTGAATTACGAGTATAATTACGAGTAACACACGATAAAGATGGACATTAGGTACGAAATGTTTTGATATGCGTGACTATTTAGTACAACGTACTCGTATTATTGCTGCAACTTCCTTCGTACAAGCCAAGACACGGGTACAAATTATCGGGTATCAGGTAATAATATAATCCTGATATATTTGAGAACGATAGTAATAACCTAGCAACAATATATATTTTTTTTGTTTTTAAATTAATATTGAAAATCGAACGTTCATGAACTCACGACCCTTACACCAGCACGGCCAAAAGACGTGTCGGATCGAAAACAATATAATGTTTCAATTTCAAATTGTACTTTTATAAAATAAATATGTACATAGATTACACTGTTACACGAGGTTTATGAAGTCACTAGCTGGTTCGGAATGGTTCGAATCTTTCATTTAAATTATAACGACAAATAACTGGAAATACGAGGTTTGTCGAATATATCTATCATATTAGCATATGCGTGAGGCCACAGCGAGGTAAAGATTCTCGTGTCCGAGCAAGTGTCAATGTCTGATTTAAAGTTTTAACATGTTACCTTACTGTTGTCAATACTTATATGCTAATATTACTTTAAAATAAGCAATATTAAAAGGAATTGTAACAATCTTTGACAACTGTAAAAATCCCATAACACCTCACATGTTTACGTTTCAGAGTAAGCAAAATACCAATATATGTATTGACAATACATAAAACACATTACCAACCTTCCTCAATAGAGGGTAAGATTTGCACTGATCTCTCGAAGAACTTTTTATGTACCTACTCATCCCTTTTTAGAGTTCTGTAGGGGTAAATCAAAGGGTAGAAAAGGGACCTTATTACTGAGACTCCACTGTCCGTCTGTCTGTCTGTCTGTCACCAGGCTGTATCTCATGAACCGTGATAGTTAGACAGTTGAAACTCTCACAGATGATGTAGGTATTTCTATTGCCGCTATAACAACAAATATTAAAAACAGAATAAGATAAATATTTAAGTGGGGCTCCCATGCAACGAATGTGACTGTTTTGCCGTTTTTTGCGTAATTTCAATTCAATTATAATTATTTATTTCAGGCTAAAATGGCAGGGTTTTTGGAGGTGCTAGTCTGATTCTACCCTACCCTAAGGTTGTCTGGAAGAGATCGCTCTTTAGCGATAAGACCGCCCATTGTATATCATAGTCTAAGTTGTATTTAATTTGTATGTCATTTTCATATTCATATGTTCTTTTCATATTGGCGAGCAATAAAGAATATTTGTATTGTATTCTCTCTGTCTATCATTGAAATGAGACAGTCCCTGGCCAAACTACGAGTATATGTCGAATCGGTGTAAATTATATGTCGTTAACTATACTGTGTAGTATTCCTAGAGCGACACAGTGCAGCACGGTGTCTTGGGGCACCCGTCTGCCGCAAGCCGGTTTTGCGGGGTCAACACTTTCACGCGACCATCCGCCTTTTTTCTAATATTTCCTTTACGACGCGTAATTAAATTGCTTTGTGAAGATCTCTTCGCAACAATTAATATTGAGTTATGATTTCGTTTCGAGAGAGAGTGGGGTTAAAGAGGGATTTAACCGCTGAGAAAAATATCATTAGGTTACTTAGTAGTGCCATAGTACGTATAATGGCTAGTTTTGGAAGATTTGTCCAGTCCAATTCCATTTGAAATTGTCTACCGAATGGAGTCCACACTACAGCCGGTAGGCCAAAAACGAAAAGGCGAGACAACGCATTTGAAGCGACTGGCTCGTACGTGCTCAAGTGGTAGAAAATGTGCTCTGGAAACTTCGTTTTCGTATTCGAATAATGCCTTGCAAGACCATGATTTTGAGCCAATGACCAATAAACCCTAAGTAATAACAGCACTCTTGACTGACCATCGGTGAAGACCCCCTGTTCATGGTAACCAAGCAAATTAGAAGGAAACAGGGGGCCTACCGCGAACACCGAAGTTCGCAAATGCCTGCCTACCTGCCAGCCTGCCTGTCTTTGCGATTAGAATTACTAATTGCCTGTAACGGTTGTATTATGGTAGGTATATATTTAAACTTTCGTCACAATAATGATAGCTCATCATAATATATCCAATCAATGAATACGTAATACATGTATAATATCTATAAGCGCAATTATATAGGCTCTAGTTAACAAGCACAAATAAACTAATTCCGTAATTTAGAACCCCGCAACACGCAAGATTTTCAGCATCTATATATTATTCTTTACTCAACTGTACAATCGCATTTATCTTCTGAAAACAGTTAAGACATACAAGGCAATAACTAACTACATATAACAATTCTAATACGGGTAATAACTCAATATGAACAGCTGTTTGTTGTCCTCATTGGCAACGCATGCGTGCGATTCGTTGCTATAATTAGGTATAGTTAAATATAATTATAGCAATCGGACCTACTTGCATTACAATGCCACAGATTTATTAATATAAAGTACGATTCGTCAAAAAACAAACGTCTCATGCCTGAATAATAAATTGGTGAAGACGAAAAACAACCGGGTACCTACGTCACTGTCCCAAAGATACTTAATCTTAATAATGACAAAAGGCAGCACTGTCAAACTAGCCAACTTTGCCTCCAGGGGTATCTTTGCCCAAAAGGACATTTTAAAAAATAATCGTTTGCTTACAACAAAATAGGTTATACTTGTGTTAAAACTATAAATTATAACATACATTTGTTTGACTTTCACTCGGGATTTATTTGCGAGTTGTCAAATGTGGGGTGAAGTTTTGCGGGCAAATTCTTGTGGTAAAATTATTAAGGATGCAAGAAAAAAAACTAGATAACCCTTTGATGGATGGGCAGGTTAAAAAGCACGTTGCTGTTAGTACTGTCTAAACACTGAATAGTTTTCAAAGTAATAAAACTTCGGGAAATGGCATACACATGATTTTAGGTGTTTGTTGCTGTCTTAGAAAAAAGATTGTGTTTTAAGTACCCACTTACAGTACCTATTGTATTTATTACTCGACTTCGTCTTGTTTTGTAACTTCGGCTCTTGAATTTTAAGAACCCTTATTATGTACTTACCTACCTGTCGCAAAAATTAGTAATAAAGATAGTTATTTTCCAAGTAGGCAGATTACAATGCGCTTATGAACGTTAAATAAAGCTACGCCGGCTCTAACCCTACACCTCTGACCCGAGAAGATTTAAATCCTTCCTAAATTATTATATTTTCTAAATAAAAAGTATATAAAAAAACTTAAACGTGCTAGGTATAAAAGTAACAGGATTCGATTAAATGCTCGTTGAGAAAAAAAAACTAATTTGCGTATTATATTGGATAAAGAACCGCAGACACGTTACAAAGACAAGACTTGGTCACAAACAAAATAAAAAACTTGTTTATGGTCCAAGAATTCGAGACTGCCATTAATTGTCTATTAGGATGGTATCTTGATATCAGATGGTTAATGGCTGATACCGTTCTTCTCATTATGTTCCGAATTAAAATCCAATAGAGCACCGTACCTCTTTGGTGCATCACAAACTACGTACCTAATTACTATAAAAATGCCGTTAATGAAGGAGAAAAACTATATTAACACAGTAGTTATGTGGGTATAGGTAACTACATCGATTACATCATACCCTACACTACGTGTATAGGTAAGTGACATAAAAAAATACAATAATATATGTAGGTACTTACAATTGAATGAAAATTGTAATTAAAGTTGAATTAAGTACACCTTAAATGGCTCATTTATAGTTTTTTATTGGTATCCCATCGTCAATGCGTCAGCTGGCACTAAAAATAAATTATCTATTTAAATGTCTAGGTAATTTAGGTTTGATATTCCCGAAATATTAGAGGACAACCATTTGTAGATATCCGTAGTTTTAGTTGGTCCCAAAATAGGAAATACATTTTACTTTTTGTAACAAATAATGGGTAAATTTTAAACATAAAACTATTTACGTGTCTGACTGTAGGTACCTACTGACATAATATTATTATAATTGCATAAGGGTAGATTAGATACCTACCTAACGAAACTTTAACGTTATTAGGTATGTCTATCGGCCTGATTCGTGCTTTAAGACACTTCAAAAATTGCTAAAGATATGATATGGATCGGATATATCAGTCTCCAAAGTGACGGTTTTGTTTGAAGAAACGTCACTTTTTTGACAACAATTTTTTGACTTAGGTATCTTAAAGTTCGAATCGAGCCGTATGAAAAGAAGCCCAGAGAAACTGCAGAGGAAAGGTACCCCCGTTCCCTGGGGCCCATTTCTCAAACCATATTAGGCTAATAATATTAGTTGTCATGGAAACCCATACGATTTGACAGTTTGTGGCCTAATAATATTATTCTAATACCGTTCGAGAAATGGCCCCGTGCATAGAAAAAAGGTGCTAAGCTGATAGTATTGCTAACTGTTCCTCAATATTAACAAAAACATCGTCCTTTTAGCGCAGTCGCAGTCAATTTGAAAGTATCGGATCGCTCAAGGTGCTCTAAAATACGTGTAGGGTGTAGATGCGTGTTGTTCAGATATTTGGACGTAGTTAAAGGAAAAGGATCCAATCCACAAAAATACCAAAACATGAGTTAAGTGTACCAGGCAAGCCTTTAATGTGTATATTTTCATTCAGCAAAAAAGCACTGAGCTCACATAGCGTTTTCATATTTTAATCCACATCGGATACCATCCCCCATGTATGAAAGATTAAAAATGATATTCACCAATAAGTATTCAATACTCTTGGTACCTTGTTGTAAAATTAGGCTAGTGACAGGACTGGTTTATATAAATTTCAACAAGAAAAATCCAAACTGCTTGGAATCTTTTTGAGAAAATGCAATGAATACTATTCATCCTAAATATATATCAACAAAACTGATCCAACCCATTTGGATCGTTTTTGAGAAACTAATTTGACGATGTGTACATAATTTAGCTAAACAACAAAAACGATTCAGCAAACTTGGATCACATTTGTGGAATTCTTGTTATTCCAGCATTGGTGTGTCAGTAAACAACAAAAACGATTCATGTTAAATATATTAACTTTACTTTAGGCTGACTTTTTAAATTTAAACAGCTTTATACTTAACCTAAAAGGCAGTTTTACTGCTATGACAGGCTAATTTTGATTTTTTTGCTTTATATGTCGACTTGGATCGTAATTCATAAACAAATTAAATAGATGAGGAAAAATAACAGAAATAATTCAAACTGAATCATTTTTGCAGGTTTAAATTAACTTGTACTTATATTCAGGGTCAAACATCAAAGTCGATTTAAGTTACTTGGATCTTTTTTGATAATTTACTCCAGGTATAGTTTCATAGTGGCCAATTAATCAACGGAGAAGATCTAGTTTACATGAATACGTTATAGGGATTTTTTTTAAATGGCAATACAATGCTAAATTTTAATAACGATCCATGTTAATTATATTGTTCATAAAAAAAATTGCTTTTACTATTAATTTTGTTAATACGTTGCTGGTATTAATAATGTTATAGTAATTATAATTTTGAAACTTTAGAACTACATTGAGAAAAAGGTAAAAGGTAGGCCTCTAGCCATCTCTGAAACTGATTTTTAACTATTGTGGCAAATACCTCAAGCAAAGTTGGATGATTTAAGATCGATGTTGGATCTTATCCCAAGGGACTACCTACCGTTTTACTATTCTCTTCGAGGAAATTCCACGTTTGAAGAAGACATAGAAGACTATACAGGGCCTGTTGACTTTGAAACTGAAGATCCTGAAGCAGAATGCATAGTACCTAATATAGATACAGATTAAAATACATATCTCGTGTATAACATTCAGACTGATTTTTTATGTAAACGATTAGTGATTATAAGAGGCTTTTATTATCGTTAAACAGAAGTGATCTCAATTCTGTTAATACTCAATACTTTGATAAGCTATTACATTGTTTTTTTAATAGTTTTTTATATTTTCTTGGTGATTTTCTCGTTTTTTTTTTCCAATTTATTGGGATGAATCCTTATTGCCTATTTAAAATGAAAAAAGGTTACATGGAAAAAGTATTTTCTCAAAATGGATCCAACCCCACATTTAGTTAAATATCTCAAGAAATACGACATTAAACTAAATCGTTTATGTACAGAATCTTAAAACACGTCAAAACTCATGTTTCATCCAAATAAGTATTATGGGAAAAGTGAATCAGTAATGAGGAATACCATTTCTAACTTTAAACCTCCATAACTTTTGCTCATCTCGCTGTGGATTGAATCCTTTTCCTTTAACTGCGTCCATTTGTGAGCACCTTGTCGGCTCAGTTCTGATATATCTGATGGCGACTGTTGCTAAATATACTCTGGCAAGCCCACTTTGTCAGTAGAACAAGACGCGAAATATAAAATTTGTATGGGAGATCCATCCTTCGCTCCTACATTTTTCAAACTTGACGCCTTTTTCTACTGACGGAACTAGCTTGCCAGAGTATATATCCAAGATACCAAAATTAGTAGGTATATGAGTATATGACATCGTTTCCGTAAATTAAGCTTATCAACCAAACATACTTATTTGATTTATGTATAAAACCTCGAAAAACCAAAAATTAAATTTAAGTAAATAATCTCCTAAGTTACCATACAACTTACTATTTAAGTAAACAGGGTCGTTCCAAACAGTGACCATCAACTTCCGGTTTTATGTAGGTTGGTACTTATAATAACCTGAGTGGGTAAAGGGATTTCCTTCAGAAGCTTCCGGTATGTTTACCCATTTTATATAACTTATCAAAGATGCATAATAACATAATTAAATAAATAATACTTAGAGGACTTCTCACTATTAGTACCTATGTACTATATTAAGAATTGTATCAAAAAGATTACGTAGGTACCTACTAGAATAATTGTTTCTACATTTCTACTAATCGGCCATAATTACATCAAAATGTAAAGATATATTTATTTCCTAACATTCCTTGTAATAATTATTTGCCGGTAGTAATTAGTGAGGAAATAAACACAGACAGAATTACTACCTACCATACATTCACCGATCACTCAATCAATAAACATAAACACTTACCTTTCGCGGAAGCGCGTTGGGAGAGTCAACCCGTTCTTCCGGGTCCTGTCCAGTTTCACATCCACTCCCTTTTGAAAGGGAATTCCGAAAACAGTAGAAAATAAACACAACACGTTCAAACGTAACAGTCACAATTATAGTCCTTCATTGTTTAAAAAACTTTCCAAGTCCACTTTCAAATAAAAAAAAGTTGATCATAAACAATCACGATAGTCTGGAATTCGTTTTTAAATTCGAATATGGAACGCGGAGCGCGAAATCGGCGGCAAGTCGCGTGTGTGCGGCGAAGACGTTGGTTATCAACTGCACGGCACAGGTGAGGTTTAGGCGAGAGGCTGGGCGTATATTCCCATAGTACCGGCGAGTCAGACGCGCTGCCGACCTATGATCTCGAGATCTTAACAATTATGTTTAATCGGTACGCAAGGTTATACTGGTTTATTAACTCTGACTTAGTACTAAGTACATCAAAACAGCAATCCGAATGAGACGTTTGGGTGTTTGAGGCCGCGTGAATGTAAAGGTTCCATTCGAACAGCCGCAGCCGGTTTCCTAGATGAGTCGGGCCTTGCCAGACGGTGCATTTCCAAGACTGTCTGCGGGCATTTCTCCGATAGTGGTCTTATGGTTTGGTGGCCGTATCAGTTATCTTGTGTACAATTCTTTCAAAATCATAAAGAAATATTAAAAACTCCCAACGAATTAATAGATTTTGATAAAACATGTATAAGAACAACCACTAGAAAACCTGCTTTCAAATAAAAATACCGCATCCAAATCGATTTAGCCGTTTCAGAGCTACGGTTCCACAGACACCTAAACGTATTGCTCTACTAAGCCAAAAGGCGCTATCTCAAAAGAAAATTCATTGCTATCTTATACTTATTCCCACGAATGGCAGGCAGGCATTTTATTAGCGACTGCGGTCGGACCTTCCAACCTACAGACGTTATTGAAAATAGTATGATTTCTTTAAGATGATATCAAATGATATTTCAAGCATAAAGGCGTTTCAAGAAGGTGGTATGGATGCCATACCACATGCATTCTCTCTCAATGTATGAATGCCGTTCATTACCCATTCTTCTCAAACTACGTTTTCTTTGTTGAAGCTTATTAAAGCTTGTTCAAAATCAAAGTGCGCCTATTTATTTTTATGTGGATTTACAGTCTTATCTATCAGTCTGTGACGCAGTGTCCGTTAAAAAATATTTTACTTTTTCTGAATTACTTTTAATGCTAAAAAAATAACTAAGGTCAATGTGAAGTAGTATCAGGTAATACAGTCTACATTTGATGTAAATTGCTCACATCTTTGCGCAGTTTTCGCATTATTGTTAGTTAGATTTTTTAGGTATTATGAGAGTTGTAAACATTTACAATTTTGTATGTATAAATTGTTTTTCGGTCCTTACTTTTATAACGTATGATAACAAAAAAATGAGAATGATTTTCTGTAGACTTATAAACAAAACTGTCTACATAAACTTGTTTGTTTATATGTCTAAAAATGCTGTTAATAAACTTATTGCTAGTTCTTTTGAGATTCTTGAATTTCATATTTTTTATTTTTTCAAACATTTATTTTTGTAAGGCAGTGTCTTACCTGAGCGACGCGGCCTGGCGCGGCGCGGCGCGGGTGAATTCAATCCTTTAATACCTTTGGAAGTGTCCTACGTGGGCGATCTCCGAATGCCGTTAGGCCGCCGCGCGCGCGCCGCGCCGCGTCGCATTCGCGAATCATCGCCCACGTAGGCCGCGCTGTTAGACTGGAGTGTGCTGGAGTCGAAATAAGAAACTGCGGAACTCTGTGTTGTACATTTTAAAAATTCTAAGTTAAACATTGGAAAAGGGACACACAGTGGGTCATTTTAGTACAGATTTTTTTTATTTTTTATTTAGGCAACAAACAGTCTTATACAAAAAATAATGTAAAAATAAGTAATGTGTTAATAGACCTTGAGTGCCCTACCTTAAAATAAATAAATTGTACCCGTTTCTACTATATATATATATAATTCTTGCATCCTTGACTATAAATCGCATAAGTGGTAGTGGCTGGCCAGCGAAGATAATAAGCCTGAATTGACTCCAAAGTGAATTCCATGACCCAACGAGATGTCGCCAAATTTTTTAAGTGTTACCTACCGTAGGTATATTTGTCGATCATTAAAGATAGGTCTGGAATGCTACTAGAAGATAAGAGCCCCGGAATACACTGATCAGTAAAAATCGACCATAATGGTGTCAGTGTCGCTAGATGACTCGAAATTGCAAAGGGAAATCATTCAGTTTGGATGACGAAAGTTAATTTCCTTTTGGAAAAACTGATATACCTGGAAATGGTTGATACTATACTAGCAATAATCCTACAATACCAGGAAATATCAAATACATGTATTATGAACAAGTTTGAGCAGACATACATTACAATTCTAGGACTCCGATAACATACCATTTGTATGTAAGTAAGTCCGAAATCCCTCAAACCTTCCACAATGTCGGCTGATTGATAGTTTTTTTGGCTGTTTGAGTAGTTGAGTGTCTAAAAATAATTGGAGAGCTGAAAATTGTGCCCAACTAATAAAAATTACTAAGACTTGAGTTCCGAAAATTGAAAAAAACGGTGTCCAAAGGTCTTATTCGAACTTTATATCGAAACTACGTGAAAAAGCTGACCACGGACCCTATTCTAACATCCATTAATGTTATTGTAAATAATTATCATGTATATATTACCTAATAATAACAAAGTATCGAGTACTCCCGAGAGTCGGTCAGGGTCTCCGTTTCCGGCGCGTCTTCGTCGGTCGGAGTGGACCCCAACGGGACCCGCAGGACTCTCAGCTCTGGCTTGCCTTCATTGGCCGTCCAGAGAGGAGTCGTTAGAGCTAAATGCTCCAGGGGTGGAAGTGAAAACATGCATAAGACGCGAGTTGGCACAGTGGCTGTTATAAGCCACTGGGTAGAAAGCGGCGTACACCTCTCGACACCCCTGAGCCGCTCACACCGGTGTTGCTCCTGGTCGTCTTCACGACGGCATTTTTAGGGGCCCATCTAGTGGGCGGCGAGTCACTGCCGGCCTCGATAACTAGTGAAAACATTGTTATGGCAGGTGTTCGGACCTCTTTGCAATAACCCAGTCTCATTGTCCTCCCAAACTTCAATACATAGACCGTTATACTGTTCACTTTTACTACAATAGTCCCAATGCCTGCTGCGACCGGTTCATGGGTGTCTATTTTTGGGCCTGTGAACGGGTTCCAGCAGGCGTTCTACTTGACATTAAAGCTCTCCAAGCCCTGTTGGATCTATATCCCCACGCAAGCCTATCAAAAGACCAGGATTTATAGGCCCGTGAAATCCAAGGAGATACAAAGTATCGTAAATAAGTTATATGAGTATTTTTTCACAGCTCTGAAATAATTCTCATTTTTTTGTTATCACCCGTTAATAGGTACCTACCTAATCAAAAAATCGAAAAAAGTCAATTGAAAGGCATAGCTATGGTTAATATACATGATATGGTGTAAAAATATTTTCATTAATGTCACTATTCAGAGAGGAAAATGGGGACTATGTTTGTATGGAGAAGCGGTCATCCGTTATTCTCTTAATGTTTGTATCCTTCTGCGCACACATGTGACATCCCACGGAAAAAGGTACCTTATGACGGTTTCTAGTTTCAGAGATAATGTTTTGTAAAAACGTGAAAAATACACATTTTTTTTACAGAAGCGTTTGTCGTTGTTGCGGCCAAGGCGCTCACAAATATCTGAACACGACTCTATTGCCAAGGGCCTTGACTCAAGGCGTTAGAGCAAGTGTTCAGATATTTTTGAGCACCTCCGCCGCTCCGATATATCTGATGGCGACTGCACCTATACACTCGTAAGCGTAACGTAACGGCATACGTTGTTTTAAAATCCGTTTAAATTAAAATACTGATTGCGTAAGTATATCTATATATTTTTCACTTTAGATACTAATGCAAAGTATGCGGAAATGCAGGGGCCTATTAGAACGGTATGAGTCTATAGATACTCTATATATATATATATTATTATTGTGTTGCTCGCCATGGTTACCCATACGACTTGACAGGGGCCCATATCTCAAACAGTATTAGTCTAATATTATTAGTGTGTTGCCATGGTAACCCATACGAATTGCCAGGGGCCCATTTCTCAAACAGTATTAGTCTAATATTATTAGTGTGTTGCAATGGTAACCCATACGGTTTAACAGGGGCCCATTTCTCGAACGGTATTCATCTAATATTATTAGTATGTTGCCATGGTAACGCATACGATTTGACAGTATGTGAACTAATAATATTAGTCTAATACGTTCGAGAAATGGGCCCCAGTCCGTGGAGTAATAATATTAGTCTAATACCGTTCGAGAAATGGGTCCCTGTTCGTGCACTTGTATTATTAGTCTAATTCGAGAAATGGGCTCTAAGTCACGTTTAGGGGCCTAAGTTTTTTAGCGTGTAAACTCCATATAGCGACACTGACTGCCGGATTTTCGTCACAGAGAAATTAATAGTAACGTAAACCAACTATAGCCAACAAATGTCGACGCTATAGGGAGTGAATCGTTATATCGAGTGACGTTATATGGAGTTTACACTGTATTTACTTACAGTCAAAAAACTTAAAAAAAAATCATAGATGGAATAAAAACTGAAAACACTTTTCTCCACTCAAATACACCTAGCCTAGCCAAGATGACAATCGCCGACAGAAAACGCTTATCGAAACTTACTTGTATGAAAATAGTCACGTGACTTTTGTAGCATCTGTTATCTGGATACATAATTATTTTCTTATCGTTACGCGTTGAGCTTAGAAACAAATTATAAGTGGAAAAATTCACTGTCCTGGGTGAGACTTGGTAGCTTAGACGGTAGAGCACTGGGCTAGCGATCCAGTGGTCGTGTGTTCAAGTTCCACCCAAAACAGTGATTTTTTCCACTTTTAATTTATTTTTAAGCTTAATAAACGACGACCGCTCTGGCCTAGTGGGTAGTGACCCTGCCTATGATGCCGATGGTCCCGGGTTCAAATCCTGGTATTCGTGTGATGAGCATGGATATTTGTTCCTGAGTCATAGGTGTTTTTTATTTATTTATAAATATTTACATATTATATATATCGTTGTCTAAGTACCCTCAACACAAGCCTTATTGAGCTTACTGTGGGACTTAGTCAATTTGTGTAATAATGTCGTATAATATTTATTTATAAACAACGTTGGCAGGCGTTTCTGCACAATACAAAATTAATTTATAATTGTCATCTTGGCTAGGCCCCCTGATCTATGAATGACTACGCCATACATGGAAAACATGTTTGCTACATCAATATTTTAAATAATCCTTAATATGAGCTAAGTAATCTAGTAGTATTTATCATAAAGAAAAGATTTATGAATTGATTATTACTTATTTCACATTGTTATTATGGAGACCATACGAGTATGCTTACACTAAAACTATCGTTTTTATGATAAATAACAATGAACGTACACATTTCAGATCTGCGTTTTTATGACCTACTATTAAAGACTGTGAATTCTAATTACAGAAAACCAGAACTAAATCAGTTTATCCTATTTGGAGATAAATGGGATGGATGGATAAGTACAAAAAACAAACTGCCTCTCACCCTAAATGGATACACCTATTGTACTTTGTTGTAGTTTAAAAATTGAAAACAGAAATAAGGATAAATACATACTACTTATCAAAATTTTATTGAGATTAAATAAGCCCTTTGGTGTTCAAACAATAGTTTAGCATCTGAAATTTGAATGATGATTTGATTTCATAGAATGTTTCGTTAATTTTTGTACAAAAGAAACTTACTTAGTGTCTCCTTTATCCAATCTCAAAAAAATTGTCCCAAAGGTTTATACCTAGTATTTTTTTCTTATCGGTACATGTAAAATGTATTGTTATTGGTGCAATAAAGAATACTTACTTTCTATGAATAAAATTAAATTTGTCTTATGTCTAATGCAGGGATTACCAATTAGTTTCTTGAGGGGTCCGGTTGTATGTATAATGTATATAGATACTTTATTAATTTTATTATGTAAGTTGGCACCCGCAAAGGTCTTTCCCTAAAACCAACACATCTAACGTAACACACAGCACACTTTAAACAGTTTTTCACCGACGGTGGTAGCCACCATGCTTCTTTGAGTCCTATAAGGGTCTCACATCCTTGTTCAGGATCTGCGCTGGGTTCTGCATATCCAACTGACACTGGGCAATATCACTGAGGGCTCCCTGGATCTTCTCTAGCAGAATCTCACCTTGGCGGACAGCCTGCAGACAAGTCATAAAATAAATATACTTTCCTTGCAATTTCATCATCCTTTTTACTTATATTACTTTGTATTACACGCAACACAGGTGCCAGTCGTTGAATTGCGAAAATCTTCCCCTTATACAACATTAATCTCTTGATCGCCACAGCCAGCCATAGTCAATAAAGGTTGTAGTATGAAATTAACCTTAATATGCACTAATAAAGTTTAATATTGTATGTTATAAAATTGTTGTGAAGGTCAAAACATTAAAACTGTTTTATCCTCCTGGTGCAATGACAAAAACATCATACTAACTATATATCATATGAAGCAAAGTTAATCAATTTCTTAAATTATCAAGTTTTCCAAATGAATCTCAAATTCCTTTGTGAGAGATGAGTTTTAATAACCTTGTAACTATTAAAAAATTATCTGAGAATCAAAACTAAAAAAAACAGTAATAGCACATTATCATAGTAAGTGGTTGGTCAATATACGCAGTCATAATAAAGGAATTTCACTGTAGTCACATTATTTTTCAAAATGTTTTAATAGCTTTAGTGCCACTTGCACCTTCCCACTAACCCGGGATTAACCAGTTAAACCTGGTGTTACCACAGTTACCAGTACAATTTGACACTGGGTTATCGGTTTAACGGGTTAACCCCAGGTTAGTGGGATGGTGCAAGTGGTGCTTAGAGGAGCAGATGTTCAGGTAAATTTACTAACCTCTTCCAGCCTTTCCGCAGCTTCCTTATTCTCAGCCTCCAAACGCCTCAAACTCTGTACTTGCAACTCTGTAGAGCTCTCCTCGCTAGGAAGCGATTCGATTAGCGTATCAATATCCTTAGCACAGCGCGAGATCAAACTGGCGAACAACAGAGCGTAGTCTTCCTGGCTCTGCTGTTGTTGTGGCGTTTGAGAGCCACTACGGTCGAAACCAGGAAACTTGCTCGGCGTAGAGAACTGCTGAAGTATGCCGATGCTATTGCAAAAGTGCTCCGCTTGCTAAAACAAACACAATCTTTAAAATGAGGACACACTTCGACACGTAAATTACCGTCGGTATGACGCTTACCTGATTTATTGTGTCTTGTAATTGGGTGAGACGATCAGCCATTGTTAATGTGAGTAAGTATTTGGACAAGGAATAAATTTTGACACTTAATGTGTGCAATATCTACCAGAATTCGCTAAAATAACAATCGAAATAATCGAATCTAAAAATTAGCTGAAAGTAATATCAAACGTCAATGTGACAGTTGTTATCCACAGATACTGACACGGTAACAGATATGGCAAAACACTGCCTGCGAGAGCGAGAACATTGAAAGCGAACCCAGCCGACGCGCACGAATGAGGGTAGACCATGGGTAGACTGAGCGCGGCCTACACAACTTTGACACCCACCCGCTATCTCCAGTTACTCGTGAACAAGATGCATGTAACTGCGTTGAAATATCGGGAGCTCAATTAAAACAATAAAAAAGGTAATCACGGTTTATATCCCGGTCGATTTAAGTGTAGCGAAACTAACCGTGAATCATTTAAAACGTTTAAAACTGTTATGTTATAGAGTAGTCTAAAATAACGGACACGTATTTTTTTTTTAGCTGCCCAAACTCAACCTAATGGGCGAAATTGTTCTCCAAAGCAGATTTTTTTAGGAATACTTGAGTTTAAGGAGAAATAACAAAACACGTGCTCATTATTTTTTCCTGCTCTCAAACAAGCCATTAACTTGCAAGTTGCTTGAGCATCACTTTCTATAGGAGTTAAAAAATTTAGTAATTTTTTAATACTTTGGAGGACAATTTCTCCCAATAGGTTGAGTTTGGGTAGCTAAAAACAAAATACGTGTCCGTTATTTTAGACTAATCTATAATATATATAAATACAAATCAAATCGGAACTGGACAGTTGGGTACTTTTGGGTCCAGACAGGTTGATCATATCGACCGATTTGATCAGAAAATAAATTGGCATCATACTAGCGTCACAAATTGATATTCTTGTGGCCGCTCCTCCATTTTAATAGTCATAATCGTCGTAATTTCGACGACCGGTTTGGCCTAGTGGGTAGTGACCCTGCCTACGAAGCTGTTGGTCCCGGGTTCAAATCCTGGTAAGGGCATTTATTCGTGTGATGAGCATGGATATTTGTTCCTGAGTCATGGGTGTTTTCTATGTATTTAAGTATTTATAAATATTTATATATTATATATATCGTTGTCTAAGTACCCTCAATACAAGCCTTATTGAGCTTACTGTGGGACTTAGTCAATTTGTGTAATAAAATCTTACAACCGAATAAAGCGGAATCGGTATGCTAATTTCATTTTTGCGTCCACACCATCCAATTCGATCAGACAATTTAATCAGATTGGCAAAAAATTGTTTCCATCTGGTCGGGCATGTGTTACAACGGATATGTGTTACAACTTAAAACAACAAAATCCCTGTAGATTGTGTGCCGTGCCATACACTATCTTTATTACCATATTAGGGCGCTAGGCAGCTGTTCATCGGTGGAGGTGTACAAATGAGCTACCCAGAGCACAGATCTAACACCTTCCATTGATTTTACATCCGCTTTGCTGCTTAGAGCTACCAGACGCCCGATATTATAAACAGTATAACAAGCTAATTGTAGTAATAGTTTTGTTATATAAATTATAGTTTGTGTTGGTAACCATAACACCTCCGGTTTTAAATCCTCCAAGATGTCTTATCATGAGCTGTTACCGTAGCCTGTGGACGGTTGCTACTTCAGAGGTGGCACATGCAAGTTGCCGCCACTTCAGAAGCTTAAACTCTCCGTTTTGGAAGAACACCATATTTACTGCAAAGATTTCTAAAGTAAAGATAAAAAGCTTATTCATAAAAGCCACTCAAGACGGGGACAATTCTCGCCCAATCTCGCTTGATTCAATTTTAAGATTTTGACCAATCAAATGGAGATGCAGACGCAAGAATGCCAATAGGGTTGTTTCCATCTACAAATCTTAGGGCAGCATTGTATCCCAATAAATTCATTTGGATTATAAGAACATGTTAAATTACTTTTAGGGGACCTGTAATGACCATATTTTTGTAAATCTTTTGCCACACGTCACGTGACCAAACTCGAAACGTGTTTGAAGATTCTGATGACGTCACAACTCTCGGATTGACACTGTTGACAGTTAGGCGATAAACAACAAATGACAAATGTCAGTTGACAGTTGGTATCTTCTACGTGTGTAGTTGTGTCAAACCGTAAACTGTGACGTCACACAATTTTCAAAGAGCGTTTTGGGCGCGAAAGCATCTGTAAAATATATTTTGTTAATTTAACATATTTAAAGCCGTTTTTAGTATAAAAGTTTAATTTTAGGGCAGCTTTTAGTTAATATAGAACGCAATACAAGCGTTTTTCAAAAATTGGAAACAACCCTATTCTCGACGCTAGTAATAGCGTTTAGGGGCATTTTTTTATATATTTCGAGCGATCGAATATCAGCATAAATCTACAAATTAGTGATTAAATTGTGTAACTGTGGATGGGAAATTAGATTGATGCCATTTTCTTCATCATCCCGTTTCCCATTTGATCATCCCGTCTGGACTGGCCTTATAATGCTGAGCATACACGTGTGCACCAAAGAACATGTGCAAATGCCATCTGTACACCAACGAACTGGCACCACTTCGTAGTGTCCGTAAAGGCAAGTTCGGACTACGTTACTAATTTAGTCGAGTGGAGAGTATTTGTGACTTTGCATGTAGGGTCTATGCTGGACATAGAGCATAAGGAACCTTTAGGCATGCAAAATCACAAATACTCGCCACTCAGCTAAATTACTAACGTAGTCCGAATCCGAACTAGCCTTAAGTAGGGTTGCCACATTTTTTTTAATGGGAATATAAATATTATATTATGGGAAAGTGGAAAAAATAGGACACCGATTTGAGACGAATTGCGGCGTCTAAAAATCTAAGTCGCATACGATGCTATATCGGTGCGCGTCCAGATTATGCGCGTGAATCGCGGCGCGACTTCGCGGAGCAAACATACCGCGACGTTAACGTAGACTCCACACTCGCACAACTTCACAGCGATTTCGTTTGGTTCGCGACAAGATGGCGCCGAAGCGTCAGCTGATCGGATTTAGTTTCCGGCATAGAAACAGGATAGTATAGATTCTCTACTTCTATACTATAGAACGACTGTCAAACTTCGAAAGTGTGACCAAAAATGAAATGCAAGTGTGTGCGTAAATTGTCTATGTGCGAACAAAAATAGCGATGTCATGTTACATATTAATAATCTATCGATATTTAACTGCTTTATCGACTACTTTTTCAACTGTGTTTGACAAAGTTGAAAATGATAAAGTTGAAGTTGTTTGAAAATGTGTTCGCAAAGAGTTGACTTACCAAAGAAAATTTGAATTTCGCGCCTTTTCCTGCTGACAAGTTGGGTTGGGTGTGTATACACTGTGTGCAAGTATACGCTGTCTTGTGTTTCCTTGTGTTGGCGGCAAAGCCGTGGAAAAGTGGTTAAAATGTAAGTACTGTGTTGGAAAGTGAAGTTTAAATTTATCGCCAAACATGTGCAATTTCAAAAAAGGTATTATAACAATCGTTATTATTTTAAATCGGTTATAAAGGTAATATCTTAATGATATCTTGTGAACAACTAATTCCATACCTACTAATATACCGACAAGTTATCGATACAGTCATATGAACATTTTGTCAAGCCCTAGCGTAAAGTAACAGTTTACTTTTTTACACAAAATATTCTAAATTATTGACTAATATGATGAAATATTAACACACAATTGAAGAAAAACTTACAATGAACTGTATAAATTGGGTTTTTACACTTTTTATGTTGTTAATTTGATAAAATATCGTTACGAAAATTTCGCTTGGAATATCATAATTACCTGTGAAATGAGTATTTTCCTGGGTTTTTTGGCCCTGAAACACGACAACCCGGCACACAACATGACACCATCGTCACTTAATTACTTAATATATATTTTTCACGTTAAAAAATACGGCAATATGATCTTGGCCGCCTTCGAACTCAAAATTGGTTACGTTTTCTCATATGTAGTCTGCCTCTTTCGCACTTATGACTTGTTCATATACGTCATGGCTTCCCTTTCGCACACTTCATCTATCTGTCAAGCGAAGCGACTGACATGTCTCTGGTTTGCGGCAAGGCACTGATTCAAACTGGAAACTGACAAATTGATTTTTGGTTGATCAAGTTCGCACCAAATATAACCAAGTAGCCGCCATAGAAGGTTATGACAGTTCAGATTAACCGACTCGTGAGAGAAATCGCCGCGCGAAGCGATCGCGAGTGTGGAGTCTTGCAAGTTCGCGCTTCGCGTCTCCTTTGACGCGGGCCAAATACCGACAAAAAATGGGGAATAAGGCGCGAAGAATCTGCGAAATCGACGCGAGGGCCCTCTACACTCGCGTTAGCGGCTTCGCGCCTCGATTCGCGCACGAGTGATTAGGGCCCTTAACGAACAATTGACTAAAATATAGTATAATACTATATGTATATTATAGTACAGGTGGCAACCCTAGCCTTAAGGCCCGTCTTTACGAAGTAATATAGTTTATTCCACTTTGTCCCACTTAATCTAGATACTTACTCGAAATTTTCTCGGTCGAAATAGTAACATTGGCACAGCACATCTAGGAAAAGAAATATTCTAAAACAACTTGAAATAAAACATTATTGTATTAGGGGTAAGCAGTATAATTTGTCTAATAATTATGATGTACAGGGGAAAATATCACAATCGTTTACTGAAACATATAAATATATCCACGCAAAATAATCTTGAGATTGTACATACACTATTCTCAATCATTGTGATCAGGCAGATCATGTGTAAAGTATCTGAAGATCAAATTTAGATCCGATAAAAAATATTTACGTAGGTAATTACGGCTTTAAGCGCCAATTACTTCCACACTTCCCGATTTCGGGTCGAAATCAGTCCCGATTTTGGGCTTGATAATTTTCGTTTCACGAAATATCAGCAAATCGTCAACAGTATTTGAAATGTACCTAAAAATAGTTTGTTTCTAATTGCCAAAAATGTTAAATGTTTGATATATTTTGCATATGAACCTTTTTTTACTTTTCAAATATGGTAGAGTCTGTGCGGAAAGAGAAGAGTCGTGGAATGTATGGGGCTCAATACATTCCACGACTCTTCTCTTTCCGAACAGACCCTAAGCGATGTGCAGGGGCCCTACCGCGAAAACCACTAAAACGTAATAAGAGTGACAGAGAAAAATGCCCGCAATTGACGAACTTCGATTTTCGCGGTTATACTTATAGCCCTGATATTTGGTGAAACGGAAAAATACTTTTTCGCGGGCCCGAAATCGGGTCTGATATCTCGGGCAATTTAATACTTTAAATGAAATAATTGAGTAACAAATCTTACCGAAAAATGTGAGTAATTTTCGTTACACCGTGTGAAGGGTAAGGCAAGGGAAACGGGTCAAATTGAACTTCCGAGATTTGACCCATAAAACAACAACAAACATAGCAAGTTAAATATGTAAAAACTAAAAATGTTCATTCCTACATTTATTTTTGTTAGACACAGAAAAAACTTGGTTAGTAAAAATGTTGCATAATGTTGTTCAACTGGCCGGCTTCATAAGCGGCGATTCATTTACCGTGCGCGCCAGGCCAGAGACCCATAAGCTGAGTCATACGTTTTAGCTAAAAACGTTTGTATGGTAGCCCGGAGTATTGTGTACGCTCGACGGGTCTTGGCCATGAATGGGTTAACACGTAATAAAATAGGTATTTCATTATTTCAGTACCTAATAAAAACAAAGTTTTTCCAGCTAAAGCAGTTAGGTACTTAAAATTGAAAATCCCAGTTATTAGCAGTGATAGTGACAGGGGAAGAAATCTAAGAAACTATAAAATAAATAACAAATAAGATGAGCCTACCTAAAACTACCTCAGAAATCTGCCGAAATATTGGTAGGCAGATAGATCTCTTTACATAGATTTGCTATACCTGCCTATCTTTCCTTGACTACCTATGCACTACCCAGAATGAATGATAATTAACAGTGAACTATACTATACGATATGAACAACGCGTGATATGATCTAAATACTAGTGATAACGGCAGCACGATAGAAATATTTGCAAATTGCAATTAAATTCTAATAGATTTAACATAATTTATGATATAAATATCTAACACTAGAATGAGCGATATATTAAAAAAAAAAACTTAAATTTAATAATGCACTATATTTTGTATGTTATGTACAAAGATAATATTGTTATGTTATATCAGCTTTCAGTTCATTCAGAATACCTAGTGCTAGTTTTACATATGTATCTCAACGTTCTAACCATCCCATGGTCCATTACAATGGCCCATTATATGCCGTCGGACAGATTCCATAATTGCCAAATTTCGATACTTATGTGGATAAAGTTCGGGAACTTCTGATATGTTTGTATGGAAATATTGGGAATCGACACTTTCAATTTCCATATGAAAGTTTCTTCTGTTGCCTGTGAAACTTTTCTTTAATATCCGAAAACTTTTCCCATTGTTTTGAAACTTTTCTGAATTTGCACATCTGTCCATTATTTACAGGACACCCTAATATATAAAGTCGAACACTGAACGAACACTGAAAGTAACAAGCAGTCAAACTCGACGAATCAAACTAGCAGTCAAACTCGACAAAACAAGAAATATCAATAGGTACTTACTCACAAGTGCTAGTGGTTCTAAAGTTTAAAATTAAAAATACAAGGAACAAGTGACTAGTAGAGGCAACACACAACTCAAGTTACGATGGACTTAATTAACAGTCTTTTAGGGTGAAAGGTTTTATTTTACGAATATCATATCAATCCTTAGCTTATAGGCGGGTCCACACAGAGCGAGCATACGCGCGAGGCAACTTGCTCCCGCACAAAACGGCCAGTGTAGACGTGCCTCTCGCGCTCCTCGGCCGAGGAAAACATTGGCCGTACTGAGCGCGAGGAAATTGCCTCGCGCGTATGCTCGCTCTGTGTGGACCCGCCTATAAGCTAAGGATTGATATAGCCTAATGAAAATAATGAATATTATCTTCAATTTAATCCTATGATTGGCAAAAGATTATCTTTATTGTTTGAGTTTGGATACACAACATCTGTAATGTAATTAATTCCGCTGTGTATAAGAGTAACTTTAGCAACACATTGGAAAAATATGTCACCTTTAACTCTATGCTCTTTTGCATTTTGTGGCATAGAATAAGAATTAAGTAGTAAAAATATGATTAAACAGTATGCATAATAATAATAAGAATATATATTGCCAAATATAGGGTTAAAGTACAGGCATATTTGTGCCACACAGGCAAGCAAGTGAATGTTCATAAAATAATGAGGCAATAGTTTGCATTGTATTATTTAACGTACTACTTAATGGCAAAATATAATGATCTATCTTATAATTAGAAGCAAAAAGTTCAGAATAACATTTCAAACAATACAGTAAAAACATTTTTAAAAGGACAAAGTGATACATGAGCATTCACAAGATTTGATACATTATAGTCACATACACATAATATATTAATTTATGTCATGGATTCAAGACTCAAAAATATATAATTATTTTGCTAGAATACCTAATTTACTTCTCATTTCAGAGTCAGCAGGTAAAGCCATTGCCCATTTTCGTAAGCCTACCAGGATGACAGAACTGAGTACTAAAACAGCACCCATCACAGATGCTTTACTCGGCATCTCATTGAAAAACATGATTTGCCAAAGAAATGCAAAAACTATGTCTGCAGAACGGGCTATAGCCACAGGTCCTGCTTGCTCCATTTGTAATGCCATTGTAAGCAGTATCTGTCCCAAATAACTAAACAATGCAAGGCAAACAACCAGGAACCGTTCTGTACCACAGTTTGGCATGCACAATACACCAGCAATAATAGAGTAAAACAAAGTTTGTAAAATAGCATACATTCCAAAATTGGTCATTATTACTGAGAAATGGAGACCTTTCAATATTCTCAGCAACACATAAGCATTGGCGCCAAAAATTGTAGAGCCGAAGGCTGCCAGAGCACCCTTTACTGTATTATAATGGTAATTCTGATGAACCTCCTCATCCCCTCCAAATAGAAACGGGGGATTAGTAATCAAAATAACCCCCAATAGAGTTAATACAATGGACACTATGTTCCAAATGCCGCATGGCTCTTTTAACAGTACACATGCAAATATTGAGACAAAGACCGGCACTGAAAATACAATAACTGAAGCATCAGCCAATGGCATGTGCCGAAAGGCATAAAAACTGGACAATAAACCAATTGTACCCATCAGTGACCGTAAAGCGAGCATGAGCCTCTTACCTTTCGGAAATATAGGTTGATTTGTGTAGATTACTATAGGAATTGTAGGTAAGAGTATTCCTATGAACCTGCACATAGCCAATTGTATAGGGTCCACATTCACAAGACTCTTTACAATCACAGAGCATAGCGAGAAGAATAAGGATGAGAGTGTAGCTAGTATCAACCCGAAGAAAGGGCACCGTTTAATAAGCGGGCGCTTGTTTTCCAGCAGATTCGGTATGCTTTCATCGCCACTTCCTGCCGAGAGATCTACGAGGTGTTGCAGCTCTAAGTGTTCCGGCATTTTTCTTCGAACCAGTCCTGTAACCGCACCCAGTGTTATACCACCACCACCGCCACCCATAAAAGATTACGATACCAAACAAAATATATTATTTATAACTTACCCATACAGTGTTTTTAAGTCGAGTATTCAAATGTTTCTAATAACAATATACAATGCCTTAAATACCTCGTCGTTCATAATAAATAAACAATGTTTTGTGTAATGTTCATGAATTCGACATGGATTTTAATCATCCCCTCGCCCTATTGCTTGACAGAACAAATCTGAACTTTCAGAATTAAATGAAAATGAAAGAAAATATCAGAAATGACAACAAGCTGTCAATTTATTTACGTTCAGAAACTAGTTGCGTTCAAAATATTAATGTTTAAATACAGAGAGTACCTCGAAAGTCTCTTTCGCAAACATGAATCCAGTATTTTATGATTCTACCATCTACGATCTAAGCCAAACCGGTCATCAAGTTATTTAAATCAAGTTTTATTATAAAAGAGTTACTTTATCTCTATCGATCGCTACTGCAAGGGTCCAGGGTCTCGTTTTTTAAAAATCGTTGTTTGCCTCTCTTTCTAACAAGCCGATTTGTTAGGAAGAGAGGCAACTAGTGAAATTAATAACATTGTACTTTTATAAAAACGTAGAAAGAAAATTGCAAGTATCTATGACCAACCAAAGAGTAGTATAAGATGGTAGGATCAACTTATTGTACCTCTATGATTGCCTCCCTCTCACCAATTTATTTGATATCTGTGTGTTCCCGCCCAATTTTCAAGAATATTTGACGTTTGACGTTTATTTTATTGACGGCGACGCGACTGTCGGCAGAGCGAAAACTTTAGTAGGTGTTTATGTTTTTGCTAGCTATGTAATTAAAATAATCTGTTTAGAATATAATGAACAGCAAATCGAACATTCCTGCAGTAGCTGAACATACACTCAGAGATATTGAAAGTCGAATTAGTCAATCAGATATCAAACAATGTAAGTCATTATTTGCAGGTTACTCTTGCAACAAAACCCTGTTTTATTACTATGAAAAGGTTTGAGAACGAATATTATTATTATTTTAGCAGTGTATGTATCTGTATGTGATACATTTTCTGTACATCTTATTGTCGTGACTACAAACAATTCGTTTCTCCAGTTTCAGACACTGATTTACTAATTTTACACTCAGTATACGGAGTTATTTTGCAAAGAGCCTTAGATATCCTCGAAAAGTACTCTACACTGGTTGCATATACAACGGCTGATAAGCTTCGAGTTTTGCTTGAAATAAACGGTGATAACGATCGGGTGTACAGGGTATTTCCACGTATAAACTTCTGCCCGTGCAAAGCGTTCAAACACCAAGTAATAGAGAAGAAACTTCAAGTTACTTGCAAACACATTTTAGCAGCGAGAATAGCTAGTATATTGGGTAAAACCGTTCCACATGAGGTAACTGCTGATCAGTATTTGATGCTGTTGAAGTCATCATTTGATTTGGAGGAGCAAGATGGATGATGATATGAGCCAGTATTATTTTACGGCATCTATGGATTCCGGCAAGACGCTTTGCAGCTTGCTGAAAGCTATTCAGTTTCAAGAGGTTTGTCTTCATATTCATAGTAATTAAAACATTCACTGCCAAGCGTATGTGTGTTCATTTTGAACTAGAAATGGAGTGCCCGGTATTGAAAGTATTTGTAAGCATGCATTCCAGATACAGATATAAGTCTTCTTTAACATATAAGGAAGTACTTGGTATCAATAGGGGGGCCATAGCCTCCTAAGACCCAGAAGCAATTGTTTTGTTTTTGAATTTGGAACCCTTCGTTACATAATAAAAGTTCAAAATAGATTTTGAAATATGTACAAAAATTTGTACTCAGGGTCTTAGGAGGATAGGAATCTAATGTAAAATAATACATAAGGCTTTAATTTTTATATTCTGATTGAAAATTACAACACATGCCTATGCCCAATGTAATATGTTGTAATATTTTACATTACATCCATGTAAATTTAGTTTTTTTCACTGTTAACAGTCTGCAGTATTCTGTGCCCTTGCGGAAGGACTAAAGTTAACTGTAGAGGAAGGGAAGTGTGTGCAGGCCTCTGCTTACGTCCCAGCTGACAACTTCTCGGAGTACCATGTTCGGAATGATGTTGATGTCATGTTTAAAGTATGTAAAACACTTTTATGATATAAATGAGTCATTCAAATAAAGGCACAAGGAATAATATGGTGTAAAGTAAGTGATGAAGTAAATAGGGTTAAATATCCCAATATGTTATGCAATAATCAGTTGGTCAAGTCATAGCATGTAAATCAATAAATAAATATTATAGGATGTAATTACACAAATTGACTAAGTCCCACAGTAAGCTCAATAAGGCATGCATTGTGGGTGCTTAGACAATGTTATATATAATATATAAATACTTAAATACATAGAAAACACCCATGACTCAGGAACAAATATCCATGTTCATCACACAAATTAATGCCATTACCAAGATTTACACCCGGGACCATCGGCTTCATAGACAGGGTCACTACCCACTAGGCCAGACGGGTTGTTATATAACATAACTATCCTGTGCCATATTTATCTTTTGTACAATAACGAGTTTATACATACATACATACATACATAAAATGTCCGCTGACAACAATATGCCAGGACCAAATACACTATGCCAAATACATTATGACACTTCTCATGTGCTGGAACCTGGAACAGAGACCTATGGAGGAACCAGGTCGTCAACAGGACATGATGTCACAATCCTCAGCATTGAGGGAATTACTGAAGAATTTGGTCAAGAAACATTAGACAAAATGGATGGCGCCATTTACTTTAGTTGTAAAATTTGCAATATCTTCCACTACTTTATACTCTTTTTATTCCTTTGTCTATGGTTCATTAGAAATAATAATATTTTGTGTTTATTTATTTCAGATAAGTATAGCAGTGTTAGCTGAGTGTCTCAATATTTTTGGTTCAGGAGAAGAATCTAGTCTGAAAATGTATTATAGGGGTGAAGGGTCTCCTCTTCTTCTTGTGTAAGTAATTTTATATTTTCTTTTTATAAATTAATAATAATAGTGGTCCCACAAGGGCTGTTATGTAAAGTTATATAACATTGTGTGATGGGACAACATAACAAAACACCTTAATGTTGTACTTAAATTTATAAGATCCATAAATTTTGTTAATAACAGTAAAAAAAATCTTACACCCTACGTTAGTACCAATGAATGAATGAATGATGATGTCTGATGGACTCGCTGACCAACGTAGGATGTGGTCCTCCAGCATAATGGGGGTTATGCGGCGGGTTAACACCCCTCCCATGGAAAAAAAAAACTCGTTATGATACCGACAAGAGAAAGAAACCGATCTGATCCCAATGAACTTACATAAAACTAAATTAAAATTAAATTATCCAGCTTATTAAGCCTTGCCTATCAACACGTCTACCCAGTAGCTCGTGAGATGGCAATCAAGGCGTTCAGCCAACATCCTTAGGAGGCTGTTTCTACTGCCACTGCCAGACGCTATTCTTTTGCGCCTAATGGCATTAAAGTCATCCGTTTGCGCCTCCGCGAACATACCAGTTGCGCTGCCGTGCCTCGGCAGCTTCAACAGCATCCTCAGGCAGAACGAACCCTTAATATGTTAATAGGCTCGCTGCGTAAATGTTGCCCACAGACTGTACGTGTAAAAAGTTTGGCAATATGCTTTAAAAGGCGTTATTTTGTTTGTTACATCGTGCAAATTTGCGGGCAACCGTATTGCCCCTTATAGCCATGGCTCTCCTTTCTCTTTCTAGATCCATATCATCTTTCAGATCTCCAGTGAGCACATGCCCCAGATACTTAAAGCTCTCCACCACTTTGAGGGTACCCCTCCCAGGCCTCCCAGCATGATCCTAGGCATAGTCTAATCTTAATTGTACTTATGAGCCTTAAAAATGAGTATTTCACTTAAGAGTTCTGGTAGCACTAGTAAATATTACAGTGACCAAACAAGCTATTTCAAAGTGCACGATTGGTTCGAATTTGTGTGCGTGACACCACTGTACTGGCGTCATTCTTAGTGTCCGTAAGGCCCGTCCTTAGATATATACTTGTGTCAATGGTGTGGTGATGATGTAAAGGCCCTCTTGATGGTTCAAAAACAAAAAAAAATCGAGTTGTTTCCTTATGTGGCAGAATTGACTTTTACATGATGAGTTTGAATGATAAACATTTTATGAAGTTCATTTGGATTTGATTTTGTTTGATATCTTACAGCTAATATTTTCTTCGGGTTGGTGTACTGAAAAATTTTGTGTTTCACTCGGGAGCAAAATTTGTTTAAACATCATGCCTAATTTTGGAATCTTTCACTCGGGTATCAATATTGATACCCGAGCAAGCCACCACTCATTGAACTACTCGTGCTAATATTAGAATGAGTGGTTAAACGACAACTTTGCCCCCTTATAAAACAAATAACTATTACTCACATTACATCTCATTTAGTTTGCAGCCGCAATCCCTGACGAACGTAATGACGGACTGCGAGATATCAACACAGACCGCAGACTCAGTGCTAGAGCTGCGTGACGAAGATTCGTCAGAAGTGGCCAAGTTGGTGTTGAAGGCGCCAGCATTTCTGGGCTTGCTGGCTGACTTGGAGCGGTCCTGTGATATCATGGAGCTTAAACTTTCGCCGGAGCATCCAAATGTCAGCATTGTCACTTATGGAATGCAGGTACATAATTACTTACTCATATAGTTAGAGTGAGGCAAACCTAATAAGAGTGCATCCGCTCTAATCGCTTTATGACGGACTGTGAGATATCCAGTCCTCAGTATTAGAGCTGCGTGACGAAGATTCGTCAGAAGTGGCCAAGTTGGTGTTAAAGGCGCTCGTGTTTGGGCTTGCTGGCTGACTTAGAGCGGTCCTTTGATAATCATGGAGCTCAAGCTTTCGCCGGAGCATCCAAATGTCAGCATTGTCACGTAGAGTGAGACAGACGTTAGTGAATGTTTCCTGCATTTCGTTTTTTTTACAGGACAGATCGTGTATCGACATGCCCAAGTCCTCCGAGATGGTCCAGAGCTTCAGCTGCGAAGAAGCCGTTACGCTGAAATACCAGCTGCACCATATCCGGCTCATCATGAAGGCTCTCGCCATCTCTACTAAGGTTAGAGTCCTCGGAGTCCAAGTTACATAATTTTAGGTCCGGCACCCTCTATCGGCATGGCGAGGCAAGCGAACCTTCGGCATATTGTCCAGGCGTCTTCAGGCATGCCGAGGTGTACGTGGGAATGCCGAGGCATCCCTCAGGCGTTCTCAAGCATACCAAGGCATGCTAAGAACGCCTCGGTTCTTGTATTGCCCAAGTCAGAAACTCAGGACTGTGAAATTCTTCTATGCAAATTTAGATATACAGTTTATTGTCGCAGTTCACCAAACCCAACAGGTAACATTAAGGTATAATAATATACAACGTCCCTCTATCTGGACATAGACGAATAGGACATGTCGATTAGGGTATTTCTAACCTATGTACAGTCTCATTCCAAACGCCACAGTATTAACGGAGAAATTAAGAATTTACAATTTAATACTTTGGAACAGCCTATATGTACACGGTAATCAAAGAGTATGTCATGTCACTAGTGTCACTTTAATCTTATCGTCATTGTGAACGACTAATACAGTATGCTCTTATCTATTGATGATCTATTTAAATGATCATCGGCGGCCGGAGTCAACTGAAGTATACTCGCGGGCGCCGCGCTCATATTTATGCAGCGGTTGGAGCGAGACAGAAGACAGGGCGTGCTACTCTCACATGCGTAATAGTGAGAGTCTCCGCGGCAGGGTAATCCTAAATTGCTGCATTTTGATCTACCCGTCTTACGTGTTAGAAGATTAGACAGAAGGCATGCTATTGCGATCGCTACAAACGCGATCCTAGTCGGAAGGTAGAATAGATATTAATATTCTAGGATACCTATCTTTCTGTTTTTAGCAATATCGGAAATAGTATATGAGGCGGCAGTTCAATATAATAAATGTTCATTATTCAACCGGCTATCACGCGTTTCACTAATACTCCTGTCCGGACCTTCTTAGGGCCTCCGCTAGCTGACGCGGACGCCCGCCGCGTGCGCACGCACGCGGGTGTTATTTGTAGATGAAATCCGCCGCACGCGTCCGCTTCAGTTAGCGTTGCTCATACTATTTTTCGTTAACCCTTTCGTCCGCTCCGTGCACCCGCGCCAGCTAGCGGAGGCCCTTAAACTTTTAAAATATATTTTTTTTTATGTTCATCTAATCAAATAATTTACCATATTAGAACATTCCTGAGAAGGAACTCTACTCGGGATCTTGGTCAATGTCCAAAGAGTAGAGACACGTTGTAGAGATGAAACGGGGGAGGGACCAGATGACCGAACGAGATGCACTTATGGACCTTCCAGTAGGAGTAGCAGAGACAGCGCTATTATTGTTTGTCTTTGTCACAACCTCATTTTGGTTATTCCCCACGATACATTTTAGTATGGTTTATGGCGGACAACAAATAACCAACCAAATCACGTAGGTTGTTTTTGGTATGTTGTCAGGAATGTTCAAACTTGTTTTTAATTGGGTATCATTTAATCGGTCCGCAAAATATTCCTATTTTGATGAACAAAAATATATATTTGGTCAGCCAAAAACAGAATGTATACTTGGTCAGCAACTTATCGTCAGCAAGTATTTCTAAACCAGTTCGCAGTTAATGTCATACTGAGCTGCTCTAAATTGATTTGGTTGGCAAATTAATTATTTGATCGGCAGTAAGCGATTTTATAAGCATTTAGTGGGTAAGCGGATTATAAAATACTATTGATTTGTTCCCAAAGTGTTGGAAAGTGGTGTAAAGAGTTTCTGCATTCCAGGTGGTGGTAAGGTGCAGCTCCAACGGCCTCCTGCTGCTACAGCTAAAGCTGGAGAAAGAGGACCAGCGACAGATGTTCTCCGAGTTCTATATAGTGCCGTTACTTGACGACTGAACTTGTAGACTGTACATGCAGGGACGGCCGGCCGGAGAAGGCGGGCTGCCGATCGCCTGTCGCGTTCCTTCAGCCCGAGGGCTACGCGTATGAATTCGTCGCTAGAGGCGCTAGTGCAGCGTGAAGTCTCCGAAATGTCAATTGGCACTGTTTCTGGGTGGGTTACTCACGTTTATTACAATTATAATTATTATGTGAACTTTTTGTAATATCTCGGATTTATTCATTGAAAATATGAGTTACGGCTATTGAGCCGTTGAGCCGAAATAAAAGAACATTTTGCAAAATATAATTGTATTTCATTTACCAAAAATTACATGCACTTACATATTAAGGAATGTATATTACGTTTAGTATGTATAAATCCATCAGCTATTTATATAAATGTTCTCTGAGCGTTATCTGGGCCATCTAAAATGTAACGGAGCCCAAGAGGAGATTTTTGGAGTTACTCGAGCGCGTCAGATTAAGATAGAGGGGATACTTTGCGTCCTGTTGAGTACCTCCGCCATGTAAGAGTCCTTAAAACCGAGCCAGGACAGCCAGTCAGAGTAGTAAAAAAACCTTGAAATACTCGAGCGCGTCAGATTAAGACAGGGTGGATTAATTACTTGTTAAATTAGTGGTCATTTCAATAATCTGACAATATTAGCGATCCGTAAGCGAGTAGCAGTCACGATGCTGTAAAAAAAATCGCGACCTTCACTTACTCGAGCGGGTTTGATTTGTTTTAAAGGTAATAATAGTACCTGGGCGACCGAGCTTTGCTCGGTTATAACTATTTATTGTAATAAGGTGGTGTATAGGTGATAATCTTAACTACATTTTTTTACTAAATTAAACTTGTCTAAAACAATAAAAATTAAAAAATTATATATAAACTTGAACATATAAAAAAAAAACAAAAGTTAGTCACCGGGCGAGATTCGAACCCGTAACACTCGTTTAGCAGTCCGCGTGTTAACTGTTAACCCGCTGGACCAGACGGACAGTGGCTGGCAACACGAAATTAGCGACCATATTCTGCGTCGAAAGAAAAACGCATGAAAACTCGAAAACACGCGTTTTCCCAAACATAAGACTAATCTAGATCGATTGTTTACCCCAAAAACCCCCTTATACCAAATTTCAGCAAAATCGTTAGAGCCGTTTCCGAGATCCCGGAAATATATATATATATATATACAAGAATTGCTCGTTTAAAGGTATAAGATAATACAAGAATAACAAATTAAAAAAATCTACCAACTTGAGTTAGCCGAAGTGTCAAAAATAATGTATGAAGTTTAGTGCATCCAGCTCTTTTTCCCTCTCTTAAGTATTTGTAATATCTGACGCGCTCGAGTAAATGTTTCTTTCATAATTTTCTACCCTTCCGTATGACCACCCTGCCCATATAAACAGTAGATTAACATACCCTTTTTATAGGTAAGAGACATGTTGTGCGACTGACACTACTTATATCTGACGCGCTCTAGTAACTCCAATGTGGTGTTTTAACCGGCAGCCCCTAAAAATCAAAACATTATACCTTTTTTCTTTCTATCATCTAATCTTTCGAATCCAACGATGGCGATCCTACGACGCTCGAGTAACTACACATTTAGCATCGCCGGCTCCCGTGCTATTAATTAAGAAAAAATATGTCATATCTACTCATAATCACGGGCTCTTTTGATACTAATAGGAGAAAGAAGCGGAAGATTTTATCAATTCGATTCCGTTGCCATTTTTCATACACTTTGCATGATGGTAACGAAATGGAACGTATGAAAAATGTATGACAATTTCGGGACAGGTTTTTCGTATAAGGATCGAAAGAGCTCGAGATTTTGTGTAGAAATAACATAGAATTACACAAATATAAAAAAAGAATAGTGTACAGTCGCCGTCAGATATGTCGGAGCGGCCAAGATGCTCAGAAATATCTGAACACGCCTCTATTGTCAAGGCGCTAGAATGCATGGTCAGATATTTTTGAGCACCTCAGTCGCCCCGATATGGTGACTGTACACTCACGGACTTCAATTGTTGAACCATTTAGGGCTCGAGCTAGTTTGGTTGTCAATAATAACGGTATGAAATGTCCAATGTAAAGTAAACCCTCAATAAAAACGATATGAAATGTCCAATGTAAAGTAAACCCTAAATAATAAAGGTATGAAATGTCCATTGTCCAATATAAAGTAAACCCTAAATGGCTCAACGATTAAAGTCCGTGACTGTTTAATTGAAATAGTTAAACAGGCCCACCGTATTGAAGCAAATTATCGCATTTTATTTTATGGGAGTCTTACATTCAGACTTTTATTTATTTCAAATTGTCAAACAGTTCCTTAATTAAATCGTTTTTATTTCGATATTTTTCCCAACAAATTCGTTAACATTATTAGTACTGTTAATAAGTTAACTTATACTTTCAATTCCAACAACATTATTTTTTTAATAAATGGAGCATCTAGCAGAAATATTATTGTAAAGAAGTTATACTGAAAATTATTTAAAGCGCCAATTACATCCACACCACATCCACACTTCCCGATATCAGGCCGGAAATCAGGGATGAACCGCGAAAATCGAAGTTCGTCTATTCCGGGCATTTTTCTCTGTCACTCTAATTATGTCTTAGTGGGAGGTAAGGAGGAGGATCCACGCAATTTGCGAATATCGATTTTCGCGGTATCTTTCTCTTTTACTCTCACTAATAAGTAATTAAAGAGTGACAGAGAAAAATGCCAGCAATAGACGAACATCGATTTTCGCGGTTATAGCCCTGATATCAGGCCTGAACGACCTGATAAAGTGTGGAAAAGGATGTTTTTTTAAAAGGGTCATCTTTCAATCACGTGAATTTAGTCTAAGTATTCTCTAACTTTTTAATTGGTTTGCAATCGACATCCACAGATTTTGAAAAACAATATGTAAAGCCCCATAGACTGTTCAAGATTTTTTTTAGCGTTTTAAGTTTAGAATCTAAACGATTATAAAATCTGCTAATTGCATCCACAAATAATATTCGTTATTTTGTTTTATCCTATTTAAACAACACACATTACGATGTAACGTCAGACCTGCTAGAGTTAGACCAAGCTAAGTTGGCAGCGATTTTCATAGCTCAGACTGTGAAAGTGTTATTTAATCGTCATAAATTGATAGAAGTTTGACGTTTAAAATAAGCCTTACTCAGTCTGCCAAATCGCTCCCAACTTAGCCTTTTCTAACTCTAGCATGAGTTGCGTTCTCGCGCGGGACTCCTTGCTACATCTAGCGTGATTTCAAATATGGATTCGCGCGTGAGAACGCAACTCATGCTAGCCAGTCAGGTTTGGGAGACTGCACAGAAAAACACCAAACGCCTAAATTCAATTTATGTTTACTTGTTTACGTGTTAAAGACGTTTAATTTTTAATTTAATTTTCTTTTCATAACATAAATTTATTTCTAAACATTGACAATCATTGATATATATCTATAATTGGGCGTGTACAGCGGTGTCACGCACACGAATTCGAGCCAATCGTGCAGTCTAACGCCACAACGCAATTGGTGGATGAGTTCGCATCACGCGCATGATTGGTCGCAAGTAGTTGCGTTAGACTGCACGATTGGCTCGAATTCGTGAGTGAAACCAAACTAGCACCATTCTTAGTGCGCGTAAGGCCCGTCCTTAGGTATATGTCAATGGAGTGTATCATTTCCCCACCTGGCTTTCGTTAACACTTACACCTTCGCCTAAAGTTGTCCACAGATAGTGCCAAACACGACATAATTACCATGTATGTGACAAGGGAAAGGAAATGGGTTAATGCCCGATCCAAGTCCAAGATGGCCGATTTAATGTGCTTTACCAAATGTTTACGAATACCTATTTATTTACACAATCAATTTACCAATAATTACATTGAGTTACAATGAAGTTATGATATTACACTAATTCCTGTAGGTATCCTAAAATGACTAGACCTCGCAAACTGGCGGAAACTTCGTTTCTTACCAGGATAGGTTAGCATTAGAAATATCTTTGATAATATTGAGACTGCAGTTATGTTAATACTATTTAAGGTATACTTTTGAGTTCATTTCAGTTTATATGTGATATTTTCTAAAATAAATAATTAAAGAAAATTAGAAAATATACGGCAAACTTGCAATAATATCGGTATAGGGACCGTGCGCGTTGGAGGGTCTGCCATCTTGTGGCCTGAATCAAAACCATAAACATGCACATGTACACGTCACGTGTTTTCTTGTGCATAGTAGGTTCTGCCATCTTGTGGGCTACATCGGAACAAAAAACATCACATTTACGACTCGCGCCAAAAATCTGACGGCTCCTGTGCTGCCTCCTACAGTTCATGCACGCTCCCTATACTATATCCAGTTTGTACGCAAGACTCGCAGACTTCCACTTTATACCTTTTTGAGCTATATTGCTTAGTGTGTCCCTTATTTATAGGACTTCTCATTTTTGCCAAAAACCGCTAACTGGTTAGTGATTATTTTTTCTGAAAAAAAAAATCTGTGACGCATGCATTATTACTTTTTAATTATTTTTATTACAAGTTTTTATTTAACTTGCCCCTGTTAGTAGGTATGTTAGTTTGTTAGTATTTGACATCTTGGTAACTAAATTTTACCCACTTCCTGATTTCTGATTGAGCTAAGAATTTGCATACATATCGTAAGTCGGGTGACAATGCAATATTATGATACCATTAGCTGATCTGGTGATGGAGACATTAGAGACAGGACGTGGCCGTAGGAACTGATGAAACCAACCTCATTGTGGTTGGGGTTTTTAGAATTGTCTCTATGAGTAGTATGTCTTATCTGTCTCTAAGAAAAGTATAGTCAACGATAAAAGATTGTGCCAAAAACTTATTTCATCCGTAATCGTTTATTTTCCTCGGTAAGGTCTACCCTTTTTATTACGGATTATGTTATTAAATAATAAATTGTTCAATAGTCACTTAGCCACCAAACTTTTAGCATACTGAAACATTAAACATGGATACGAATTACATCATATAATGTTATACACCTATACATAAACATACAATATAAACATAGTACAAGTATAAATTATTTTAACATACATAGCAAATTACATCAATACCAATAAAATTATTATATATTTGGCTAAGCCTTATCAATTAAAACTTATACATATAATAATATAAGTCTAATAAGACAATTATACTATTAAATACATTGAATAAATAGCACACACAGAATATTGCACAAAATGAACATAATCGTTAGAATTGCATTGCAACTAATTATATGAACTGTTTTCTGAGTCTTCATAATACTTCTGTAATTAACTAAATTAATTACCTATTAATGAAGGCATACATTATGGTGTGTAGAAAAAGGAGCAAAATCTATATGTATGAAAACAAAAACATTAAAAAGGTAGCGCCACAATACACCGAAATGAAACGTCATAGACCTATAGTATTAGTAGTGGTATAGATGTGCTATACGCGTGCACCCGTGAGAGACAGAACATACGCAATGCGTGAAAATAAACACGTTTTAACATTCCTGACAACATACCAAAAACAACTGCTTCATTTGGTCAGGTTGGTTGACCCTCTCCCCATTTCATATCTATATTATTATACCTCTATGATTCATGTAATATCCATGAGCCTACCTAGCGCCACCCAGATTAGGAACTATTATTTAAAGCTGAAAGCTGGTAAATTTTGCAACAGTTCTGCCATAAGAGATTGGCGTCCTTTCTCTACCGTCCATAGCATAAATAATAAATTCAGAGCCAAGAAAATAAATTATACTCAGTCCAAATGATAAATACGAAAACTGTGACAACATATACAAACACGCACCTATACTTACACAGATATTACTGACATTTGGGTAACATATAGGTACCTATTTACGGTTTTTGATTTCATCAATATATTTTACGAATTATGAAATTCAATTGTTTTTTGTTTCATATCTATGTAGTATTCTGTAAAACTAATTTTAGCATATTTTCATTACAAGTATCCTACATATCCTGCCAACACCCTTTTTTAAAGTACTGTCAGTTCTGGCTATTTTCTAAATCAATTAATACTAAAACAGAAAACTATTTCGACACATCAAAGCATAGTTATTTTGTTCTATATTTGTGCACCATTCAATTTTATTGACTAATATAATTGCCAAGGGGCCCATTTCTCGAACGATATTAGACTAGTATTTCGTATCTCTCTTTCGATAAATGGGCCCCAGGGGCGGTATTAGTCTAATATTATTAGCCCTGGAACTGTCAAATCGTATGGGTTACCATGGCAACACACTAATAATATTAGACTAATATCGTTCGAAATGGGCCCCCTATCTCTCTTGCAGGCACCCTTACAAGAACTTGTTGATAGGCGAATAATTGTGGCATTCCATTAGATAAGGGTCCTATTGCTTCTTGTGCAAAAAATATTTTCATCAGAATTTCGGATGGAAATGACCTTATTGCACTTGAAGCATAAGGACTCTTGTGTGATGGAAAGCCATATTTATAGGCGACGACACAGGCTATTTACATGTAGCTCCACGTATCAGGACAGAGAATAGTAAAAAATACAATCCATAATAGTCCTAGTACGTAAACAAAGCTAGATGACGCTCCTGTTTTCTAGTTGGCGGCGTCATAAATTGGGCCTAGACGCCATACACACGTAGGCATGAGGTACTAGGTGACCTCTCACGTCAAATGCCAGTACCTTCAATTTTCTTTTGGTTGGGCTTAATTTAAAAAATAATTGCAAAAATATGTTTAACCATATTATCTCCTTGGATTTCACGGGCCTATAAATCCAGGTCTTTTGATAGGCTTGCGTGGGGATATAGATCCAACACGTAGAGGCCCATTGAAGAGCTTTAATGTCTTGTAGAATGCCTGCTGGAACCCGTTCACAGGCGCAACAATAGATACCCATGAACCGGTGCAGCAGGCATTGAGACTATTGTAGAATAAAACCGGCCAAGTGCGAGTCGGACTCGCACAGGAAGGGTTCTGTACCATTATCTATACAAACGGTCACCCATCCAAGTACTGACCCCGCCCGACGTTGATTAACTTCGGTGATTGGATGAGATCCTCGAGATTGGAAATAAATATTTATTTTATTCTGTTTTTAGTATTTGTTGTTATAGCGACAACAGAAATACATACTCTGTAGAAATTTCAACCGGCTAACTATCACAGTTCATGAGATACAGCCTGGTGACAGACGGACGGAGGGACAGCGGAGTTTCAGAAATAGGGTCCCGTTTGACCATTTGGGTACGGAACCCTAAAAAGTGAACAGTATAACGGTCTATGGATTGAAGTTTGGGTGAACGAGACCGGGGTAATTGCAAAGATGTCCGGACACCTACCATAACAATGTTTTCACTAGTTATAGGCAGAGGCAGGCGGTGACTCGCCGCCCACTAGATGGGCCCCTGAAAATGCCGTCGTGAAGACGACCAGAAGCAACACCCGTGTGTAAATGTTACATTTATAAATACATGAATGTCTACAAACATTTTACGTGACATTTCTCCATATAAAAGTATATATACTTTTATAGTAAACTGTCATAGGGACTACGTACGTGCGTGCGTGCTTCGTACGACGGGACTCAGCCTAGTTTATTCCGCTGGTGAATATTGCGCACCCGTATGGCTCAATAGTGCACATGTGGAGAAGGTCGATGTCCAGCTCCGAAAAACCATGCGGTGCATAACCGGTACCATACAGTCCACTCCGACACAATGGCTGCCGGCTCTGAGCCACATTGCCCCGCCTCATCTCAGGAGACAACAAGCCCTGCTAAAGGAAGCAAACAAAATTGCCTCAAATCCAAAGCTACCCGTCTTTTCTGATTTTTTCTGTCCGCCTAGGCTACGCTTAAAATCCCGACGTCCACCGGCCAATACGGCACAGGAACTTAAAGAAAGCAGTTTTAACATCAAGGATAAATGGAGGGAGGACTGGATTGCTAACTTGCCCAGGGCATCCCATGCCAGCTACGATCCTACCAGCAAACCGCAGGGCTTTTCGGCTCCGGGACGGCAATGGTGCCAACTAAACAGACTTCGCACTGAAAGCGGGCGATCCGGAGAATTTATGTTTAAGTGTGGGTGGCGAGATACGCCGAAGTGCGACTGTGGAGCACCCGTACAGTCCATTTACCACATTGTCCATGAGTGTCCAAAAAGAAAGTACAAGCGAGATCCTCTGGAGTTACTTAAGCTAAGCGAAAACGCAGCCCATTGGGTGAAGACCTTAGATATTAATTTGTAAAGCGACCAAGAATTGAAATATGCCATACGACTAAATAAATAAATAGGGACTATCATTCGACGCGAGAGGTATAACTGAAACCTCGTTGCAATGACGCCATTTGCAATAACGAGAAACGGACCTGTATGAGAGAGATTTAAGCAATAAGCAGTCTTTTATTACGACTTTCGGTGGCGTTCCGCAGGACAATGGGGTTGACAACTGTCAAGGGTTTGCATAGATGGCGCCATCATATAGTCTGTTATAAGGGTTATTTTAAATTCCATAGAAAATTAGAAATTCGCGCCATTTTCTACTGACAAAGCTGTTTAACCGACTATAGTTTGCCCCTTTCTCTAGTTTTGTTCTATAAGATTTGGCTTAAAAGACGCAAACAAGAATTTGACACAATTCTATTAGGAATTGACAGGGCAATCTATACTGGCGCTAGCTGTAAAATACTTCGACCGGCCAACCCCACTAGTCACACCAAAATAAGTTGGCATCGATTTTGACAGCCCAGACAGTGCCCGTGCAAGTGTTATTTTAAATGTCAAATTTCTATTAAATTATGACGTTTACTCAACACGTACACAGACTGGGCTATCAAAATCGCTGCTAACTTAGCTTGGTCTGACTCCAGTATCCCAATTCCCACTAGAGAGCGCTCCTGTCACCGAAAAAAAGGTCCAGCTTGATGCAACCGGAAAAGTGTTTCCCTTTGAACGCCACGCCTATCATGTGGGCCGCGTCGTCATGAATAGTGTTGGTTATGACTCGAGTCCTTTGAGTCCTCTGCTTTGAAACTCGACTCAGTTTTTCAGACTCACATATTAAGTCTTAACTCGAGTTATTTTCAACTTGTTAGAGACTCGAGTCTTTTCAGAGAACTCCAAATTTATTGTTTGCAAATTTTCGAAATACTTTGTCTTTAAGTAATAAGTCAGTTATATAGCACACAAATAATACAATAAAACAAAATTTCTTTACTTTTATTTAGGTTAAACCTATGAAATTGTTGACGGAGTCTCTATTCGGAGGCTCGAGTCCTTTTGAGCTCTTTTAAAAAAGACTCAATAAATGACTCGCCTCGGGACTTAAAAGACTCGGAAGTTTTTTAAGCGCCGAGTTTCGTAAAAACGAGTAGAGTTCTTCAAATTCAGACTCAAAAAACTCGAGTTCCTACCAACAGTAGTCATGAACCTTCTCGCAATGTACGAAGGACGATGTTGGCTGTAGATGTAGATGCGCGCGTCAGTTGATGCCTTTGGCGTTTATAGGGATAATATTTACTAGATTTAAACGGGGAGCGTATACATGTGTAATATAATATAAAATGGTGTTCCTTGTCTGTCCGAATTTTACACGAAGCTATATTGATTGTCGACGGCGCGGTCGTGTGGCGCTCCGCTGGCGACCAGCAGGGCTTCCAGCTCCGCCCGGCGCATCCTCACGTCGCTCCCGTGCGTTACGCCCAGCTGAAAACAGATTGGTTGGTAAGTTCTTTGTTTGGTTTTAAATAATAGGTAGCAATTGACTCTAATTTCATCGACTTTCTAAATATATTACACGTATGTTTTACCGCGGTATATTTTTTTATAATATGTATCAAAGCTACATGAGAATATTTGTGTTCACGCCCGGCAAAACGTCCCGCTTTGTTTTTTTTTAGCTTCTACAGATTATAAAACCTTGCTTTCGATTATAGTTGGCCACGCCCCCATAATAGCAGTGGACGTTTTCATGTTACGTTGTCAGCCAATAACTATGTCGTTGTTAGTACCTAATTAAATAAAAAAAAAATCTTTTTAAAATGACCCTTCATTTCTAGAATTGCAAATAAAAATGATATTACATTTCTAAATTCTTAACAAAAATATTGTAATCGGTTGAAAACCGCGTGAAACGTAAAGTCGTGCTGGACACGTTTGCTCAACAACAACGCTTCCAACATGTCTGCTGCGATCCGTTGTCTCATTCTATTTATTTTAACTATCGTTCCATCTCCCTCTATTGGGCTGATGTATCATAAACTTTCGTAGAGGCCTTTACACACTCAAAACCAGAAAGTTGACGAACTATGCTTCAAATTAGTGTTTGATTATTCACGTTCAAGCGCAATGCACGAGCAATAAATACAGTCAGCTGCAAATACCTTGACATTGATTATATTTTAATCATCAAAATTAGCAATAAAATATAATTGGCAACGTCACAATATACGTATAAGGTTTTTTTAAATAAGTTAAGGGTTGTATTTCAGCGCTGACCTTCGGGTCAGCATTATGCTGAGGCGAGCCCATTTCGTGGTAAACAATATCAATATGTTTTAATCTTTTATTTCTAATACATATATATACTTGTGTACTTATTTTATTTAAGTTTTACCATCATATAAATGCTTTATGATTATCTTTTGCCAAATATTTTTATTTTCTGCAAACTCAACTTTAAATATTTTAATAAATAATTGACATCAAAATATTTCTACAGATGTTAGTAGTGTAGTAGGGTACCATTGCAGCTAACTGTAAAACTAAAGAAACAATAATGCAAACACTCAAACATATTTATTGACAGTAAGATTCACACACCTTACTTAATACAATCGTCCTAACTAGCATCCTAAAAAAATAATTTTCAAATTTCTGCAAATTTCTCAAATCTAAACTTTAATAACATGAAAATACGAGTGAAGGCACGCGTCTTCGTGAATGACACGATCTTATAACTGATCTTATTCTGAATTAAGTAAGATGTGTGAAGCGGGTTTTGCAGAACTATTATCACTAAAAAGCAAATATAAAAATAAAATAAAAACACTTACCAAAAACAAAGTACGTTCAAAACGTCACCAAACACATATACATAACTAAAAAAACTGCAAATAAAAACAAAAAGCCATTCCACATAAAAAGTTTAATAATAAAATTTACAACCAAGAAAATTACGATTAAAGCTTGGAAGAACATGAGTTCAATTTGTACACCTTAAAAGATAATAAATATAAGAGTTAGTCTAAAATAATTAGTAATCTACATGTAAGACAAAATCCATTCTATATATGTGAAAATGAAAAAGCCATATTCTTTTAAAGAATTACTTAAATGAATTATAACGAAAACATCTGGCAAGAAAACAATACATAGTCGACAACACAAAATGCAATAAAAATAACAAATATACAAAGCATTGCACTAATTCGAAATTTACCTTCCTCCTATCTCTACTTATAACTAAAATGCGCAGTGACGTCATTGAAATACGACTACATCAATATTTACTCAATGTTACGTCATTTACGTATATTGACATGTAATGTTATTCAAAAGCTGCCTTTACACTGAGGCGGGAAGCGGGACTTCGTAATCGCGATCGCCTGGCGCCCGGGGCAGGGCATATTTCTTCGCCGTCTGGTTGGCGTTCAAAAGGTTAAGTATTTTTATTTTATTATTCAAATTAGTTACACAGCATTACAGTATAACTACCAAGGCACTGCGAACTACAAAACATAAAAATACAAGATACGGGAAAACGCAATTAATAACAAATTACAATTCGAACATTGGATTTGGGCATTGGAAGCATTCAACCGGAAAAGCACTGAGGAGGTAGTAAATATAAACGTGTTTTTTAAGACGAATGTGGACGACGGCACCAGATTGCTTCTCCTTATAAACGTAGCCCAAGGTCAGTACCCAGTTATTATAAAAAATAGGAGCATTCAAAAATTTGTTTTAATTAAATTTTGTTCAAAAGATCGAAAAAAGTGAAACGAAGGGGCATAGCTATTCTTTAGCATAGCATTATCTATCACTTACGCGCTAATACGACCTATATCTAAGGACGGGCCTTACGGGCAATAAGAATGGGGCCAGTACAGTGCGGTGTCACGCACATGAATTCGAGCCAGTCGATCAGTCTAACGCCACAACGCGATTGGTTGATGAGTTCGCATCACGCGCGCGATTGTTCGCAACTAGTTGCGTTAGATTGCTCGATTGGCTCGAATCCGTGAGTGACACCACTGAACTAGCACCAGTCTTAGTGCCAATACGCCTTAGATATATGTCAATACGCTAATAGAATTTCTACTTTAGCATTCCTATTTAAGGTTCAAATTAGATTGCACTGGTTCTCTGCTATTTGGTTGATTCCCGCACGTCACCTCATCTCCGCCTCAGTGGAAAGGCAGCTTAAATATAGCGCTTAGATGAGGGCTACCGTTTTTGTGCTCACCAGTTGGCGCCACTGTAGATGGAGGTCCAGAAAAACAGCTCACGAAATTCTCATATACTTATTAAAAAAAAAAAAAACAATACGTTCTAATACACACAAAGATATTTTAACGTCTAAATTTGCCGTTTTTTAAACCTGTTTAATTTTGCATAATATTTTAGTTGGCGATTTTTTTAAACCACTAACATTATTGAACTATATCTGATGTTTACAATGAATAATCAAAAATGGAGAAAGATTTACCGCAATAAGGATTGAAAATAAGCGATAAAAAATTCTATGCATTTGACATTTTGAAAGACCTCCGTCTACCCCAGCGCCCCTAGCGGCGAAATTAACCCTCATTGGCCTGATGCCATTTTATTACTCTGTCAATGTCGTTTGATTTGATTAAAAAAGATATGTGTTATTCTTAGTTGGAGACCTTACTAGGGTAATTTATTCTATTTTTTTGCAAGATTAAGGCTGCTTTTCCACTGAGGCCGAGATGAGAGGAACGAATCAACCAATGGCATTGGTCGTTGTCTTCGCTGCGCTGGATTACAGACAATGCTATTGGTTCCCCTCTTATCTCCGCCTAATTGGAAACGCAGCCTTACTGCACAAGTCTAACTGAAAACTCACTGGGTTAAACATATATAAGCAATATAAGCTTTGATGATAGTTTCATAAAACATTCGAAACTGTTATCTACATTTGAATTGTAGTACACATTTTGTGTTTGTAACTTATTTATATTCTAATTATTTCTTAATTGTATGATTACATCTTAAAAACCAATGTTTAAATACGAATTTTACAAACACCTCAATAAATAAAATGCATAAGAACCGACTACTTTAAAATTACAAAAATATTATTTAAAGTTTGATGGTATACATTCCTCTATAAGTTTAAATTAATTTCGTTTGATTCAAAATCTAGAACCTACATATTTAACTAAAATATGTTTTTTAACATAAAAAGATGCAGTCTCAGATCTTAATTGAAAGATTATCATAAGATTTAAGAGTACAGTCGAGTTCATGAATATGTATACATTTTTTCACCTTATTGCAATGGATTAAGATGAAGAAATGTATACATATTTATATAGAACTCGATTGTACACCATATAATTTCATGTCACATAAAAATTGAACAACTATATACATAAGTACATTGTACAATTTGGCCTTTATGCGCGCAGTCGCCATCAGATATATCGGGGCGGCCGAGATGCTCAAAAATATCTGAACACGCACTCTAACGCCTTGGCAGCTCCGATATATCTGATGGCGACTGTACAACGCGGAAGCAGAGATTCTATACACTACTATAGTACCGTGAAATGGGGTAATGTAAGACGGATTTCGAATTTAAAGAAAAAAAATTGCCTAGGTTCTTCTATACATTCAGTACCAACCTAAAAGTCAATGGTTTTCATACGATCGTTGTTCATTGAAATATTAATAATTAACGTATATTTTAACTAGTAATAGGGAATATTACGCGAAACTCTGCGTAGGGGGCGCTACTACCACAATCCATCACAATCTGAGGGTCTACCGCGAAACAAGAAAATCGAAATTTTGTTATCTAACCTCTCTATCACTCTTGCATATTCGAGCGATAAAGAGGTAGATAACTAAATTTAGATTTTCACGTTTCCCGGTAGGCCCTTTGTAAACAAACTGTCTTGATGCATCAATGTCATATTTTATTATCTGTAAAAACTTGTCAAAAAACAGTTTAAGACACAATATGTATAAGTTACTCTGTTTTATGAAAGGTGCTAGTGCTGCACTCTGACGGCCGAATATATCAGTAATACTTTGATAAAATAGAAAAGGTTTAAGTATATAAACTGTTAATAAAATGGTGGTTGTCCACAAAAAGTGCGAAATTACGAAGTAATTAGGCAAATTGGTTTGTTTACATTATTTAGTCTTTCTATTGAACTCCACTTTTAGTACGTCTAGACGCAATGTCGCATTTAATTTGAGGCATTTTTCGCATGTTTTTCGCTATAAAATAATAAACACCAGTCTAATTTTCCCCCATTTGACGGTAACTAAGTTCCGTTTTACAAACCTAAAGACGCTAAGCACGTAGAATTTCGTATATTGACCCGCCTGTTCATCCGCATTGAATCGCCAAGGGGGAGGGAGGGAGGCAGTTGCCCCCCTATGCCCCTTAAGCGCAGAGTTTCGTAAAAACGAGTAGAGTTCTTCAAATTCAGACTCAAAAGACTCGAGTTCCTACCAACACTAATGCGAGGGGGTAACAATATAATTATGCGCTAGAGATAGGAAAAGGCGGGTCAATGTACGAAATTCTTTGTGCTTAGCGTCCTTACTTCATTCAAATTACAGTTAGATAGGCCAATTTACTACTGCTACCAACTGTCATTTGAATATAAAACGAGAGAGATTAGATTGGAAATTGCCAATCGAACTGATATTTTAGTATCTGGATTTAACGGTTTAGAAAGTTAAATTATGCCCCTATAAAACTGCATAAGGTGCATTGGGACAATTTCGAGAGTAGGGTAATTTTGAAAATGGCAAATATCTATAAAACCAGACATACTTAATACTTTTTCCTTTCTCATGCTCTGAAAGATACGTATCATTTATACGTGTCTGCTCTAGAGCACTGTACTTTCTAAGCACGTTTTTTTTCTTTTTTTTTAACATAAGCAATAAAAAAAATGGTTTTGAATGGACTTATTGTACAATTTGCATTCTGATAATTAACTCCCCATTCCATAAATAACGACATTTTTTACCTAAATTGTTAATTGAAAGTATATTTTTATACCCTCCAGAAATACTACTTAGCCGTTTTTTAATACGCATGTATTTTACTTTCCTCGCATTCGAAATGAAAAGTAGAGTCTTTAACTCTGGTGAAAGGCGTGATTTCAGTTTCGGACTATCAATATCGGCAGTATCGGCGATATCGGCGCTCTCACATCCCTTGGTTAACAATCTACTATAGCAACACTTACGTTACTCTGCTATGCGTATTGCTAGAGTAGCAATTGGTTCTAGTTCAGCAGATATTTACTATTTTCACAATTACCCCGCTTTCGAAGTATTCCAACGCACCCTCGCACACGCAGTAACATGGTCGCATTTTTATTGTCTGTCACGTTCTAACAAGTGGTTAAGTGCGAAAGGGACAGGCATAGTGACAGGTGATAAAAATGCAACCATGCTGCGGGGCCTGTAGGTATTCGAAAATAGCATGCTATAAATATGTATATCATTAATGTGTAATATATACAACACAAATTTATATGAAGCTTGAACACGAAGTTAAGGTAGGGCTGCCATCCGTCCGGGTTTTCCCGGATTTGTCCTAGTTTGGAGGACGGAAAGTTAGTGGGAAAACCCGGACACTTTTCATGTAAGGAAACACATTAAAACTACATGTAAAATTAAAAATCTTGTTTTTTAAAAATATAATTTTCGGACTCGTCCGGGGAAAAAATGCGATTTACGCCAAATGTCCGGGTTTTTTTGAATCTTTGTCCGGGTTTGGCGAAATTCGAGATGGCAGCCCTAAGTTAAGGGAACAAAAATGCATTAATTTATCTATGTAAAATAACATAAGTATACAGTGTATTTATTGATTTATTACATGACACGGAAAAACAAACAACAGAAACTTCACATAAAATACATAAATGAAAGCAAATATTGTTTTTGTTTTTATGAACTTTTATATTTTATAACATTTACCAGCGATGTTTGGATACTAGATTGAAACATATTATATCTTATTTTATTTGGTGGGAAAATAATGCCACTTTGCATAAATTAATCCAAGGCCCCTGTCCCACCGCGAAAGTGAAAGCAAATAAGATTAACTAAACGAAGAATGCTTATACTCTGTATCTTTAAGTATTTAAATAAAAGTAAACAAACATTTAGTACATTTTCGGGTAGTTTTAACATTCATTGGTCATCCAAATACAAAACCGCTTGTATCTGTCACTGAACGACCTGACTTTGACCTTTATTATTTGATCATGTAATGTTTTCATCTACCCTCAACAGGCTTAAGGAGACATTTGAGGGTAGATTTTGTTTACTTTTATTATACAGAGTATAGTAGCTGACATAATCTGTGGCCCAACCAAGAGTCTTGAAGAAACTGTCACCATCCACGTAGGGATCATTATTCGAGGCGAGAGGTTCGTATCATCCACGATGACGCGTAGATTTGTCAAATCTAACCTTTAATAACACGACAACACGATTTAAGGCACACGTCTTCGTGAATGACACGATCTATATAGTTTCCCGCTAATCGTCAGCGGTGGGTTGGGTGCCTAAGTAGGTCTCTAAGACGGTTATCACACAGGTGCTTGCCGCGTGCCGCTTAAATATAACTCTGATAGATAGTGCCAGACCAAGATACGTTTGCAGCGATTTTGATAGCCCAGACAGTGCAAGTGTTATTTTAAACGTCAAACGTCCTCTGGAATTGCAGGCGTACATAGGCTTTTATTTTAATACCACGTCGGTGGCAAACAAGCATACGGCCCGCCTGATGGTAAGCAGTCACCGTAGCCTGTGGACGCCTGCAACACCAGAGATATTATATGCGCGTTGCCGACCCTTTAAAAACTTGTACACTCCTCTTTTGAAGAACCCCATACTGTAGCCCCTAGGCTACGGAGACTACTTATAATTAGGCGGGCTGTATGCTTGTTTGCCACCGACGTCATAAAAAAAAACCGGTTGTCTGTAAAGTCGGTTTACAGACTTACAGATGATAGTTGAACGTGACAACGTCATAAGAAAATACTGATGGATTGGTTTCATTTTTCAAAAGAAAATTTTAATTTTATTTGTTTGATAGATATTTTGTATGGATATAGAGGAGGTAATTGGAAATCACAATTGAATTGATCAAGTTACATTTATTTGTACGCATAAATACAATTGCTGCCGAACGCGGAGGCCGATTGTGCCTCTTTGTCGCTCGTTGCGCGCTCTCGCTTGCACTTCAAGCCTTAAATGGAACGCCTCAGAGCGAGGTAACGCCGCATGAGTCATGTTTTTTCGTGCGTGCAGCCGGCTCCATCGAATTATAAGACGTTGTCACTTCAAAAACATCTATGACATTATGACGTTTACTTAACACTTGCACAGGCTGGGGGTAATCAAAATCGCTGTCAACTTAGCTTGGTCTGACTCTAGCACGATTCTTTTTAACGGTCATTAAATGGCGAATTAAGAATCCACTAAAAATATATTGAAATGCATAATGACTATTGAACCAAACCTATTCGAGTTAGTTTATGTGTAATAACTAATAGTTTCTTGAAGAGTAAAACTCTCGTGACTTTAACATATGCTTTTATTTATACATGTAAAAACACTTAAGTATTTTATTTGTGTTTTTTTATTTGAGCAAGGTTGTTCAATGTGACTTGGTTATCCCCTTATTATTTATCATAAAATTCTTCTGTTTAATTTTATCTGTTCTAAAAAACGCAAAGTAGTATTAAAAAAACCGGGTAAGTGCGAGTCGGACTCGCGCACGAAGGGTTCCGTACCATTATTGCCACTTGTTGTATGGGAGCCCCCCTTAAATATTTATTTTATTCTGTTTTTAGTATTTGTTGTCATAGCGGCAACAGAAATACATCATCTGTGAAAATTTCAACTGTCTAGGTATCACGGTTCATAAGATACAGCCTGGTGCCAGATGGACGGACGGACGGACGGACAGCGAAGTCTCAGTAATAGGGTCCCGTTTGATCCTTTGGGTACGGAACGCTAAAAAACGTTCGATCAGCGACAATATAGCCATCTTCGACAAAATAATTCCGCTTAGATAGTCGCGGCTGGGAACCAAAAGAGTAGTTACATCCTAACAAAACATATGACTTTTACCGTTACATGGCGACCGCGCCAATGTCCGAGAGTACCTTTAGTTACCAACACGATGGTACTATATACTAGTAATGCTCACTTGTCGGTTGTCGCTGGCGGCGCTGACCACGTACTCCGTGAGCGTGACGTCGGCCGCGCCGCCGGACTCCAGCGGGATGGGGTGCGCCCGGAAGTGCTCCAGCATGTCGTGGACGTTGGGGAACCAGAGGTGCTGGACCCGGCACTGGCCGGTCTCGCTAAGCGTCATACGCAGGTGTTTGGCGCGGCCCTGGGACAAGGCAATATTGTTAGAGATCATTGTAGAAGAGACGTGAAGCAATTATATTAGTACTATAGATAGGTTATAATTATATGCAATGAGCACAAAAAATACTTCGACGTTTATGGTACGAATAAATCCGTTACAAACTGAAAATGTCTGTTGCAAGCGGAACCAGATGGCGCTATGCGGCATCATACGTTTTGTTTTAACTGAATTATCAAACGTCAATTGTTGACCGCCAGCGTTGCATAATGTACAAAGCTGTACTGCACCATCTATATTAGTTGTCAAAATCAAGTCCATTCGAATTAAAATATGATTACTGTCAAAAATTACGATAAAAATAATATTAAAAATATACAACTAACAGTGTGAAACCATTATCGGCCCTCTGTCTATCTCGGTTGCAAAAAAGTATCGAGAAGAGACGAGTACAATAAGCATCAAAAGTAGTTAAGTAGCAGACCAAACGACGCGCCAAAGTATCTATACTGTCTAATAACTTAACAAAAATACATCTCTTTTTGTATTTGTTTGTCTCTATATGTAGAAAAATTAAGCTGTGACGCATAGAGTTTGTAAGAACTCGTGTCTTTTAAGTGTAAATTTGAAGAATTCCAGTCCATATTACGCGACTCTGGGAAGTCCCCAGTCGAGTCCTAGGTTTTATCCACGAGTGATTTGTGCATAACCCATGAATTTAACGTGGAGACAATGCCTTTTAGAAAACTTTTGTACATCATTTGAGAATTCTCTTTAAAGGGCTCTCAAATTATTAAAAAAACTTAGGTCTCGAAAAGTTCGACTTACTGAATAGTCTGAAAAACTGAGTCGAGTCTTAAAGCAGAGGACTCGAAGGGCTCGAGTCTTAATCAACCCTAGTGACACATTCTTTTGAACGCGAAATGTAGGGCATATATTTTTGGCGCGTTGTTTTATCCGCTACTATTCAAGCTGACTGTACAAAATATACTTGGCACCTTATAAGTATGTTTTCATCAGTATCACACTTGCTCGAAAAAGATCTTATTTCATGCAGGTGTACTGAAGGACAAAGGCCTATATTGTTACCGCGGGAGTTATGGAATTCATACAAACAAAGTAGTGTAAATAAGTTTTACTTTTAAAATACTGACATTTACTTAATATGTATCAAAATATTACATAGATGAAAATATTTTAACATAATTTTCAATCGTGGCTGAATGCTGAATAGGTCTGTGCCTTCGATGCCTAACCTGTTTAATAATGACAATATGGCGGACGAATGTTTGATATGTCACCGTATTTAAGAATTATTTCGCTAACAATTTAGTGTGATGAAAAACCTTGTATGTAACTCCGGGGGTAATAATATTGCAAACTCGGGTCTTTTATTCCCTCGCTTCCAAAATTCACTTACCCCCCTCGTTGCACATTGTACTATAACGTACCTGGAAATTAAACGTAAGCACGTATTCCCCCTGCCTGGTCTCGGACTGGCGCACGAGGTAGCAGCCGTGCGCGGCGGCGCCGCCCGCCAGCACGCCGGCCGCCGCCGCCGCGCGCGCCAGCGTGCCGTGGAACCACGGCCACTCCGCCAGCGACACGCGCGCCGTGCACGCTTCTTCTGCTATTGAACCTGCCCAACAACATTAACTTAAGCGTGAGATTAAAAAAAAGTCTCTCCAATTCTCAATAATATTTTCTTTAACTTTCAAAAAGAAAATGGTATCATTCGATTCCTTACATTCTATTGAAAAATAAATTGTATGACAATTATGTAAGAAGCTACACGAAGGTCAGAAATGAGAGTTAGTCTGACGCTCGTACTCGACGATTGAAACGCCTCTGACAAAATGATATTGTAATCTGTCGTCACATTACATTAGTCTGTACTAAATGTATGGAAGATCAAGAAAATTGCTATTTTGACCGTGAAATATTGCGTTTATGTAAATAGTTGTTATACAATAGAATGTAAGGAATCGAATGATACGATTTTTTTGTTCTTTATGAAAGTAAAAAAGATTTTTGGGAATTTGGAGACATTTAAAATATTTCAATATATCTTTTTAAATTCTACTTGATTTATAATGGATGACTCGTTTTCTATCCATTTAGCTAATTCAACATATGTCAAGTATCCAATTATATTGCTTTCGCCGGTGATGCCGGCTGTCTATGTCACTGTGCGAGCTTGACAGCAATATAATAATGCGAGTGCAACAGAGATGTCATCAGGCGGTCTCTTCTTTATTTTATTATTTAATCGACTATGGTAAGAGTGGCAAGCCACTTAATCGATTCGCGACATCGTATCAAAATTACGAAACCGATCTGACTCTAAAAAGGTGTTTTTAAGTATAACACGTAGTCGGGTTGGTTTTTCAATAATTTTGTTTATAGAATCTTTAGGTTTCTTTTTTTTATTAGAATCAAATGTCTATACGGGAATAACTGCATCAAAGTAATGCAAAGTTCAAGTTCCTTTAACATTAATAACAATAATATGATATCCCACATGGTGAGAATCTCGTGAAAGCCGAGAAGGACAAGTCCATCAAGTACCTAGACTTGGCTCACGAGATAACCGCCATGCGGGATGATGATTCGACGATCATTGTCCCGATAGTCGTTTCAGCGAACGGTCTCATAGGGAAGAGTCTCGACCGACACCTTGAGAGACTCGCTAAGTGGTTGAATCAAGGGTCAGATGCAGAAGGCGGTAATCTTGGACACGGCGCGGATAGCCCGGCGGTTCCTTTCTCTGCGGCCCTGACCACCGCCAGCTTGGGCTCTACCCCGCTGCTGGCGGCACCCTAGATTAGGTTATATTATAATATGTTTATATGTATCTTATATTATTTTTGTACAACTTTTTGTATTTTACTTTTATATCCATATTATAAAAACCTGGCCTAAGATGTAAGATAAATAAAGGGAATAATATGATATGATAGATTAGGTATATGACCTAAAAGTTAATGCTGACGTATATTTCAGTAGCATATGATGTAATTAATTATCTATAGGTATCTAATTGGATTTATTTTCCTCTTTAGTTCATGTTTCCTGAACTGAAATACTTTTATAGTGACATAACTAAGCTTAAATTAGTTTAGGCATGTAGATAAAGAATGTCATGTTAGTCGGTTAGTATTTTTGAAACGTGATTCACGAGATAATTAATATTGTATTTCATGAATGCGAAACACTTTAAAAAAAGTCATCGCCTCCCGTGTGCTACTTTGTCAGATGATGGTTCAGATGCTATTGTTACTAAAAAAAATCGTTAGATGGTTGTATCGCGGTGGTAAGAACGTCAGCTGGTCGTATGAACTTGTAAGAAATAAGCGCTTTACCTTTTTTTATGATAGTAAAAAAAAATGAAACTTTGCATGTAGCATTCCATCAGGAGTTTCAAATAAACAGTTACGCAATTTACACATTACGCATACTTTGCAGACATAAAGTGGTAAGGCGCGTATTTTTTACATATTCACGTCATCAACTGATGGTCTTTCCACCGCGATATAACCGGCTGACTGTTTTTTTAATTCATGATAGCATCTAAACTATCATCTGACAAAGTATCAGCCCGGAGGCGATGACTGACGATATATGCTCCTGGCCTGCGGTCTACATGATTAGGCGGGTCCACACATAGCGAGCATAAGCGCGAGGCAATATTCTCGCGCTCGAACCGGTCAGTGTAGACGTGCCTCGGCAGAGGCGGCGCGCTCAGGCGAGGAAAACGCGCACGCCGCCTCGGCCGAGGCACGTCTACACTCTGTGTGGACCAATGGTATGCGATTTATGCGACATTTAATCAATAAAAACAGATTCATTCGTACATAATTAAATATGGAAGTATTTTATGGTATAAGTATAACCTATTTAGATTTATATAATATCATTGCTTCCCAGCTCCCCACCATATTTTAGCTAACGAAGTCACGAAGCTTTAGATTTAAAAAAAAACAAAGTAGTGGCGCGGTAGTAGTTAGCGTGAAAGTTGTGGTTAACAAAAGTAAGTTAACTATGGGCCTATGCGCTACCGCGTTTTTTCATCTTTGCACATCTATATTCTATTAGAGCTTATGCTTACGTCGACGGCCCGTTAAAAAAACGCGGTAGCGCATAGGCCCTTAGTTAACTTACTTTTGTTAACCACTAACTTTCACGCTAACTACTACTGTGCCACTACTTTGTTTTTTTTTTTTTTTCAAATCTAAAGCGTTCGTGACTTCGAACAACAAACTCGACTTCGTGAAATGAACATGATTTCAATGGAATAAATGATATGATATGTATAGGCCCTAATAAAAATATTTTAAAAGTAAAGGTTAGTATATGAATTTATGAAAAAGTGTTCATAAATTACCTAATTCAGCCTCTTCAGGAGTATCAGTAGCTAAGTCAGCATTACTAGTGCTAGCAGGTAGATCTCTTCTCGGCGGCAGATCAGGCGGCGCCGGTTCAGGTAGGCCGGGTAGCGCGTCAGGTGGCGGTTGCGTCGTGGGTGCTGATCGCATGCAGTACTTGATTGTGGCTAGCCAGGACTTCATGTCGTCTACATCGGCAGCTTCTATTACATACTCCATGTTGTTGTCGGCCTGTGAAGAAATTATATTTGTGTTAGTAAATAGCTGAGCAGAAACTGAATGGTGGGAAGAATTTGATGCATTCCAGATCCTATGAACATTGTATGTAACAACTATGTATGTAGAAATCTGGATCCTCCCTAAAGAGTGATTAGGCGGGTCCACACAGAGCAAGCATACGCGCGAGGCAACTTTCTCCCGCACAAAACGGCCAGTGAATATTGACTGGAGAAAAATTTAGCCCATTGTCGAGCAGTCAAACATTTTAAGATAAAATAATGATTTTAAATAATTGGAGGTTGTTATCAGTCAACAATTAATCAATTTGCTTAAACATTTTAAATGATAAATCAAAGAAGGGAGCACATCTTTTTTATTTTATGTAATAGGCCACAAATTAGTTAATTAATAGGCGCATGCCGGGTGATATCGTGGCATGCTGCCCCCTACCCCCGCGTGTATTCTACCAAAAGGGATTAGTGACTAGAGTTCTCCCTGTTGTGTGCCAAGTTGCACCAAGCTTTCCCCGCCCGTAGGCCCACTGCCGGCTACTCGGGAGGGTTCGGCGCATACCAGGGAATGCCGCGACATGCCACTGCGGTATCCTCCAACGTGCTCCTCAATATCGCGGAGTAACAATCCTCCGTGATGCTCCGAGGTCGATCTCAGAATATTCAAATTTAAACCTGAATGTAATTGAAATAGGAAAGTATATAGTTTGATAAATTTAAAGTAATCTGCACTGCACTCTGCCAGTTTGGACGGGCCTTAATTGAAATATGGAAGAATACATATGCAGCTTCATTCATATCATCACCAGCATATCCATATATATTTCATTGGTGGGTAATTGGATACATGCCTTCTGTATGCAGGTTTCCTTATCCTAGTCATAGTTCAGCCCGCATTGCCAACATGCCTATTATTAAAGCTTCATAGCGAACGTAATGCAACAGTCACTGTCGCACTAATATGGAACTTTGCTATGCTGCAGAGCATTAACGACTAACTTGCCAACTAACGAGCCAACTTGCCGGCTCTGCGGGCAGCATAAAAAGTAAACAACTGACAGGTGGATATTAAATAGCTAGTAATGGTGAGCAAGTTTTGAGTTATTTTTCTAAGAAAATGTGTAATGATAATCTTGAATAACCGGCCAAGAGCATGTCGGGCCACGCTCAGTGTAGGGTTCCGTAGTTACTCTTCCGTCACAATAAGCTAAACTGGAGCTTAAAGTATAGTAAATTGTTAACCAAGGGATGAAACGGTACCTTTCACCCGAGTTAAACAAATAGGCAAATTTGCATAATCTGTACCTAATTAAAGTAAATCTTTTTACTATGAAGGGAAAACTTTTTGCGATAACTCAAAAACAGCTAAACTGATCATGTCCGCTATAGTTTTCATTTAATGTCTTTCTTAAGCTCTACTTCCGCGATTTTTTTCATATTTTTTGGACCTATGGTTCAAAAGTTAGAGGGGGGGGACACATTTTTTTTCTTTCGGAGCGATTATCTCCGAATATATTCACTTTATCAAAAAATGTTTCTTGAAAACCCCTATTACTTTTGAAAGACCTTTCCAACGATACCCCTCACTCTAGGGTTGAAGCGAAAAAAAAATTTCACCCCCACTTTACGTGTAGGGGAGGTACCCTAAAAAAAATTAAATTTTTAGATTTTATTGTACGACTTTATCGGCTTTATTGATTTATATATCCATGCCACATTTCAGCTTTCTAGCACTAACGACCACGGAGCAAAGCCTCGGACAGACAGACAGACGGACATGGCGAAACTATAAGGGTTCCTAGTTGACTACGGAACCCTAAAAAAGGCGGGCAGACAGACAGATGGACAGCAGAGTCTAATAGGGTCCGTTTTTTGTGAACAGAACCCTAAAAACTATACATGGAGTTCCTTACTCCAGTTCTGTCAGAGTATGAAGCTAAATTTTAGTTTCAACCAGAACAATTTCACTAGGCTTTCAATATACATTAATGTTTCATGAACAATTGGTTGAATAACAACAGCTTTGAATCATTACAACTACTTGGTAAAATGTTGCATCATGCAAGAATCTTAAAAGAATGAATAATAAACATTGTCATATTCTTTACCTTCAATACAAAAGTATTTTCATGGTCCGGCATTTCTAAAGCTGTAGTTTCTCTCGCCTCTGATATGAGAAAACAGAACACTCCACTCCTGGGCTTCTGAGCTTTCGGTGGGGAGTAAAATTCTAACATATAACCCCCAACAGTTTTCACTAGTGCTAGTCTGCATTTCTCCCATTTTTGCGGACCGGAGGGCTGCTCCAGACTTTCAGGAGTTAAATAATTAACCAAACCTTCTTTCCTACATTCTACTACTATTTTGGCTAGCTTAGTCTTACTCTGTTTGTTCAAATTAGACGATAATTCAACCTCGTCCGAATGCTGTTTGTGAAACAGACCTTTCCCTCTTCTAAGTCCTTTAAATGATAATCTTCTGAAGAATGGCTTGTGCTGTGTCTTGGGCGAGTCGGTGTCCTCTGAATAATCGCTTTCATCGTGTCCTGTGTGCGTCCCGTTCGGGACCTTGTGTTGCGCTTTTAGTTTACCAATTTCTATCTCGAACTGGTCGGAAAAACTGTCAACAAATTTCTTTAGAAGATCTTTGTGGGATACGCTGGGTCGGGAGGTGGGGTCTGTGGCACTACTCTGAACGTATTTCCAATACGCAGCCCTGGCGAATTCCGGAGCGGCGGCTTTGGCCTGACGCTCACAGAACTCGACCCATCCGTCGGGATCCCCGTCGGACGGGCCCGCCATGGCTAGCAGTCTCTTTAACAGCTCCACTTGGAATTTGGGTTTCCTTTTACTAAGCTGTATACAATAACACCACTGAAACAATTCACAGATTCACGGTTTCTTATCTATTTAAATGACAATTTTGCAATCAAAATACTCATTCCGAATGCTTCCTCACAAGTTTTCTCGCGAAAACAAGTTTTGTTGCCAGATGAAAATTTAAATAAATAACGGATGAAAGACATGAACTAAAATATTTAAATAAATTTAGTTACTAATTAAATTTGTACTTACCGTTTTTATATGAAATATTTAAAAATAATAATTTACATAATACATTTTGAAAAGTACACTCTTAGCAATTTTAAATTTAATTCCATCTAGTGACAATGATTGAATAACGTGACATAATGTTGTTATGAAGCGCCTCTAGGTGGCCGCTGAAAGTCAACATGTGAACCAACAGATGTCACGACTAAGGTGTGACGTCAATTTAACTTCAGCAGTAACCGATTTTTTCTCAAATCGCTACAGTGCCACAGTCGCCAAAAACTTTTATTAACTTAAGTTAATAAAAGTTTTTGGAACGATAATCAATTTTATTCGTTTCATTTTCTTTCTTAGTCAGTTCTGGGTTATAAAATTACTAATATTTCTTCTACTAATGTCAAAAAGCCCGTTCTAGGGGCCTACCGTGAAAACCGAAATTCGCAAATTGCGAATATCTTTCTCTTTTACTGTTACGAAGACTTCATTAGAGTGACAGAGAAAAATACCCGTAAAAATTGACGTACTTCGATTTTCACGGATATAGCCCTAAAAAATCGGGGGTCTAGCCAAAATGAAAAAATGTACCAGGATGACAGATGTTACGAAAAATCATGAGATTATTTCCATACATTATTTAAGTTTCCATTTCAGTGTAATTAAATTTGTAAATAAATATTATATACTTACCTACAAGTGTCATAGTTAGTTCAACAAGCCCCGTCCGATACATAAATTTGTATAGAAAATGACCTTTTCATCTCTCCTAATCGGAAAGTTCACCTTTCATAGGCGGATAGTTGAGTGGAAAATTGCATTTCCCACCCTAGGGTGGAAAGTAATTTTTCTTTAATTAGTATTTCAAGCAAGTGCTAACAGCTGTATATGCCATATTATTCTGTTAAAAGCTCTCATATTAGCTTCCGCATTTTCATACCAAGTATTATTTAAAAAAATATTACTTGTATTTAATATTTAAATGTATTTAGCAAAAATGAATATTTGATAATAAATCAATATAAATGTTTAAAATATTATCATTAAATTACATTTATTCATTCGGTACCACTTTTTTTAAGGCGCGTATACATTTAGGCCGTCTAAGACACAACCCAATGGTTTTAATTTTTTTTCCCGATCAAAACGTAAATGGCGCCAATTCCTACAGTCATAACTCATAACCTACATTTTTTGTTTGTGTTTGACTTTCCTCATAGTCGAAATGAAAAGTAGAGTGCTTAACTCGGGTAAAATATCCATCTCACCCTCGAACTATTGGCGCTCTCACTACGTTCGAGCGCCAAAATATCTCGGGTGATATAGTTCACTTTTCACCCTTGGTTAACAATCTACTATTTTTCTGCTTATTGTATGTTTTTCGAACGAATCAAGCTCTTTTGATCCTAATATATAGTTTCTATTGGCGTAACCTATCAACGATTGTCATCTTGGCTAGCCCTCCCGATTTTCTTTAAATATTTCATACTTGCACAAAGACGCACGAGAAAGTTTCTCACACCAAAAATATAATTTAAAAACCGCTCCTTCGCTTTATTTACGTATGCGCAGGCGACGACAGCGCTAACGACGCCATCTTCCGCCGCATCTGTCCGTCCGCGCCCGCGCCGGATGCAGGCCGGCAGGGTTGCCAGCTTTATGGCATTTCCACGGACATTTCAGGGACCAACACGATTGTCACTCAGAATTTTAAAACTAAAGCTTTAATCGCGTACACTTACGTTTATTATTTTACAGCATAACGCAAAATGCAAATGTCATTAGTCCAAAAGGAGCCGCATTATCGACTATTGACAGATGCCCCTCCTTTTGGATCATGTTTGGTTTGGACCACTCAAACCTGCGCGGTATTTAAAAATATAAATATTCGTGAAAAAAAAATCTGTTTATTGGTACCATAATATATCTTAAAACAAACTAAAATTAGGCCTGAAAGCAATTAAACATAAAAAAACATAAATTACTATACTATAAACTAAACTAAAACTATTTAAAAAGTAAATGCCTCCAAATATACATTTTTTAATTTATATTCTTGTATAAAAAAAAAATGTTTGGACTAAATCTGTCAGAAGCTTGACTTTATTCACAGACCCATTACACGCTAATCTAATGTCATCATATTTCTCTCCACAAAAAAGGCATTGGCATTTCTTTTGCTGCAAGTAATTTGAAATCTGGGGTTAGGTACAAGACGCTAGAAACTTTGCCCAGAGTGGCCTAGACAAAGAACTGATAATGTGGAAGTGCAACTCTGTCACTGCAAGTGCAAATTCTGAATTAGCATAGACAAATTGGAATTAGCTTAGTCTCATTCTAGTTTGCAGGAATTGTTTTAAAACCATGGTCACCCTCCATGCACTACGCTTTCTCTGTAAACAACGCTACTGTTTACGGTTCATCGTAAACTAAACCATCTAGCTTGTGAAACGCTTATCTAAATTCGTGGTTCAAGTGTCTGCTTCCGAGAAGACGGTCCCAATAACAATGTAGGTACGTATAAGTGCTGTCACTATCGGGGACTTATAGGTATCAGTGGCTATAACCACGAAAATCGAAGTTCGTAAATTTCAAACAACTATCTCTGTCACTAATGACGTCTTAATTGTAGTAAAAGAGAAAGATGCCCGGAATTTGTGAACTTCGGTGTTCGGGGTAGGTCCTCAGTGGCAGGGCGTCCGTGGAACACGATTCCCATTTTCTATAGTGCAGTCCCCAATGGGCATTGAATTTGCGGGAAAGAACTGGGAGTTTACCGCAACCACTGAGCAACCAAGCGAGATTTCGTTATCAGTAAGTACCTCTTTTGCTCAAATAAAGCAGTTGTCACTAATTTCAAGGAATATCAAGAGATACCTAAGCTTTCTATATCCAAGCGTCAGGCGCGGATACAAGGGGGGGGCCATAGGGGCAATGGCCCCCCCCTAAAACCCTGGCTCTCACATTACTAAATTGAGTAAATTTTATTTTCTGTGCAAAAATATATGATTTTCTCAAAATGGCCCCCCCCTAAGCCAAATCTTGTATCCGCGCCTGCCAAGCGTTGGTACCCTAGTGATAGGACATACGACTTTCAATCCGGAGTTAGCGGGCTCAAACCCCCGCTCTTACTTACCTACCTACACCTACTAATCAGTTTCTCGGAAATGACATTTGATATTTTCCTGACACTTTTCAGTGAATAAAAACATGGCGAGGAAATACATACCTACATACATACTGTACATACATTAATCACGCCTATTTCTCGGACGGGTAGGCAGACACCACGGACTTCCAATTGCTACAATCCTGACATACCTCTTTCGCTTGAATCACTTTCATAACATTCCTCATATACGATCGCCGGTTAAGGGTGCTCTAGACCTGACCTTTCTTCAGGATTTCCCCGATTTGATCAGAAAAAGTCCGCCGAGGTCTACCCCTTCTAGCTCCCTCTTCTACGAGAGGAAATAGGTATGCAATGCATATATTCGCGAGGAAATTCTAAAGGGGTATTTGAAGTTGTGAACGCCCCAAACCGCTTTTGGCCAGCGTGGGGACTACCTATATCTAATCCTCGTCCATGAGAAATGTCCAGCAGTAGGACATACACTGAATTATTACATTATTTCTGTATCTAAATGGTCAACGGTATTTTTATCAGCAAATATATCGCGTTATAAACCTTTCGTCGGGATTCAGGTGAACGGCCGGCGCTCGTGTCGTTCACAAGATGGCGGTCATATTTCCGTCATCGGCCCGTCTGATGCGCGCCAGAATAAGATTATTGGAAATTTGACACACACGCGCAAGGAGGTAAATTTGACTTGTTATATTGTTGACTCTTGAAATGTCGCGATCTTAGTTATGGTCTGAATCACATCCTTTTTTATGAGCCCTTAGTAAAAGTACCTACTAACGCAATTAAGGGATTTCAACATCGAATAACCATCATTATATTAGGCATTTTAAATTTGTAATTATTTTATTTATTTATTTAGCCTTTATTACACAAAAGAAAACCTTACAGCAACCAGTCAACCTTTAGGCAAAGCAGAGAGATTGATTGATTGTTTTTTATCTATTTATTTAGCATGTTAAATTTAATTCAATATCTTTTATTCCATAGTTGTTATGTACAGTCCCCATCAGATATATAGGAGCGGCCGAGGTGCTCAAAAATATCTGAACGCGCACTCTAGCGCCTTGACAATAGAGGCGTGTTCGCATATTTGTGAGCACCTTGGGCGCTCTGATATATCTGATGGCGACTGTACCTACAATTAACTTAGTAGAAAACCAGTTCCTGGAACACAAAAATAGCTATATGAATGGCTACGTCACGAACTAACATCGAAACAAGTCGAATCCAGCCTGCGCTTTATGATCGACGCAGCTAGACGGGTTTTATGTGAAAAGATCAACCGATGACGCATATAAGTGGGCCTTGTGCCTATTTGCGTACGGTACAAATAGAATGCACTATTTTTCCAAGACGAGGGTAGTGTTGAAAAGTGGTTTTACGTGGTCGTCGCATATACCCGTCGTCGGCGCGTGCTATCATATTGCATAGAAATAACAACAAGTTCAATGCATTTGCCGACTATCCTTCTGACGATCAATGTCATATATACTCTGATATAGCCACTTAGAAAAAGGCGGCCAATTTAAAAAAATGTACTAGGCGCGAAGGGTTGATCTCTCATAGAAACATTCAATTTCGCGCCTTTTTCTACAGACAAGTTTGAGTATATATATGCCTATATACTGCCTATGAAACCGATGGTCCCGGGTTCAAATCCTGGTAAGGGCATTTATTCGTGTGATGAGCATGGACGTTTGTTTCTTAGTCTATATAAATATGTGTATATGTATATATTATATATATATCGTTGTCTAAGTACCCGCAACACAAGCCTTATTGAGCTTACTGTGAGACTTAGTCAACTTGTGTAATAATAATAATGTCCTATAATATTTATTTATTTATATAGTTATTTATTTTACAAGGGAGAAAAGTTGTTGTTTAACCTCTCGTGGTAATATTGATATCCGAGCAAGCGAAAGACTCTGTAATTCACGAGCATAAGCGAGTGGTTTAAAAAGTGAAATCTTGAGCATCCCGAGGGTTGCCCCTCGTGGTTAAGGTGCAGTAGGTTCAGAAAACGGATTAAAAAAAAGTCGTAGCCCTTTTTTGGATCATAATACGGCTGCTATAAATTTAATTAGCATTCTTGATGCCTTTCTCGAGGGACTGTATCGATTCGACTCCTGAGTTTTTGACCGTCACTCGATATAAAAAAACACGTACATAGGTCTAAAATGATCTTAAATAATTTGTAACGAATTATGCAAAACCTATGGAAATTGCTTCTAAAAATCGGCAATACCGTTGCGTTGATAAAAATCGGCAATACCAGATGTTCAGCTGAACCGAGTCATGCGAACGATATCTGGCAGCTTGCTACCTACCCCGACCAGATGGCTCCCCGTGCTGTCGCACATTGCTCCTCCGGACATCAGAAGAACTCAGGCTGCTGCACGAGAATGGGATAAATCATCCACTCAGGCACTACCGATAAGAGAGACGCTGGACCACCTTCCTCGAGCGCGCCTTCCATCCCGCAAACCTATTTGGTCTGACTACCAGCTACAGGGCCAAGAGCCATTTAATGTTTCTGCGGAGTGGAGAAAGCAGTGGCAAGAACAAGATGGTGACTCCAACATAGACCCCACTAAACTGCCGACTGGCTTTAAAGAACAACGGAAGATTTGGGTCACTATAAACCGTATCCGAACGGGAGTGGGGCGCTGCAATCACAACCTCCACAGATGGGGAATTTCGCCGACACCAGCCTGTGACTGTGGGGAGCCTATCCAAACAATCGCTCACATCGTAGAGAAATGTCCTAAGAGGCGGTTTGCCGGAGGCATGCAAGACCTGATTGCCCTCACAGCAGATGCAAGGGATTGGCTGCTCAATTTAGATTTAAAACTATAATTATATGTATATTTCTTTTTTTTGTAAATCTTCATTCAGGAAAAGCCATACGATATAATAATAACCGTGTTTGAGAGAACGTACCAATTACATTTTTATTTATTTCAACGTACAAAAAAAATATTAAAAAACACGATATCCGTTCCAAGCCACGTACTTCCATCTCGCTCACGCTTACGCTCAGTAAGAGTGAGAGAAGAACACGAACTTACTGCACCTTAAATAGACTTTGCTCCCGAGTAAAACACACAATTTTTCACCACACAAACGCGAGGAAAATACTAAGTGTAAAAAATTACAAATGAAGTTCAAACGAATGTTATTAAATATTTATCATTCGAAATTATCACTTAAAAGTCAATTCTATAAACATGAGCAAACAACCCAAAAGTAAAATGTTTTTGTTGTAATATATACATTATACATATACAAATTACGAAAACATATATTATTCTATATGTAAATACTATAAATAGCGGTGGTGGCCGATTGGATATGACGTCCGACTTTCAATCCGGAGGTCGTGGGTTCAAATCCTGGCTCGTACCAATGAGTTTTTCGGAACTTATGTACGAAATATCATCTGATATTTACCACTAGCTTTTCGGTGAAGGAAAACATCGTGAGGAAACCTGGATACATCTGCGAAGAAGTTCAAAGGTGTAAGTTCCCAATCCGCATTGGGCTAGCGTGGGGACTATAGCCCGAGCCCTCTCGCGCATGAGAGGAGGCTTGTGCCCAGCAGTGGGACGTATATAGGCTAAATTATTTTATTATATTATGTATGTAAATACTGTATCAACTTTTTTAAAAGTTTTATAACAGAATTATTTATTTTACTGTATTTCTTTTTTATCTTTTAAATTAATTGTTTTTGTATTTTAAAATTATGTCATGGTTCTATTGCCTGAATAAAGAAACATTCATTCATTATTTTACATGACAAAGTGTGGAGAGAGTCATAGTAATCGACGTATTTTCATGGAGCCAAAAGACGATATACGACGCTAAGACGATAGACGCTGTTTCCTGTAACATGAGCAAATAATTAAACCATATATAACTCCTAAAACGAAATAAATTTTGATTAGCAACTTATAAAAATTATGAAATCCTTAGATTTTCTTTTTCATACAAATTTAATATTATTTTCAATGTACGCTGACGTCAGTGTATTTGACGTTGCTTGTCACGGTTTAACGTAACAAAATTTTACACAAATTAAAACATAAGTTATTTTTAAAATTGATGAACAAATGTTGGTGAGTTTGAGGAGTACAGCCTACATTTTAATTTATTGCTCCTGTTACAGGAAACACCCGGTATATAAAATAACTAAATGTCAAAATGTAGCTCTGTAACAAACATGATTTGAATTTGCTGATGTCATTCAAATAGCAGTTTAGCCAGTTTAGGTATACCCACGGATCTCTAAAACAAAACGGTACCTAACTACTGACCGTTCTTTTTTTGTTCGTGATGAGATATTTTGCCTTCGAGTGATTCATTAAGCATCTATTAGCTAGTGATTTGTTTTGTTTCGTTTTACAAAAGATTTTATTCGAAACGCGTGTGTGGGACGCTGCGTCTGCGCCGAGGCCCCGCCCACAGTGCCCCGTCTCGCTCGCATGCATCTAAGTTTAGGATAGTAAGAACGAATAAGAGGATCGCGGGAGAGCAACGCCCTTAAAAATGCATAAAATTTAAATCCTCTGTGTATTGTTTTTGGAAATTATAAGCGTTATTTCAGGATTTTCAGGAGTATTCTGCGCAGGGGAAGGTAAACGTAGGTAAAGGCTTAAAATGTAGGTAACCAATAGTGGATTGTTATCCAAGAAACCAAGGGATGAAAGGCACTCAGTTCTGTCGAGGTAATTTGGCGCTTGAACGCAGCGCGCAGTGAGAGCGCCAATAGTTCGAGACTGAAATAAGTGCCTTTCACTCGAGTCACTACTTTTCATTTCGAATACGAGGAAAGTAAAAAACATGTGTATTTACAAAAACATGACTAAGTATAAACTTTTATAGTATTTCTTGAGGGTACTTTCAATTAACAATTTAGGTAAAAGTGTCGTGATTTATGATGGGGAGTTTAATATTAAAATGGAAACTGTACAACAAATCCATTTTTAATATCAAATTTAATTATGCTTATCGTAATATAAACAAAAAAAACGTACTGGGAAAGTAAAGTGCTCTCGTGCAGAAACGTATTCTTTTCTGCACACTTTTTAGAACAACAACGACCCTTTTTCCGAGCATGAGAAGTGAAAAGGTTTTCATGTTTTTCACCTTAATTAAATATACTGCCATCTTGATTGGAGGCATAATATGTAATCAAAATAAATTTAGCTTTATTTACGCCGTAATCACGCACTTTCACATAAATAACAATAAATTATTTATATACCTGTGAAATGTCGCAATTTGAAATAGGTAACAAATATGATGATGATGATGATGATTTTACAATGTTAGATAAATAGATTACAAACACGGTTTTTTTTTCAACAAAATTGGCTGTGTGTGTAAAGTGTGTGTTTTTTTGTCTGATCAGTACCCCTAGTGCAAATTTATTCGATAGCGAAACGTGACGTACGCGTTTGCGTTAAGTCTCATTTTGTATGGGATTTTGAGTCTCCAAAACATTCCGCTTGGTGGGCTGTTTCTAAATCCCATACAAAATGAGACTTAACGCAAACGCGTACGTCACGTTACGCTATCGAATAAATTTACACTAGGGGTTCTGATGTAGATGTTTTCTATGGGAAACCCAGAAAAATCTCCGCGATTTCGGGGTTGGTTCCATAGCAAAAGTTGTTCCAAATGACGTAGTTAGACAAAAGGAATAATGGTGCTTTGTATTGCAATTTTAGTATGTATTTGAATAAGTAAAATTTCTCAATTAAGTAAGTATTCGCTCCAAGTCCAAACCTAGATCTAATTAAGTATGTAAAATATAGAAGAAAATATTTCCACCCAATGTATCCACCAACCATTTTAGCGACTGTCACATTATACTTTGTAAATAACACAATATTCTAATCGTAATTTACAATAAATGTTTCCGTAAAAAATACCTAAAGGCTCTAAAGACGCAGAGTTCATGCAACTACGCTTGATGTGGTGTCATCACGGTCTACAATTGCTTTTGTCTTCGTTTACGTTGTATCGAAATCGAAGTTGTTTGCTGTTCAAGTTCACAGTTAGAAATGGTTTAAAAGGTCTGATTCCACCGGTGTCATTGACCAGTCGTTTGGTCAAATCTCGGTTACCTATCTCGGAAATAAATTTTTGGTACAAAAATCATTTTTGGTACAAAAATCATTTTTGGTACAAGCTTTTATCGCTGAATGTACTTTTTTTTCCACAGGCAACTAATACTCATCGAAACAATTCTAAAAACCCCAAACACAATTAGGTTGCGTTGTTTTATCACAGAGTTCCTATGGCTACCTCCTGTCTCCATCATCAGATCAGCTTGATAGATAAGCCAGATAGATCTGGAATGACATCAGATATGCTGTGCCCTACCACACAAAGCGAGATACCATTCACAGTGCCCATACCTCTCTTTTGGACGTAGTTTAAGGACATACTCGGGAACGCGCTATAAGCCTCAATTAGCTATGAATCGTTTATCTTTATCGATCATGTTGACTTATGTATTTAGAGGAAAGGGATAAAACATAAATTAACTAATTAAAGGCTTGTAACATTTTATGAGCCTCAGTACTTCAAGTGCACGACCCACACGTCCCATCCTGTGCTCAATCCCAGATATTTTGTCAGGTCTCTTGCCATCAATCAGCAACATCCCATCAGATCTCTTGCTATTGCCTCTAGCTGTACACCTGTGGGATTGATATCGCTGGCCAAATAGGTCCGTTCATATAATTCGGACCGAACATACTCGTTTGGTGTGCCTCGGTGGAATGCTAACGCGATTAGTTGATGAGTTCGCATCACGCGCCCCATTGGTCGCAACTAGTTGCTTTGGAACTTTGGAATGCATGCTTGGCTCACATTCGTGCACCGTGGTGTTACTGACACCGCTGTACTGGCATCATTCTTGGTGCCCGTAAGCGTCTTTACGAAGTAATATAATAAGTCTAATGTCGCCGACACGTTCACGGTGGCATCGACACAGATCGAGGCAGAGAAGATCACATTGCTCTCAGTTCTCAAACCACGCACATAGCCAATCCTCTGGCCATCCATCGTCAGTACAAATAGGCGTGTAATTCCCAAAATCTAGTGATTATCACTTAGACGCAGGTATATTTTGCCATATTCTACGTGTTTTACTATAAATTGACTGCTTCACTGCAGTACCCTCTAAATAGTTACCTGTGGCCTGGAGCACTAAGTATATTCTCTTTGTTTACACTGCTCGCCTGCAGTTTACGCGAGGCGCTGATGGAGCCACTCCGTTCGCGCAACGCGTATACTCGTAAAATACACCTACACCTACATATGCACCTACTATATCTACCCTGTAGGTAGATATAGGAGTGAACCTCTAAAAATACATAAAATAGAAGTAAGGGCAATGAAAGTTTAACACTATGGTAAAGCTTTTAAATCCATCTAATATTATTAATGTGTACTGTAAAAGGGTACGGTCTTAAGGTGGGGAATGTAAACGCTCCAGGTAGATGTATGATGATATTTAGGTATATATTTTTTTCTTCATAAACGAAATACAGTAATCGACTAACTCAGATGCTTGCTACTTTCAGAATGAAATCGCCTGCAGATCTTTATTCCTTCAGCAGGGTGATAGTTCTGAATTCAAATAATCGTTGCCAGTTATCTACCACGAGACTGTAAAGGTTGGAAAGGAGTACGTAACTCTGTTACCTGTTCACACTTACCGCTAAACCGATTTAAATTAAATTTGATATGGAGATCGCTCGAGTCTCGGGAAAGGACAAAGGAGAAACGAACTCGCGAGCATACGCGAGTTATTATAAACTAAAAATTTATATTCAGCACACTATGTCGTAAAGATTCTCTTTTTTGTTCAAAAACTGTTGTTGCATTTTATTGTTCAAGGTTGCATTTTATCCACAAGAGTGGCAAAGTAATTTGATGCAAATTATGAGCCCTTTTGTTATTTGGTAGAATTGACTTTTAATAGTTTTAACTGACGATGTTCCTCGCGTTAGTGCTGAAAATTTTTGTGTTGCACTCAGTGGCACAATTTGTTTAATCCTCGTGCCTTGAAACAGTTGAAAACATTCTACTTTTCAAAATCCACGATTCAATTTTGTAATCTTTGGCTTGCTCGGTTATCAATATTAGCACGAGCGGCGAAACAACAACTTTACCCCCTTGTAAAACAAATTTCTACTTATTTTTAGGCAGTTTTGGTCACAGGTAAAATAGGTAGGTTAGGTCAGGGCAGGCAGGCATAAAGTTTATAGTGATTTTCTATTGAGTGGAACTGTTATATGAAACTCCAAGTACTCCGTCCACGTCCACATGATGTCACGGGAATACGTAAATTTTCGGTTGTTGAATTCAGCTCCAAAACATTTTGCCTTTAGCATAGTACTACGTATTCCGTGGTTATTGGCTTAGTCAATTACTTGTGATAGTTGTAATTACTAGAAAGATAATTAGAAATTGCGATTATGTTTAGCATGTAGGCCACTTTGCTTCATCAAGTCTTTCGACAAATTTACTGTTTTATTTTTATTGTCATAATTTTATTTGTCAGCTGAGATTTTTTTCATGCCAGAAAAAAGGGCAAGTTACAGCAAAGTCCCTTAGTGCCTCTGAATAAAGACGTTACATCGAAGTTCTTCACACCTAATAAATCCAGAATTGATTCCTCGCATTATAACAAATTACAACAACACAAACTCAGGTAACGCGCGCAGTACATAGCCGTGTCCATAACGATAAATAAGTTATTGTAGGCGGCGCAACCCAAATTAACAAATTTGAAACATCCTTCCCTTTCACGTGTTTCAAAAGTATACTTTAATAGCCACAGGATAAGAATCATTTTTCAAGGATAGGGGAGATGTAGATGGGTCTCTTTTAGTAATAAGGGTGTGATGGGCGTGCCGGGGCGGCGCGCGCGCCGACGACAGAAGCGTTCAACTCGCGCGCACGGCCGCCTGCGTGCGCGCTCAGATTAACGCGCAGAAAACTGATTTATTGTGTCGCGTTGAAAAAATAATCGGTCGAATGTTGTGATGGAGGGACAGGAGTGGCGCGTTGAGTGGCAGCAGAGGCAGATCGACGGTCAGTGAACTAGTGTAGTGCTTTTTTGCCTTGCTACTAGGTTGCCTAAGTGACTTGGTCGTTTTCGGTTCCTTAGTTGAAAGTGATGGTGCTTCAACTTTGCAGTTAGTTTTAGGTATCTAGTGTAGATTTGGTGCGGCTATTAATCATATTTCTAGTTCTAAATACTTCACTTCCTTAAATTATTTTCTGTACTATGAATTACATATAACTTCTAATCTCGACCGCAATTTAGTTACTGGACTCGCTGGCTTGATTACCAAACGTGATCGTCCTAAACTAAATTATTGCGACTTTCGGTGCGTTTTTCCAGTTCTAATCGCTTTAAGTTAAAAACCACGGTAACTTTTAGTTAAAGTATGTTATCCAAGTAAAAGCTTTTTTCAGTCCATACAATAACTGTTGGTCACAAATTTTTGAAATAGGTATGTTTGATTTAATCGACTATAATTAGGCTGTACGCAACTCGAAGATATCCTGAAACTTAAATACGTTACACATATCTAGATCATTTTTCTGTAATGATATGTAACATAAAGTCACTTGAAGTTAATATGAACTTAAAAAACAATAATATGTTATACATATAAGAGCCTCGGTAGAGAGTACCATTTGACTTTGAAACTCTAGGTCCATGGGGTCCCAGCGCGCACAAGTTTTTTTGCAGAAATCGCGAAGCGTCTGGTTGACGTAACTGGTGACTGAAGAGCTGGCGGCTTCCTTGCACAACGTATCAGTATTGCGATACTACGAGGAAATGCCGCCAGCATCCTTATTACAATGCCTCAAGGGCCTATTTTAGATTTACGGCCTGATTCAAAGAATGATTAAGGCACGTTTAAGATCTTTGAAAGATCGATAACTAAACGACATGTCAAAATTGACCTTTATTTTGATTCCGCTGTGATCCCAATAATATCTATCTACGATATTTCTAACGTCAAAGTGGCATTGGTTGCCCAAATCGAGCTGCTTCTGTCAATTTTACGACATACAAACGATATCTTAATGAGAACTTATCGTTATCGTATTTCATTCTTCGAATCGGGCCGTTAAACTAGTTATAGTAATTCTCTGTATATATCTATTTTGTATATTGTAATTGAGGAATCAGTTTGCTACGAACTAAAGCGCTACGGCTACGGCTGGCCCTCTACGCCGTAGACCGCTTTCCCACTTGCGACCTGCGACCCGTAAGACCTACAGCATTTAGCTCGTACTTGTCCATACATGAATTGGTGCGGGCGAGACGCACGATAAATAATTAATTTGATTCAAATATCATTCTAATGTGATATATATATTATACAGTGAGCTGCGAAATTGCATGGAGAAATTATGAATGAATTTATTAATAAAGTCACCATGGACTTTTGCGGCTGATGGTACGTTCGAATCGGCCTGTTACTTTTAGTACTATAATTTAATATAAATATAAATATTTATCAGATTCTGATTGGATATGATGGAATTTAGATAGTATATAGAGAAAAGAATATTCTTAGGCAGGTAACCATCAATTCAGAGAAACTTCATTTTTATTTTTGTCTTATAGTAAATGTAATGTATCGTATCGTAAAATGTGTTGTAGAAGATAATTTAGACAGTCATGGGCATGGGTATTCTATTTAAAATTTAGTATTTCTAATTAAAAACTAATTAATAAGTAATAAATTAATTATTAAAAACTAATTAATTAATAAACTAATTAATTAATGTATAATTGTTGATGCAATAAAAAATATTTACTTACTTAGATGTAGTAAAACGCTCTAAAATTTGTAACAATTTATGCACAAAAGCTAAGAACATGCACATTGCTTTTAAAATACGCAATTTTATTTTTGAGGGAATTGAGCGATTAATTTTTTCTTTTTAAAAATTTACAATGTATTAAAATTCATAAACATGATTTCCGTGCGCGTTCCCGAGCACGCACATCCGTCTCACTCACGCGTACGCTCAGTGAGAGTGAGAGAAGAATACGAACCTACGGGGCCTTAAAATACAACCTGAGGTTTTGAACCTTCTTTCCATCGTTGATCGTTCTGTTTCAATGATAAAATTATATAAGTTTCTGGGTGCAGGTTTTTATTTTGTATGCCTGTGTATAACCCACAAACCTAACCTTAAGAATCTCACCAACCTACTCGACATATAGGGACGTTATTGACCATAGATAAATATTTTGTACATAGTCAATTTAGTTAGTATAAAAACAATATTTGTACGCCAGTCATGGCAAAACGAAGATCGTTCAAAAAACTAAAATGTAACACCCATGTAACACCTGTGTATAATATACGCTTGTTTCAAATAAACATTCATTCATTCATTCAATATATCTAGAATATTCATGAACCATTATATATTCAGACCATGTATTAGGATCATTTTATGTCTGAGATCCCATAAAAAAGAGTCACGGCTAAGCGTTCCCGCGCGGTTCATTCATAACAATCTGTCCGTCAGCGCGGCGCTGCGGCGACGACGGATGGCTGACGTCGTGCTCTTTTGTCCCACAGCCCCAAGATACTCGACCTACTCTTGTTGTTGGGTTAAAGTGGTTAAACGTAGGCTATAAAATGTATAACACCATCTTTTAGCTCAAGTCAACCTCCCAAGTCTGTATACCTTCTAGAACCTCCGCCCTTGTATATAAAACCGCATAAAACATACATGATGCGCTTTCGATTTCTTAAGATCAACATATTGATCACCGAAAGCTACAACAGCTCGGCTCGCGATGATACGTTAATAATTTTCTTTATTATGGGTTGGCTCATAATAAAGAAACGATGGCAAATAATGTTTTGGTGTCATTATTTCTTTTACAAAATGGCATTAAAATTAAAAATACCTGCAATTTTTAAACTAAAAATAAAAAACTATTTATGTATATTAAAATGCTCCTTTCATTTTGATACACAAATGCACACGTTTGTGAAACTGTACCCCTAGTGTAAATAAATTCGATTTTGAAACGTGACGTACGCGTTTGCGTTTAGTCTCATTTTGTATTGGATTTAGAAAGAGCGCGCCAAGCGGGACGTTTTGGAAACTCAAAATCCTATACAAAATGAGACTTAACGCAAACGCGTTCGTCACGTTATGATGTCGATCAAATTTACACTAGGGGTACTGATCAACAATATGCAGCAGTAAAAATTCTTTGTCAAAATATTTTGGGCCACCTGTAATTTTAATTAATAACGTACTAGTAGATTGGTATGTACTGTTAAAAGATATATAATATTAAACAATGATATAAAAAATACTTCAATGTTTCAAAAAGATACAGTTAAAAACGACTTGCTAGATTTGATTACATTCTGAAAATGGAAGCAGTGTTATTATGTTTTATGCGTTATCTGTATTTTGCTTTATCAGTGAAGTTAATACACATAAGTGTGTTAATAATTAAAAATAAACCCCCCTCCATTCAACTAGTAAAATCGTCACTTTTGATTTTTTTTTTTATACTACGTCGGTGGCAAACAAGCATACGGCCCGCCTGATGGTAAGCAGTCTCCGTAGCCTATGTACGCCTGCAACTCCAGAGGAGTTACATGCGCGTTGCCGACCCTAAACCCGCCCCCCCTCGATGAGCTCTGGCAACCTTACTCACCGGCAGGAACACAACACTATGAGTAGGGTCTAGTGTTATTTGGCTGCTGTTTTCTGTAAGGTGGAGGTACTTCCCCAGTTGGGCTCTGCTCTAGATCTGGAATGGCATCCACTGGCTGTGCCCTACCACACAAAGCCAGATGACATTCACAATGCCCGTACCTCTCTTTTGGACGTAGTTTAAGGACGTACCCGGGTCCAACATTTTCATATCTGATAAAGATCAGATATGAAAAATACTAAATTTTAATTAGATAATTACAAATGGATATAAGAACCGGTATGTTTACGTGCTTGTCTATTTTCGTCAGGATAATTTTCTTAAAACACGTCACTACTTCTGAGTTCTATTAAATAATTATTGAAGTTGACATTGAATAACATTTCGTTACAAACAGCTCAAACATTGAACACGAAAATATTGTTTTTAAACATTGTGCTGTTTCTTAAGTGGCGTTTTTTTGGGTGGCTAATTACCCGAAAAAACGCCCACCCCGGCGGTCATCAATCCCCATTGACATGTGACCCCGGGTTTTTGTTCGCTTCAGTTCACTGGAGAATTCTAATTTTTATGTTGTTATTCAGGAATAAATTAATACCTTTATAATCCTAAAGGTAATTTTACGCGTGCGTTTTTAAATCAAAGCTGTCTAATGTTGTCTTCGACAGGCTTAAAAGTAGTATGCCTAAAATGCATTTTCATGGTGTCAATTTATCGAAATTTTAGATTACGAATGCCGGAACTTTTTACAAAAATTAGCGCCATCTATGATATAAACTCTTATTGAAGAGTGCCAACAACGATCCCACACCATTCGCCTGAAACTTATTATTTGATGTTATTTAGGTAACTGCTGGAATTCTTTATTAAAATTACAATATAAATACTAAAACTTATAAACTATTACTAAAATTAAGTATGAACTGAATAAATTAAAACGAATAAAATAAATAAATAAAACTTATACCCACCTAGCCCTAGAGATCTAGGGGACCTAAGATAGGGTCTGTCCCCTGCGGAAGGGTGCCCATAAGGCTGGCTACATTCCCACGCTGAATAGCAAATTGTAAGAACAAATACACACTTCAATGAGTTGTGATAATATTTATTGATGACTAGTTAAAATAGTAGTAGTAACTGTGGCGACGATGTTTAGTTAAGTGCAGAAGTAGGTACCTACGAACACTTAGCCATGATATGTTTCTTAAATAAGGTGTCATTGTTTTTTATGAAATTTAGACAAATAGGGCGGTTTTACACACCGCGGAACATATCATTAGATTAAGGGATTATTAAGTCTATTCTTGCGCCATAGGTTGCTAAAGCCTGACCAGTAATATATGACCACGCGCCATATTGCGGAATTTCATTGGAACTAAATTTTTCATACTAAACTGAACTGTCACCCATACATGAGAATAACAGCGCCCTCTTGACAATGATCATATATTTCTAGTCGGGCTTTACAATATTGCTATCTTGCTGTTAAGAGGGACAGGGAAAAAACATGAACCTTTCTCTGTCCCTTTTAGCAGAAAAAGTCCTCAAAATTAATAGATCTAATAACCCCTATAGCGGAACATCTGCGTCTACACATATTTTATCACTATCTGTCAGGCGCATGCGTAAAATATTTTATGAGGAGACATTATTGAGCACTCGGAAAAAGGATGATTTAACAACTGTCAATAAAAAATAACTGTTCATAAAACTTGTTACAAACAAAAAATAAGTGCTGAATTTAATTATTCCCTTATGTTTATGTATACCTAAGTAACATACTTGTTTGGCTATACACGCCGTATCATCAATTGTAGCATGAACGCAAAATTAGTTATAATACGGTAGGATTTGTCTAGTGAAAAGTGCAACAATAAGATTTATATTAACGTTATACCGACATATGTAAATAGTATTTCGACGTCGATACCTACTAATTTCTTGTACAGAGTTCAATAAAAAACATGACAAAAATTCGCATAAAAAGTGAATTAAATTCAGATATGTACGTATGTAGGCATCTAGTTACGCTCTTTTTAGTATTATAAAGGTTTTTAGGTAGTTTTTCTTAAGCCAACAGTCAAACACTAACAGACAAAAAACTAACTTGATATAAATATCTGTTAACTGGCCGTGACATAACTGGAAAAAACTTTAAAACACATACGATAAATTATTATTGGTAGCAAAATTTCAGCTCAATTTACAGTTAAACGTTAAAAAACAAAGTCTAGTGGCATCCCAATCACCCCGTTCCCTTAAATATTTTGCATGAAACCAAACGGCATCATAAGCGACACTTGACTGCGAGGGATTCGTGCAATTTGTAAAGATGCCAGCCGGGTAACTGACAGTGTTTAATTACATTATACTAACTCATTAGGCGGCCGTCAACTAGTATTTACATTTTAGTTTAGCAATTTTAGTTCATTGTTTGCTTTAATGATATAGGAGGTAAACGAAATGAATAATACGAAGCCCGACAATTAAATCTTAAAAAAACTAAAAGATGTCGTTAAAAAAGCTTATTATACAACACATAATATATTTTTTTATTTGATTAATATATTTATTCACTAATAATGCAAGAAAAAAAAAACAAATAGCAGAATTAGTACAGTACTTTAGCGTGTAGCTGCGCTCTCTCGGAAAGGTTTCCACGGAAGACCAGCGTCGAGATCCTTAGGTGGTATCTTGACATTAAGCTGAGTGGAGACCTTTTCAGTGACGCTTAATAATAAATTGATTCTGTCGTCTCATGTATTACCTAAACTTAAGCGTTTTCTGAATAAATTTCTTCTATTCTATTCTATTATAATTATATAACTAATTAGGTAATCTATAAAACTTAAAATCTAAATCTAAAAATAAAAATAATCTTAAAATAAATCATTAAAAGCTATCCTAGTAGGTATATGCTGGTATAAATAATAATTATATAGGTAATATATTGTACAAAAAACTCGATCTCCTCTTGAATAAACTGATTGCTGTGCCCTACAGGGAGTTATGTTTTATACAATTATATGTACTCGTAACAGGTTAAGATACAAAGTGATATGCAATCAAGATTATGGGTATGAGTATGAGTATGAACGAGTTTTCAGATGAATCGCCTGATCGCCCGCAACACCAGAGTGGTTGTAATTGTGTTGCCAGCCTGTAAGATGGGAATGCGTTATTTTGTTGGACGTTTGACTTGCAGGAGATTTCGTTCGTGTAGAAGTCATTAAAAACTTTTTAGTGGAGCTCTACCACATTTCACATGCGGCAATTAAGCACCGGACCGGAGTCACTATGGTCACGAAATAAATTCAGTGAAACCGGATTCCATAGACTAGTTACGTCACTAGGAAAAGGCGGCAAATTTAAAAAGTGTAGGCGCGAAGGGTTCCTATAATAAAAAAATGAATTTTATTTTGAAATAATTAATCATTACATTTTATTAACTATCTGAAAATGTCACGTAACAAATTTCAAAATACCGCCATTTCGTTCTACACGTAAAGAGATAATTTATAAGTATCAAATTAAATAATATGTAAATTATTTCAGAAACGTTCTTGGGCGGCATTCTTAATTTTAGCCGACTCATTATAGGGCCACCCACATCCGACCTTACGGAAAGAGTGTTTTAGAACTCATTAACCAAAAATAAGGTCAACTTTCATTTTAAAAAAAATCGACAAAATGCTCGGGAAGAATAATGATTAAATTTTATATTTACCTAACCCCAATATTTGTGGTCCCGAAATTTTTTACCTTGTCTATGTCAATTGGCTTAAAAGTGTTTCCACTCTCCTACCCGGAACCCATTCCCATACATACAAAAAACGATGCAATGCAGACTTCGTCACTTTTACACGTGGCCTTATCTTATCATCACATTTTGTACCATTATTCATTACGACAAAACTTTTTAAGAACGCAAAAAGTTGCAATCTTGAAGCGTTCAAAAATAGAACTAAAAAAAAAAGATTTCTCTCTGGTTCGAGCGGAGTCGATTAGAGCGATCAGTCCGTCATCGAGTGGAGGTACGCTGTCGGACATATCTGCTTGCTGCGCATTCCCCAAACTTGCCGAGACGAGCGCTAAAAGAACCAGCATAACTGCATCTTCAAAATAATTAACAAGTCGAGAGTGTGAATGATTATTGGTTTAGTTGAACGTGAACGTCGACTCGCTTGCACCCTGATTTCGATTTTAATAACACCATTTGACGGGAACGATTCGTTTGGAATCTCATGTTTGAATTTGGAACACGGCCGTTGGGAATGCAGTTACACGATGGAAACATTAGAGGGATGTTACAGCTTGGCAATGTTAGCGATTAGTAGTTTCAATTTGATCAATGACATTTCTATTGTAGAAGTGTTTCAATAATTCTACAGGCAGCTAGACTGCCTGTAGAATACCAGGTGGTATTCTAATAAATCAAAATCAAAATCAAAATCAAAATATCTTTATTTTGCATAAAATATGGTATACAAGATGGACTTAGTAAAGAAGCACATGCATATTTTACCAGCAACTGGCATGCAAAAACACAAACACGCATACATCTATTAACTATGCTAATAAATCTAATATTATACAAAAAAAAAAAAACAAATGTCATACTTAATCTAATTGCAATTATCAGTGTCTAATCATATCGGAAATAGTCAAAAAATTCATCAATTGAATAAAAACACTGTTGTATTAACCAACTTTTAAGTTTACGCTTAAATAGACTAAATGGTAATGATTTCAGTTCATCTTGGAGACAGTTATAAATTTTTATTGCCATACAGTAAGCGCTCTTTCCATACAATACTGTCTTTTTTGCGGGTATGACGAGACGATTAGGGTATCTTGTATTAAACTGACAAATGTCCTTAAACGTAATAGGAAGGGTATTAACTAGTATTAAGTACCTGAGTCCGATGATAGTAGCACAACCGCGGAAATAATATGCTGAATGCCATAGGAGTAAATAAAGCCATAGGAGTATTATGAATAAACTACGGTTTAATTAAACTAACATGTGGCTTCACAATTATGTTAAAATTTTAAACGTTAACGTTAATCATTGTAATACATACTTATTTCAGATCAAGCCTCGATGTAAGGTACTTTGCCTACCTACTTAAAATAAGTAACCAATTACTTACAGCGTTCCATTAAAAATTCTCACGCCTAAGCATCTATTTTAAGTGTCCAAGAAAATATGATACAAAAAGCGTGTAGGTATTACAAGCTTCGTTAAACAAACAGCAGCTGTCGTAGAAGCAATGATGTCGTATGTCAATATAAAACTCGTAATGACTTGTGACCTTTTAGAGTTCAAAGCTTGAACGACTGTGTTGTGGGCGGGCGTTTGATTTTGCGGGGTCGTTCCATCGTTTAAATGTATCAAGAAACCAGCTGAAGTGAGATCTCCGATTACGTGTTGTAGATACAGAGGTTCATATTTGATACTGGTTTTTCTAAGGCGATGTCTAAAGCCCCAAATAGACAACTTCCTTCGGTCGTGTTTTAAATTATTGCCACTCGTTGCGAATTTCGCACTTTTCGCACTTGTATCATAATATACTTTACTTTAAACGTTAGATTTTACCAACTAAGAAAGGAGCAGTACTTCTTAACACAGGTAATTAGGTGTCTTACCTAAAAAGTGGCACCAATAACTACTATATATACTACTGTTGATCGAATAAATAATTCTGATATTTTTACTACTCAAATATGTGTAAGGCACATGGCACATCACACACAATACGTGAGCTGTTTTTAATTTTAAAAAATTGCTAGTGTGTGCTATGCCATAGACATATCTAGTAAAAAAAAACTAAAATCAATAGTAGTAGGTACATAATTAGTAACAGTAACAGCTCATTATTATGTGATGCTACTAATTATGACAGTTGTCAATTCTCATCCCCGCTTGAAAAGTTTTACTTCAAAAGTATTTTTTCATAAACATATTCCAATAAAAAATTCAACTGTTACAAAATCTGAAAAAGTAATCGAAAAGAGCGGTCAAGCCAACATAAATATTTTGACATCTAATCCTTGTAAAATCGCGTTCAGCTTTCATTGTTTTCATAAGTCCAAAACTGTTCTAATTTCAAAATTGTTTGTTTTTAAAGCATATCAATGCGTGGCTGAAATAAAATTCAATATGGGATTGAGATAAATGTCTATATGAGTAACGGGCGAAGTTAAATAAACCGTTGGTGGCCGTCTTTTGTTTGTTGTTCTTATTTTAATTTTGAAACGCTTGTAATAAGCGGATTAGAGCTTTGAAGTACGAGCGATGATATAGAGAAGTGGATGCGTTCCGCGGAGGGAATTTATTTTGTAATATTCATTTGGAGTTTTTACTATCATATTAATTTGAGTATTAGGGACTTACGGAACATGCCTACATTTTTAGTACCTATATAATTACGTGCTTATAAAAAATACAAATTGTTGGGATATTTAAGATCCAATATTCAGGCCTTTTTGTTACGAAATTTCTGACTCTACTTGGAAATAAAAATAAAGAATAAATTTATTTTTTGAATATAAAATGTACTGTCCTTTTATAACTACTGTACTACATAATGGATATATACAGAGGATTAATATGCCCTACTACTAACTATTTGAACGACGTAAAGTTTTTAAATTTTCCATATAGTTTAGTGATGTAATTATATTTTGGTTGTTCGCTTACTGTGTCAACCAAATCATCGGAGACTTTTAGAATTTTTCTATCAGATTCTAGGTAGTCAAAATCAAAAGTTGGTAGGTTTCCACCAACCACCAACTTTTGATTTTGAATAATGTGTTGTCCTGGTTAGTCCCTGGTTTAAAAACCTAAATTAAGGACAGCTCAATTCTTCGTCCCTTTAACAGTTTACGTAAACAGAATTCTTTCTCATAAGGACTCATCGCAAACAGATGCGCAGACGGCTATAAGCATTAAACCATTGTAAATTGGCTTTTACCACATTGTTATAAGGTTGTTAATAGCTATCAATTTGCGATGGACATGTGACCTTTTATACTTGTTTCTCGATAAGACGGTATGAGTTTTGTGTAGCAATAAATTCGCTGTGATAGTTACGAGCCGATGAAAAGTCGACGGTGCATAAAAACGAGCGTGAATAAAACTTTATGACGCTCTGTGGCTTTGGATTAATGAAGAAAATAATGTATGAAAACAGTTTAAATCCTTCTGATCTCCCTAACCTAAGTTGATAATTACCTTACTTATTTTACTTTGAAAACACTGAAACGTACTACTTATTTTATAAAAAATGGCAACATTGGTTTGCACAAACACCTCTCACCCCAAACGCATATACCGTCTCCGTTCCGTCGTGGGTAAAAAGGCTTAAAACGTTTGATCAATTTTGCTAACAAAGTAGATATATTGTAGCCAGAGTACGGAAACGGTTTTTTCAAAAACCTCTAAATAAACATATATTTCGGTCTATTTTATACTTAGTTGTGTTTCTAGATAACAACTTCGTATTATTGGATTACCCAATTAGAAATGAAATAATTAACAAAGAACGAATAATACCGTTTTCGTTCCAATACAAAAAAATACCGGTTTCCGAACCCTGATAGTAGCCGTTTAAGTGGAAATTTATGTATATTGATTGATTTCATTCACGCAAATTTCCTTCCTAACTTCAAACCTTCAAAGAGCGTACTCCCATCTTAAAAGCTGGAAACGCACTTAAAACCACTCTGGTGTTCCTGGGCGACGGTAATCGTTTACCATCAGGCTATTCGTCTTCTCGTAATAAAAAAACCTAAATTTAATAACCAAATAGGGAATGATCATGGATCTCCTCCACTTACACTCATACGAGTATAGATATAGCTTAAATAGAAGACAATATAATTTACGTAAGGAGCAATTAGTGTTCTAAAATAGCGGGTGAATTGTAACAAAAGGAGCGGGTGTCGCTTCCTCGCCTATAAATCCGCATTGATTGAGCGCTATAAATCCACGCGGCGCCCGCGCCGGTACCGCTCCGTTACCTGCAGGGCTGCCTGAGCTGGTTGACTTTTTCACATTTAGTTCCATATGTCCATAGGTTGAATTTGGGAGTTAATCGCAAAGTAAGAGCTGTTAATCATCCTTATTTTTGGAAAAATCATTTTTGTTGAAGAAACATCCTGAATATTATGTGCTTGCATTGTTATAATTGTCCACTGTATGGCATTTATAATTTAGGTAACGTATTAGGTGTATGGTGCTTTCTCGTCTGTGTATGTGTATCACCCGCAATAAAACCACATAATTATACTTGTGCCTTTATATTTGGTTAAATCTAGCAAAATAATGATATATTAAATATGTAAATAGAAACTTCGTATTTTTTGTTAGATTTAAAGTTTTCTTTCATCAGGCTAAAGCTATAAAATATGCGTTTTTCACTGACACCCCTTCGCTATATGTACACGTGTGTTCGTAACGGCGTGCGTTTGATTTATGCGCGCTACAAATTGTGGCGCCGCCTGCGCAATGCATTATTATCAGTCAGAGCGTTTTCAAATTGTCCGATCCGACATAGGATGGAAGTAAAATGTGTTTTTCTATTTTTATTAAATTATTTAATAAACTTTATTGCTAAAAACATCTTAGCAGCCTTATTGTCAAAACAGGAGGACTTCATGCTACAGGGCACTGTCTAAAATTGTCTTTCTTATCAGGGGCATCCGACATCCGATATTGGATTAGCACTTACGATAATTTCGGATATATGTCAGCCCCTCCCGCCCCGTTAGCTATTGGACCGATATTTTTAATTTGTGTGCGTTTTTTTTAAAGGCATAATGTTTGCTGTAGTTGTAGTGTGCGTGACCACTGGAGCGACGCGGCGCGCGCGCGTTGCAACCGTACACCTCGCGGCTCATCATTGCAGATGTAGGATCCTACATCGGATATCGGATCGGATAATGTGAAAATGCTTTAAGAGTAAAACACAGCCCTTGAGAATAGTTGTATGTATTTTACAGGTGATGACCTGGTTGACTTGAAGTACGTACGGCTATGAAAAGTAAACTTAGGTGATAAGAATACAATTTTTTGCCAAACTAATGGCAGTTTATTGAAGAATTTTATGTGTAGGTAATGTTACTTACTCATAGCCACTACCACCATAACCATATGGTTCTAGCTGCTATCACCCTTTAGGAACTTCAAAGAAACTGGCAACCCTGCTATAATCTATAAGCTTCTGGACGACCATCTGTAATGGTACTTTTAATGTATCGTTTGGAAGCGATTTTGTCACATTTGCCACGCAGCCAACGTTACAATCGTTAACGCTCCGCAGCGTAGCGTAGTCATCTCTCTCTATCACTCTTCCATATTAGTGCCACAGTGACAGTTGCGTTCGCTACTGAGCGTTAACGATTGGCACATTGGTGCACGCGGAGTTACATTAGGCAGTGATTTCGTTTTGGGTTTATTCCTGGAGTATGTTCCATTGCCTCCATTTCTGAAGTCAAACTTGCATTTACTGAACACGTAGTACAAATGCAAGCAGATAACACTATTAAAAGGTTTTGCGAAAAAAATACTGATAACTATCAGTGTCTTGTAATACTTAAAAAGCTCTAACGCGATACAAATACAGAGAAAGATTACAAGGCAGTCTCCTTTAAGTGTTTTAAGTCCCCTGTCAGCCCTGCGGTAGGGCGCCACGTGTTTGCGCTACACGTTTGATTTACTGCCCTACAAATCGCACCCGAGCCCTCAACTCACAACAAATGCATTATTATAACTTATGACAGATCGAAAATGACACGGCTATTCACAGATGAATTAATTTGTTGGGTTTGCTTCTTTATTTGTTTGATAAAATTAATAAAACGTAGATAGAATACTCGTTACTGGTACACATCGGAGGGTCGGAAACGCGAATGTAACACCTCTGGAGTTGCAGGCATCCATAGGCTACGGTGACTGCTTACTGTCAGGCGGGCCGTATGCTTGTTTGCCACGTGGTATAAAGAAAAACCTCAGGAAATATTTGATGTTTTTTTTTCTATTAAAGATAAAGGCAGACAACAGAGGCATCACTCGGAGCGATCTGTTCTAGTAGCGGAAACACAGAGAAAGAAAAATTTAATTGCAGTTGCAATTGCATAAGTGTAATTGTAATTGCAGGATAACATGGCAGTCAATAATATTTTTCCTAAATCATTCGAAGGATGGACCAGTAATAACGTTACATAATTCTAATTTTTATTATAACGTTGTCTTCCTCGAGATCACGGGGATGACGTCGTCCTCGAAACGATGGAATGGTTGTCCAAAAATATGAATAGCAAAGGTCTAAAACTCACTATTAAATATTTGTATTTTTTTGCAGAAAAGCTGTTCTATGATAACTTCTAAATTTTTTTTATCGAAGTCACCGATTACTGTTTTTTGTAATAGCTAACTAAAAATAACAATTCAATAACAATAACATCCTCGGCACCCCGTGTACACACGGCCGACCGCTCAATCTGGGGCTTAGTGCATAGCGAGCTGCGATCTGGGGGCCTACCGCGGAAAACCGAAATTCGCAAATTGCGGGATCTATTTCTCTTACTCTCCGTAAGACGCAATTAGAGTGACAGAGTAAAATGTCAGCAATTGACGAACTTCGATTTTCGCGGTTATAGCCCTGACACGGCGGCGCCTGACGAAAGAGTCCAAAGCCATATACAACCCATAAATTAAGCCGTCTAATAATGTAATAATCCCTTCACTATATTTAGTGTGACCCCTGTCTGTATCGCTTGTTAGCCGGGCTCGCCAGCAATCCCGACACGTGATCAAAGCACCATCCCCCGCTGAATTGTCTATTTGTAAACTTAGCCTAAGTGCAGTGAATCATGACTTCGTGACACGGGAATGAACGTTTGAGGGTTTCGAGACTTTCAAGTGGATTTTTAGTGGCAGTGTCTTTGGTTAACTGCTGGATTTGCAATCCGTTGCACGGTTTACACTTTGCTTAGAATAAAATAAACAGGCTACATTTTATAAAGTCAATATACATATCAAACGCTATCACAAATTTGATAATTAAGAAAAATTAACAAACGATTTCATTCCACCGTTAAGGTAAATATTACAATTTACATGAAGTTATACGAATACAAAATTAATTGCCAACCCGCAATATGAAGCGCGGGCCCGACTCGCACTTGTTTTAGTGACAAAATTGGTTTGTTATTTTACTATAAATAGTGTTAAATTAGGCCAATGAAATTAGATCCAAAAAAATCATTTTGAGATATTAACTCCCAGCATGCTGGGAACCGTATAATACCTTAATTTGGTCCTAAATGCCTGTGATACGAGATTGTGCAATCTCAGGAGATGTGTATACAGTTTGGGAGCTTGGGAAATATATTTTTACTTGGATTGCCAAACCAGTGGATGTAGAAAGAACCCACCATCATTACAATGGCACTACCAGGTTTGGTGGATCAGACACTGCTGAAAAGTTGTTTTCGGATTTTAACATGATCATACCAAAAATAAAGAAATTCCAAATAGCGGCCAATTTTTTTACAAGTTTAACTACAAATTCAAATTAAAGTACCATGGTGATTAGAGCAAATTTTCCGTCGTCCGTCAGACGTACCTACCAAAAAACTAAAAAAAGTGCATAATTTTTGACATACCTCCTGGATTGCGCAAACTCGGATAACACGCAATTAGGATCAAATGAAGGTATTAAAACGATTTCCAGGTTCTTATATATTTTATGCCAAATTGTCCCCTTGTAGCCAAAGATCATCACTGGTCGATTGATATATATAGAAAAAAACTATTGTCAGAGTGATTGAGTGAAGCCATTACAAATCTTAAGTACTGTAACTAATTATTTATATTATTATTTTGGGTACATATATATATATATTTTCTGGACCATGATAGTCATGCTAACATATGATGTCAACTGCTTCATTGCCGCTTTGTTGATTACCGTCGTAATTATTATAGTTATCTCAGTAACTTAACTGTAGTTGGTAGCTGCGCGCAACCAGCGTCAGCGTAATACTTCAGTAGGACCTGGCATTATGCTGAGTGTTCACCTTTTTCAGTATAATTATATACAGTGTACAAGTTAGTTATAAGTCATTTTTTCTCTTTCTTCCTCTATATGTATTGTATAACTGTGTACTTATACTGAAATAAATGATATTCTATTCTATTCTATTCTATTCTATATAATCTGTACCTAGGTATTATTAAAATTTTACCATAAGGTAAAGATGAATAAAAACGATGATCCTTTATCTAAAGCTGCTATAGACGTAATAAATAGTAACTAGAGTTACAGCTAGGACGCCAATAAGACGCAGTGTCCGTATCACGCCGAGAATAGCGGGACAAGCAAGCATAAGTCAATCAGCAGTCACAACAATGCAAGACCGCGACACCCTGTCTGCGGTTCCTAGAACACATCAGCATGTGTTAACGTTACTTTATCGCAGAGCAAATAAACTTTATTCCATTACTAGTTCTTGCCCTGGCTCGGCTTTCCTACCGCCTTTCTTCTAGCTGGTCATTTGATGCAGGATAGAAATAGGTCATATCTGCCTAATACATGGAAATATCAAAAGATAATTCGTAATTTTGAAAACGACCCGACCCTATAATTTTTTTAAATTATTTTTATATATTTTAGTATATGGAAAACCAACAGCGCTATATATATATCTAGAACTTCCAATAGAATTACAGAGCCAATAACAACAAATACTAAAACACTCACTTATAGAAATATAATAAATTATAAAATGTTTTTGCCCATCTTAATTTACACATAAGTACAAGTTCCTACAGCATAAGAACAGATCTACATATATATGAATCATTTTCACAAAAATAAATTAAAAAACCGGGCAAGTGCGAGTCGGACTCGCGCACGAAGGGTTCCGTACCATTATTTATAAAAACGGCAAAAAAAAAATGTTTGTTGTATGGGAACCCCCTTTAAATATTTTTTTTTATTCTGTTTTTAGTATTCGTTGTTATAGCGGCAACAGAAATACATCATCTGTGAAAATTTCAACTGTCTAGCTATCACGGTTCATGAGATACAGCCTTGTGACAGACGGACGGACGGACGGACGGCGAAGTCTCAGTAATAGGGTCCCGTTTGACCCTTTGGGTACGGAACCCTAAAAAGAAAAAAGTAGTTGAATCCTGTAAGTTTTTTGTGACATTGGCGTTTATTTCTATTCAAGATTAAGTACAATGTGAATTCAACACGCTACATACATTTAATCAAATTTGCGCTTACTTCTTTTTACGGTCTATTTTTAAAAGATTCATTTACAGTACATATGGAGCTACTTTATAGCACTAGTGCGAGAAGTAGCATATTATGTTACTGTGTCGAACATTTAAAGGGCCATATGTACTGTAAAACGTTGTACGATACATGTGCGAATAGGTAATTCGCAACTCGTGTCGATTTAAAACACTCCCTTCGGTCGTGTTTTAATTTATCGCCACTCGTTTCGAATTTCCTATTTTTCGCACTTGTATCGTAATGTACTATTTTAATTAAAGTTTGTTGAAGAAAATGTAAGTTGAAATTGGCTATTGTACTAAAGATACTTGTATACAAATATAAATAAATATTAATACTACACAGTAATTAGTAAGTTTTGTGTGGTCCAAATGGTGCGTGGGCGCACAGCTCGGTAGCGCCTAACGAGCCCCGAAACACAAATCACCATTAGCGTAACTGACGGACCGCGACCGTACCGATACCGATGGATATTAATATACCGGTTTAAAGGGTTTACTATGCATAGACAAAGTCAAAATATTAATTGTATACTAGATTTATTTCTAATTGATTATGATGTGGGACAAATTCGTGCGCGTTTTGCTTGACTCGCGATTCGTAACATCATTGTTGGTACCACATAATTATGTATAGGTGGTCAGACCAAGCTAAGGTTTTGATAGACGGTGCAAGTGTTATCCTAAACGTCAAAATTCTATGAAATAATGATGTCTGGGCAATCAAAATCACTGCCAACTTAGCTTGGTCTAACTATATACTTATAGTACGGTCGAGGAAATTGATTCTTTAGCAATTTGCGGTTCAAGTAAATTTGGTTGTACATACTTATGCTATGAACTTTCCAGTGTAAAGTGAACCACAACCTGCTAAAGAATCAACTTCCTCGACTGTACCATACAAGATTTAGAATTACTTACGAATACCTATTCTTTATTCTGTAGATTTCAACAAAGAGCCTAGCGAAAGGTTCACTCTTGATGTCATATCTGTAATCAACGACAATATATAGACGATACATTGACCAACTGTCTATAAATCGATTGACATTGGCAACTTTGGCGAGTATTATATTGATAAATGATAATTTATGTCGCTTTTCCGATGGAAGTAAGGAGGTAGGTACAGTGAAGAGATTTATTTTTGACCCATTTTGTACCTTGTCACAGTGACAGTCATTGACATATACCTAAGGACGGGCCTTACGGGCACTAAGAATGGTGCTAGTTCAGTGGTGTCACTCACGAATTCGAGCCTATCGCGCAGTCCAACACAACTAGTTGCGACCAATCGCGCGCGTGATGTGAACTCATCAATCAATCGCGTTGCGGCGTTAGACTGCACGATTGGCTCGAATTCGTGTGCGTGTCACCGCTGTACTGGCCCCATTTTTATTGCCCGTAAGGCCCGTCCTTAGATATATGTCAATGGTGACAGTAGTATGAGATCTCTACTTCTATCTTCTATCTGTTCCGGATAACTTTTCCAAATATATATAAATCTTTGAAATTCACGTCTTCTCGTCTTGTCTTCGTCTTGAAGTCTTAATTGTGCTACATAAAGAACCATCACTTTCTGTTAAGCTGTTACAGAATGGTAGATACATTTGAAACGTTGTTTGACCCGCTACTTTTGAGTTTGACTGTACCTACAAAATAGTATTGTCAATCATCTTGGTATATATAAAACACGTTATATAACGATATAACGTACACTATTATTAGTATTACGAATGCTCAATCACGATTGACATTTAGAGTCATAATTTTCTCGCGTCAAGCATCGGCCAAGGCACAGATGTAAAATATAACGCAAGACTCACTTTGGCCAAGGATGCACAGTGGGCGTACCAGAATAGCTCGGGTTGCAAACTTGGCAACGGTCAGTCAGCAATCACAATACAGAGTGCATTACTGCAGATGCTGTGATGATACGTTTGTACTTTAAAGTCAATAGGTATAACACAAGTCCATTCGATTTTACACAGGATCATGTGGCTTATAGCTAGACAGTTAAATGCTAGAATAGCGTAAACGTTCACAAACGGCTCTTGAGCAAGTTGCCTCGTATGATTATGTTACGGTGTTACTATCACGATTATGAAAACTTGTGTCAAATGTCTAGACGGCTACAAAGCAATGATATTATATGACTAAACTTATAGGTACCCATACATACGTGCATTTCATTAATTTCAGTGATTGTACACTTTTGTTTGTGTTTGTTATTCATTCACCGTTACTTCTGTTTTACTCATTTCCTCAAAGGTTAACTGGAAGAGATCCCATAAGGGATAAGTTCGCCTTTGTTGTATTTAATTTACTCTGTAACTGTGTTTTTCGTGTTTTTATTTCTATGTACAATAAAGTATATACATACATACATATAAGGAGCACAAGACATAAGGCTACCACCAGTTTGACACTGACATACCTATTCTAATATACGAGTATGAGCAAGATGCATATAAAGTTTCGCACACGCTAGCGAATATGTCAGTTTGACACTGCTTAGGCAGTCGCGTTAAGGTTACAGAGCTTTTATAGTCTGTTAAGCTATTTCCGTCAGTAGAAAAAAAAAAAAAAATGTAGGCGCGAAGGGTTATCGTCCCAAAGAAAATTTGAAATTCGCGCCCTTTTCTACTGACAAACTTATTTGACAGACTATAAGTACTTTTACTCCCATTTCCTAAACGTTCGGCTTCAAAAATATCCTTTGTTTCGTATTTTGATGTATACTACTAGCACCGAATAAAACAAAATCCTAAGTTCACTCCAGAAACGTGAAACTCTAATCACCTGTTATACAAGAACACAGACTATTTTAAGCTATTAAATTAAGTAAGGGCAAAATAATAAATGTGAGTGAAAGCTGAGCGCAGGGAAATTTGTTTCAATATATTATATTTATTTATACGACTAAATTCCACTAAATGTCAAACAAATAAATCGTATGCGTGCGCGCCGAAAATATTGTCTTTTGGAGCTCTTCATTAAATCGGTCGTGCAGTGTGGAGACCGACTCTTATTTATTTTATATTTTATCCAGCGCTTGTTAGAGTTGGACCAAGCTTACTCTGCATCAATTGCAGATTGTGGGGTGCCACAATAAAAGTCTAATTCTTATGAATTTATGAGATTTATATTGACATTTCACTTTCAAAATACATACTAATACTGTGTAGAGGTAGCTCAGACGGACGCACCGCCAGTCGCTGCTACCACCAGTTTTGATAGTACTTCTTCTTATTACTGCCCTTATCCCACGTTATGTGGGGTCGGCACAACATGTTCTTCTCTTCCATTCTCCTCTATCTTTCGTCACCTCAGCACTTACTCCTTTCTTTCTCATATCCTCTTTCACACAATCCATCCATCGTTTTTTGGGTCTTTGGTCACGCTAATTTTAATACTACTACCACCACTAATAAGCGATATGCAAGTACGAGCGGGATGCATAGAAAGTAAGTTCCGTTGACGTGAGCGAATATATAAATGGGAAAACTGGTGGTAGCCATACTGTTGTTAGTGAAAGTATAGATAAATAAGTGAGCATAGAGCGCTGCATAGGTGCAACATGAGTTGTTGTCTTTCTTAATAATATTAAGTTGTATGGGAGGTATGGTAAAACATATTGCAAAATAAGTTAAAAACTTGCTCAAAACTTAATAAGTACTTATTATAAATCGGAGTGGACCAAGCTTACTCCGCATAGACTTTCAATTTCAATTTTATTTTGGCCATGTAGGTATGCAAAGATACACTTATGTCTGTCAGTTATTGCACATTTTTTCCTTAAAACTATTACATTTTTAATTACTTAAGTAACACAATTAATAAATAAGTATAATTATCCCATACATCTTTTTCTTCCAAATAATCTGATACTTAGTACGATTTTTCAATTAATTTATGTTTGTGAATTTTCCTGAATTTATAACATTATTTTACTTTATTATATGTTTATGCATTTTGTTGTAGATATGTACTGCTTGTCCAATAAATGATTTAGCAAGTCTTAAGCGACGCACAGCAAGTTTGCCTTTGTTTCTTGTATTAAATGTATGATTGTCACTTTTTTCAGAAGAAGTTCGTAGTTTCTTCTAGTGTACATAATAACTTCATAGATATATTGTGACGGTAGACTGATGATGACTTTTCTCAATAGATCTCTCAAAGATGTTCGCGGCTTCAGATTGTATATGACAAAGTACGGCTCGCTTTTGTAAAACAAATATGCTATCTACACTACATTAGCAGATTTTCCCCACATCAGAAGGCCATAACACGTGAGACTATGGACTTTGCAGTGACAGACCGGCCAATTCGAACGTGACGCTGACATTAAACCGATATTTGAATTATATTGTTATATAAGTACATTATTATATTATGGCGTCTCGCTCGCACTAAATTATGCTCGGACAAGTCAGAGCGAAATAAACGCGCGAATGACAGCTGTCAGGTGCACGTTCGAATTCTAAAGTCAAATTATATACAAATATGACGTTTATATTGTTACTTCACATTTATATATACAGGATGTAAAAAAAAAAAGTGGGAATCCGTTTATGAGCGTATTTGGTATCGTGTTATGATTCAGGAAAAAAATCTTTGAACTACAGTTCAGGATCAACCGTTTCAACTTTTTATTTGCTATTTAATTGATTACTGAAATTATGTGTTTTTGTAATAGCTTCTACAAGTACCATATTTTGAAACGACCTAGAAATATATAAGAATATATTTAAAATATTGCAATATACAAATACCCTTCCATACAGGTCGCGACGGATAAAGTTATGAGTCGGGGCGGGAAGTGACGACCCGCGTAAATCAAACCGAGGGGTGATATCCGACTTGAGCGGTGTTTAGCCATATTTGTAACGGTCATAACTCACTTTAAACATAATTGGGATACCTGTTGTCATTTCAGTTAATTCAAATAATATATGATTTGCTTATCCCAAGTGGACCCCAGGCTCCCATGAGCCGTGGCAAAATGCCGGGACAACGCGAGGAAGAAGAAGATATGATTTGCTTATTATTTTTTGGAAATATATGTCAAGTGTAGGTTGTTTTTACCTGATTTAATTAGGTTGTCCATATTAGTTTTTAAATAATTCGTAACTATTTTCTATCAGTACCCCTAGTGTAAATTTTGTCGATAGCGAAACGTGACGTACGCGTTTGCGTTAAGTCTCATTTTGTATGGGTTTTTGAACAGCGCGCCAAGCGGGACGTTTTGGAAAGTCAAAAATCTCATACAAAATGACACTTAACGCAAACGCGTAGGTACGTCACGTTTCGCTGTCGAAAATATTTACACTAGGGGTACTGACAAAGTTTATACTATGACTGTCCAAAGAGGAAATACACTGGAGATGCCCTAGACTTGCTCTTCCCTGATGTGAACGCAGCCCGTTGGGTGAAGAAGCTAAATAATAAATTAAAGCCCTTAATTATTATCTATATTTCCACAAATATTTTGTTAGTAAGCGACCAGTTTAGTAGCCTTACGATTAAATAAATAAATCAAACAGAGATACGTCTGTAAGCGATAGTACAAATTTAGATATTTAAGGAAAAATTCACCGCATCGGAACAGAATCGAACTTTATGACCTTTCGGAACACCGCACCGGTCCTATCGCTCTTAACTAACTGAGCTATGCGCGTCTATATGGCGTGTAAACAAAAAGGATGGAGTGGAAAGGTTCACACACTTCTGGCAAGCTTCGGTAGCTCAGTTGGTCAAGAATGATCGGACAGATGTTCCGAAAGGTTATAAGTTCGAGTCTTGACCGGATGGGGTCAATTTTTGCCATTTTTCCATACGTAACAAATTAAACGAACAGAACGATAATGGTACTGGCATCAGTCATGGAACAAAAACTAAGCCTAAGCCGTCATAACATTTTGGTAAGCGTAAGTGCTTTAATATTTTCGAATTTCGATGTTCGCGGTAGCCCCCATATATAGAGCCAGACCAAGATAATTCTGCAGCTATTTTTATAGCACAGACGTGCAAGTGTTATTTAAAACGTCATAATTTCATAGAAGTTTGACGTTTAAAATAACACTTGCACGTCTGTAGTAAAACAATCACTGCAGAGTTATCTTGGTCTGACTCTACCTTCATACTTTATAGCGTTTTGACAAACATATTTCCTATCGATCCCTGGAACACCCGGCGGCGGTAGGTTTACCTCCAAACTTACTATACTTTAAAAATAATAATATAAATAACCCTATCCTATACTTAAAAAAAACCATCGATAATCTGGGGGCCGAGTTTTGAATTTCGAGCGCTCGATTTCGTCACTCGAAAATCTGTGGAAAACGGCGAAATATTTTTGAAATACGAGAGATAGAAATTGGGAATCAAGTTTGACACTCGTTTTCAATTCTATTAGTATAATTTAAATACCTAATAGTGGATATAGTATGAACGAAGTACACGAAATCGAGCGGTCGAAATTCAAAAATCGGCCCCCTAGCCGTCCCCCTCGGCCTACAAATCACCGCAACCCGACCTGCGCCCGCGCATGCTCCTGGATAAATTAGGCCAATTAGTGCGCCCGTGCGTTTGACACCCCTGACATTCTTCCTACCTCGTGCAATGTATAGTATTTATCCCATGTCCCATATTAGTATTAATTACATATTTTTTCAAATATTTACACGCCATTACAGCATATGCCAATACACTGACTTCTGATTCTGACAATCATTACATACAAGTGGTTTTGTGAGCTGTAGACCTCGAAAACCCCCATAGTTACGCCATTTTCAAAAATTCTTAAGAAATGAATCGTTGATTTTTTTTATATGTGAGTAATTATCCAATCTGCTCACGAGACACGAACATATCACGAGAATCGGTTGAATAATGCGACCTGTAGAGGAGAACATCCGAAAGCATTTTTTGCCCAAGCTGAAACCGACAATCTTCCTTCCTTCAGTCAATAAGTTAAAAAAAAATACGGTAATTAACATTTCATGCGCGGGAATTATTTCAACTATCACGTACTATTAATATCAATCAAAACAAAAAAAAATATAAATTTAAATTTAAAACTTGTTAGGTGCCCAGTACCATACCCAGTGCTTTGTATTTAATATTTCCCTATGATGACTAAAAATCTTCCACTCACATCATGTCAGAACTATTTAATTCCGTCATATTTCGTTCACCATTCCATTCATTTCATATTTAACTTAAATTATTTTCTAATAAATTGTCACAAATTGCCGTTGTAACGTTTTGAAACAAAAATACAATCTCTTGATTTACTCGCGAATGTGACACAGGATTTGTGCCAGAAATAACTCATAATGTGACAATTATGCGTTACTCCCCGTGGATGTTAAAAATTTATTGTTTCCGACTACACGTTAGCGCGGCGATATTGCAAATAAATGATGATTTCTTGGTTACGTTCTCTTGCTAACTGGGTAAAATTGATACCCACAGTAAATAATTTTATGACGAAAATAGCCTGGATATTAATTAAAATGTTGTGTATTACTCAATATTCAATAGTGTTTATTATAATCTGTGACAGGCGTTGTTTGATTCTGATGATAGGTTAAGATATATGTTTTTTAACTGGCTTTTACTCCCTGCCAATTTGCATCCATATCTAATTCAGGTCTAATTCTTAACCTGTTATTAAAATCAGAATACGCCTGTGAGTCTTTACATAGCTATGTTCTAAATGCAAGTGAACACAGTGCTGATGGACACTTTTCTTTAACCATTGCTTAATACTGTTGATTGTTTTGAATGTATATTTAGGTCAGCTAAATTAGTTAAGTACGGTCAAAGCACGGGCCTGGGCATGTAGATAATGATTTTATCATACTTATCCAAATGAAATGAGTACCCATTCATGTGGATAAGGGTTAAATGAGAAAATTAAGGGCTACTTTTGGGTATGTATACAAGAAAGACGTGAACATACTTTTGAGTTTGACCCGAATGGTACTGAAGGGGCCACTGATTACCAGTTCGCCGGACGATATCGGCCTGTCACTGTCAGTTATTCGCGATTGTCAGCTTTTGCGAATTACTGACAGGCCGATATCATCCGACGAACTGATAATCACACAGCTGGACTTTACTAAAAGCCACGATGGATTGCCGGGTGTTGATTAAAACATGGTTAAACGCGTTTTAAGATTCGTTTTTCATCAGCTGTCCACTTCCACGATAGGTCACTGCATAATAAGCTATCAATATTACACTTTAAACGACATTAATGAGCAAACAAAATAATATTCTCGAGAATTCTTCGCCATCTTGAATCTCAACGACAACCACGGTATACCTATTATGCAATAAAAATCCGATTCGAAGGACCTTTTACTTATTTCGTGGTACGTTAAGCCAGGGAATATGTCAATTGCTCACAATGCTCACACAAGTAGTCGCTAACATTCAGTTCGAAAGTAAAACAGTCCGTAAAACAAAATTAAACCAAACCTTAAAATAAAACGCGATCATTGTCGCCTCTACGCGTATAGTTTTCATCGCCCTACTTAATTTATAATGCCCGCTTGACATCTTCCGTTGAAATTATAGCCGCCATTTTGAATTTCGAGTTTCCCGCCATCCGACCATTACAGCAATTAGTTGAGTGAGATGTCCGCGGTCGGCAGGACGTTTTACGGTTTTTATGAAGTTACGATCGTAATAAACTTTTTTCGTATTTTTTTATTGTTTATGGTGCAAGTGGGTAATGTGTTTCACGGGTTTGAAATTGCCGACGGTGATAATAAAATGAGGTTAGTGGTGTCCGTGTTATATGCAAAATAAACAGGTAGATTTTACATTGAAGTATGCAAATAGTAGTTACTATGTAGAGTTAAACCAAGTTGGCAGCGATTTTAATAGTAGACTTTGCACAGTGTGTGTTATTTTAAACAGCATAATTTCATAGAAGTTTACGTTTAAAGTAACACTTGCGCAGTCTGTGCTATCAGTACCGCTGCCAACTTAGCTTGGTCTAACACTAGGTACCTAATTTTAGTTTCGTTTCGATTTGTAGTGATTTGACTAGACATTACTCATTATGATTCTACATACATACGTTTTTTTTAAATGTCTTTTGTAAAATAATTTAGCTATATTATTAACACGCTAAAGTTCCTCGCTGGTACCTATTATAATGGAGCCGCCGCGCCGCCACGCCAGGCTGAAGGCTGCGTTTCCACCGGAGATGTGCGAGGATTCGTAGCCGTAAAGGCTCTGGTTACGCCAGTGTAGCAAGGTTTAGTAGAAAAAATCTTGATAATGACCATTATCCTTGCGCTAAATCGTCGTTATATTCTCCCTATTTCTACTGTTTAGGGGTGATATTCAGGATAAAAAAAGTAATGTTTACGCTAAGTTTCCATACCAAGTGAATATGGCACTCATATGGGAAATGTATGCATTATTACTGCACTTCGGTGCAAATATAGCGTACCTAGTCAGAGTATATCTAAAAGCTATTATCTATATGTCTTTACCCATCACAGAACAATTAATAATCCCAGGCCCAGATTTAGCAGGGCCCCCAGGCACTTGGTACGGCGCTTAGAATTTAGGGGGGGGGGGGGGGGGGGCGGTCTTACTCTAACCTAAAAACGCCAAATCTCGCAAAATTTTATTAAAATGACATCCCGTATCCTTCGCGTTTAAAAAAAAAAATTTTGTTTGAAATATACAATGAAAATTTAACCGTACAAAATAACTTATAACTTTAAATATTGAGGTCATGACAAAGTTATGTGATTGTTTAATAAGTACAGTTGCGTTATCAGCTTATTTATTGCCTTAGAAGCACTATTAGTAGAAAGTGATGAGCGTGTTATGTTACCTATAAATAGTTTCATGGGAAGTGTACATTAAGGTGCATACTGCGAACAACACAATGCAGTTATTCGATATGCTGGTAATATAATGAAAATCGAATAGTTCAGAGGTAAATTCAGTATGCAAAATTGTGGACTGTATTTATAAGTAGTAAAACACTTTATTGTACAAAATTAAAACAAAACAAGAAAAAAAAAGCAGTCATTATAAGTACAAAGGCGAAATATCCCTTTAAAGGATCTCTTCCAGAGAGTTATAGGTTTTTTTATAATCCATAACTCCCGCGGCAACAAGAAAGGCATTCAGTACACCTGCATGAAATAAGACCTTTTTCGAGCAAGTATGATGAAAACATTTTTTTTTGTCCATAGGTATAATTCCAAATGGGCAGTGTCCTCGCGGGGCGTTCAACTTGCCGCCGCTGGACCGAGCAAGAGAATTAGAGCCGACTTTGCCGCCACTGCACAATTCAATAAGGGAGGTGAGTCTATAAAATACCGTCTGTGTTTTCTACATATTATGATATAGCCTCTACATATTATGATATACCCTACTAACATAACTCTGTCCGTCGGTTTGTTCCCACTTTTTCACACTTAAACCGCGGAAAAGTTCTAGGGGCGAATCAACTTTTAGAACACCGATTTCGTGTCCCTAGACTCCCTAGGAGAGAAAAAACGATTTTTTCAAATACCATACAAAAATGGCCAGATTTTTGTATGGCAGTAAGTTTTTTCTGCTGCGTTACCGTACAAAATGTAATTTTTATCTGATCAAGTTATTAATTTTATTAATAAAATAAATAAAATTAAAGGAACTAAGTAAATAAGTAATAATGCTCAACAAAAAAGTTAACAAATCAACATGGTTTTTGATAAATCGATTTTTCTTTGCTACGGAGTCTAGGGACACGATATCAGTGTTCTAAACGTTGATTCACCCTCAGATGAAATTTGGTATGACGAGAAAGGACATAGGATTGTTATTTATCAATCATCATCATCCCACGATAATGAAGTTGCGAGCAGAAGCCAGTATTCTATAATTTATTGTATTGATTTAATTATAGTTATGATTGTTATTAATGTTATTATACTTATTATATTTGTCCCAGAACTCAGTATGTCCGCGGAGCACATATTCGCCGCTGCAGGCGCTAAGCGAGAGCACCTGCCGGGACCACGGGGCGCCGGCGCCGCCCCCGCCTCAACCGCCACCACGCCTAGTGAGTGGTCTGCAATTTTACTTTAGTGAAACCTTCAAAATTATTAACTAAAATAGATGTCTTATAAAGATACTAACATACCTACTTATGAGTCTAAAAGTAATTCGAATATAGAGTAGTCGTAGCCACTTTATTCATTAGTATATGGCATCAATTTCAGTTTATACATTTTATAATTTATATAGATATAGTAGTGTGACTACTTAAGAAACACTAATCAAAATAATTAATACAATATTTATATTTGTTCTCAAACCTTTAAAACTATTCGTATCAATTATTTCTGTAAACAAATTCTATGAACCTTTTGGACGAAACGAAACATATACCGATTTGTGGATTTTAAACATTTTTAACGACCTATATGGGTGATCTTAAATTTATTTCAAGTATGGCTGTTTATGTCTATTATTAAAAAAATAATTATGTTATGAGATGTGGCCTCGCTCTGCATTTTCTATCGCATGTATAACGGGGAGTGCTCCGAGGAATTGTTCGGATTAATCCCTAATTCCCTACCGCATCTTTTCGCCATCGCCCTTACGCGACAACATTTCCATCCTCACCACTTAGATAGATGGTTGGCAGTCCTCAACTGTGCGTTTCTCCGGAAACTTCCTGCCTCGCATAGCTAAACTGTGGAATGAACTGTCGCCTGCGGTATTTCCGGACCGATACGACCTTCAAACCTTCAATAAAAGAGCGTACTCCCATCTTAAAAGCCGGCAACGCACTTGCAACCCCTCTGGTGTTGCAGGTGTCCATGGGCGGCGGTAATCGCTTACCATCAGGTGATCCGTCTGCTCGTTTGCCTCCTGTATCATTAATTTTTTTTTTATCAGCCTCCTAATTTTTTTTTACCAGTTCGTGGGCGCCGGCGGCGGTACAAGCGCGGCGCTTCACCCAGCAGTAGCGCGATGTTCGGCGACCCTTGAGTTGTCTGCTCTCTGGCGCAGCTTTCACGAGCTCGGCACCGAGATGATAGTCACCAAGGCCGGCCGTCGCATGTTTCCTGCATTGCAGGTAATTACCGTTTGTAATCGTCGTTGTAAGTTCGTGTGCGTCATGGTAGCGCTCCATCTTGCAGTAGCGCGATGTTCGGCGACACTTAAGCTGTCTTCTCTCTGGCGTAGCTTCCACTAGCAACGAGCACGGCACCGAGATGATATAGGTAGTCACTAAGGCCGGCTGTCGCATGTTTCCTGTTGCCATCTGTTGCAGGATATTAATCCTGCACTTTTTCGTCATCATTTTGTAAGTCCGTGAGCGCCAGAGTAGCGCCTCATCTTGCAGTAAAACCGATATGAACATCACCAAGGCTGGTCATCACATGTTTCCGGCATTGCAGATGCTCTACCGTCGTAATATCCTGCGCTTTTCATCATTGTTTGTAAGTCCGTGAGCGCCAGAGTAGCACTCCATCATGAAGTAGCACCGATATGAACGTCAGCAAGCCCGGCCGCCGCATGTTTCCTGCAGATAGGTATCTACAACCTGGTATGATGAATGAATTTAAGAGCTCGCTGTACTTAGCCCTTACCCAGGTGGATCTCATAGCGACCACATAACAAATGATTTTTTTGATGAGGAGAGGTAAACCAGGACCACTTAATGACATTACCGTACCGTATAGTCTATAAAAAGAACGATTTCCGAACTTAAAAAATGCAAAAACAATGTATTTATTTTGACAGACAGAAAATCGTCGTTTTTGTGCATTTTCCTGTTCAACATTGCTGTGCTGTCGAAAAAAAAATGTCAGTGCCGTGATGTTATTTTTTTGGTTGCATATAAGATAATGTATACGTAGTATGTCACAATTTATCACAGTTATTGTTTTTTGGTACAATATTCGAACTAAAAGTTTGTGGTTCGTATATGAACTCTAATTTTTGTTATATAATATATCAGAACACTCTCACATTTGTACAGGCCAGGCTTTCCGGGCTCCTGCCTAACGCGGACTACCTTCTGCTTGTGGACTTCGTACCGCTCGATGATAAGAGATATCGATATGCGTTTCACAGGTTTGTACTTTGTTCATTTAAAAATTATTGCAACACAATAATACCTACTTTAAATACTACTAAAAACTTAATACTTTTTATTTAGGTCCTTTAAATTTTCAAGATTTTTGCTCTATTTTTAAATAAATGCCGGATATAATCGCGCATTAAAATAAATACTACACTTGTACACTAGTATATCTGGGACAAAGCCTGGTTAAAGTAGACATTAAAGTATTCTAATTACTTATATGCACTTACTCTTTTTTATCAACTTAAACTTGACACGCTCGAAACGTCGGCGATATTATATTAAAATATATTGAAATACGCAAATAAAAACCATCATCGATTTTTGAGAAACAGGCATTTTTAATACTCGTAAGCTTAAGAATTTTACGATATGGTTAGTTAGTTTTAAAAGCGATGATCAATTCCCGCGATTCAAACCCTAGTTTACTCTTTACCGGTACAAAATTTGATATTTGTGCAGCTCAAGCTGGGTCGTGGCGGGTAAAGCAGACCCAGTATCGCCGCCGCGCATCCACGTGCACCCGGACTCGCCCGCGCCCGGCGCGCACTGGATGCGACAACTCGTGTCTTTCGACAAGCTGAAACTCACTAACAACCAGCTGGACGACAACGGGCATGTAAGTTATGTGCCAGTTATGGCTCAGGTTTCCGCATTGAAATATCAGGCCATTGTCCGTGACATGTAGGCAGCTGTAGAGATAGTTGACCCTTATGCCGGTTTGGGGTTTAGCCTACCTTCGTACAGAAACACAGGATCATTCTGGTGTCTACGTAGGCTTCTTGAAGTGGTTTCGGTGTGTCGAGTATTTGTCAGGTGTAGCTACAACTTTTCGCATTTCGGGACGACGCCGAAAGGTGTTTTATCGCCGATACTACTAAAACATAGGTCGCTTTCTGATTAATGATGTACCTATACATTGGCAAATTTATTGGAAATACATCAAAGAATACAATGAAATACATTTTCAATTAATAAATTGATCCCTTTAAGGGTTTATCTATATCAATTATTGTTTTAAACTTGATTGATTTGAACAGATAATCCTGAACTCCATGCACCGCTACCAGCCGCGTCTCCACGTGGTGTACCTGCCGGGTGAGGGGCAGAGCACGCCGGGCACAGTCCCGTACCGGACATTTGTGTTCCCAGAGACGGGATTTACCGCCGTCACAGCCTATCAGAACCATCGGGTAAGTTTTATGGCCTCCCTTGTGTCCTGCTGGGAGGGGCCCGGTGTATTACTGTTTGTCATTCCCATTTGTCCCAGCTTCAAGAGTGGCGGCGGTGACATGGAGCGGGGACAAATGACAATACACCCTGTTTCCCGCCACTGGCCTGTAGCCAGTCACTACAAAATATGTCCAGGTAATCCCATCATCTAATACCATTACTATACCTACCTACCATCCAGTTTCTTACGGTTTGGTTTACGAATAAAATTCGTTTTATTGTCTTCTTTCTAACACTCGGTCACGCTCGTATTTGTGTCTTCTAAAAAATAAAAAAATCGTGTGCGTGTCTCTTTAGTTGTAGATTAAATTTTACATGAGAAAATTTAAAACTAAATTTCATCTCACACAAAAAGTTTCACTCTGTTACATTTTTTGGGGATAAAAAACAAGAGCACTTAAATAATAATATCACCCCCCCTCAACACCTACACCCCTAAAATTATTCAGCTACATATTACCAGTTGTCTATTTCACTTCAGAACTTTATTAATTTGCAACAATTATTATCGTTCTAGATAACACAACTGAAGATAGCCAGCAACCCGTTCGCCAAAGGATTCCGGGACTGCGACCCCGACGACTGGTAAGTGCAATCATAACATAACACTCAAATCACTTTTACGATCAAATAAACGAAACCACATTTTTCAGAACATCCCCCATGTCACAACACTGGCCATGAATCAAGCCATAGACACGAATGAGATGTTTTATTACGAATATATGAGGCACGGAGGTGGTTTTCAACAGCCGGTGACAATTTACTTTTACGACTCGGCCATAGAGTAAAGAGTTACGAGTGACAGTAATGGCGGACACAGCGTTTCCCGTTCCCGCCAAAATAAAAACTCATTAGACGACGCACTAAATAAAATTATGTAGTTTTGAAAGACAAAGTTAATTTAGAATTTGTAATTGCGGATGTCACAACTGGAAACCATTGATGTATAATATAAATAAAATAAAATTTCAATGTATGTAAAGTTGTACATGTTATTTTGTAACATACCTATTTAAAAATGTAAGTTTCAGTATTATGCAAACACGAAACTATTTTTTGTTAATACAATAGACAGTTCTATTATATCAACAGTTTTTCAACAGTTTTTTTCAAGCCTAGCCTAGGCATTGAACTATTATTATTATTTACGACGTATGTGGTATAGAAACGGCAGAGAGAAGCAGTATTTTGCGCCATGAGTTGTTTTGTTGTTGTTTTGACAACAAACCATAGAAGCGGGGCGTGAATCTCGCGACCTAAACACGTAAGCGCCATGAATTTTACGGCGCTTACAACGTTTTGGTCGAGTGGTACAGGTTGCGATTGTGACAAGTCATTGTTTGGTATGGCTTCTCTATAGTAAATAAGTATAACTCGATGAGCCTCGGCGATGAGAAAACCCAAGCACAAAAGTTACTTCATGAATGACGTTATATTCACAAACGTTTATCAACTCTAAGATAATAATAATATATAATAATAATTATTCAGCCTAAATACGTCCCACTGCTGGGCACAGGCCTCCTCTCATACGCGAGAGGGCTCGGGCTATAGTCCCCACGCTAGCCCAATGCGGATTGGGGACTTCACATACACCTTTGAATTCCTTCGCAGATGTATGCAGGTTTCCTCACGATGTTTTCCTTCACCGAAAAGCTAGTGGTAAATATCAAATGACATTTCGTACATAAGTTCCGAAAAACTCATTGGTACGAGCCAGGATTTGAACCCGCGACCTCCGGATTGTAAGTTGGATGTGATATCCACTCTGCCACCACCGCTTGTCGCAACTCTAAGATACCCTTGATAAACCTTGTCCCTCTTTGCCATTTTGACATTCACTTTGCTAGAAAGAGACACAATTTAACATAGGTTTGCTAAGTTTTATGAATAATTTTTCGATGCAGATTTGCAAAAGTAGTAGAAAATGGTATTTAGTTTAGACTAGAAACATATTTTCCAAAGAATTGAGCTTTCCTTGAAAATAAATATGTTGTAGGTACAGATATGTCTTGGTACATAAGATGCAAACGTAGGTATTTTGGCGGTGAGTTGTTTGCTTCTGTTCCCCGTCCAACGCAGCGCATGCGCACGATTTATGTGCACATAAACTGCGGTTAGGTAAACGGTCAGCGCGGCGTGGCGTGGCTATGGTTATATAAATTAGGTATGGGCATCGGGCACTAAGTAAAAGTATGCATTAGCTTTGTGTGGATGCATAAGAGGCCAATTCGAACGCACACTAATATCAAACTCTGCAAGCCCCAAATTCACAAACTTTACACCTTAGTCAAAATTTGTGGCTTGGCCATATTCTGTATGTAGGTATGTAATTCTGTATCCATTCTGTGGCCTAACTAGGTACGTCACTGTTTATAACAAAACGGGGATCACTCGGCAACGCCCGCGCACGTTGCAGCTCTGTTTACGAAGCGGGTTACTGCCGCGTTGCATTGGCCGACGTCGGTCGTAAATCACTGAGCGATCGTTCCGTTTTCATGAGCTCACCAATGACCAATCGTAAGTTCCAAGAGTAGTTTCATAGTCATTGGAACATTGTTTTCGGTGTTGTTTATTGTCAAGATTGACTCCTCAGGGCCACAAAAAAAACATGAAACAGATTCTCGGATCCCAGGCTTCCATGAGCCGTGACAGAATTGAGATTCGCTATACGAGGACCCTTCCAGTCCCGAGTGTAATAAACGTAGGCCTTAGATATTATTTTTTTATTAATCTAGATTATATTTAAACAACATCATTAAAATAATGCTAATATAATTTTTATACGAGCTTATAGCCTAATCGAACCTTAAACATAGACTTAATTGTAACGAAACGATGCAATATGAATAAACATGCTATTCCAGATTGCTTATTTCACACGTCCTCATGTCCTGCCTCTAATTAATATTACACTACGTATCATAAAACCATCTACTCTAGCAAAATCTAAATTTGTATAAACAATCCTCGCTAAAGTAAACAAGCAAGTCATTAATTTTATCCGAAGAAAAAGCGAACCGCCATGTGCGCAAACATCACAAAAACTTTAGTCATATAATATTTTTTTGCTCGCTTCCTGGTAGAATCGATTAATAATGTCACCTTTGGGGTTCTAGGGAGTAAAGTAACGTATGAATGCTATTTGTCGTTGGCTGTCAAAATAACGATTAACGCGATACTGTAATAGGACCCGCCTACTGGGCGGTCACCAATCATCAGACGTTTAATTATTTTCGTCATACCAGCTCGTAAATGCTCTCTTTAATGTTAAAAAACTGAAGAGAAATTAGCATTTTATCCACATGAGACGCAAAGTAATTTGATGATAACTTTGAGTTATTTCCTCCTGTTGACTTTTCAGTGACGATTGGATTTGTAAATAATGTTTGCGCTCGGTAGCAAAGTTTGTTTAACCCTCGTGCCTTAAAACTCTCGCTCGGGGTATCAATATTAGAGCAGAGTCAACCGACAACTTTGCCCCCTTGTAAAACAAATACCTAACTAAATATTATAAAACTGATACTTAATCTCTAATGTTAGGTCTGCATTATTTTAAAGTAGAAAAGTTCAGTAGTTAACAAACATAAAGTAATACTCGTACAGTAAAACCAAGATAACCTTCTTTTCGGTAAATTTGGAACAAAATTTTTTTTTCAGTCCTCCTGAGCAAAGCCAACCTCGCGGCACCCCGCGTCGCCGAGAGGCAGCCCCAGAGCCCTGCCCGCAGTTAGCGCAGCCGTACGCCGCCGAGGCCAGCGCGTGCGGCCCGCTCTACGCCCACGCGCACCCCGTGCGGTCAGTATAACGTATATTATACATTTTTACAAGAATCGTCTGATTGTTGTAAAAATAAACCAGCAGACGAATCCCCTGATTGTAAGCGATTACCTTCGCCCGTGGCCAACAGAGAGGTTGTAGAGCGTTGCCGGCCTTTTAGATGGGAGTACGCTTTCTTGAAGGTTTGATGGTCTTATCGGTCGCAAACACCGCGGGCAGCAGTTCATTCCACAATTTAGCTGTGCGAAGCAAACAGTTTCTAGAGAAACATACAGCTAAGGACGAACAAACATCTATTAGCCACTTCACCATCCAGGGTTAGCCTCTAACTCGCAGTTAACCGTTAACACAAGGTTAAATTGTGCTGGTCTGGGTTTAACCGGTTAACCCCGAATAAGTAAAAAATAAAGCATCGGCGGAAGACTAATGAATCCGTCAAGTCGCCGAACCATCGCCAAACCCATCGAAAGGCCCTGTCGCAATGATAAGTTCTTCTAGTTTGTAAGTTATAGATAAGTAATGAAATAGTTACAAACAACCACTGTTTGTTATCGAGGAGCGGGACTTCCTGAAACGGGTATTTCTTGCCTACTAGGAGGACCCAACCTTGTTGTCATATGTACCTATACTCGGAATTTATGAAATAAATCATTCTCATTTTATCGAAAGCCCCTAAGCTGTCGCCCAAGCGCACCCTTGGGCCAGTTTTTTTAGAACCGATTTTAGGTTTATTTAACCTTTTGAACGCCAAGAACACCTAAGTCATGGTTACTAGTCGTGACAGCGCCAAGGACAAAAATAGCTGTTATGGCGGACGCTGTCAATGTAAGCTCACTTTCAAGTAAAGTTTATATTCTCTCGTTTGCGCCCGTTACCTTGGCGTGATAGTGACGTTTTTGTTTATGATGTAAAGCGTTCAAAAGGTTAAAGTAACACTTTTCCGGACTCTTCCTTTTTCACCGAATTTTTAAAGAGCTCCTAACTTAGTCCTTATTGACCCTGCCTGTGAAGCAGGAGGTCCTGGGTTCAAATCCTAGTAAGGGCATTTATTTGTGTGTTCACCTCAAATATTCGTTCCTAAGTAATGGATGTTTTCTATATAAGTAATTATATATTATATATATCGTCGTCTAGTACCCACAACACAAGACTCATTGAACGTACTGTTGGACCACGTCGATTCGTGTAAAATTGTTCTATAATCTTTATTTTTGACGACCGGTTTGGCCTAGTGGGTAGTGACCCTGCCTACGAAGCTGATGGTCCCGGGTTCAAATCCTGGTAAGGGCATGTATTTGTGTGATGAGCATGGATATTTGTTCCTTGGGTCATGGGTGTTTTCTATGTATTTAAGTATTTATAAATATTTATATATTATATATATCGTTGTCTAAGTACTCTCAACACAAGCCTTATTGAGCTTACTGTGGGGCTTAGTCAATTTGTGTAATAATGTCCTATAATATATATTTATTTATTTATTTATTTTCGTATTGTGATACATTTATTGAGTTAACAATACTTATTAAAATACAAAAATCTCACAACATGAATAATAAACTAAATGTAACTACAATTAAAATAACTAAAGCTAAAAATTAAAAATACCTATCAAAATTTTGCGCCCTTGGTAGGGTGCCCATCACGCAGGCAGCGTTCCCGCGCTGGATTGCGATTGCAATTCTCTGCGCGAGAAAGCTGCCCGCGCGGGGGTCGCCCGTTGCCTCCCTCAGCCGCTTGCCCAGCGCCTTGTGGAGTATCTGTGCCCCTCTGCCCCATGAACCAAGTGTCTCGACGCCAAACGCAACGAATTCGTATTGAGCGCCGAGACAGCTATATTTGGCTACCTTTTGACGCTCCCGAGTGTCCGCCGCCGCACCAGCATGCTTGCTGGTCGATGGAATGTAGGAAGCCGCTAGCGTGTCAGCACAAGTGGCGTCCCATACCAACGCGCGGCCCATCTTCCAGGGAATTAACGACATCCCGTCAGGGCGTTTACCGTCGTTCCGCACTATTTGGGGCTCCAGAGCGGCGGGAATGCCGGCACTGACGAGTGCCCTTCTTAGGATGTCGTTAAGGGCGGCATGGCGAGACAAGCGGCCGGCACCCGAAGAGCAGGCGAGCCCATGGTGTCCGAGGCGATCTACATGTGATCCACAAGACGCGCAGTCATGGTCGGCACAGAGTGCAACTCCAAGCCGGAGACCGGCGGCTATGCGAAGCGTCTCTGGGTCGATAAAGGTGCCGGTGTTAGGCGAAGGATACGCGTGGAGCCAGTGACCTGACTCTGGCCTAGATGATGCCAGGAGCCTCGCTCGGTCCCTGCCTGTCGCGGTGTCTAAAAGTGAGTTTAGAGTGGAGGCTGAAGCTATGTTATCCCAGGCCCTTTGTATCTTCGGTCGAGACGGAACATTTTGACTCTTCATTGGCATTCGAGGCCTCAACCAGGCCCGCGATCTCGCAGTTTCTAGCCGGAGAGGCTTGGAGAATTTTACCTGCGAGATCGGAGGAGCTATGAATTGAGGCCAAGAATGCCGGCAGAGCAACACTTGAAATTTTACGGGTACCCAAACCACCATATCTTATCGGTAAGGTGGCTTGAGTCCATGCCTGCTCGCTAAATTGGATGTTCAAAATTGATTCAATTTGGGATTTTAAAAGTAGGTCAATAGGTCGGAGTAGATGGGGATATTTCCAAAAGGGACAACAGCGGAGCAGGTAAGTGAATTTTGGAATGAGTAAACAAAATTTTAAAATAAACAAAGCAGAATGACTGCTAATTTTGAGAAGTCGGTCCGAATAGTCACTAAATTTCGAAATAGATTTACTCAGAAGGGGAGGGATGGCTTCATTGAAGATGGGTGCCCCGAGAAGATGAAGACTCTCTTTAGATATATTTTTGATGGTCGGCGCGATGTTATTAAAATTTTGAATGATTTGGGATGCCGAAGAAGAACCTACATTGTCGGAAATATATAATTCGCATTTATTGAAATTTAGTTCCAGTCCAATATCTTTAAATTTATTTTTAATTTGTAATAAATCGGCTAAGACAGTCTGCGAATCGCCACCTAGAGTTCCATCATCAAGGTACCAAACGTTTAATTTTGAATTTAGACTGTGAATGATTGAATTGATTGCCAAACTAAATATGGCTGGACCGAGAGGATCACCCTGCTGACAACCCACAGCCGAAAGGATCTCATTATTTTTGTGCATTAATTTGGATGGACAGTGATAACACTGTAGTAAAAAGTTATAAATTTCCGGAATAGTAATTTTAATTTCGTTCAGCAGGGTGTCCCTATTAACCGAATTAAATGCGTTCTGTACATCTAATTTTAAAAGTACCTCACATGCGTCGCTTTGTACGAAGGTGCGTACGGCATGAACCGCCGCCTCGCAGCCACCGCGTGTGCCGAAGCCAACCTGAACGGGTTCAAAAAGATTTTGTAGTTTTTTGCGTGTTAGCCGGACACACACTTTGGCCGCTAATCGCCGTAAAGTCGACCCTACGGCGATAGGACGTACGCCACCATCTTTTTTTGAGAGGGCAATGAGGTTCGCCCCATAAATTATCGGCGTTACCTCTTGACACACATCTCCTATCAGCATAAGATTGACCAACTTTGTAATGCTGGAGACAAGTTGCTCACCAGTTACACCACTGCCATGACTAGTGAGGTCAATAAGATGCTGAGGGGAAATACCGTCTAGGCCGGACGCTGACCCTTTTGGGAACGATAGCAGAGCTGCTAAAATGTCTTTGCCAGTGGCTTGGAGACAAGCTGAGGGGTCAGATGGAGGGTCCACAAAAATAGGGCTGGAAGGGCCTGGTGGGTGTTTAGACTGTAGAGCGGCCGCAGTTTCGGGTGTATCAGGTGCCAGAATGTCATTGGAGAAGAGTAAGCGGGTTGCACCCTTAAGGTCACCGTCGTGAATTTTCTCCTCGACCTTCTCAAACAGGTTATATTTACTATTATTGTATCCAGGGCGTATATTAGGAGTAGGCATGTTCGAGGTTTGGATATTATTTTTGATCTGTTGAGTAAGGGATATATTAATATTTTTGAGCTCGGATACGTGGAGGATTTTGTACGAAAAAGTTAAAAGATTGTGCCATTCTTCTGCATTATTGTGCCGAATGCACTTGTTAATGGTCTCGGTAAGTACTTCAGCTACTGCGGATCTAGCACCGCGTGGCACACGTTTTATTATTGGTGTTGTCTGTTTGAGCCGGCCGAGGAGCGTATGAAGCGGAACTGTGGCGGTGGGTGAGAGTGTGGGAGTGCTGTGGTTAACGGAACTTGGCGTGGAATTGCTTATTGGGAGAATACGCACCTGATGAATTCGTGATTGATGAATGTGTAGGCCTCTGGTAGATGAAAAAGTTTTGTTACACACACAGCACTCCATTGTAGGCAACGGGCACAGTGCCAAAAATTGCGCGTAACACAAGAATGGAAAAACCTACATACATAAGAAAATAACGTATAAACTATTACTATCTAAAACTAAGTAAAAATAAACATTCACAATCACAATTAAAGTCAACTGTCAGAAGACAAATTTGTTGTGAGACGCTTGAGTGAAACTGGCCAAGCGCGCAGGTGTAGTTTGGCGTTTCCCGTGGAGACGTAGTCGCTCGACCAATAGAACAATCAGGAATCTTGTTACTATTGGATACTTAAATAAACATCAATGATGTGTTGTGACTTGTGGCGATGGAGATCTTTCAAAATACATATTTCAGCTGATCGACGCCACCTCATGAGCCACCCACACTCACAGGGCTGGATTATTGACTTGTATGCATCTCGGATTCATGGATTTGTTTATTAAATAGATATAACCTATTTAAAAAATTAAATTGCTGCGAGACGTCAGACGTCTGCTTGTTCTGTCAAAATTGATCAGTAGCGTTCTTGGCTTTATATCCTGGCGGTGTGATCTTTATTAATAAAAATAATTAAAATTACTTCATTTTCTCATTTCAAAGACGCTCACCACAAGGATTTTCGTACATTGACGACTATTGCTATCACGCTTGCACAGTGACATTGACAGCCGGCAACATGGGCAGGACAGCAATATAATAAAATTATGCGCGTGCAAAAGAGATAGCAACAGGCGAGTCAGTGTTGCCTTCATTCTCGATAGATCCAGTCTATAGATCCAAAATGGATCTAGTGAGAAATGTTTTTGGTACTTCAAGTGTCTTTTCTTTACTAGTTGTTTTTGTTGAAGTTTCTCCCATCGTTGCGTAATAAAAGCAGTTTTGAAATACACACCTATATTTTTTGATTAAATTGTCATAATACATTTCCAGGTACCAGCCCCACACGGCACACAATGGCGCTTACAGCGCGTACTACGCGCATAGGTAACCGCGTAGCGTCTACATTCGACGCATTGCAGTACGCTCGTTTTACATGCAAGACTAGAACAACATAGATTCTCATCTGAATAGCCGTTTTAACAAGCTGTTTTAGTTTGACGCCTGAAGTTCACTGCATGTACGACGCTCATCTAAACTTGGACTTAAGCTTAACCTTAATCAGAACGACAAAACTACTAAAGTATGGACGCTAAGTACAAAGAATTTCGTACATTGACCCACCTGTTTCTATCTCTATCGCATGCGAATAATTATATTGCTGTCCCGCTCGCACATTTGCATTGACGGCTGGCATCGTCGGCGGGACGGCAATAGAGGTAGGAACAGATGGGTCAATATACGAAATTCTTCGTGTTTAGCGTCTATACTTCAAAATGCCCAACAGCTTGTGAGACATCATAAGATTCATAACCATAACGGTCCACAAGGTCAACTTTTTACAAATAGATCGCTATTTTACTTGTTCAACAAATAAATTGGCACATGATGTGCTTAAGTAGGTATATATACCATGACGACCATAAGTAGTAGGTACGTATTGCAGTGGGCTCCTAGTAAATTAAATAAGAAATACTTACTTGTATGTAGTCGAAGCAATGGAGTCGGCAACTGTCAAAGGTTTGTACAGATGGCGCTACCATATACTTGTCTCTAGTTTTGTTCTATGAGATTTGACTTAAAGGGCTAAATAAAACAATATACAAGATACATTTCAAGAGATCGACAGGTAAACCTATGCTTATGGAAGGTGGAGGTAAGGAATACAATCTCCACGTACCAAAAAGTGCCCGTCACAAAACCTTAAATAGGTGGCGCTACAATACCTAGAATATTTGAAGAAAAAATTTAATTCATAGACAGCGCATATTTCACTCCGCCAATAACGCCTAGGTTCTTAGCTACTCTAGCGCTACTCTGGAGAGATTTGGAACTATTATTTATGCTGACAGCTGGACACTTTTGCAACAGTTCTGGAGATGGAGGACTATGGAGATTGTATACCTTACCTCCACCTTCCATACCTATGCTGGCGCTATCTGTCAAATACTTAGACCTGCCAACCCTATTCTCAACAAGTAGCAAAATTCGCTCGTGTGGTACAACTACGAGTATACACAGTATACACGATTCCCAGTCGCTTTCACATAACAAAAAAAATGCACGTGAAAGTTGATGCGTAAATAGGTCATAAACATCAGAACCCTTAGCGTAAATTTATTTGATAGCGTGACGTGACGTACGCATTTGCGTTAAGTCTCATTTTGTATGGGATTTAGAAACAGCGCGCCAAGCGGGACGTTTTGGAAACTCAAAATCCCATACAAAATGAGACTTAACGCAAACGTGTACGTCTCGTTTCGCTATCGAATAAATTTACATTAGGGGTACAGGTTTACGATTTTCTTGTAAAAAATACACAAAGTTGAGGGCTATCAGCAATCCTAATTTTCTGATTAAGAGGGAATACAGAAAGAGAAAATGTTTTTTCATTTCTAAATATTTTCCATTCTCCATGAATTTTTATTATGTTATTAACACAATGTAAAACTACGTTTATAGGATTACCATTTTTTTCAAAATTTGCAATACAATTTATTTTAATAAAAGCGAAACCTTTTACTTTTAGTTTTAGAATATATTATTCTGAAGCGATCGACATCAAAGTCAAAGTGATTTGTTAAGATTTAGTAAGTGGAAACAGTTTTCTCCAAAAACGGAAATTTCATAGAAAAAGTACCGTCATTTAGGATCGTAAAGCTATTCTCCCCTCTTAATATGCAATAAGAAATGAGTACTCATTTCTTTATATAATAAAATAATTTTGCCCATAAGTTGTTAACTCACAGGAGTGACAAATATTGTTTCAAAATCTGTGTACGAGTTTTTGAAATATTAAATAAATAAAAAACACATAATATTTAATATTTTCGTGTTCAAAGTTTACAGTCATTGGGTAACTTTTACATAAATGGCAATGATAATTTTAAGGAATTCTTTCATATAACGTTTACCAAAATATTTAGTTGTCAACTGAAACATAAATCAAGTATTTAGGTAAATAAGAAGAATTACATAAGATGTACCTTAGTAAACACTCGCCAAAGATATAAAACTATCTTGTACAACATACATAAACCTAGATTATAATAGTAATCAGTGCCTTTTCTTTGTGATAGTCAAACCTGTAATAGTAAGTAAGTTGTGTAAGTAATAGTTTCGTAATTTTATTATTTTAATGCTAGGCGTTTCTTGACAGATAATTTAAGTTACCAAATAATACTACTACGTGTTTATTATTACAAGTGTTTTTTGTTTCCAAATGGAGAATGACGAGTGCAAACCAGTCAAAATGAACCAAAAATATGTACCAAATGGTTTAGTGTTATTTTATCGATGTACTTATTATTTAAGATTGTAATGTATTTATTAAATATGTGAAATAAGTTAAGTTTGTGTCTTATTTTGCCATCTATGTAAGAACTTTTTCAAATACATACCCAAAACTAAAGACAAAGAAACACATACGTGGTCACCATACACATTTAAATAATAACTTTCGCATATAGCGTAGTTGGACAATTAAATTAATTCATCAGAAAGAAGTAATACTGCATCTGCTGTGGCAACTTTTCAATCTCAGGCGTTTTAAAGTGTGATTTTTCTGAAACAGTGTATGTCATGACGTGATTAACATCCGTCGAACCTGGCTCTTCACCCGCTTCAATGAAAACTTTATTTGAAACTGTTTCTTCGAAAACCTGTCCTACTAACTCGGGTTCGGGTGCTACTGGTTCCTCGTATGGCAGCACTATAGTTGTTGTAGTAGTAACAGGCTCCATAGGGCCACAGGGATGGTATTCTCGAGGGTAAGCTGGTTCATGGTAAGGTCTTTGCGGGGCAGGAGCATGGTGTGGAGGTGCCGGTATTTGGGTTTCGGGAAAGTTGTGATGGCTGTGGTGTGGTTTGTAGAGCTGCTGAGGTTGGGGCATGAATTGTACTCTCTCAGGCATGTACTCGTGAGAAGGGTAAGAATTGAATTGAGAATGAATTTCTTGTTCAGGAACGTGCGTAGAGTATACGTAATACGTGTTGTTTTCAGGCACGTTTTCTTTCTTTTCCTCGTTTTCCAAAGGCACAAATTCGATTTCTTCTTTAGCGCTTGCATTGCCCAAAATGGATGCCAGTTCTTCAGACTGTTTGGAAGAGAAAGCTGCCAGATCAGCTAACACATCGTCATCAGGGGTATATTTGACGCCATATTTATCAGCAATCTCTTGAGCTGTCATCATCTTTTCAATCGCAATGTTCTGATATTCGTTATTTGACTTAATGTGCTTTAAAAGCCTCATAACTAGTTGACTGCTATCCATTGGGGTTTCGATTGATCGCTTCTTTTTGGTATGTCCCTCGTCCTTTTGACAATGAGCTATAGCATCTGAAAGAAGATTTGTCATTTCATGTTCTATGGCTTCTGTTATCTGATGAATCATTTCTTTCATAACTTCGAGTTGTTCTTCGGGAGACTTGTCCGAGCTGGTGGCATGTGCCATTATAGCAGCAGAGCTGGATGGGTAGAGTCCTGATGGGGTCGATTCTAGAAACATATCGATCCAGTCTTTGTTGGCGCCGCTGAAGTCTTTAACAACATTATCCTCAAATTCCGGTTTCTGTTTGAGAATTTCACGTGAGTCGCTGTCAGGTTCTTCGCAGTTTGCGAATGTGAACGAACCCTGAAAAGTAATTGACTTTGCATTGTAGGTGCTTGAATTTAAAAAGATTAAAAAATTAAAGATTTTAATTTAAGTAATGACGGTTTTGTCTCCCTGTGTACAAGTATGTGGTATTGTGCAATCGTTATAGTTTTACCGCACACTCCTATCTAGACCAAACCAGTGGGCCAGAGATGTCGTGATTTAGGGCAGGTATATCGAGCTACACTTATACACATAGTTATATGAATACCCAGCTGTAAAGTGCATAACCAATTAAACTAATTATATTCATAAAGTGGGCATGCACTATAGCAGCTCGTTGTGTACATGTTTTTTCTGCATGAGGCAATAGAGCATCATGTTAAATAATGTTCGAGACAATATATGATCTCTAAGATATCTATGAGTTTGTTTATGGTGTGGTCTATGTAAATGTTATGATTATAATTGCACCCCAGACCAATGCAAAAAAACTATATATACTAAATAATGTATACAAAATGATGATGAAGAATGAGGTGAAATATTTTATACAAGATAATAAGTAAAATCGCGTTTACCTGTATCAGCAACACTAGAATTAGGCAGTACGGCGTCATATTGGAGTGTTATTAGGCCTTCATTCAAACCCAATATATAAGCATTGTTTATCATCAAATTAGGAAACTTATTGTCGCTGTTACAGGGCTTTACAATGTCTGATTAGACATTGCATACAGGTTGTATCATATTTTGTAATTGTTACAATTTATTACATTAATAACAACTGTCGAAAAGATACTGGATTATTCATATTCAAGTACAGTAGTAGCTACAATCATATCTGCAGCCCTAACGTTGAAACGGGTGGGGAGTTTTCAAAGCACCTTATAGAGGCTTCTGGTAGCCAGTGGGCTGGCTAATATTTCGCTCAGTGGATCAACATGCTATCCAGCCGGGCAACGTGGCCAGCCGTCTGGGCACCTTTTAAATTTAAATGTTTTTTAATACCTATGTTTTATTATACTTCGTTTTCGTTGTATCAATAAAATCTCCAAGTGCAGATTCTTAATATCATAGGTAATATTCGCGCTGCCTACGTAGTGTACCCGACAGAGAAGTAAACACTGACATTGCTCATAATCGTAATTGGGACCAAAACGCTCAAAAATATCTTTACAGCCACTCTTACGCTCTAGGCGGCGTGATCTAAGAGTGGCATCTGACCATATAAGTGCTTACAACTATAAAGCTGTGACACTTTATCTGTATATTGATGGTGACTGTACACTTTATTTATTTCACTTTTTGTGCAGAATAGATGCTAACGAGCATTTTATTGACATTGACACCATTATGAAATTATTTGCTTAATAAGGATGACTCACGCTAGGACGGACCAGAGGGTCTACCGCAAATCACGTTCGACGTGTTGCCTCTCTGTAGCACTTGTAAATTCGTACGTAAGTCTGACAGGGAGGGAACACGTCGAACGTGGTTCGCCGTAGGTCCTCAGATCCGGGCCGAGGCCTCCGACACTTCGTTTTCTATAACTAGTGATCGGTGATCACGTGATACATTCTACAGAATACTAAAGTATCGGACGCTTCGTCCCGGATCCGGACAGTTCCAGCGTGATCGTTATACTTGATGTTATAACCATATAAATTATCGAAACAGTAGGTATTATTTTGAAGTCTGTTTTTATTGCTCATCGAAGAAAACCTAAGTAAACATTTGCCACAACAAACAAAAAGTCATAAAATAAATTCATTATTTAATACATTTATTTTATTTCGAACATAATAGCTACTACAATATATTGCAATAACTAAAATTAAACTAAAACGACTTAAATAACTAACTTAGCCGAACAGCACCTCTAATGTCCATGTGCATAGCATTCCACCTGTTAAGAGCAATTCCTAGCTGAGCAACTTTTCAAATCTCGAATTTTTGAAGCTATGTTTCTGTCGCGCTGCGGTGGGCGGGAGCCGGAGCTATCTAAGTGTGAGTACGCGCACACAGACGCGAGACTCGTTCGCTCGCTCATTGCGCGCCGTTCCGTCGACATCGCCCGCGAGCCAGACGGAATTTATTCTGCGCTGCCCGACGCAAGTTGTTTTTGTTGTTACCACGTAATATTGTTTTTCATTTTTATATTATACTGTATCTATTACACCCTAATATCAAACACCCTATCACCTGTACTAAATGTATTTTACACCTATGATGACGAAATAATAAATGATTGATTGATTGATTGATATTAATTACCATAAAGGTAAAAACTGCAAAAAAGAATGATGTCTCAGCTTCGGTTGTCGTCGTACAGTCAAGTGCAAAAATATGTATCGAAAGAATCGTCTCATAAATATGGTACTACGCTCTTATTACACTGGAATAAGATGCTATGGGACATATTTTTGAGTAAGATGTGTACACACATATTTTTACACTTGACTGTACCTATCCGTATCAGTAAGTTGGGAGTGATCATGGTGTGTTGTGAAATTTTGTAAGTAGGTATAAATATACCTATGGTTAAACTACAATCTATTTAACTTGTAGTACGATGGGGCTAAACTTGGGCCGCCTTATTGAAGAACGTATATATCGCAATGACAATCTGGGTAAAGTATGTTGGGATAATGCCGGACAATTTTGGGACCAATTGAGAGAACTCGTGAAAAAATGATTTTTCGAGATCTCAACACGTGACAGATTCTATCTTGAAGTACGGAGCGAATCGTTAAATAATAACCGTAGATTCGGCCTGAATTTTGGTAATCTTCAATATAGAACGGTTTTAGTTTTGTACCTGTGTAAAGATGAGACATACTTTTTTTTAGGGTAACGAGTGTTTTGCCATCAAGGGAGAACATTGGATGGTAAAAAAAAGTTGCTTCTAATGGAAAGAGAATAAGGTATCACAAAGAAATAGGTCCGGTGTCTACCCTTTTGTATCCGATCTTAACCCGGATACAAAAATTGGTAAAATTGTGGCTCTCAAACTTTGATACCTATGTCATAAGGCAATTTGATAAGTAAACAATGTGCTAAGAAACCTCTTATTGTAAGGTTTACCCGAAGTAATAAAAAAAACCACTAAAATAATAGATACGTTGCGTAGTTTTGACAATTTAAGATTTCGTGAACCGTACAGGTTTAGGGAAAGTGTAAATGTATTGTTTATTGAATGGAATGTACTGGAAGATATTAAGTACGAGGGACAAAAATCAAAATAAAAAATAATCGTCCCTCATTTTTAATGAAGGTCGCCAAAAAAATAAGAATCAAACTTAGAAATCAAAAAGACTAAGTAGTTCTTTAAAAAGTTCAAGGTCACTGAGAGCCCATCTTGAAGTATGGAAAATAATTAAAATTGCGATTTTATTGGTTTAATTTTGCAATTATGTATATATATATATATATATATATATATATATATATATATATATATATATATATATATATATATAGTTGATATACAATCTTTTTTTTTTGATAAAATGTAAGGATCGTATGTAAAGAAGAGAGCCCTCTTGAAGCATTTTAAGGAAACTAATTTCGAAGCCCTATCTCTATTTTGTATCCGAAACTAGCAATGTATGTATGCGTGCACATCTACATATGCATCCGTATGTGTAGGTACTTTATTGCGATAAATTGCTCATTTGCTATCTATTTTACTCGATTTTGTTATAAATTTCAACATGTATCATCATCCCTATACAATATAAATACTCTTTATTGCACACCTCAATAAAAGAAAACAATACAAAAGAAAACATACACATAAGCACAGGTAAACAACATGCGGTCTTATCGCTAAAAGGCAACCTTTGGGTTGCGGAAATTAAAAAAAATTACATTGTCAGTAACCGTCGCGCTGGTAGTGGTACTGGATTAAAATAATGGTACGAAAGTGTGATCAAGAAAACAATAAATCTGATAATTAAGGTCAGTAGGTAAATTGAAGAAAATTTAAAGTTTGATAATCACTGCTGTTTTTTAAATAGGTAAAGATCTGATTGTTTCTGGTCCGATCTTTACCTGGAAGGGTCAAGATCGGATATCGGTCTACAGCAGTGCTAGGTCTGTTAACACAATTACAAAAACAAACACAGTTTCATCACAATACGCAAAATAAATTACAGAGCGAAGATCGGATAGAAGGAAGAATTCGCGAAATTTACCTTGCTCTCTGTGATTGCACATAGCACAAGCCCGACTCCCTGAGCGACGCGGGGACACTGACAGTCGAGGCGCAATGAAATGGCGTCTTACGCAATGTTTCCAACATTAAAAAATAAAGCCAAATTAGGGGGAAATGAATGTACTACGTTCTTCACCCGCATCCGGTATTTACCCAACATACCTTAATCGTTGAACCGCCGCATTTCAAAATGGCCCTTATTTTGATATCGGCTAGCCGTAATGTAATACGGCGGATTATACAATACGACTGCGATACTTATATATAAATCCCCTCGTCAATGTAATTTCATTAAATTTGCTATCTAGTGGCAAACATCAAAGTAGTTATCTTTTACTTGTGACGCACAAGTGTGAGCAATGTAAAATACTATATTTCTAAAAAAAATTGCCTACTACGTAATAAAAGAAAATGTGATTATTAAATTATAATACGAAAGGAGGTCAAATTGCAAAATGCTGTCGTTTTATTTAAAATAATGAAATAATTAGACCAGTTCCGAAAGTACCGAGAAATCCCGGTTCTTTAAAACAGTACCGGTTCTGCAATCCCTAATAAGGATGTTATGCCCATCACTATTCCTTCTGTGTACGTATATTTAGAAACTGTCTCCGCTTCCAATTCGTGCGATAAGGACAACTGCAGCTCGGACCGAAATTCACTCGCAAAAAACTCAAAAATCGAGGTTTCGCTCTCGACTGTTTCCTCCTCCAAAACGCAACTAATCATTATGAAATTTTGGAAATTGCAAGAGGAAGAAATAATTTATGCCGCTATGTTTTGATTTTTTGGATATTTTTTGTCATATTTGTATACTGTGCCTTTTTTTACAGCCAATTCAATTTAGCCGTTTTTGCGATTTTCGAGGCGCTGTATCTTTCTTCAAAATAAAATAATCCAAAAAAGCAAAACATAGCGGCACAGATATTGATGATATTGATCTTATTTGAAAAAATCACTGCTCTAGGTTAAAAATCCAGGGAGGAATCAGTCGAGAGCGTTTGTATGGAAAAATCGCAACTAGGAATTCCTCTTAACTATTGGACAATCCAAACTAACAATAACAGTATTCAGAAGGCTGTTGGGGCTGTACCTGACACGAGACATCAGGGAGGCTACTCTCTTGCGCATTATAGCTTAAGCGAAATAAAAAGACACTTATAAATTCGCAAAATCTGTAATTTCTCATTAGGTAGGTATACCTACTTTTATGCAAATGTTTTTAAGCAAAAATATCATGTATAAAATATCCGAAGTCGATTAGGTACATAGTTTGGCAAATAAAAATTAAAAGCTGATTTATCTTTTTTATTTATTTCGTAAACAGTACGAATTTCGGGTATAATATTCAGTAAAATTATATCTAATAATAATACAAATAAACGTCCTGACGCCGGACGGACGGTGTGTGTTGGTCGTTATGACGACCTGTGTGGCCTAGGGGGTAGTGACCCTGCCTATGAAGCCGATGGTCCCGGCTTCAAATCCTGGTAATAGTAAAGGGCATTTATTCGTGTGATCTTGAGTCATGCATGAGTTTTCCATGTATTTAATGAATAAATAAATAAATATTATACGACATTATTACACAAATTGACTAAGTCCCACAGTAAGCTCAATAAGGCTTGTGTTGAGGTTACTTAGACAACGATATATATAATATATAAATATTTAAATACATAGAAAACACCCATGACTCAGGAACAAAATAAATATCCATGCTCATCACACGAACAAATACCCTTACCACAGGATTTGAACCCGGGACCATCAGCTTCGTAGGCAGGGTGGGTAGTGACCCACTAGGCCAAATCGGTCGTCAAAAAATTTAAGTACTTATGTATATATTATAAATATATATCGTTACCTAAGTACCCATAACACAAGCCTAAGCTTACTGTGGGATTTGGTCAATTTGTGTAATAAAGGGATTATTCGATGTTTCTTCATGCCATTATTGTTTATTTAGTCCTATAATATTTATTTATTTAAACGTGCATAAGAAAATCTTTATTTTAAGCCAGGGGCGATTTCATTATGGCATTGAAGCCAGGCCCTTTAATTTTATTGAAATCATCTAACAACATAATAAGTAGGTAAATATGTACATTATGTTAAACTTTGAGGTTAAGATAGGATTTCATCAGAAAAAGTCGTACAGGTAGTTGTCGTGTACCTATTTTGCATTCCAATCTGTTTTGCAACCCTATCAATACTAAATGTATGCATCATTACGTGCAGACATAAATTTGTATCGTGGCTAGAATTTAGGCCTTAATGTAAACAATGGAATACAGGTGGATTGTAAATAATACAGTAGGTAAGTCTCAGCATTTATTACAGTTTTAGTATAAAACATTAAATAAATTATTAAAACTAAGTTACTTAAAACTGTGGCATCTGAATCAGGTCTCGAGGGCTTGTCGGAATAGGTGAGTACTGTAAGTTATTTTGGGGGTATGCAGGTGGTCCGTAGGTATACGGCGGTGGTGGGTAAGATTGTGGCGGCGGCGGGTAAGACTGTGGCGGTGGTGGGTAAGACTGTGGTGGGGCTGGGTAAGACTGCGGCGGCGTGCACGATTGTGGCACTGGTGAGTAAGATGCTGGCGTGGGCGGCGCGTATGGCGGCGTGTATGGGGATGATGGCGGCGGCGGGTAATTAGGGGGCTGATATGGTGGCGGTGGCGAGCACGGAGGCGCTGGCGGGCAGTTTTGATACTCTGGTTGCGGGGGCATCGACGGCGCAGGTTGCCTGTGAGGACAAGCTTGCTGTGGAGGGTACTCCTGCTGGCAGCTGCATTCTGGCTGTGTGTACTGCGAAGCTGAGTACGGCGGCGGCGGCGCGTACTGAGGGTACGTGTACTCATAATACTGGGGCGGATATTTAGGTGCTTCATAAGCGTACTCCTGTTCATATGAAGGGTAACATGATCGAGTAGTCGATATTGTAACTGTAGGCGGGTTTCCAGGTGAAGGCGGAGATATGGCTACTGTTGACGAAGACTGCGGCTGTGACATGTAGATGACCTGTGACGACGGTGCTTGGTATCCCTGTGAGGGCGCTTGGTACCCCTGTGAGGGCACTTGGTATCCTGAGGGTGGGTACTGGTAGCAAGACGGTTCGTATGGAGGTACTGTTGAGTATTCACTGGGCGGCGCGGGTGTTGAACTTTGATACGATACCCCAGACGACTTGGCCTTGGAGAATGCTGTAAAGCAAAACAGTTTAAATTACTAAGCATTCGAAACGTTTGATGAATTAGCTATTTAAGTGTTACTTACGGTATAGCGCGTTGATCATCTGATTCATTCGCTCATTGAGCGATGCCAGCTGGAACATAAAAGGCGAATGAGTAAAAATTTTCTTGTTAATTTTGTAAATACAACAATCCTATTTAACTTTTAATTCAAAGCTTAATCTCATGTAGGGCAAATTAAGTATCATTAGGAGTTCCTAGACTTGGAATTCAACCCCGTAACTATGGACCGTCATCTCCCGAACGGACCAATTAAGATTCTATTCTATCCTTGGCCTTACCGCTTACCATGGCTTGCGTTGTGGCGCGTCCGATATAAGTCCGTAAGATGACTGATCCGTTAACATAATTGAAATTGAATCTGGGTATTATCTTTACATAAATAGTTCGATGTTATTAATTATAATTGAATAAAAAATCTTACCTGTGATTGCTGTAAGCTATGACAAGTTGAAGCATGACTTAGTCCTATGCTAAACGTACTTAGCCCTATCAAGAATAGAATCATATTTATGTAATTATTATGTTAACTCTCTTAAGTTCATCTGTCACATTGTTTCCATCGATCAGTGTTCTTTGATTATAAATAGAGGTTATTGACTAATAAAGTCTGAGACGTGATCTCAGGCACTGAGATAGGAAGTAAGGCGTAAGAACTGATACAGTGATAAGACAAGATTTGATAATAATTAAGATTTGGTGAGGAAGCCTGTCGCACGTATGGTTATGTAAAGTTTGATAAGTGTATGAAGTTCATTTTCCATTCATACTTATCGGTGAAATACAGCAGAAATAGTATATGTCGATCGCATGAGAAATATTAATGACTGGGAAATGGTACCTAGTGTATCTACTTATTATGGGCAGCCATTTCCATCACCAGAAAAACGTTAGAAATTTAAAAATTGAAGGCGCGGAAAGTTTAGATTAACTTATTTTTATTGATTGCCTTTATTTGGTTGATTCCCATTTGTCCCCGCCCAACGAGACCGCCACCGCGGGGACAAACGTACACCAAAGAGTAGTATAATATGTATATACTCGTAGGACAACGTAAACCCTTTATTTTGTGACAATATGGTTTGCGGAAATTGAAGAAATGGTAAAACGAAATGAGGTGGATTTGTCCTGTAGATGTAGATGCCAAATAGAGCTAAATAGGATTTGATTTGTAAAAATAAACAACTGTTTATTAACTTTTTTTAATTTTATTGCATATTAACTAGAACAGCTGCAGTTTTTATATAATATTAAGTTATGGTAACAAGTAACAACCAAAGCGTTAAATAAGCCTAAACTCCAGGTCACACTAAAATAAGAATAAGAATAAGAAACCATTTATTGTAAAATTAAAATGTCATCTACTTTATATTACTGGGTCTCTAGATTTATATCGCTACTAGCCATATGCTTCATTGAACTACACTTTTTTCTAGAAACAATACGGCAACGGTCACTACAACACCTAAAAAAATATGTATGATTACGTGCGTTACTATAATCTACTAGTTACGACATTACTGTATCAATAATTTCTTCATCTTGAATTTTATCACTACTAGACTTATCTGTCTTCTTAGCCCGCCATTTAGCTACAGCTCTTTCTACAAACAAAACAGCGACGGAGGTTAAAAGGCCAACAACTGTTAGTATAATCAGGGGTGCCACATCGCCGTAACTGACTCGCTCAGCGAGTAACGCCGCTCGGCAAGGAGGGGGTTTGAGTTGCCAACGGGACAGCATTCGTTTGACCAGCCCTGTCTCGTGAAGCCAGTCGCCTCCAATGCGGAGTAGGTTAGTCCACTGTCCGCGTCTTGTTGTTACCAGCCAGGACATTATCTGTAGGAAAATGAAACAGGGTTGGTTCAGTCCGTCTCGGAAGTCTGCACCCACCTGTCAGTTACAATACTTGACGTAGGACTTAGCGTGAAATTAGGCATATGCTTATGTTAGTGTAAAAACTTGTGTTGACATATGCATATGAAATATTGATCCTAGGAAAAACATATCTTGTCGTAGGGAACAACATTGGCTGCTACATTTAGCCCGAATAGAAGTTTGCTATTAGGGAAACCGTGCAGAATCCGAGTATCGGAACAACTCGAGTGGGCAAACCTGGATGTATATTGCACCAGATAGGCATTTAATAAAGGTCAACAATGCTTCGAAAAATTAAATAATAATTATTAATTCTTCCGTGAATGAGATAAGTCGTGTATACTCAGAATTCTTATTTGTTTGGGTATTTTCATAAAATTTTGTTTTGTTCTTGATAAAGTTTTAAATTCTGTCTACATAAATGGAATTCTAAAATTAATGGTAGTTTGAGATATCAGAGTACTTCAGTATAGGCGAACAGAAACTGAGCCAACAACCACTTGAAAGTGTGGCTTGAAAATTTGACAAATATTACGAAAAAAATAGATTTAAAGTTCCGTTTTGATGACAAAGGGTCTAGCAAGCTAAGCTAAGAAGATTGGCCCCCGCAAGGGATTTGGTTGTAATTTGAGGTGCAATAGTGGCAGGTCCTAAGTACACTGTATGCGTAATATCAGCCTTCGATCTTCTTTTGTTTCAGATTTATCCACGAAAATGTCAAAAAAATCAAAGTAATTTTTAAACTGTTATTACAGCTAAACCAAGCAAGCGAGAGCAACCAAACAAATTCAGAATTAAAGAGCATAAAATGGGGTTCATAATACATATTTTTACAGACATTCATTTCCTTGAACTTGGATGAAAAAAATAATGTAATTTTTTTCTGCTCCATTTTTTTGCCACTTCTCGCGGAGACACAACTATCAAAAAAATTACTTGATAAGCGACAATTGTTAACTACGTGTCCATTTAAAAACATTTTGAAAAATCATGGTGCGTCATGTCAAAAAAAAAACAATTACGAAGATATGTTTACTATATCATATTATATCAATAGAGTAGTACCTGTAGTATAATGTGTCTGTAGTATAACTTCCTCTTTCCTTCATTATGAAATAATTAAAGGACACATTTTCTAGCTATTTCTTATGCAATTTTAATAATGTCTGAAAGAAGGTGTAAATGTTGTAATATATGTTTACGCAAAACAAATGGAACTAAAAAAATTATAAAGAACGCTGCAAAAATTGATTGCTTTAGGTATTATTTAATTTTTTTTTTTAATTTATGCAAATAAGAAACGGTACATAAAAGTATTGGATGTAAAGTCATTGACAAAAACATTTTTTATTACCATTCCATATTAACAAATAACTCGGTACAGCAAACAGAACAATACAATTCTTCCATTTTTACAGTCATACTCTTCATCGTCCCAAGTATAACTAAATTCGATTCTACAATATTCACATTTTCTCTTACGGGCAATATTTTCGTCCGTAAGAGAAATGTCAACGTCTGGTAAGGATTTCAGAAAGAGCTCCTTAGACATTTGCACTGGTATGTGGGGCCCAAATATTTTCGACTTTATGTTCGTAATTGTTTTTTTTTTTTTAATATGACGCACCATGATTTATCAAAATGTTTTTAAATGGATACGTAGTTAACAAATGTGGCTTATCACGTAATTTTTTTGATAGTTGTGTCTCCGCGAAAAATGGGAAAAAAATGGAGCAGAAAAAAATTACATTATTTTTTTCATCCAAGTTCAAGGAAATGAATGTCTGTAAAAATATGCATTATGAACCCCATTTTATGCTCCTTAATTCTGAATTTATTTGGTTGCTCTCGCTTGCTCGGTTTAGCTGCAATAAAAGTTTAAAAATTACCTTGATTTTTTGACATTTTCGTGGATAAGTCTGAAACAAAAGAAGATCGAAGGCTGATATTACGCATACAGTGTTCTTAGGACCTGCCACTACTGCACCTCAAATTACAACCAAATCCCTTGCGGGGGCCAATCTTCTTAGCTTAGCTTGCTAGACCCTTTGAGATGACAATGATTACTCACCGAAGGCACGGTGCGCACGTACTACAGCTTTCAGACCTGGTCGTCGCTGAGGATACTCATGAGCCGGTACATGTGGTTGTACTCGGCGAGGTACCAAACTTGACCCGGGCACTAAGTCACTAAAGGACGGAGATGACAACGGTTCCTCACCGGCGGCATAGTGTCCAAGTACTGCAGTTTGCAGACCTGATCGTTGCTGAGGACACTCATGAGCTGTTACATGTGGTTGTACTCGGCGTGGTACCAGACTCGACCCGGACACTTAATCATTAAAGTACGGAGATGACAATAAATTCTCACCGGCGGCACAGTGTTCACGTACTGCAGCTTGCAGACCTGGTCGTCGCTGAGAATACTCATGAGCGGGTACACGTGGTTGTACTCGGCGTGGTACCAGACTTGACCCGGACACTAAGTTATTAAAGTACGGAGATGACAATGATTACTCACCGGCGGCACAGTGTCCACGTACTGCAGCTTGCAGACCTGGTCGTCGTTGAGGACACTCATAAGCGGCTACACGTGGTTGTACGTGGCGTGGTACCAGACTCGACCCGGACACTTAATCATTAAAGTACGGAGATGACAATGATTTCTCACCGGCGGCACAGTGTCCACGTACTGCAGCTTGCAGACCTGGTCATCGCTGAGGACACTCATAAGCGGGTACACGTGGTTGTACTCGGCGTGGTACGCCGTGGTACCGGACTTGACTAACTGCATGCCCGCCTGCCAGTCCAGGTAGAAGTTTGCCATGGACTGTAGCTTCTTCCGCTTCAGGTACTCCATCTCAGGCCAATTTGGAATATAAACCTGTTTAAAGTAAGTAAATATTCTTTATTGTGCACCATTAAGTCCATAAAGTTAAAAAATACACAGAAAACTAAGATTAGGTAACAACACGTGGTCTTATAGTTAAAAAGCGATCTCTTTCAGACAACCTTTGGGTTGCAGGAGAGTTAAGTACTTACAACTATTAACCGGTAGTGCTGTTTAATGACGTACTTATTCAAATATACAAATTTACCAGTCCACGACTACGCTCAGATTAATTTGATAAAGTAGAGCTAAGGATATACGAACATGTTTCTGTCAGATCTATATGGCAAATGTATCTGATGGGTCTCCCTCGCAATTACTAATAACTTTTGTCCTGAAATCACTTGTAAGATGTAAAAATTGTAACTAACTTAAATATCTAAGGAGCTGCTTAAAAAATACACATAAGTATTCTAAATTTAATTAACAAGACGTTCCTACATACTTTTCAAGTGAAATTGCTTACGACATATGAACGAACGATCATGAGGAAACTAATTCCATTTTTGGATTTTTTTTTATGCATCTCTATAAATTTTGTGTTTATAGTACAATCTTAACACTAACATCAAACATTTGAGCCCGTATCCATTCGTAGTCTTCAGACGCGAGGCGGTAGCGTGAGTCACCAAGCGCCCGCAGCGTTGTCGGGCCGCTGCTGCCGGCACTCATGAGGGCAGACACGATAGCTGACGAGTAGTACGCGTACACCAGCATCGAGCATACGGAGAGCACCATGAAGGTAATGCGGCCGGATGCACCCTCCGGGACTGCACTGGCATCTGTATGCATTTGTTAAGTTTTAATCTCTTGCTATCCACGACCAATGTTATATTCGCCCATATTCAACGGAGAGGGACAATAGAACCAGCAAGGAGATGACGCCAAGAGAGCGTCATTTGTGGATACCATTGGCAGAAGCTATCGAATTTGTTTGCCTTGTAGGTGATAAGATCAAGGAATATATGCAGCCAAACTAAATCTAATGAAAAGATCAGAATATGAAGACTTATTGTCATTTAAAATTATTGTCATTCTTTGTATTTTCCTAAAAGCAATAGTTATTTGTGCAACAAGAGGGGAAAGTTGGTTTGACTTGCGAGTGTTGATTTTGAGTCCTGAGTAAGTAAGCGAAAGATTCTATAATTGAATCACGAGCGAAACGAGTGATTCTATGTTAGAATCTTGAGCGTAATGAGGGACTCAAAAACACGAGATGTAAAATAACTTTGCTCTCGTGTGACACATACAACTTTTCACATCAGTAGTGAGAACAGGTTAAAAAAATTCAACATCAAGTAAAGTTAACCACATTTATTTACATTCATCAATAAAAGGCATCATCATCATGAAGAAAGCTTCTAGAAATATTCCTGTATTCATGGCCTTCACTAAATTAAAAAGCAACTTTGTCTCACTCCCTGGAGTGACGAAAGTAGGCTTGTTCGTGCTGCTGAGGTGAAAAAAATGTAATGGATTGAAAATTTTTAAAACGGAAAGATCTCATTGAAACTTTAATATACAACCTGGATAGCCGATCCTTCTCATTGGTTAGTGTCCGAATTAAGAACTTTTATGTAACATTCAGATGTTCTACTTAAATCTAATTTAGCTATACCTATCACCTGTTATCTTATTCCCCATTGCTAGGCTCAATATTTGCAGTCTACTTGAATTATAAAACCCATCAAGTACCTTGCTGTAGCCACGTGGCCATAACAGCAACAAAGGCGCCCTCCTTCTCCGACTCCTGCTTGGCAGTCGCGCGCTGCGCTATCGCAAGGACGAGTGTGACCACCGCGCACGCCGCCCATGTCGTGCCCGTGAACGGGATCACGAACATGTTGCTGCTGCTCTCACGCTCCGCTACGTATGTAAAACCCACCCTGCATAAGGCCAGAATGAATTGTAGGTCTACCATTTAACTTAGAAAATTTAAGAAGAAGTTATTATAGTTGGTGGCGACTAATTTGTACTCGGTAAGTATAAACATGGTACTTAAACTAGATTTAGTCCCGCATTAAGCAAGCATATCTGCTAGAAGCTCACCGCACAACTATCCCTGAGTTAAACGGTAGAACTAGAAAAGAGAAGTCTAATTTATTTATTTTTATTTTATTTTATTTATTTAGGATTACCAACAGATAATACATCTTACATGCTCTTAAATCTATATGACAATCAGCACTGATGCTTATCTAATTATAGGTAACCACACCTTATATAAGTGTCTTCTACCTACATTTACATCAAGAACATGTTGTTGGTTGCTACAGACCATGCCAGCTCAATTACGATAATATAATAGTTAAAGTTATCGTTTTAATTTGTACATAATTGTCAGTTATTATTATTAATATCCAGAATTTAAGATACAAGACAAACGTTTAGGAAGACATACGCGAGTTCATGTGTCAAGTTGTACTTGATGTATATAAAGTCTCGCGGGTTGCTGCATGACGAGTGAAACGTGCAGCAATAGAGGTATGAGAATGTTTAATTATACCTAATATCCCGCCAGCGAGCCTCGCCATGCTCTTTTTAACTACTTATAGCTACGAGTATTATACTTACTTAAAAATCCATAAAGGTATGACGTAGTCAAGTTTTAGCAGACGTTTGTGCTGCATCCTCAGGATCCCGCCGCTGAGCTCGGATGTCCCTTGAGCAAGCCTCGTGAACATACTTTTGTTGCCTGCATCTGTGCTCCATTGCTCCATTTGTAGTATAACTTCTCTGTAAAATAATACTAGTAGTTTTTTTTTTATTGCATGACAACCAATATTTTCCTTTGCGTATCTAATCATAATGACACTGTTTTTTTGGTTCATGTTAATATGACTACTTAATCACATCGTAGCAATTCGTGGCATTTTAGTGGCAGAGTATATCTCGAATGTTTGTATCGCCTGCATTGCGGTCGCGTTTACAAATACGAGGTTAGTTTAGCCGCAATAGCTATCGTTCAAGTCTCTAAACAGTCTTTAACTCAGTTACAAATTTTGTTAACTCTATTCGAAGGATATAGGATGTATGAACAGGAGAGTTTAGCCGACAATAGCTATCGTTCAAGTCTCTAAACAGTCTTAACTCAGATAGAATAAGTAATGTGTGTTATATGTGTGTTACTTAGCCTGAAGCCATTCCAGGATAAGCGAGGAGGTCCCGTATCCGCAGCGGATGGCTGAATCGCGCCCCGGCTGCGAGTTGTCCATGACGTAATCAGCAAACGTGCCTTCGTACGAGTCGTCGTAGTGACCCACCTGGGTGTCATATATAATATGTTGAACTTCGAAATCCGTATTCTATGCATTTGATTTATCTTAAAGTGGGCGCTGCACCATATGACAAGGAATTCCAAATTTAAGTTCCAAGCGCGAAGGTAAAGTGTATCAATAAATTATGTTCAATAACGCAATCGGTTAGGAATTAAAAATTCATCCCATAAGTGGTCTATAAGTTCTTTGGTTCAGTTTTATATATGATATAACAATGCATAAACTATCTTGCCATAGAAATTAACACGTCCCTTGTCCGGGTGGCCCTTATGTGGGGTCATGAAGCTTTTTTAAGGAGTCCGAGCTTCCACTATGGGTTCACAACTTCAAAGTGGAAGCACACTAAACTTGCTGTGTATGTGTTAAATACCTATACTATTAGCAACGTACTCATTTTACATCACTGCTTGAACTATGCAATTTGTGTAATTTTAGACCAAAAAAATTAAACGCACCGGCGTAGGTATCCTCATAGTGTACCGTTTCAAGTCGTGGCGTCGCCGAATACGTTCAAGCTCATACAGCGGCTGAAAACCAGCAGGAGTCCACACCGCCCAAGGGTGCCGAGACACTCCATCTCGGAGATGCACGTATAGGTCTTCAAATAATATTGACTCGTGGTATGCCACTGAGGAGTTGCCGATCGCTGATGAAAACGAAATACAGACAGGTATTTCACCATTATATTTTACATGTTATTTTTTGGCTACCATAATACCTATTTATAATCCGAGCCAATAGAAACTTAAAAATCAGCCAATCAGCCAAGAGCATGTCGGGCTATGCTCAGTGTAGGGTTCCGTAGTTAACCGTATGTCAAAATAGACTTTTTGCAAAAACTCAAAAACGGCTTAACCGATCATGTACACTATAGCTTCGCATGAAAGTATTGACTAAGCTTTACTTTCACGATTTTTTTCATATTTTTTGGACCCATGGTTTAAAAGTTAAGAGGGCGACATAATTGTTTTTCTTTCAGAGTGATTACTTCCGGAACTATTATGTACTTACTTATACTTATTCAAAATGGTTTTTGGAGATGAAGACCCATTTTCGTTTTGAAAGTCCTACCTATCCAACGACACCCCGCACGATAGGGTTTAATTTTTTTCTCTAGCTTTATTGTACGACGTTGCGGCGTAACTGATTTATATATCCATGCCAATTTCAGCTTTCTATGCGGATGGACAGACGGACAGACAGACGGATATGGCGGAACTGTATAAGGGTTGCCTACGGCACCCTAAAAAGAACAATCAAATATGACAAAATTGCCTAGTATTTTAGTATATCACATGTCGATTGCCTTTGAGTTTAATTATAGTAGTTAGTGATACGGGCGACTTAAATAACAATTATTGCAATCGGTCCCTTACCATCGATAGCTCCAAGCTGCCGAGGACCGAGGAGGGTGATGTCGGCATCGTATCGCGTCGTGTGGTTTAAGCGCGAAGGGACCTCATTTCCTATAATAAGCCATTTATACCACATCGAGAAGTGCTCCCGGCTTGTCTGTTTAAGAAATTCAAAAACAAATCAGTTTCAGATTCATTGTAATTTATTTATTTATTCATTAGGATCACCAACAGAAGATACAATTTACATATTATAATTAATTTAATGATAATGACGGACTTGCTAAAATATTTATGCAATTGAATACTATTTTACGTTTATACTGAGTCGAGTCTTAAAGCAGAGGACTCAAAGAACTCGAGTCTTAACCAACACTACTCGTAATCAAGAGACATGGTGGTGTTGTGTTCCTGCCGGTGAGTAAAGTTGCCAGAGCTCAACCAAGGTACGGAGTGTTAGGGTCGGCAACACGCATGTAACTCCTCTGGAGTTGCAGGCATTCATAGGCTACGGTGAACGCTTACCATTGCAACCGACGTAGTATAAAAAAGTAATAACACTTAATTTAAACCTGCTACTAAATTCAAAAATCATTATTCAAAAAATTATTCTGCAAGTAGGCCTCAAGGGCTCTTTTACAAGTCAATACAACATTTATAGTAACATCATATAGTGACATGAAAAATAAATAACAACATTTATAAATACAACAGCCAATACCTGGGTAAACATTACATTGTAATAATCTATCTGGTACTTCATTGGTACTTCATGGGAAGATGTACAGAAATTCGCGGAAAATGGACTTGAAATTATTAATGTATGGCTTAAGAACAATATTCTTACGTTAAATACCGCTCAAACAAATTATATATATCACAGTATATACAGTAATACACAACCTGTTAATAGTTTCGACATTAAAATACATAGCTGTTGTAACAATCTACTGAACTGTTCCCAGCAAACCTGTCCCGCTATACTTAAAGTTGATAGCACAAAATATCTGGGAGTCTTTGTGGATCGGGGGCTCTCTTGGTACCAACATCTCGAATATGTTATATTACGTCTACGAAAGCTTAATTGGATTTTTAAAAATTTAAGACATGTGGTGCCAAGAGTCGTTCCGGGTGCCCTTGGTCACGGTAGAGATCTTTTAAAAGAGATCTACACATCATTAGTTCAATCCGTGTTAACCTATTGTTTGCCTGTTTGGGGTGGCGCTGTTAAGACTCGCTTTATTGACGTTGAGAGAGCTCAGCGTAGTCTTCTCAAAATTATGTATTTTAAGAAGATGTGGTTCTCAACTGACAAGCTATATCAAATGTGTAAGTTGCTTACTGTCAGAAAATTGTATATATTAACCGCTGTCCTAAGAAAGCATAAAACCACAACTTATGACCGCAACATTCTGACAAGACGGAGGAAAGATATTGCTATGCACCTACCTAAAACGTACACAACTTTTGCTAGTAGACAGTATAACAAACGTTCATCTCACTTATATAATACTTTAAACAAAGCACTAGATATATATCCAATGCTGCAATATGATGTAAAAAATAAAATAACAAAGTGGTTGGAAAATAAAAATTACGATCAGGTGGAAGAATTATTAGGATATGTAGCCTAAGCCCAAAGAGACACCAGCCATTGTAACATTTGTCATGGTTTTTGAAAGAAATAAACAATTTTGATTTTTTTTGATTTTGATTTTGATTTGATCTTAAAATAAATAATTACTACAATACAATAGAGATAGAGTATAGTCTCTATGGTTAAAAACACATTAAATCTGGAGATGTAAAAGGTCCCCAATGTCAGAGTACTAATACTAATAAGATTTGGAAGTGTAAAGTCTCACCAAGTGTCAAAATAAAATTTATACTGAATAAATAAATCGCGTCTGGTCTGGACTGTTCAGCAAGCAGTCTCATAAACTAAAATAAATATTAATAATAATCGAAATATTATTCTCTCCTCGCGGTTCCTCTCCCTGCGGCCCTGACCACCAGCAGCTTGGGCCCTGCCACGCTGCTGGCGATACCCTAGATTAGGTTTTTTATAATGTGTTTATATGTATTTTGTATTATTTTTGTATTTAACTTTTATATCCATATTATACAATCCTAGCCTAAGATGAAAGAAAAATAAAGTTCTAAAAATAAAGTGTATGAATAAATAAAGGAAAGATTAATTATATAATATGTGTGACATTGTAAATGTCCAAAATCCTAAATTGCTTATAGTTGTTATGTTTCCTGAATGATTTTTCTCACAGCACCCACATTCGAGAAATTCTGTTTTGCCTAATGGTTGACTGGTAGAGAATGCATTTCATTAAGTCCGCCATTTATACTTATTTTTATTGTGCAATAAATTTGGAATCAACAAAGATTATGAATAATAAATTAACTGCGTCCACGCCAAGTCAACGCTCACCTACCTCATCCAGTAAGGTGTCATTAGGTCGATTGAAATACAAGACTCCTTGCAGAGTCTTATGCTCCTCATTCAGAATACCAGGATCGCAGGACACCGTAGCTCGCATGCCTTGAAGTGACAACTGCCGCACCAGGCGTATTTGCTCTGCGATTGGAATAAGTATCATTACCACGAATTTGACACTGAAACAGTCGCCGTCTAAAATAACTCACAATGCATCTTCCTCGTGACTGTTGTGACAGTGGTGCAAACGAGATATACTGCGTTTGAGTTGACGAAGTCGCCAGCGTTTAAGGCCGCGTAAAAGGCCGTGGTGAGGGTAAAGGACAGTGCCGAAAATGAAGACCGTGTCAGCCGTCAGCCACGCGGTAATACTAGTGTTTAAATTACGTACAGAATTAATCCTTTCCCATCGTTTTTTTACGCAAACGTACGAACGAGTTACGAGGGTCATGAGTTACGAGGTGTCGCTGACCGGCCGGCCGCGGCCCGTGGCGGGCCGGGCGCGTAACAAGGTATGCTCGCGCGTCTTGGCTATATACTTTTGCTTTGTTTACCTAAATTAAGATTTATTTTTGTGGACTCGTAGGAAAAGTATTGTATGCGACGTTGTATAAGTAGGTCAAAAAATGCTCGTTGCGTATTCCCTTACAATGTTCGCCTACGCCTTCGGCTCCGGCTCACATTGTAACTCACGCCACTCGCCTTTTTTGACCCTTCTTATACAACTGTTGCATAAAATACTATTCCGACGCTAAGAAGCGGTAGCGCTTAACTCGTAGATCGCTTCATAATAAATGAGGCTTAATTTGTAACTGTCAAAAATCAATCCATTCGATGCTCCGAGCCATCCTCCGACTATAATTACAAATAGGTACCTAGTTTATTCCACTATGGTAAAAAAACAGAAACAAATTGCGGTATGATTGGACCAATATTTATGGCATTAATGTTTACTACTTTAGGTATATACTCGTACGTACCAAATTCATTTCCACATGTAAAAATAATGATACTGCTAACTATTTTGTACTTGAAAAACGCAGCAACTGCTGGTATTATCATGATGACGGTATGCCCAAGAATCGCTTACATTTGTGTCCTAATGTCTAATAAATTTGCCTAAAGCAGTCTAAATGGCAGAAGGAATTTTTAATGCCAAATTGTACTGTTAGAAACACAAGCGTTTAAAATCGCGTTTACTTGTCATTTATATTATTTATTAACTAAATATTTTAATTCAAGTGTAATCAAATTTACGTTTGCTGTAGTTTAGTATATTTCGCAGTCTGCAAATAAATCACAGACTTCGATATAGAAAAATAATATGAAGTCTATGAAAACAAAATACGAGTATATGCCAAATATATCTTACACCACATTGTCTCTCTCTTTATTGTTTTAGTCAGTGTGCGAGTTTGTATTTTATTCTCTAGTGTGCATTAGATACAACTTTAACACTCTTTTGCTAGTTTGGGTCTCAATATTATTAATTTATTAGCTAATATTATAACAACTATAGATCGTGTCATTGACGATGACGCGCGAATTTTGCAAATTTAACCGTTAATTGCATGACAATACGAACCAAGGCACGAGTCTTCGTGAATGACACGATCTATACTACTAATAAGGGTGCAAAATTGTTAAACAATAACTATTCTAGAATTGCAATTGTGTGTATAGGAGTACTCGTGCCTACTGAACAAAGGCATCGCATCGCGTGCATACTTGATGAAACGATAGTGTAGGCGGGGCCGAGTCCCCTAACAAGTAGGTAATTCAGAAGCTCTAACCTAAAATCAACTGTTCGCCATTGTAAATTTATGAAAATTGTGTTTATTGTAATAAATATGATTAAAACTATAGGAAAGTATTAAAAGTATTTGCACTTGCACTTGCACGGCGGTAGGGGCTTGGGCTCGAGAGAGCATGGAATCGGTGGAGGCACGATGAAGCTCTTCACGGGGATTGGCTGCGGAGGCGGCGCGCAGCCGCACGGCGGCGCCGGCGCGGGGTAGTAAGCCGGCGGCGGCGGAGGAGCTGACAAGTACATCGGCGGTGGCGCGGGAGCAGGGAGAAATAGTGGCGGCGCACAGGCCGGTGGCGGCAGCGCGTACTGAGGAGGCGGCGCCTGCAGCATGAAAGGAGCTGGTGGCGCAGCAGGCTTCTGGTACATTATCTGCGGTGGAGGTGGCGGAGGAGCTTGGAGCAAGAGCTGTGGAGGCTGCGGTGGTGGAGCCATTAGGAGCTGCGGAGGCGTAGGTGGCGGTGCCTGCAACATTAACGGCTGCGGCGGAGGCGGGGGCGGAGACGCCGCGTAGACAACTTGCGGCGGCGGTGCTACCGGCGGTGGGAGTAAGCACGGAGGTGGCGGCGGTGGCAGCATTAGAGGTGGAAGAGACGGCGCAGGGAGAACTAATGGCGGAGGCGCACATGGGGGCGCGGGCAGAACGAATGACGGAGGCGAGGGAGGCAGTAGAAGTGGTGGAGGAGCGGGCGCCGGCAAGTATAAAGGCGGTGGTGGTAACGCTGCACAAGGGGGCGGCGCCGGTAAAACAATTGACGGTGGAGGCGGCGGAGGCAATAGAAGAGGTGGAGGTAAACACGGCGGCGGGGCCGAAGCATAGAGAAACGGTGAGGACGGTGGTGGTGGCGCGTTCGCCGGCATCAAGAGAATGGTCGGCGGTGCATCAAGGCAGTCATCTGAAATTAGATTATAATTAGGCTCTGTCGTATGCAAAATGAAAATACTTGTATTATGCAATTACGTCTAATTTTGATTAAGCTCTTTGTCAATAAATATTTAGGAATACTTGGACTGAAGAGAAACTACTTGATCACAAAAACTATTAATTACGTAACAACCCTCCGTATGCTTGTTGGCCGACGTAGTATAAAAAAAACCGGCCAAGTGCGAGTCGGACTTGATATTTTCACAGCTTCAAAGGGCTATTGATTTGAGTACATGGTTTTAATTTCAACTCGACACCTTCACGGGTTCCCGAGATAAAGGATATTGACAGACAGACACACGTGGACGGACGGACTGACAACAAAGTGATATAAGGGTTCCGTTTTGCCTTTTGAAGTACGGAACCCTAAAAAACTACTTAAGATAAAACTACATATTTCATAACGTAACATAATTTTTAACAAGACAATATGTTACATACCTAAAAGCTTCTTCGGCTTCAATAACCTGTAAACAAAATATATTTGAATGAAGTATATGAAATCATTGCTTTTACTTTATTTTGAAGATTTATACGCATCGGAATACTTACGACGCCAAAGCGAACTTCTTGCATTCTTTCAAATCTTTTAGTGTCTCAAGCTGAAATAATGAAGAAAAAATTAAAAGTCTTTATCAAAAACAACACCAATAAATAATGAAAATACACAAAACGATTATTTTTGTGTTCCTTAAGATGGGCCTTAAAGTCCGAAAATTAGTAATAGAACAAAAATTATAGCGCGCCGCCCGTAACTTGCGCCGAAAACAAATGAAAATTTTACATGTTTTCGTGTTTTTTTTCGTATCGAGCCAACTTTAACCCCTTTTAGAATCTACCCTCACATATATAGTCTAGTTTCCGAGTAAATTTCCTATGGCCTTCTTCGATTAAAACGTGTAAAACTTTTATATAAAACCAAAAATTTCGCGTTAGCTCCATCTTAATGTAAATATTTTAAAACTAGGTGCTTTGCTATTTACCAAACACAATCCTTTCTCACTACAGCAGGCCTCTATATGGCTCGTGGCCAGAAGAAATATCCCTAGGGAGGCCCAAAAATTGAGTCCCCCCATTTTTGGTACTTCTCCAACACAAACCGAAAATAATTATGAAGAAACACTTACCCCAGAATCGTATATAAAGATACGCCAAGTTGGTTTCGTATGTTGACAAGATAGTAGCAAAGTGATAGCGGCTGTATTGAAAGGCCTTCGATCCTGGGAAAAGTTGCTCAAGCTCTCCTATGATAAGATCGAACGTGTTGATATAAATGAACAAGTTATAAAATCAGATGAAGTAATAACCTAGTTTTTATTGTGTAAGCACTCGATTGTTGGACAACACGACGTTCTAGACTTCTTGTCTCGGGTTCATACCACAAATACCCATATTTATATTGCACTCGGTAACATTCCATATTTTTAAGTAGGTTTTTTATATTTTCGCTCGAGAGGCGATCATCATGATAGGTCTCATCTGATCATGATTTTCTTAAAATTTGAACTCCACAGTACGTATATCTAGTTCAAATTTCAAAAATCCATTCGCTCGACTTTACTTACAGAAAACTCCGCCAAATAACAATAGTCCCTAGTCTCTACTCATAGTGTTGTGTTCCTGCCGGTGATTAAGATTGCCAGAGCTTAACGATGGTGCGGGGTGTTAACTCTGGCAACTCGTATGTAACACCTCTGGAGTTGCAGAAATCCGTAGGTTACGGACACTGCTTACCATCAGGCGGGCCGTATGCTTGTTTGGCATCGACGTAGTATAAAAAGAAACTTAGTAGGTACTGTTTATGAATTTTGAGAAAAAAACAAAGTATAATCCGAAGGAACATACGAGGGAAGGAACTGGTTGTCAATACTAACGGTATGAAATATCGAATATAAAGTAAACCCTAAGTGGCCCAACAATTAAAGTCCGTGATTTCAGAAAATTAAATTAAACAACCTGGGATCGTGCCTACTTGACAATAACAAACTTGCATATGCACATTGTAATGAACAGAGAGCTGCAAAAATTTATGAATGAATTCAATGAATTGGCCCGCCTGTTGCTATCTCTATTGCACGCATATAATTATATTGCTGTCCCGCCCATGATGCCGATGCCGGTTGTCAATGTCACTGTGCGAACCTCACAGCAGTAGGTATTAGAGATGTGAACAAGCGGGTCAAATGTACTGAAATCTATATGGAATGCGTCTCTGCTTTATATATATATATATAGTATTTTTGATGATACTCCTTTGACCTCTGGTAAAATGGTCCCGGGCTAGACGTTTATTTTTTGTTACGCTGCTGAGCTAATGTCTTCATTTGAAATATCCGTTTTTTTTCTTTCGGCTATTCTGTGTTGACCTGCTAGTTTATAAAGCTCATTAAGAGCCACCCCACACTAGCGTCTCTTGAGCGTCGGCGTCTAATCAGCGCTATGGAAAATAGCGTCGCTGCGTAGTTGCGCCAACGTTAACCGAGCAGAGGGTCTACCGCGAACCACGTTCGACGTGTTGCCTCTCTTTCGCACTTATAAATTCGTACGTAAGTATGACAGGGAGGCAGCACGTCGAACGTGGTTCGCGGGAGGCCCTCAGCAGCCATACTTGACGCCGACGCTCGGGACTCGGGAGACGCTAGTGTGGGGTGGTCCATATGCACACGGAACATAAGGACCCTTCGCTAATGAGCAGGGCCCGTACATGTCATGCCGTTGACGGAAAAATTACGCCACGCTACATAGAGTATGATTCCAATAAGTATTTGCGTAATAATTAATCATTTGGCAACTTCTTTAGTTAACTGATATAGATACTGGACAATCAGTACCGAATCGTCTCTCGTACTCAACTAAATATTAGATTATTATTACTTAGAACCTGTGCTGGCCAAAGCCCCCCCCCCCCAATCTCGCCACTGATCTCTAGATGTATAGTGCTGTGTCTGGCCACTCCTTCAAGGAGTCCAGTTCATACCGCCATCGCCGGTGAGGTCTGCCAGATCCCCGCTTCGAGTTTTCGGGCTCCCACTCTGTAGTGACTTTGCCCCACAACTCATTCGGCAGACGTGACCAGCCCAGTGCCATTAGCTATCAGTGGCGGCGCGTCACAAATATTCGTAGGGAATCCGGAGCTAATTTTGCTTTCCTTTTCTCCATGAACCTGTCGTGAAAGTACTCAACAGGCTGAAATTAGACAAGCCGGTGGGAATCGAGTTCTTTGAACGATCCGCCACTGTTAGCCATAGCTTGGCTGCCTTCCGAGCTACATCGACGATTTGTGTCTTGGAGCGTAGCTCACTGCAGTCACTGCTCACCTGCCAACACGCATTGGATAAGCGCGGTAGGTTATATGTGTATACCCCTCCCAAATATGAAATCATAGATTTTTAGTTTATTAAATAATACTGTTTTTTAAATAGTGTATTTTGCGTAATATGTATTTATTTTTCTATGCGTCAAAAGGTTAGTTATCAAAATTTGTAGTGTTATAAAAAAAACTCTCAGTACTTATGTTAAATTTCGTCATTTGCTTCAATGGCACGAAATGTACGGGTCCTGCTGCTGAGAAGCCTGTGTCTATGTGTATGTATGTCTGGTACTTCCTAGTTTTGTTGATAGTAATTGTTATACAAAGAAATTAGAGCGAGTAGAAATTTACAATGATTTTACAAAAATTAGATTTATAAGTTTACAAATCTTCTACTCGCCCTATTTTCTTTGTATAACAATTTTAAGCAACGAATACTTATTACCAGACATATATATATGTTTTCGTAAATGTTATGCCAAGTTTCATCTTATTTAATCATGTCGTTTTAAATTAAATGAGAGCGTAACATCGATTGTATGGAAGCGGCTTTTTAAAGGCGGGTTCGTGATTAAACTTTTTGGCGTCGGGTTTGTGACTTAACTTTTTCTATGGAATTTGGACAGTAAAATATGTAAAAACCAGTTGCCCGCGTAGCCAACATGCCAATCGTTAAAGCTCCGTAGCGTAATCATCTCTCTCGATCACTCTTCCATATTAGTGCGACAGTGACAGTTGCATTTCGTTCGCTACGGAACTTTAACGATCGCCATGCTGGCTACGCGGGCTGAAGTCATGTCAACACCAGCTACCCACACCGTCCCCAAAACGACGGCCATAAGACCACCCCACCAGTCGGTGGGGAAGCGACCCGCAACAGCCGCCGCAGCCGTGAGGCGGTAGCGGCTCCTCATACCCCCCTGACGGGGGATATCGACAGATCACTCAAGTCAAGTCATGTCATGGTCAACAGAAATCGGAATTTAATAATATAATTAATTATGTAGGTACTTTCTTAACAATGGGATGACGATGACGCCGAAAATACAATACGCCAATGCATACGTTTGCACAATAAACTCCTTTGTTGTTGTGTAACGTGTTTTATCGAAAACAGATCTGATAATAAACAAACGTAATCTTTTTAAAAGAAAATTTTAATATTTATAAAGCAATCGAGTCCGATTTGTCTTTGTCATATACAGAAATGGAGGTTAACAGACTTGACGCAAGAAGGATTTGTAAATTATTAATACTACTGAGCTTGTTCTTTATGTCCGTAAGTATTAGTTATTTAACTAAAAATTAAAATACCTCGTCATCCGCTCCAATAGTGACCGCAGGGCTGGCTCGCTCCTCGCTCAATGCATCGGCATAGCCATCCAGCGAGGAAACGCGGCCAGCTTATGGGCACATTACCAAATGGCAGCGGTAAAGGGGATATTTTTAGGCATAATTCAGACCCCATAGGTTAATATAGGATTAGTTTAGTTTCAGTTTCAATTTGTAAAAGTGCAAAAACACAAACTATAAATTAATTTCATAATATTTGAACAGACCCCGATCAAGTAGGTACTGCTAGCCCCGATGAATATGTTCTGGTCTAGTCAGAGCTTTTTCTAAGGTTCTCCTATTTGTTCAAAAACATGCATTAGATATAAAAAATCAATAATGTTTAAGATTCATAGTATAGTTTTATTTTATATGAAAATATTAACATATATAGAAAGAGCTATCACAAAATGAAGCAACACTGCTCTGCCAATGTACTGATAATTTTGTTTTGATTTTGCCCATGCCTGCAGAAGTAGTTTTTTAATAGTCCGGTTAAAAAAGGAACATAAAACAGGAAAGAACACACATCATTTGTACAAAGGCGAACTTATCCCTTTCAGGGATCTCTTCCAGTTAACCTTATACGATTACGATACGATTTTATTATACGATCAAAATAACTAGATTAAATATTTCTATTGTGGAACACATTACTGGCGTTTGATCTATTTGTGTAAAAATTATTGAAATAAATAATTATTTGTTTTTACTGCATGAGTGGAGTTCATTTATCGGGGCTTGTCCTTAAACTTGCTTTCCATTCATTATATATTCTCTTATTATTCTTTCAGATTCAAACATCACATGGCATCAATCTTGGTCTGATCGCTGGTGACTTAAAGAGGTCTGGACCTGGGCCTTTAGTAGTTCGAAAAGTATCACACAACTCGCCAGTCATCATTAATGTTAATCCCGGATTACCAAAACTTCCCGGTATAGCAACCTTACCAAATCCTGTGCCAAAATCACCGAAACTTCCTTGTTTAGCAACTTTACCTCCAAAACCCTTTCCAAAGTTACCAGCAAAACCTCCGCCTAAACTTTTAAAGGCCTCTAAACTGAAAAGATCTCCGTTAATAGCCTCGCTTCCTCGATTGCGACCTCTTATTCCACCTCCACTTTTGCTGCCTCATTTGATTCCACCCGTTATTCCTCGATTGCCACTCCTTCCTATTATACCACCTATAATGCCTGTGCCTACTTTATTGCCATTCCTGCCACCTCCGTTGCTCAGAGCTCCGAGGCTGCCAACATTGTCACCATTTCACCCGCTTAAATTACCGATTATCGGGAAATCTCCACTGGAGAAAACATTAGGTACCATTAAACTACCGCTCACAGATAAAGCAATAAGAAGAAAAATTTCTAAAGACCTTTTAGATCTAAAAATTAAAGGTTCTTTGACTACTCCTGAATATTATAGATTTAAAAAATTATTCCTTAAGTAGGGAACTTGTTTTGTATTCACTTAGATTAAAATGATTATTTTTGCAGGGATATTCCGACGTAAGTCTATCCTGAGGCGACCGTTTAGTTTGTTGTAATGTAAGTTTACTTGGGAAAGCAGCGATATGGGATGAAAAGCAATTATAACAAATTTGAGGACCAAGCCTACATTTAAACTAACATTATGGATTATAATGAAAGTGACTTAATATACGCAAAAAAAAGAAGAATTTATGTCAAGTTTCAGGGTGACTAGTAATAAATTTATATTCAAATTTAGAATAGTTATTTAAGCTTATTTAATTCCTATGTAATGTTATTATTTAACATCATTTAATGTTTTATAAACCATTATAATAATAACATAAGGATGGATGGTGCAATAAATTGTTTCGCCTTTTTCTTTCAATTTAATTTTTTTAATGAACACTTAAAATAAAATAACAAAAGGGCCAAATCTAACACTAGCATAATCACTTTTTAATAATATAGGCGATACCCAAATAAAACTAAACATATTTTTTGTTTTTAAAACCATAATACCGGGTGTTTCCTGTAACACGAGCAAATAATTAAACCATATATTGTACTCCTCAAACGATATAACTTGACTAATAACTTTTAAAAATTACGAAATTTTTAGATTTTGTCTTTTTGATACAAATTAAATATTAGTTTCAATGTACGCTGCCATCAGTGTGTTTGACGTTGCTTGTCAGGCATTAAACATAACAAAATTTGCAATACGTTGCGCTTTAGAATAAACTTTAAATTGTAATAAAAATCAAAACATAAGTTAGTTTTAAAAGTCGCTGAACAAATGTTGGACAGTTTGAGTAGTACAGCCTATAGTTTAATTTATTGCTCCTGTTACAGGAAACACCCGGTATATATACTTTCTATCAAACCTTGTGCGTTTCCTTTCCTTCGGTCCTTTTTAGGTAACACGATGTCATTGTTTAATTTATTTTATTCGTACAGCATTACAGTAGTTTATAATGTACATTTAAATTAGGCATGCTTCATTACATTGTTGTCTCGAAGGGTATAAAAAGTATAAATTAATATCAACCTAATTGCTTAGACGCTCAATTACAAACTAACTTTTGTTCATATGACTCATTCAGGTATTCCAGTTTAACTAATGCGCCGTTCTGGCGCCCTGCGTCTGATTCACATTGCGCGCTTTGTACTAGCTTTCCATGAGTTGCGCTAACAAGGCGCGTAATCTAAAGGAAACAAGGGCGATCTAAGCACGTCATTAGACCCGCCTTCACAATATTATATCATTCACATTTGACGAAAAAGTACAGTGATATACAGAATAAAATTAAGACAGACTAGACTCACTTTGTGGGTGTTTATACATATAATTATATACGTTGTAGTATAAATCCTTAAACAAATCTTGGTTTTAATCGTTTAAATTTTTACGAGAAATGCCTGACCACAATATCTATATTTTTTTCAAAATGCACTCAATTTACCCTAATCCTGGATATCACTGCACTATGTAGAGATCGAAAATATAATCATAAAAAAATGGTTATTACCCTATCCCTGAAAACTTAAGGAAGTGGCGATTTATCAAACATAACTGCCTATTGGTATATTGACTTCATTCGTCTTAGGGCCAGTTGCACCCACCACAGTTGACGGACTGATCAACAGTAATCACAATCAGCAGTGAACTATGAAATTTCGCATTCAATAAAATTTTGCGAACGCTTTAACGGTGACAGACGTTTGGTGCAACCCACGCTTAGTTGTTCACTTTTAACAGTTGGTGTTGGTAGTTAACAAGCCGTATTCACTCGAGTTTGTAGTTCTTAGCGAAATCCATGATGCTCTTAAACCCGCGCACTGCCATGTCTTTAATCTTCACAAATTGCGCGATGAGCGGATAGGCGAAGGGCCGGTCCTCCGCCCTGCTGGTGAAGCAGTCCCAAGTCTCCGGCTTAAGCAGCGAAGCCCGTACTAGACGACTGCCCTGAAAAAAAGGCATTAAATAACTATAAATAGACTATTCTAAACAAATTTTGATTATCTTACACAGATCAACCTATTAAGCAAAGCTTGCACTTTGAGTGCTAAGCGACGATATACATATTTAAATAGTATTTTTCTATTTATATACTTAGATAGAAAACATCCATAAGTGAGGATAAATTTTCGTGATAAATATACAAGTAAATGCCCTAACCAAGATACGAACCAAAGGCCTACTGCTTATAATATAAACAGGGTCACTACCGACTAGGCCGTAAAAGGCGTGGATGGCGACTCCATTATATACCTACATATATTCTGAGAATAGTAAGTAAGGGTAAACATTTTCATTTAGCATTTAATTAAAGGGAGGACAAAGTACCCTTATACACGAATTAGCTATAAGTATATAAATATTATCTACAAAAATAAGATAATTTAACGGGCAAAACTAGGTATAAGCGATTTTTTCCACAAAATATACATGTGCCAAGTTTTCTGATTTTTTTTAATGTAGTTGTTGCTACTTCTGTAGAACATTCAGTGAGGTAGCGCCGTGCAGTATAAGCAGATTTTATTTATCGAGGTTTTCGTCATAAACATCTCAACACGAATAACTACAATATTTAACCTGTCGAAATGTGAATTTTCCGGGTTGGTCCCTTATTAAAATGAATTCAGTACAGTACGACCAAATTAGTCCTCTCACTTCTTACGACGTGTGGTTCTAAATGGCATACGATTTTCATGTAATTAAGTATAATTAAATAACGGCAGGTACCAACCTCTGTCACAGTCGCAACGACCGCGATGACCACCACCAGCTTCACAAACGGATGCTTTCCTAAGTTCATTCTCAAAGTAAAACTTGGCAATCAAATAAAACAAAAGACTACCGGCATAACAGCTTCGCGTTATCCACTGCATCGTCGACAAATCTACTACACATTTAACGAGGATCACTTGGAAAGGAGACACGTAAAGTCGATAAGACACAGGAGATATAAATGTAATGATTTGTAATGATTCTGTCAGTTGTGTAACTGACCTTGTGTGAGTACAAGAAGTGGGTCGCGTAAGAACAGCCTCCGATTTGCTGACAATGCGTCGAGATGTGAAAACGTGCCGTCCCTCAGACTAACATGAACCGAGTGTAGGTTTGGAAATGTATCGAATAGCGGTTGTTATTGCTTTATTCGAGGTTAATATATGTTTTGTTTATTTATCGAGCTGTAGGTAGAAAATAGAGAACTGCTTTGTCGACGTTTTGCGATTACCTTTTGTGACAAATAATGGCTAGTTGCATAATTGTAATACGTGTTGTTGGGTGTTTCAGGTGATAGGGGGAGCGGCGTCGCCTCTACGGGTTACCATTAATTGTGGATCACATGAAAGCGTAAGTAAAATACATAAACTCGTTATTATTACTAAAACAAATACTATACGGGTTTCCGACTGGAAATCAAATCAAGGAAAACGACTTACCGAAATACCGATATTATTTACATTCACACGCCGTTTTAATAACAGCAATTTGTACTTAAGTTTAAATAGAGGAATGAAAACTTACTTTATAAGATGTTTTCGCTTACTCAACGATACTAGTTTTTAAAGCACTATTTCTTCCTTAAAAAATATTTAGCGTACTCAACCAACAAAGAAAAAAAAAGAATCATAAGTTTGTTTTATTATTCCAGGACTCGTCGATCCTCCGTTCTATCTCAAGAACTAAATTAGCTCAGAACAAAGGAACTTTCGACGTCAATTCATTCTGCGACCTCATCCACAATGCCATTCCAAAGGCAGTACAAGACGGCAGATTCGTCGTGGCGGAACAAGATGACATGGACCAGGAAGGATATGGTGATACACAATCGCCCGTAGCCATAGCCCCGCCTACAGGCTACATACCAAAACTAGGTTTGTCCAGAATCAACAAACCGAAACTAAGAATTCCAGCAATCAAAGTTCCACGACTAGACTTAGCACTTAATAAACCGATAAAACCACCTGTATTAGGATCAAAGATGATCTTCAAAACATACAGGGATTCTTACGAAGAACCAACAAGCGCTGAAAAGATGGAGCAGTTCAAGAAAGGTGTCCAGAAAATGTTGCATTTCGTAAAAATACTTGGGCAAGTTGATCAGTATTTGACAGAAAGGACTAAGATCGTAATAGAGAAGCTATCGAAAACGTTCGCAGAATAGTTTTATTTTAAAAATTTAATTTATTAAATCTTTTCTATTTTTATACGCTATAATTGTGTTGTTTGTTATTTACCTATCCCAATATTTTCTGAGTCAGGCTTCTCTCGTAAGGAATCGGTACAATGATTTTTCATTAACACCCTTCAAAGGTAACTTACTTAATTGGGCCAATATTTTAGTAGGTTTGAAGAGTTCTTTATTCTGGTCAAAATTAACACGAAATCCCAATTTGAGACACGAACTCGAACTGTATGTAAATTCCCGCAGTCACAAAAATTCCATACGATTCATTTATTTTTTTATATATATCACGACGGTGGCATAGGGATAGGGATGGTAAGCAGTCACCGTAGCTTCCATGGACGCCTGCAACTCCAGAGGTGTTACATGCGCGTTGCCGACCCTTTAAAAATCTGTACACTCCTTTTTTGAAGAACCTCATACTGTACAGTTACAGTTAGATATAATTGTTCTGTCGTTTCGATTTTTGGAAAAGTTTAAAATTATAGGAATTGGCATAAAGAGATAAAGATAGTTTTTTATTATTCAAATAAAGCGACACCGGCTTTAACCCTACACCTCTGACCCGAGAAGATTTAAATATTTTAAATCCCCCCTCAATTGGAGGAGGGTATCCCAATGTGGACCGGCAAGAAACTCGGCGGGACACATCTTTTCAAAACATTACATCTTATAATTAACATGCATTAAATAAGAAAAATAAATTACAATTTAGATTACTATAGAAATCATGCAATTACATACAGTAGCTACTTTTCTTTATAGAAAATTGATAAAAAAATATATATATATGTCATATAAAATCATACAAATACTTTAAAGATTTTAGCAAATAGGCGGAAGCCCTAAAATCTTGAACAAAGAAAACCGAAAATTGCTCTTTGTCACTAGATTACTTACAGAAAAACCCATAAGGTCGAGAGAGTGTACAGAATATATGTACAATCAGCATCAATAGTAGCGGATGAAATAACGCGCCAAAAGTATCTGACACTCCGGACAAATTTCCCAAATATAGATAAATTTCTAAAATTCACGTTCAAAAGTACATCTTTTACAGTCTTAGTTGTTCTTTATTAAAAACATCACTTTTTGTTAATTTGTTACAGAATGCGGAACGATTCATAAGTATCTACACGTATGAAGCGTTATTTGATCCGCTATTTTTTATGTTGACTGCACTTTGTGTAGGTGTGTTGTTGAGGCGCGAGATTCACTCAACTTGGCAGATATTTTAATAATGATAATGCAACTTTAACCGCATATTAACTAATTCAAATTAGTAACACCAATCTATCCACGAATGGAGTAGTAATTATAATTAAATGGAAAGTATACGACTTGATAGTCCATACAAAAAGAGAAAACGTAGTCCACTTCTAAATATTTTCTATTCTTCATGACTTTTTAGTAAGGTGCTCGACGCTGCACTAGTATTCGACATGGGCACTTTATGTCAAAGTGACAAGGAGTAAGTTCGAATACAGAAAAATCTTCGTTGTTCAAATTTAACCTATATTTCCATGAAATAAAGTGCCCATGTCGGTAACTAGTGCAGCGTCGAGCACTAGTACTTCTATCTTATGTTATTCACATAATGAAAAACTAGGTTTATAGGTTTTCCTTTTTTTCAAAAATTGCAATACAATTTTTTTTAAGCGAAACTTATAAACCTAGAATATATTATGCTGAAGCGATCGAGATCAATATTAAAGTGATTTGTTAAGATTTAGTTAGAGGAAAACGTTTTCTCCCGAAATGGAATTTCACAGAAAAAGTACCCTTATTTAGCTAGGATCGCAAAGCTATTCATCCCTCTAAAGGAGGTAGGTATGTACATTTTTTAGGCACTAGGTTGTATATTTCAGTGACTCTAATGCAAGGCAAGATATTATGGACATAATCGGTTCCCAAATTGGACCGAAGTTGTAAAAAAAATAGTTTCAAAACTTTAACTTAAAAAATGAAATTGATGAGGAAAAAACTAGTGAAGAAATTAATTAAATAACATTCACAACTACCGTTAATTACTTATTAACATACAATTCACCGAAAATACATTATTTGCACTCTGAACCATATACGGATCTCATAAATTTCGAACAAAAAACAATACGGAGCGTCGCGTCGCCGCGATTTAGAGTTCGTTCACAGCATTTCCTGGGAACGATCCCCTCGGTTCGGTAAGTATTTAAGTACTTACCCAATTATTTAACTTCAACTCCAAAGGAATTCGTGTATTTCGTATCCGTAGATTTTGCACAATTGGTACATAAGTCGGAAAGTCTGAACAGTGTTAGTACATACATAAATAAATAATAATAAATAAATATTAAGTACCGTACTACAAGTACTCACCTGCGCCAGTTCTCGAAAATGGTCGTGCCACGCTCTATTGGGATCGATCTATTATCACTGACAGGACTATTGTAGCCTGATGTCGTGATGATAGATCGATCGCAACGCCGGGCCGTGCTCGTCGACATCACCATCCCCCATAATGAGAATCTCGTGAAAGCCGAGAAGGACAAGTCCAGTAAGTACCTAGATTTGGCACACGAGATAACCGCCATGTGAGATGTTGATTCGACGATCATTGTCCCAATAGTCGTGTCAGCGAACGGTCTCATAGCGAAGAGTCTCGACCAACACCTTGAGAGACTCGCTTGGTGGTTAGATCAAGGGTCAGATGCAGAAGGCGGTGATCTTGGATATGGCGCGGATAGTCCAGCGGTTTCTCTATCTGCGGCCCTGACCACCGGCAGCTTGGCCCCTGCCCCGCCGCTGGCGGCACCCTAGGTTAGGTTTTTTTATAATATGTTTTTGTATTGTTTTTGTACGTGTTTTTGTATTTTACTTTTATATTCATGTTGTAAAAAGCCTAACATAAGAAGAAAGATAAATAAGGGAAATAACAAATATTATAGGTCATTATTACACAAATTGGCTAAGTCCCACAGTAAGCTCAATAAGGCTTGTGTTAAGGGTACTTATTAGACAACGATATATAAATAAATAAATATTATAGGGTCATCCGTACACAAATTGACTAGTCCCACGATAAGCCAAGAAGGCTTGTCTTAAGGCTACTCAGACAGCGATATATATAATATACAAATAATTAAATACATAGAAAACACCCATGAATCAGGAACAAATATCCGCTCATCACACGAATAAATGCCCCTACCAGGATTTGAACCCGGAACCATCGGCGTCATAGGCAGGGTACTACTCACTAAGCCAGACAGGTCGTCAAGACATACAGTGTGTAAATTCAATACGGGCGAATATTGAAACGGTAGTTGGCATACGACCTAAGAACTATATTGAGATAAAATTTGCTTAAAAATACAATAAAAGTATTAACCATACAAAATAATTCGGCCCGCAATGTAAAGCAACACATGTTACGAGATACGAGCTTTTTAAAGTAGCGTTGCGTGTAAGCGTTGACTTGTTGGCAGTTACTATAAAAAGCCGCACCTCCTAGTGTTATGTTCTGTCTCGTCATTTCGGTAAAAAAAAATTAAAGTTATTTACGGGGTCATAATTACGTGTAATTAAAAAAAACTTCTTGAACAATGGATACACGGATAAACTCTATAATTATCAGCCCGCGTAGCCAACGTGCATATCGTTCACGCTCCATGGCGAACGAAACGCAACTGTCAGAGTCGCACTAATATGGAAGAGCGATAGAGAGAGATGACTACGCTACGCTACGGAGCGTTACCGATTCTAACGTTGGCTACGCGGCCAGGTGTAATTTATCGCCCTTATTGGATTTACAGTCTGAATAGTTTACAATTTATCCATATAACCCTTTGTGCATTGGTACTTATTTCCTATACATCACAACCTATAAAAAAAGTGTTACTTATTGTTATTTTTGATGCGGACAAATTTAAAAGTAAACTCTATTTATTGAGAAAAATCTGGTGATTTAAGTGACTATGTGCCAGAAAACCTATAGGGAAGTCATTAATTAACGAAGCCTTTCTAAACAATACTTTGGTAATAAAATATGTTACAACGTGTATGTGACCCGTTGTAAGTTACAACTTGTAACACATTTAATATGTCTGTGTCTCACGAAAGTTTTGTTATTAAAATTGTGGCAATTATCTGAACAATCCTTCTTTTCAACTCTTGTCTCCAACTAATGTATATTTTATTATCAAATTGACGTCCTGCATGTAGTGTAAGGTGTACGCATTAAAAAAACCGCAAATCGATGTACAGTTTAGCCATTTGGCACACGCATACTACTCGTAAGTACAACCTTTGGTAAGTGGTATATGGCAACTTCGGTTTATTTATATTTTGAGAACCAAGAACCAATGAACTAGCCCGTGACCGAACGCCACGGTGGCTGGTGGAGAGGATTAAAACAGGGAATCAAAAACTGGTGATGAAAATATTATGGTGGTAGGTGTCAGCCAATCGTGAACGTCAAACAGCATCGCTCTCTCAAATATTAATAGGCTTCAAATAAGGTATTTCGCTTAATAAGCGTTTTATTGTACGGTCAAACGCTGCTATTTATAAGAGTGTAAGGACTTATTGAAACAACGACATATTGGAAGTGTCTTTTATTTGTAAAACGCTGTCTCACTCTTACCTTACTGTTTATACATATCTCTATTCTTGTTACTCTAACGGTGTTATTAAATATCGAATGAGACTACTATGGTTCGACCTAATAATCGACTTTGCCCTTACATGCCCTTTGAAATTTAAATTGAAAAGAATATATTATTTTAATTTTAAATTTCACATCTCTCTTACCCTTACAAGAGTAAAAAATTACTAACTAATCTATAGACGTGTAGAAAAATAAATGGTTGTTACGTAAAATACACAGTTAAAAAAATGTGTTATTTAATAAACTAACAACCTATTATTTAGTATTATCAATAAGATAAAAGTCAGACGTCTCTGTACTGATTGTCAAGTATCTATTTTCAGTTAACAAAAGAGTCAAAAAGACTATTTAGGATCATACTCTATGTAGCGTATACGTCATTTTATCCGCCTACGGCATGTACGGACCGTGGTCATAAAGAACTATAACGAGTATATAATCTATGGAACGGGTTAAAACCCTCTATAACATAAAACTCGGATAGCAATAAATATACAACCAAAAAAGAAATAATTGTTACACGTGTAGTGTTCATGCATAAAATATACGAAACGAAGTAAATGAAATGCCATAAGACAACTACAACGATTAATGCATTCCAATTAATTCGCTGACCTAAATGTAACCCGACTACCGCGAATGTATATAAAACGTAAGTTTTTATATTCATACTTAACATTGTATGTGCACTTTAAATATTTATGTAATATGTATTAAGTTAAAGGCAAACATTTTTATGATCCCTTACTCAATAAATGCCGTCCGTCTGTATGTTCGTGGCTTAGCTTCTTAGTAACCCTCAGTACCTAATAGAAAGTAAATAAGTTCTGGAAAGGGGAATGGTATTTACAAGTTACATGTTAAGGGGCTCCCCGCGGTTTACATCAATTTGTGACTAGTTTTGAGTCGTTACTCCTACATTTGCACTATAGATAGAATTCTAAGACAAACAGCTATCGGTTCTTTAATCTCTTATCTCCATTCTGGTCTGCCGGGTTTTTAAAGAAATGAACACTTATTTTTTTATATTTTTTTTAAACATTGTCTAAAAAAACACTTTTTTCGTTGATTGCTGTGAAGGATTTTACATGTACGAAATCTACACATTTGGGTTCGTCTTCGACGTCTCTAAAAACTGGTCAGAGATTTTAATTTTAAACATATTAATACAAAAGTTTTGGCTAGTATACCAGTTTTTTGGCCTAAAATTGTTCAACTTTGATGCCAAATATCTCGAAGACAGTGAACTTTGAAGTAAATATGTGACACTATACTGCTTACAGTCTACTGCGGACACTAGGTTGCGTGACAGTCGTGCACATAGCGAATATGAACAATTTTATTTAGTTATCATGCGTCTCGCTTGCGCCAATACATGTACCGAGTACGAGCGAAATGTGCGATAACCGAATGATATCTTTTATATGTTAATGACATCAGTGTACGTTCTAATTGGCCTGTTAGGCAAACATGGTTCCGTATGTCCACTCTACAAGTCGCATTTCTAAACCGATTTCCGTGAATTTTGATAATGGGGTGGTCCAAAAATATAAAGTAATGACAATTCCTTTTACATGCGGGTTATTCTAAAATACGTAATAATTGCTAGGGATCAAAATTTTGAGCAATTAGAGCAGGTCGCTATAAATGAAACAATTCTGCCATACAAAATTGTATGAAAATAAATTGACCCATCAATAATTCTGCTTTGGAAATGTCTTTAAAGGCTCTTTACACGTTTTATTTATTAGTTATAAGTACGAGTAGGTATGTTCAAAATATGGCGATCTTTTTTTTTACTTTTAGGTTACTTTGCATTTTTTAATGTATAAGGATATTGCGACCAAAAACAAAATCATAGCGACCACTAAATCATTTGCAAATGAGTTTAAATTTGGCACATAGATCACTATAATAATAAAGGGAGCCTTGTGAAGATAAAATCTATTCCACTTTTTTTTACATACAAGGTTCACAAAGTTGGACTACCCTATTCGATAATTATCTATTTTTGTCAATTTAGTTTTATAAATTCTTCTAAACAGTGGACCCATACATTTATTCACTTTTAAGTTATGCTCGCGAGGTCTACAGCTCACAGAGCTACTAGTTATTAAGTTTGACATATCTATAATAATTCATTGTTTTTTTTAAGAACAATAATAACTGCATCAATAAATTGCTCTGATATTTAGATTAAGATGATATTTGTAAAATTTGACAATTTAAAAGTGCTTGTTACTAGGCCTATTTGAATAAAGAATATATTGAATTGACTATGACAAATATTGACAAAGTCCCACAGTAAGCTCAATAAGGCTTGTATTGTGGGTACTTAGACAACGATGTATAATACATTAAATGCTTAAATACATAGAAAACTGCCATGGATTGCGAACAAATATCCGAAAATCCAATGTTTAAATTGTATTTTGTTATTATTTGTGTTTTCTCATATCTTTGTATTTTCATATGTTTTGTAGTTCGCAGTGCCTTAGTAATACTGTAATGCTGTGTAACTAATTTGAATAATAAAATAAAATAAATAAATAAATTATTTCCGTATTATTTTATTGAATTTTCTTTCGTTTTGTTTTATTGTGGTAATTAAACATAATTGTTAGAATACCTTGAAATAGTGATGAAAACGGATTACATTTTTTCAGGTTGTATTTTTACTTTCCAAATATGTTCTCACTGCTTTCGTGATAATATTTGTGTACTACACGAGATCAAAGTTATTTACATCTCGTGCGCTTTCGAGTCCATTACTGCGCTCAAGATTCTAAATAAGATTCACTCGCTACGCTCGTGAATCTATTATAGTATCTTTCGCTTGCACGGGACTCAAAATAAGCACTCGAAGAAATATCAAACTTTGCTCTCTTGTTGTACAGATTAACGCTGACGGCGTCTGTACTCTTATCTGTACCTACAAATTTGATCCACGATTAGCAAATCCCGGCACATTTTCTTCATTCCATACATAACTACTCCGTTGTGGACACCACCAGGTCCACCAATCTTTCTGAAAAAGGGGATATGTTTTAACATTTTGTTTATACTAGTATATCGATATATAGACATACATCAGTTACATCACATTTAAGAACGATAGTATTAAATAGCAGTTAACCTTAAGAGATTTACATGTTGATAAAATCAGACTTCACCTTAACAGAAGAAATAAGTTATTGTACGTCGTTTTGTCGCTGTTAAAACATATTCCATACAGTGAATTTACTTGCCTTCAGTATTAATTTATTGAAAGTAATAACATTTTATACGCAATCAAAGTAGCTATTCTCTAAATTAGTTGACTCGTTTAAGTCAATATATTTTTAGTTCTTAATTAACTTTATCTTTGGCTGTATGTTACCGGAGTAACTAGCTTCTTTATGTAACTACTTTTTTTCAAACTGAATCTGACTGCCACGTGCCAAGTATAGCCTGGTGTGGGGCCGCAGGATATCTTTTAAATGTCAATAAGGTGTTTTCTTTTAAATGACAATTCTTATTCTTTTAGTTTCGTTTAGTATAGCATATTGCGAATTATTGTGATTCCCAAATCAAGAAAATAATGACATTGCTTATTTATAACTTTCTTTACAGTATGATTATAAATAATTCCCGTCTGGATATAATACATGTATAAAGTATATAGAGACAGATGGAAGGTAACTGGTACTTATAGCACAGGTTTATACCTATTTTAAGTATCAGCCAAAGACTCTTGGGCAGTGAATCCTATGTAATATATTATACGAAATTATGTATAAGGTGTAAAACTTTAAAGCTTAATAAACTTATCTTATCTTATCTATTTGGCTACAAAAAAAAATGGCATTCGATGGGAAATATGATTTGAAAATTACATACCGCTGATAATACTTGTAATGTGATTATACTTTGCAATTTAAAAAAATGCGTATGCGGTTAAAAAAACAAATATGTTGAATTATGTTTGAATAATGGTCTAAAAGTCTAAATAATGATATCCAGGCATTTTTATTTCTGTGAACAAGTTTTTTTTTTCATTGGAAAGAAAATATTTTTTCATTGAGAAGAAGATATTTATTGAAATGACATACCCTATCGGATGTGACTTGTTTTGTTAGGAAATTAACAATGTCATACTTTTCTCGAATTACGAAAAATATCCAAAATTCCAACTTTTACACTATAAAGCTATTACATTATAGGGCAGGAGTCACCAAATGGCGGACCGCGGTCCGGATCCGGACCGATGAGCTATTTTATGCGGACCTTAAGTAAACAGTAGTTTGTATTAATGAGTATATCATATCCAGCGCTTTGGCTATACTGCCGACAATTCAACAACGGACGAGTGAAGTAATGAGCGAGAGAGAGCGATGCAATTCACGGAGTACAAATTTGCTTTTTAAACTCAAGTAGAAACGGACCGCGATGGTAATTTTATTTTAAAAACCGGACTCCTGAAAAAAATAATTGGTGATCCCTGTATAGGGTAAAATATACCGACAATGAATACAATTATTTCTGTTTCAAACAAACCAATAGTGCATAAAATTATCATAATACGAGTAGGTATCTGCAGACATTATGCGGGAATATAAAAAAGAGTAAGGAACATGTAAATAGTTTACTTTGAATCTTGTGCAAATAGGATACTGAAGTGAGCGGTATGTAATTTTAAGCTAAAAATTATTTAATCTTATTTTTACATGATCGCCGACTAATATATCTCTTTGATTCAAATTCGAAACAAATGTGTTACGTTACTAATTTTAAACTAAATGCTAATGGGTAATCGCTGTCCTCAAACCAGGAAAGCCTGATGACAGAGCAGAGAGCTATAGACCGATCGCTCTCTTAAGCGTTGTATACAAATTACTGGAGAGACTAGTCCACAATCGCATCCATGATTCCGTTAACGCAATCATCCCCCAGGAACAGGCTGGTTTTAGACCTAACCGTAGCTGTTGTGATCAGGTGCTCGCTCTCACAACACATGTCGAAAACGGGTTTAATAAGAACCTCAAATCATCCGCGGTTTTTATCGACCTGACTGCCGCATATGATACAGTCTGGCGCCAGGGATTGCTATATAAACTGTTGAAAATAATCCCATGCATAAAAATCTACAGGTTTATTGAAAACACTCTTACTAATAGGCCGATACAGGTTTTCCTGGGTGACGAAACCAGCAGCGTCAGAACACTAAACAACGGGCTGCCGCAGGGCTCTGTCCTAGCCCCTCTCCTGTTTAATATCTACGTGCATGACCTTCCCAATACTGTGTCACGTAAATTCGGATATGCCGACGACCTGGCTCTGATCACTCAACACCACAAAATGGATTCCACCGAACCAATTCTACAAAGAGACCTGGAAGCCCTTGATGACTTTTTCACCCGGTGGCGCCTCTGCCCTAACCCAAGCAAGACGGAAGTCTGCTGCTTCCATCTTAACAATAAGCTTGCAGAAAGAACCCTGACCGTCAAGTTTAAAGGCACAATACTTAAACATAATCCGCACCCCAAGTACCTTGGAGTTACTCTAGACAGAAGTCTTACTTACAAGTGTCACCTACAAAAAGTATCAGCTAAACTGCAGACCAGGAATAGTCTAGTGCAAAAATTAACAGGGACAACTTGGGGAGCCTCTGCCTCGTGTCTCCGAACCACGGCGCTGGCACTGGTTTACTCGACGGCCGAGTACTGCGCTCCAGTCTGGATGAATAGTGTTCATACCTCAGACATCGACACGCAGCTTAACCAGACTCTCCGTCTAATAACGGGATGCCTTAAGCCAACACCCATCCACTGGCTCCCCGCTCTTAGCAACATAGCCCCTGCGCGCCTGCGAAGAGAAAAATGCCTCCAACGCGAACTAGTGAAAGCGCACTTTAGTCCTGAACTACCAATTCACCAGGACCTCGAGGGCTTCGGAAGAAAACGTCTTAAATCCCGAAATCCGCCTGCATTACGGATGGAAAACTCCCTGACCACCCGTACCCTGGAGGAGGCATGGACCGCAGAATGGGAAGCCCTCAGGGACCAAGCAAACCCCTTCTCTGCTCTACCCCTGCGAGTATCCCCAGTGGGATTCAAGGAACCGCGCCGGGTGTGGTCTGCTCTTAACCGCTTAAGAACAGGAGTTGGCAACTGCGGCCACCACTGGTACAAATGGGGCTGGAGCTCCTCTCCTGCCTGTAACTGCGGGCACCCAGACCAGACCATCAACCACATCACTCTGGAGTGCCCCCTTACTAGATACACAGGCCATGTAGATGATTTTAAGATCCTATCAGAAGAAGCGGTCGCGTACCTGGGAAGGGCGAAATTCTAATTATAAGTTTATCTATGTACTTAATCCAGTGACATACATATGCCATACGATAAATAAAATAACTAAATGCTACAAATGTGAGCCAGTTAAGAGGGGGCGTAAAGCCGAAAAATTAGAGAAGATAACAAAAGATAAGGCGCGCCGGGCTGAACTTGCGATGGAAGTCCATCGCGCGGGTTTTAACGTTTTACCTCAATCACTCCAAAAATGCACTTCTGTTTAAAAAGCGGCCAAGTGCGAGTCGGACTCGCCCATCAAGGGTTACGTTCCATTACGTATTAAAAAAAAACTACTTACTAGATCTCGTTCAAAACCAATTTTCGGTGGAAGTTTGCATATATCATTTTTTTTTTCATTCTGTTATTTTAGAAGTTACAGGGGGGGGGGGGGGACACACATTTTACCACTTTGGAAGTGTCTCTCTCGCAAACTATTCAGTTTAGAAAAAAATGATATTAGAAACCTAAATATCATTTTTGAATACCTATCCATGGATACCCCACACGTATGGGTTTGATGAAAAAAGATTTTTTGAGTTTCAGTTCCAAGTATGGGGAACCCCCAAAATTTTTTTTTCTATTTTTGTGTAAAAATCTTAATGCGGTTCATAGAATATAATATCTACTTACCAAGTTTGAACAGTATAGCTCTTATAGTTTCGGAAAAAAGTGGTTGTGACATAAACGGACAGACAGACGGACATGACGAATCTATAAGGGTTCCGTTTTTTGCCATTTGGCCACGGAACCCTAAAAACCAGTGGCGTCGCTCGGCCATATAACTAGCGATTTTATACTAAAATTACACCGCTATAGTACGTTATGCAGGGTAAAGATATACAACGAATAGGTACTCAATGAAAATAAGACATGTTTTCGTTATTTCTTTGCAAATATAAACTAGTTTCAGTGATATTTTATTCATTGCATTTTCCTTGATTAAAATGTGTAATAATTAAATTTAGAAATTTTTCGTTATCCCCGTCTTAATTAATTGTTTATCTATGATCGAAAACATATGTATTTAATTTTCTTCTTATATTCTTTTAATTTGTCACGATATTATAATAAAAGAGATACTTTCATTCTGCATATTTTTTAGACACATACGGTTTTAACCCATTATTATTAACAAAAGTCTTCATTAAAAAAAACTTAAAATAGCAACACTCTAAACTGACTAACGGTGGATCTTTATATATTTGCAATGTGGATTAAGAAATAGTCATTCAATAATACTATGAGCCATACAACAATGAAAATACACTTTTCTATAGAAAAGAACAGAGAAAAAGTAAATTGCTTCAACCATCTATACAGATAATATGGTGCCCTCCCCACAAGAACGTAGGCCAGAAGCCGCTGTGGAAACAACAATGGATGACAAGGACAGGGTTGTAATATCTGGTATCTCTGGCCTCTATCCACAGTCGCATCATATCAAAGACCTGGCAGATATACTTTATAACAAGGTATTCAACATTTTAAACATACTTGTGCAATTAAATTATCAATTCAAATCGTCTATGGGTATAGTATATGAGCCATTTTTATTTGTTGTCGATTTTCTTGTTTCGTCAGATTTTGATAACATTTTGCGGATAGATTAGTTTGCTACTTATTCCGTTTAAAAAAACCACAACGAATAAAAAATGCCCATATTATATAGTCTATGTAGGATTCTAAAGTTTGTCAAAAATTTCACACGTATAATATACACATTAAATATCGCAGAAGAATTTTATAACAGTTTCGTTTAGTTGTATTCGAAATATTTCAAGTCGGTATCATATTTTAAAATTGAGGACTTGGTATACAATTTCCCTAAAGACCTTTTCCATTCCGTAGGAGAATCCTGTTACGGCAGGAGAGCCCCGCTGGAAATTTAATCACCCTGAAGTGCCACCGTTTATCGGGACTATTCCCAAGATTGATTGTTTCGATGCCCAATTTTTCAAAGTCCATTACAGGCTCAGTACAAGTATGGATCCAATGGCACGGAAGATTCTGGAACAAGCTTATCAAGCTATTTACGATTCAGGTCAGGGATTATGAATATTTAGTTGTCAAAAAAAAGATTACTATTTATAGGCAGTTGTGAGGTTGTAATAGTTTTCTTTATTATTGACAGGAGTAAGTCCAGAGCATCTTTCGGGGAAAAAAATCGGCGTGTTCATCGGATCTTGTTTTTCGGAAACTGAAAAAGCCTCTTTCTACGTTGCTACGTCAAGAACTGGTTTTGGTATAGCTGGGTAATTGACTTCTGTAATTCCGATACTGATAACTTAATTTAGAAAGCTACATCTTAATGGATTTTTAATGGTTTATATAGGTGTAACAAATCTATGTTTGCCAATCGAGTGTCGTACTGGCTAAATGCAAAAGGACCATCTCAATCAATAGACGCCGCTTGCTGCAGTTCAACTGTAGCTCTCGAGCAGGCGTACTTGGCTATGACCCGAGGGGACTGTGAAGCAGCCATCGTCGGAGGATCCAATTTGTGCCTACACCCCCAAAGCTCTATACATTATGGAAGGTATATTTCTTTGCATTAGTTGAATTTTTAGTAATGCTTTAATTATTCTTAGAAATTTTAATAAATACTTGGCTTATATTTCAGGATAATAAATCTCTGCAGGGATGGAAAAACAAAATCCTATGATCAGAACGCGGATGGTTGCGCTAGATCTGAAGCTGTTAACGTACTGTTTTTACAAAAAGCTAAAGATGCCTTAAGGTAAATTGACTAGGTACTAGCCATATAAATATGTAATAAGAAATAAACGGACAGACAGACGGATATGACGAATCTATACGGGTTCCGTTTTTTGCCATTGGGCTACGGAACCCTAAAAATACTTGTACTGAATAGTATTATTTATTCACAATATATATTTTAGAATATACGCCGATGTCGTACATGTGAAAAACAAATTTCTTGAGATGGTTGAAAGTGATTCCGGTCCTAAGTATGGCTTTTATCGAGACCCCGTCAGCATGTCAGGATTCCTAAAAGAATTCTATGAAGAAGCAAAAATATTGCCCAATGAAGTTGAATACGTTGAAGGTTTTGGATCAGGTAAGTTATTATTTTCGTTATTCTCAATTCAACCAATTTTCAAAGTTTACTATGAACGTAGTCCTCTATAAAATTTAAAAAAGTTTTATTTACATTTAATTCAATATGTAGTAATTGATATTTTTTCATATCAATGAATACTTGCAGGTGATACAGAGGCAGATAAGGAAGAATTGGAGGCTTTTGATAAAGTTTTCTGTAGGAATAGAACTGAACCACTACTAGTTGGCAGCGTTATGTCTAACTTGGGTTACTGTGAAGCAGCTTCTGGCATAACTGCAATTACAAAGGTAAATACGCAAAATATATTAATAATCACCATGATTCGGCTTTTTGCTAATTACTTTTTTTTATGTAGTTCGGTGTAAGCTACAGAGATAACGGATCCTTCCTACAAATAAGTTGCTATGCGGGGGGGGGGGGGGGGGGGGCAGTTATCTCCGCAGTTTACTGTACCTAGTCATAATTTTAAATAGGTTCTACTGGGATATCATAAGGGTGAAATAGCTGGCAATCTTCACTGCACAACCCCTCGGAATGATGTAGAAGCAATACTAAAAGGACGTATGCAGATCTTAACTGATCACCAACAATTCAAACGCACTTATGTTGGCGTTAATGGGATGTCGGTGACTGGTATTAATTCCCATGTTCTTTTACATGGTCATTTTAAACCGAAGGTATATTTTTCACTTTACTAACTTTAAACGTTGAAGTTTTCACGTTAAGATTATGTCTGTTTTAAACCGTGGTTTCAGGATCCGACTCGTTATCAATGTAGCTTTCCTCGTTTAGTTACAATTTCTGCACGACAGGATGTAGCTGTAAGAAGCATTATCGATGATTTGAAATCCCGATCAATTGACCCTGAAGAACTAGCATTGTTACATAATATTCATTCTTCTAGGATAAGCGGCCATGTGGGCAGAGGATTTGTTATTCTAGGTAATTTGTTCCCGGTATCTTTTTAACGTCTGTCTTTCAACTCGCTGTGCCATGCTCTTAGCAGCAAATTATAATGTTTGAGCTGTCATTAAATTTGTCACAGCAGTACTTAGACTACATTGGTTGTTTATTTGTTTTGTTTTTACTTTCTTGTTCTATATTAAATTTCAATATTATTGTTCCACTTTCTCTGTCCAATGACTAATGTCGATGACTCATTATGCAGGTACAGATAAAGACAATAAAACGATGAGCCTGTGTGAAAAATCTAGCTACTGTGATGCTAGCGACCGACCGCTGTGGTTTGTGTACAGCGGAATGGGCTCACAGTGGACTGGGATGGGCAAGGCACTCATGCGCATACCGATATTTAGCGATGCCATAGAACGGTAAAAGTTGTTTATCATTTAAATATAACCTTGTTAATAAAGAATACCACTTTTTTACAATTTGGAACATTGTAATGTTAATCCCCAGCTGCCGTAAAGTATTGGAACCAAAAGGCGTTGACATTATCCATATCATTACCTCACCCGACAAATCCATCTACGACAACATACTGAACTCATTTGTCGGAATAGCTGCTATCCAAATAGGCTTGACTGACATTCTGCGTGAATTGGGATTGGTTCCAGATAAAATAATTGGTACGTACCATTATAAATCGTTATTTCTCCTGCACATACGTTCGTGAGCCAAAATGTAATTATGTCGTCAAATTGCAGGTCACAGCGTGGGTGAGTTAGGATGTGCGTATGCAGACGGTTGTTTAACGGCTGAAGAAATGATCTTGTCGGCGTACTCTCGAGGTCTGGTTTCTGTGCAGACTCCATTCATTCGCGGTTCTATGGCAGCCGTTGGCATTGGATTCGAAAAAGTAAGTATATTTGCGGAACCCCATTATTTTTTGCGAAGTTAACTAGTTTATACATAAAACCTCGTATTTCTTGTGACATTACATTACTTGTATTGGTTTTCCGAAATTTAAAGTTACTTCTCAAAAACCACATTCAAAATGTACCTTTATTGTTACAACTGACTATCATATATAAGAGTGCTATCACACCAATCGATCGATCGATTTGTCTAGGTAGAAATTAAAATAGCCACTTTATATACAAAATAAAGTTTTCATGATCAGTCTGTTTTGACCTTGTGTTAATATGAACAGATCTCAAAGATGTGTCCACCGGAGATTGAGGTAGCCTGTCACAATGGGCCCGACTCCTGCACAATTTCGGGCCCAGCTATGGCGATGAGCGAGTTCGTCGCTCAGTTGACTGCTAAGGGTATATTCGCTAAGGAAGTCCCTTGTTCCAACATTGCGTACCATTCCCGATACATTGCGGAAGCAGGTATTCGTCATAATACATTGCTTAATTTTTGTGACTTTCAGTCATCACAACTATAGTCAAACATTTCAAATAATTATGATTGTAGGACCGGCTCTTCGGAAATACTTGACTGAAGTCATTAGCAGTCCGAAACTTCGCAGCCCGCGTTGGGTTTCCACTTCAGTGCCTCAAGACAGGTGGAACGAAGAAGCTGCAAAGTATTCTTCGGCCGAATATCATACTAACAACCTTCTGGTAAAAATTAATTTCAATAATCATGATTTCTTTTAGTTCATTGGTGTTCTTTTTAGTTTTGATCAGTACTCGCAACGATTAATTCCTTAAGAAATTAGTCGATTGAATTTCATTTCTGTTTAATCAGAACTAATTTAACCGTGGGGATATTTAGACAAATCATTATATTATATATCTGAATCATCCGATACCTACATGACGTTTATATACCGAGTGTGGCCTGTAACAGGATCAATAAATGAAACCGTAGGTTGTACAGTCAGCATCAAAAGTAGCGGATCAAATAACGCTTCATAAGTATCTACCATTCTGCAACAGCTTAACAAAAAGTGATGTCTTTAATATAGAACAACAAAGACTGTAAAAGATATACTTTAGAACGCGAATTCTAGAAATTTATTTATATTTAGAAAAGTTATCCCGAATATCAGATACTTTTGGCGCGTTGTTTCATCCGCTACTTTTGATGCTGACTGTACTCCTCAAACTGACCAATATTTAACATTTTTATATATGCCATACTTGACTTTCAGAATCCAGTGCTATTTGAAGAGACGTCACGACTGATACCGCAAAACGCAGTACTGGTAGAAGTGGCACCTCACGGGCTTCTTCAAGCTATTCTCAAGCGGTCCCTACCATCGTCTTGTGTTAATGTGCCTCTCACGCGACGTGGTCACTCTGACAATGCACAAGTCCTCCTGGAAGCCATTGGCCAGTAAGAGAAATACGACAAGGTCTTTAAAACTTGTAAAATTTTACTTGTATTTGTATTGTGTTCTTTATTTTGTAGGCTGTACATGGAAGGGTATTACCCAAATATTCGAGTACTATATCCCAAGATTGACTTTCCTGTGTCTACCGGCACCCCACATTTATCGCATTTGGTAGAGTGGGCCCATAATGAAACATGGTAAGAAGCTTTCTAAATATATATTAATTTATTACTAATGCATCTTAATAATGTAACGTCACTTTTTATAGGTTTTTGCCATTGTACGTCACTGCCAGTAGAAGAGAAGCAGCTGCGTGCAAGTTTGTTATTTCTCTCCATGACACTGAAAATAACTATTTGCAAGGTCATGTCATACAAGGTAGGCATGAAGTGTTAATTGTTAATATTCGCTAATAGAAAAAAAACATTCCTTAAGACTTGAGCTTCTAATTGGTTTTCTAACAGAAACTAATATCTTCTTAATTTATTTTATAGTTTTGTCAACCTAAATGTACTGGAGTCTGTACAAAGGCATGTGTTTATTTAGTTTTGTTTTAGAGCCATCCAGAGCATGGATTTTTTAGAACAATCATGTTATTATTATTAGTAAATAGATTTACGCTTTACGCCCTTTTCATCACAAATACAACATGTCTAAGCTGTCAGTGTCAAGCACCACTAGAGTACCACCCATCTGAGTTAAGAGAATAAAAGAAATATGGTTATGAGTTTTCATTATTATTATTAGTAATTTGATAAATTTATAAGAAATAAATGGCTATTCTTAAGGTAAAACCGTGTATCCTTTCGCGGGCGCTCTGGTAGCGGTATGGGACACACTGGCGATGTCCGTGGGCGTGACTCGGAAGCAGTTATCAGTGCAGTTTCGCGACGTGCATTTGTTTGCCCAGCCGTTTATGCACGACTCACGGCAGCTGCGCCTTAGCGTCACGCTACACAGAGGGACAGGATTGTTCGAGGCAAGTACACTACTTATTGTTGATGTCGATGTGCGTGGTTCGCAAGCAGGGCTATAACCGCGAAAATAGAAGTTCGTTAATTGCGGGCATTTTCCTCTGTCACTCCAATGACGTCTTAGTAAGAGCCAAAGAGAAAGATCCCCGCAATTCCGTTTTCGCGGTAGGCCCCCAGGTATCAGGGGATTTATGACAATCGGACATCGACCAACGCCAAACTAAATCGGGATGATCATCGGCCAAGGCGCTCACAATTATCTGAACACGCCTCTATTATTGCCATGGCGCTAAAGTGTGTTCGAATATAATTGAGTACCTTTTTCGACACATAATATCATTAAACCTAAATATCGGAGCATGTAAAATGTAGTTTTTTCAGGTGACTGACGGCAGTTCAAAAGTTGCTACTGGCTATGTTAATGGAGTATCTAGTAACATTTCTAGAGGTTTCAACCATGCCGAGAAAACTAAAGAAGTTTTAGAGTTATCGACAGACGAAATTTACAAGATATTGTTCGAAAGACACTACAGATATGCGTGAGTTTGTTTGTATTTCAGCGTGGTTTTCTTTTTATCGTAATATATCGCAAGGCAATTAACTATTTAAGAACGAATCAGAGTATGCGATGACCATAATAATTTTATTTGTTCTTCGATATTTATCTCTTTTTTTTTACAGGGGCGAGTTTCAAAGCATTTGCAGTACGAACTCTACATTTACCGAGGGATACTTATTATGGGAAGGCAACTGGGTCACCCTTATAGACGGCATGCTGCAGCTCAATGTTCTCAGGCAACCTCATGAAGGCATCTCTCAACCAGCCTACATACGGAAGATTACCATTGACATTAAAAGACACTTGAATAAGAAGAACATACAAATAAATGATTTAAATGTTATGAAAACGAATATTTGCGCAATTCAAGACAGCACCAGGTACATACAAATAAAGTGTAATTAATTTTGGTTACTTAGATAAAATTATAAGTCGTCTAGAGATAGGTAAGGTACCTGAGCCAAAAAGAAGGTCCGCGATCGGTTCTGAAGTTTGCATACTTTAAAAATTTGATTATTTCACAAGTGTGAATAGGTTAAAATTTTGCGTTTATGTTCGCTACCTAGAACCATAGATTCTACGACGTAGACAAAACTAAAATATTCATATAAATCAAAAGAAAAAAAATGTGTGTTCAGTGTCCTTACGAATGATTATAAAATTTAAAATCAAACGTTCAAATCTCCGCAAATTGACAGTTAGTATTTGTTGACATTGAATAAATGAAGTGTTTCCATGCAGCTGTGGAGTGTGGAATTAAAAGGAGTGAAATCCCTTATGGTAGAACTGTTGCAAAAGTGTTCAGCTGTCAGCTATAAATAATAGTTCATAATCTCTCCAGAGTAGCGCAAGAGTAGCTAAGAACCTAGGCGTTATTAACGGAGTGAAGTGCACTGTCTATGATTTGTTTATTTTTTGTTCAAGTATTCTAGATATTGTAGCGCCACCTATTTAAGGTTTTTTGATGACACTTTTTGGTACATGGAGACTTCATTCCTTACCTCCACCTTCCATATATGCAGCCGTTGATAGGAGATGCGCAAGATAATTCACTCACGAAGCATAAATTTTCGTACCCATATGAAAATCGATTCTTAAATAAATAATTAAAATAAATAATATTACAGGACATTATTACACAAATTGACTAAGTCCCACAGTAAGCTCAATAAGGCTTGTGTTGAGGGTACTTAGACAACGATATATATAATATATAAATATTTATAAATACTTAAATACATAGAAAACACCCATGACTCAGGAACAAATATCCATGCTCATCACACGAATAAATGCCCTTACCAGGATTTGAACCCGGGACCATCAGCTTCGTAGACAGGGTCACTACCCACAAGGCCAAACCGGTCGGTTCTTAAGGAGTAAACTTTAATAAACTCCATAAAGAAAAATAACGATGAGCCTTCTTTGGCGCCGGTGCCTTAGTTGCTTAAAGCCGGACCAGTAATATATGAATACGCAGCAATCTTCCAACAACTAATTATCCGATGCTAGCATAAAAGTAAAGTACGAGTACACACGATGTATGGTTTTATTTATTATCAATAAAGTTTGACGTAGAACCACTTTATGCAGTAATTATCATGTTTAAGAGGAAAGGGGCCGAAGTCATGTGCCTGCTTCTTCATTCAAACTTACTCTCGGATTAACCGATTAACCAGAGCTATTACGATTATTAAGGGGATTTTTTTTTCAAATTTTAATTTATATAAGATTTTATGAGCTTTTAAAATATTTACATATAAAAAGCTCTTATACTATATACTAATACCTCATACAAACTCTTATCTCAAAAATCGAACAAGTCGAACGAAGGGGCAAAGCTATGGTAAATATAGGATGAATTGTGTAAAAATATTTTCCAAAATGTCAATATCCAAGGAAGGGAATGGGATCGTCTTAATATCGATCTCCTCTCCACTAACACATTTACCGCTGAGCTATGGTCGTAGCGCTACGTCGTAACGATAACATATTAGGTCTCCCGGTATGTAGATGAAATCCTTCTTAGAGGCAAAACGATGTGTCGTGATTAGCGCTGAATGGGTTGAGGGGATTTGCATTTACACCCATTCGAATCGCTTCCAATTTATTCCAAATCACCATATTAATAACATTACTTTGTAACTAGCGTCCATTCGTTATGGATATACCTTTGAATGATTTTAGTTGCGAGGGCATATTGCTGGAAGGTATACGATTCCGTGAAATTGTACCTGCTGATGAGAATAGACTGGCATTGAAAGCGTTGAACTTTGTGCCACAGTTTCAATCAGTGCGTGATTTAAAGGTAAGTTTGAAATATTGTTCTTATAATGGACTGTGTTCATCACCGAGCATGACATTCTCTTGCCAGCTATGCGGTCGCGGTTGCCGCTCTCGCGTTGGACTTACTATAGTCATTGGTGTAAGTGTCGCAATCTTATGAACGCTGTTTAATTTCATCATATTATTGATGTTAAAGGCCAAGGATTGGAAGGACTGTCAACTTGTCTGAAACAGAAGATGATAAATATATATATACATGATAATAACGCTTTTAATTACGGATATAGTTGATATTATTAAAAAAAATAGTCACTTTATGTTACAGGTACAAAATATTTTCCAAGTGTTCATACAGATTGTTAACGAAAATATTGGCAAAGATATTATAAATATTGTCGAAATTTACGATAAAAGAGGCGACGATCGTGTATATCAAGAAATAAATACTACTTTAAAAGATGTTCCCGGGATTGTTGTAAACATGAGCCATATGCATAAGAGTGAAGTTTTGGATAATTTAGTAAAAGAAGCTGATTTAGTTTTAGTCAGTAATTTATCCAGGGATGATAATGTAAGTGCCGGACACGTATGCATAACCGTTGAATAAACTACTTAAATAAATTATAAGTCAGTTTAACACGATCATATTTTTCTGTTTTTAGTTATGTCAAATTTTATACCGTCTGTTTCACCGCAATAGTTTTGTTATCAATGCTGAAGACTTAGAGGAAACATGTATACGACCATCAGCATTATACAGTGTTGTTTCGGCTCACAGTTCTAAGAAAACTCGTCTAGAATTAGTAAAGTGGAGGCCAATAACATTGACTTCTGGAACTAGTACATTCACTGTCAGGACCACCTCGGATCTTGCACTGTTAAAAACTGCGAGATCGAACCTACCGCTGCGTCAGAGAATGATTGTGATCACACCATATCCTATGATACCGGGACTAAAGGATTTGGTAAAACAGTGGAGGAGCGAATCAGAACGCAACCAAATATTCCTCCTTACATTCAAAAATACATCCGAAAATCTACATATAGATGCACTGCCGGAATTGGATTTAGCTTTTAATATAATTAATCATGTAAGTAAAAGTAATTTATAACGAAATAAAGAGCAACATTAAAATCCGTAAATCATTAACGTGCTACTTATTTTTAACAAACAAATGATATTGTGTTTATCAGGATGAATGGGGCGGAGAATACTATGAGCCACTTCAGCAAAAAGTAAGCAGCAATTGTGGTATTGCCTTGAACAGCGCAAAAATCGGTGACTTAGAATCTCTTCGCTGGATTGAAACGACTGGATGCAAGGGTTCCGGCGTCCCGGTCAAGGTATATCACATTAAATTATGCACAAATGCGTCTGATATAATAAGCTATGTGAATTCAAATACTACATTTATTTGTATTTAGGTACATTTTGCCGGACTCAATATTAATGATGCCAAGCGAGCTTACGGTGAGATACCATTTGAAGTAAACAATACGAGCGAGAGCTACTACTATGGAATGGATTTCAGTGGGATGACTGAATCGTAAATATTTTTCATTGTCAATTTTTAATGATACAATAACTCAAACTTTATCAAATAATTTATCATACTACATATAATACTGCATCGTGTCATATAATAAGTGGCTGCCAATGCCAACCCTTGCCTTGTTCGCGCAGTTGGGATTACTTGTGATAGCAAAGTATTTTTATTATTGAATATTCTCGTAAAAAAAATTAATATAATACATTAAACTTCAAATAAATACGTTGTAGCGGACAGCGTGTGATGGGCGTGGTGCGAGGGGGCGCAGTGAGTGACCGCGTGTTGGCGCATCCTGAACTGATGTGGCCAGTACCAGACCATTGGAGCCTAGAGGACGCAGCCACCGTGCCACTGCCTTACGCGCACGCGTTCTATTGCTTAGTAAGTTCAGTTAGCCATAACCATAGAGAAATAAGAAAGCTTGGAGTGCACTCCATACATATATAAAAACCCATTTACAATAAGTTTTTAGCGAACTTTGCGAAATCCAATTTGTAACTTAACAAGTTTTATGTTTATTAACAATTCGTTTTACCATACCTATAATCCAACTTATTATTTATTAAGTAAGGAAACTGATGCCATAACTAAATTAATAACTTAGATAACAAACTGCAAGCCTCTTATTCACTCAACAAGGTTCTAACGTTAGATGCATGACAAATGAATAATATAAAGATAGGTAATAGCCTTTACACGTCCAACCGCTAATACGCACAAGCCTCCTCTTCTGGCTCTCATGCATAAGCTGGATTCGGCTAAATACATCTAGCTGGCTCAAGCGCGTTGAGGAATCTATGCAAGTTTCCTCACGATGTTTTCTTTAATTGTCATGCTAATTTCAAAAAAGGTTCCATATATATACCTACAGATCGTGTCATTCACGACGACGCCTGACTTGACTCGTATCGCCATGTTATTAAAGATTAGATTTGACAAATATGCGCGTCATCGTGGATGAAACGAACTATAATTCCCGAAAAACGCATTGCTGCGAGCCAGGATTCAAACCTGCCCCTCCAAATTGAAAGTTGACTTAGAATTATTTAGCCTTCTTGTTTCTGACGACATAACAAATTAAAAGTTAATGCGAGAGATTAAAATGCGAGATCATTCAGCATGCCATTTATTTTTTCAGTCTATTAAAACTGAGTTGACACAAGGATCAAGTGTTGTCGTCCATGGTGGCACTGGTGCTTTGGGACAAGCCATCATATCCATCGCATTACATTTAAATTGCGAAGTCTTTGTCGCCGTCAGTGATATAAAAAAGAAACAGTATCTCCTGAAACTATATCCACAACTAAAAGGTACCCTATAATATATAAAGATGTCGATTTTTTTACTCGATGAATTATGCTTATCATTTAAGATACACCTGTAGCTTTGATACCAAAGATTTAAAAAGTAAAGATAGGCATTCATATAATTTCGACCGAACATCTTCGTTTGTGTGTCTCGGTGGAATGCTACAAGGCGATTGGTTCATGAGTTCGCATCACGCGCGCGATGGACTGCACGCTTGGTTCGCACTCGTGCACAGTGGTGTCACTGACACTCACTGACACCATACTTACGATCTTCGGGACATCGCGCCGCACCACAACACCAGACCTCCGGAGAGGTGGGCTCGGGACTTGCCCCGATCCCTCCTACACCAGTAGCAGAGCAAGCACAACACACTTCGGACACAGCCTCACCAGCACGCCGCAAACGCCAGCTAAGCTACCGGTCGCCTTCACCGCGGCCCCGAAACCCGGCCCCGCTCAAACGGTATCACCAGGTTAGGGGTCGTGAGGTTGGATAACGATCGGTAGCGAAGAGCTGGCCCACACCAGCCACACACAGCGTCCCCCAAATGACGGCCATTTGACGGCGACCCGCGACAGCCGCCGCAGCCGAAAGGCGGTAGCGGCCCCTCATACCCCCCTGACGGGGGGTATCGACAGACATCCAGTCCAGTCCATACTTACCCGCGACAGCCGCCGCAGCCGGAAGGCGGAAGCGGTCCCTCCCCTGACGGGGGGTATCGAACGAAATCCAGTCCACTATACTTAACCCGCGACAGCCGCCGCAGCCGAAAGGCGGTAGCGGCCCCTCATACCCCCCTGACGGGGGGTATCGACAGACATCCAGTCCAGTCCATACTTACCCGCGACAGCCGCCGCAACCGGAAGCGGCCCCTCATACCCCCCAGACGGGGGGTATCGAACGAAATCCAGTCCACCATACTTAGTGACCATAAGGCCTGTCTTTACGAAGTAATACATAAGTCAATGTTTGATACAATTTCAGATGATCATATCGGATGCTCCCGGGATATAAACTTTTCAGACTTAGTACTGAGCCACACTAAGGGAAGAGGATGCAGTTTCGTAATAACATGTGGACAGGGTGAAATTAAAACGGTACCAGTTTTTTTTTCTATACAGTGCAAAGTTGATGTTTAACGGTTAACCCCTCGTGCTAATATTGTGGTGTAAATCATACAGAGTGAAAAATAAAATGGTTCACCAACACGAGGAATATACTAGCTGCAAAACATTACAAATTCAAATAAACGCTATTAAATATTTATCTTTCAAAATCATAACTTAAAAGTCAATTCTACTAGAAAGGTTAAGGAAACAACTTCAAATTTGGGTCAAATTACTTTTGCCACTTGAAGAAAAATAATTCACCAAGATCAAGTATAATAGTAGTTTATGTGACTGCTACATAATAAAAAGCATTAAAATACACGAGTGTGGGTTTAAGAAACGAATGAAGTGAGTTTCTTTAAAAGATCACACGAGTGTTTTAATGCCTAATTATATACAGTTACATACACTATTTTATCTACACACATATTATAAACTTTCTATGGAATATTCACTAACCCAAATTACAGCCTCCGTTGGGGCATCGTTACCAAATCGTTGCTCTCTTGGCGGAACTCGTGGATATATGGTGGCGTCACCGAAATATGATAAAAAGGCATCTCGACTGATATTAGAATAGAGATCAAATCTAATTGCACTTTTTCAGAGATGTTCCAAATTTGAATGCATAACCAAATTGATTTTGATGTAGTTATGAAGCAATAACTACATTATCACAGATAAGAAATTTGTTGTAACAAAACAGTTTATCGTAATTCGTAATGTTGGCCATTATTTACGGATTTTGAAGGCATCATAGAGGGTTTATGATATGTGTGTAGATAAACAAATTTATTATGCTTAGAATAAATTGGAAACTGTCTTGGGTGAGACTTGAACTCACGGGCTCTGGATAGATACTCTAGTCTCAAGCCTCACCCAATATCATAATTTTTCCACTTTTAAATTTATTCTTAGCTTAATAGCATCATTTGCAGACGTTTCTACTTGTTAAAAATTAATTTAAATTAATTATGTATAATGGACATTAATTTTTTATTATTATGTCCTAAGGCTTTTCTGAAATGCTGCGCACCCAAAGGTTATACTTTAGACACGAGCCCACTTAAAAGTGAAGAAAACTACATGTTTGGAATGAGCTACATGATAGGTGAACGTTCGTATAAGAGCATCGACTTCGCATCTATATTTGAATCTCCAAATAAAGACGAATGGAAGGTAGGTCATAATGATAACAGGTTTAATGATAAAGATGTCGAAACATTCTAATCGCTGAAGTGAAGACACTCTCATGGAATCACACATCATGACATAAAATTATATTTTAACTTTTCTACACTTTTAGGTGATTTTTTTCCTTACGTTATTTCGAATCTATTTCTTAACTTTTTGCTCAAGGATGACGAGCGAGCAAGTTAAAGAAATTTTGTAACAAAATGGCCGTATAAAATCTAGACTTATTAAGTTCTTATAACGTCAGTTGACAATCCAAAGCTCATAAATTGCAAGATAATAATTAAAAATCAACATTGTTTTTTTACAGCCGTAAAATTTTGGTAGTGAGTGAGTTACGGTTGTCACCTGACGATATACCTATGTAATATTATGGTTAATAACTTTTTTTTTAATTATAAGAATAAACAAAATTAACCTCAATATCAAAAGATTTGTTGCACATACATTACTAAATGAAAATGACTGAATTACAGTACCCGGCAATAAATATTGCACATCGGAATTTCGGCTTCACAGAGCGTTCTCTTTCTTTCTCGTTGTCTCCCATATTCTATTTCTAAAGACTGATGTGCAATATTTATCGCCGGGTAGGTACTCTAGTAATACGTGCCAATTAACTTACAGAAATTACAAGTTACGGTAGCGAAAGGTATCCAAGATGGATATGTACGCCCGCTATCCCGTGTGTCCTTTATGCCAGAAGAGGCTACTCGTGCATTCCGTTTGCTAGCCGCTAGCCGTCATCGTGGAAAAATACTCCTACGCTTGCAGCCCGCACTTCCCCAACCGGAATGTCCCAGGTAGCCTACCAACACTACGTCTAAGTAGTTAAATATTAGGTAATTAAGAGGAAATTGAACGCCAGGTTTTCCATACCAGGGATCGGAACCGGTTTTTTGCAAAAACAACGAAATAACCATATATTTCGGTTTATTTTATACTCAAAATGTAGGACTCAGTTGTGTTTTTTAGATAACGACTTCGTATTATTAGATGGCCCGATTAGGAATGAAATAATTAACAAAGAACGAAAAAATACCGTTTTCGTTCCCATACAAAAAATACCGGTTTCCGATCCCTGCTCCATACAAACGTATTCCTCATTTTTCTCTCTGGATATTGACACTTGACAGTATGGAAAATGTTTATATAAAATGAGATGTTCACTATAACTATGCCTCTTCTTCGTTTGATTTTTTTTCCATTTTTCAATTATTATACGAGGCTCGTAAAGCCAAAAAAAAACCATACAAATTATTGAAAGCCATAAAAATCTAACGAAGGGGCATAGCTATGGTATGTACGTATACGTAATTAGTTAAATTAAAAGTTTCATTTCTCCACTACCTAAAGGTTGTCTGGAAGAGATCGCTCTGTAGCGATAAGACCGCCTATTGTTTACCTCTATCTTCATGTATTATATGTGTTTCTATGTACATTTGTTCTGAGGTTGGGCAATAAAGATGATTTGTATTGTATTAATTGTACGTATACAATATTTAAAACTATTTTATATAATGTCAATACCTACTCAGGGCGGAAAATAGGGACTTTGTTACTAAGTATGGACAACCGTCGTCCACTATCGTCCTAAACAGCGAGAAGAGTTACAATTTTTTATAAGTTATTAAAGTTTTTCCTTCTAAAGAAAATTCCTTGTTTGTTTGTTTTTTTAATTTGACGCTACATTGGCTAGATAATGGGTTACCCACCTTATCGTATTAAATGCACAAAAAATTATCCAAAACATGAAATATAATTAAAATTTTGATGTAATTTGATAAGATGGAAAGAGCAATTTTAAATGATAGGGAATCTACTTCTGCTTTCGTGGCGAGATTCCCTTAAAGATTGGATGCTCAAAAAGCAAGGAATTATGGATTAAGGGACTTGACTATTTATAATATTTAATTTGTTTATAGACTTTTCTGCTCACCTGACCATTGTCAAACGTTGATAAGCGATGAAGAAGGACTAGCGATTCAGCTAGGCAACAGGCTGATAAAACGTGGTGCCAGAAATCTGCATTTGCACTTACCAACTCCTCCATCAAGCCACTTACTCAAGTATGTACTGCATTTACTTGAGCAGATCTGTATTTTCGTGATATAATGAAAAACTAGAGTAAATCATTTTCATTCACAGAACTTGGGAGACTTTAGGCGTTAAAACACAAATATCAACGGAAGAACTTACAAGGAGTAAGGATATAAGTAATTTGTTGAGTGAAAGCTGGCGCTTGGGCCCAGTAGAAGGCATATTTGTGCTGATAACGAAGGCTCTCAATAAACAAAAACAGAAAATGTATGAAAGCTTGGTGGATAACTTGGATCTAGTGGCTAGAAAAACGTGTCCAACAATGAAGTACGTATTTTGAATATATTCTACAGCATAGTTGTGGTATTTAAATATTTTAAATTACACAATAAAGCTAAAATAGCAAGCCCCGAGAACCCCGAGGTAATGCTAGGGCAACAGGCAATTGCGCCACTATGTTTAGATTTACATCGGGTAAAATTTAGGTGAAGAAATTTTTTTCGAGCGTGGAATCTTTTGCTTAGACGGAAATCAAAATGAGCACTCGAAAATATATCGAACTTTGCACTCCTGTTTTACGAATAACAATTTCCTCACTACGCCAAGTGGGCATACGGTTTTGAGCATTGTTTTTTACCAGCGTAGTAAGCTTAGGTATTTGTTGCTGAGGTGAAAAATAGTTATTCAAACAAATGCAGTTTTGATGGGCTGCTGTAGTTTAGTGCTTGCACTGTTGTTTAATTGTTGTGTGATTATGTATCACGCCCACTAAATAATTTCAGGTATTTTGCTGTTGTTGGCATCAATAACTTTGTGGGCCAACGTGTATGTCTTTCAAGAGCGAGTCAACGTTTGCCGGCAATGATGCTTCGAATACCACAGGTTAGGTGTATCAGCAACAAAATTTTATACTTTTATTTATAAATTAAAAAGTTAAAATTTGTCTGCGTATGTCGGCGTAGGTATAACGGCGACCGATCGTACAATCCGCCAGATAATGAAATTCCTAGGCATATCACGGAACGCCGCCTTTTCACGATATGCGTATGATTTTCCCAGGTAAGTATATCGATGTGATTTATAAATATACGGCAAATCGATGAGAGCAATGTATTTGGCCATATTCCTGGATACATACCAGGCACATCGTATCCGTAACGTAGTTGCGTGAGAATGTTAGCCGTGTTTTCTCCGTGAAAATTGTCGTTGTTACAAAAAATATTAATTTTGTACGCAAAATAATGAAGTTTAGTTTTAGCGATACGACCGCCTGTTGTTTACCTCTTCTTTATGTGTTGTATTATTTGTACTGTTTCTGTATTGAGGTGTGCAATAAAGAGTATTTGTATTGTATTGTATTGTTATTTAAGAGACACTGCATTTCTTATGGACTATAAGTTCAGTTCCGCAATTTTGTTAAATTACAATATTTTACCTAAATTTTAATTAATTTAAGCTTTGGACAGCCAAATTATTCGATATGCCTAAACGTCACTAGGCAAATCATCCACGATGAGGTTTGAATGCCTGTGAATTTCATGATCTGGCGGATTTGACGCCGACTTATCAAACGAAAGTTTTCTTAAAATTTCACTTATTTCTGTTGTTAAGGACTTTTCACTTACTTTTTTTTTCCTGCAGGAATTAACAGATGCGAGGCCTATAACAAATGCCATAGAACAAGGTCTATGTTCACAACAAAGTGCTATATTCGCTCACACTGACGTTACAACAAGCAAAACTCTCCTAGATCAAATTGCAGCGATATCTGGTAAGTACTTTAAGAAGGACTTGAATTTGAATTGATAACTCACCGGCCTCCTAGCAGTGTTGGCCGGTTAACGGACGGTTACAGTTTACGGTTCAATTTAAAATGGTTAATGGCATTATCGTTTCGGCCAACACTGCCTCCTAGCCTAGTCGGTAGTGACCCTGCCTACAAAGCAGGAGGGCCCGGGTTGAAATCCTGGTATGGGCATTTATTTTGTGTTAAAAATTGAAACGTAAACCGTTACGGACGGTTACAGTTTACGGTTCAATTTAAAATGGTTAATGGCATTAACGTTTCGGCCAACACTGCCTCCTAGCCTAGTCGGTAGTGACCCTGCCTACGAAGCAGGAGGGCCCGGGTTGAAATCCTGGTATGGGCATTTATTTGTGTGTTCATCATACATATTTGTTCCTGAGTTCCATGTTTTCTATATGCATTTAAGTATTTATCTATTTTTTATATTTGTTGCCGTCTAGAGTCAGACCAAAATAAGTCATCAACGATTTTCATAGCACACGCAGTGCAAACGTTATTTCTAGGTCATAATTTTGTAGAAGTTTGGCGTTTAAAATAACACTTGCACTACGTGTGCTATCAAAATCGTTGCAGACTTGTCTTGGTCGAACAAGTCACAAGTTCACAACGTAAGCCTTATTAAGCTTACTGTGGGGTTAGCTCGAAAGGCGTAAGATTGTACCGGAATAATTATTGAATTATTTATTTCAAACTGAAACTCCTTGTTTGCATTTATAAATAATAAACTTGTCTGTATACATATAAAGAAAATTTCATAAAAAAATATTTTTCTTCTACAACGTACATATTTCAATGCGTCAAGTTTCAGTTTTAATTTGGAGGATTTAAAAACTGGATACGCCTTGTCGTGTAATTTTTAGTACAAAACCACCTGCCGATTTTTGCGAGGCACGTCACATGTATGGCTATTTGTACGTAACGTACAAATAACCCTATCATATACACGTTAGTTCATACAATACCTATGACCATTGGCCAAGAATTTCGACAGAGGGGTAAGCTCTTAAAGGCGACTCCTGTTGTTAAATCCTCTAAGGGCCACTTGCACTATTCCACTAACCCGGGGTTAACCGGTTAAACCTGGAGTTCCATGGTTACCAGTACAATTTGACACTGGGTTAACGGTTTAACCAATTAACCCTGTGTTAGTGAGATGGTGCAAGTGGCGGTAAGAGTTCTAACCGCTGGCCTATCTAAACGCGGACGCTCGCACCCTTCCTTTTCGGATTTTTAAATTTCCCTATAACAATATTGGTTTACAGGTATTCCCATTTCAATAGGCACCGTTGGTGGCGATGGTAGTACTGCAACGTTACAAGATTTAGGAGTTTCGTCAGATAAAGCACGAGCAGTATCTATCTTTTTAAGGGACTCTTATAATGTTTGTATCGATGACGACAAAATACCTTTTATGACTGTAGAAAGGTAAGTGTTACGGCTTACGTGGGCGATGACCCGCGAATGCGACGATGCGCGGCGCGGCGCGGCGGCTTAACGGCATTCGGAGATTGCCCACGTATCCATAGGGATCAAATGATTGAATTCACCCGCGCCGCGCCACGCCGCGCGCGCTCCGCTTCGCGTTCGCGAGTTATTCGCTCAGGTAAGACACTGCCTTAAATATTTTAAAACATTCATTTGATTTTCTGCCATATCACAAACATAATAAAACGGATTTAAAAACCCGCCGCCCAATACTACGTTTTCTCTAATTTATTGGTTTGGCATATTTGGTATTCCACGTTTTTTTTCGGGCATAATATATAGTAAAAAATTGAGAGAATCAGATTAATTTAAAGTTAAACTTGTTCTTGGCTAAAATATGCCACAATCTGACACTCTTCCTCTATGTATCCATGAACAGATGTAAAATTGTTTGGTATTGATTATATAAAAGATTCCCCGTTGTTTTTACTACTTTTAATAAAAATAATAAAGAAAATTGTGTTTCATGTAACAAATCAAGCGCATTTATACTCAAAATACAATATTATAAAGATTTACCGTGAAATTAAGGAAGGAAGGGAGGGGGTCGAGACAACTGTCACGAGGCGGAGGGAGGGAGATGATATCCTCAAAAATCCCCCACATAATTAATGGACGCCCCTGGCTGTGACTGTGACATACTAAAACACATCAAAATAATATGCACATTTGCTGTAACTTCCAGTTATCAGAAATATTTATTGTGTAAACTGTGTAGGTACAAGAATATAACTAGGTAATTTTTTTGATGAGTATGACAGACGAATGTCGCATTAAATTACTTTTTTCTTCGCATGTTTAATGACAAACATTGTTAACTCCATTGCAATTCTTACCTCATTGTGGTAAGAATTGCAAAAAACTCGAGTCTTTAACTCACTCTAGCATGCGGCTGTCGTGAATCTCTAGACTCTCGTATACAATATTTCACTCCCCCCCTCATTACACAATCTATAATATCATCCGAAACTGTATCATAGTCGACATTGATATGTATATATATCAGCGACCATATTGGAAAGATTTGTTGGAAGCAGGAATCGTAATCGGGTGTATTAGTGTCGGACAATCTAACATCTTTAGTATCTGTCCACTATCTGTCATATCAGGTCACACAATGTATATTAGCTTTAAGAATGTAACATCTTTAGTATCTGTCCATTATCTGTCATATCAGGTCACACAATGTAACTTAGTATTTCTCCACTATCTGTCATATCAGGTCACACAATGTATGTATGCTTTAAGAATCTAACATTCGGCAGATTACGGGACATCGAGGAAATGTCAAAGGAATGCGAATATCCACCCAAGCAAGGTCTCAATGCTCTATTCACATATGTCGACCCGGATGAACTACTGGCTACTCTTGAGTTGATGTCACCTCCCACGCATTCGCACCCCAGTCAATTGGTAAGTTATACCTAACTAGCTTCTGCCCGCTTGCTTGGGGGGTATGTGGGACTCCTACCTCATGCCTATTTCCACTGAGAAAGAAGGGGAGGAGCCTATTTACTAATCCCACACTGGCGTCCGGGGCTCGCGAACCCCCGCGAAGACCCCGCGGCAGCCCTGGCCGGCTTACGCCGGGGCACCCGCGCAAACTACCATGTCCTTCCCCGGGCCTTAAACTATCTCCATACTAAGTTTCACCTTATTCAATTTAGCAGTTTATGCGTAATGAGGTAACAGACCGCAGAGTTATTTTAGCAGGGATTGGTTAGCTATATTTTTTAGAACCTAGAAGAGGAAGTCGCTCCACTTCTATCTGACAGTCAAACATGGCCCATCTGATGAGGGGAACTGCAGCCTATGAACACAGCAATCTAGTTTGACAATGCTGTCTAGCACGTACCGTAGAGAAGAAAACCTTACAAATGACACCAGAAGTTTGATAAATTGATAATTGTTCGATAATCAATACCAACATAATAGTTTCTTACAGTAGATTTAACGGTGATTTTTTGCGGATCATCTAATAAACCCAACATTTTGGTTCAAAAAAAATACACTAGAATAGTTCGTCTACAATTTAAAATGATGACTTCATTAACAGGCAATTCCAAATAGAAAATTAAAATTACCCTTTTTACTCTCAGAGGGATGACGAGTTGGAAAACCAAGCAACCCTGCCATTCTTGTGCGTGATTCCTGGACTGGAAGGGCATTACCATCGCTACCGACTGATGTGCGAGCGACTGAAGCTGCAGGCCTTCGTGCTACAGCCTGGTCTCGATAGACCTGGAGAGTCTCACGAAGAATTGGCAGCGAGATATGTGAAGGTAATACGTTAGTTATATTCAAGCGAAGACACGATATAAACAAATAACATGTAGTAAAGTATAACTGACCAAATGTAATTACCAAAAGTGAGAAATTACATATACTTCTACTTATTTTTTACAGATTATGTTGAAAAAGATGAACAAAGACAAGAGATTTTACCTCCTAGGCTACGAAATGGGAGTACTAACGGCACTAGAGATGGCAGCTATACTTGAAGAAGAAGGTAAAGAAAAATTTGACAGGGGTCGGCAAAACCTCCCACTTTGTCACGTGCCATAAGGATGCCTTGACAAGTTATTCGTATAAAGGGACGGGAATGGGACGTTTTGCCGGCCGCGGTCACAAATACAGGTTTACACGTTTAAGCCGAGTTTCTTGCCGGTCTCATATTGGAATACCCTCCTACAATTTAGGAGCGATTTAAATCTTCTCAGATCAGGTCATGTGTGGGGTTGGAGGCGGCGTAGCTTTTTTTGGTTCATCAGCGCATAGTAATAATTATGCCTACTTAAAAATCTTAATATGTAAGAAGTAAACATCTTAAAAATCTTAATATGTATGTAAGTGTGTGTGTAACAACGTAAAGAGAGACCGAAGCCCTCTTATACGTATACATACAACGGGTCTGGCCAACTCTATTGTAACACCTGCAAAAGAGTCTTTAAGACCAAGTTCGGCCTGGCCAGCCACATTAGGGCCCATAATCGGCGTAATCCTTAATTGCTGAGGTCGCCGTCATCGAAATCGATGAGGAGGACTATATATATATATATATATGTAAGAAGTACTAACTTGAAACCCTGAATAAAAAGTAACGCTTTAATGATAAAATAATATGCAGATATGCGCGACTCCATTCATCTACCGCGACTTCCAAGTCTTGCTAACCAGTCTGATGATGTAGGCAAACGGAGCTTGACAGTCTCAAGCCCAAGAGATGATGTACTTCAGTGGGTCTCAAGTTGAGACCCACTTGGGCACATAATCTCAAGATATTGTCATTGCTAATTGTTCCAATACCCAGGCTTACCATCGGACGGGCCGTACCCTGTTAAAAAAGTACTACGGAAGTCTACGCAGTCTATTGACTACGTGAAACCTATTGGTTTCGTCATTCATTTTATTATTTTGATTGTAGGTATGACGGGTACAGTATTTTGCTTGGGAGGTGGTCCGGAGGACTTCTTAACCGCGTTAGAGGAGCAGATCAATGCGGCGTGTGCTGGCGAGAACTCAGAGCAAGTGCTACAGGATGCAGTGGCGCGACATATGTGTTCGCTCATGGGTAGTGCCTCTACGCAACTGGAGACTGCGCTACGCAATGCTAGCACTTGGCGAGAGAAGGTTGATGTGAGCGTCAGCGTCCTGCGCGGACGCGTTACATATTCAGCTCAGTATGCGCAAGCGCTGATCGAGGCTGCGTACGCGCGCGTGTCGCAGGCGCGTAACGCTAGAGCGCGCGTACAAGCGACGCCACGCGCGCTTCAATCCCGCGTAGTGTTGCTACGCTCGCCAACTGCAGTCTCCGCCTCCCCGCATCCACTCCAGCGCTACACGCGTCTCCCGCTCGCGATACACGACTTACGCGCTCCGCTAGTCCACGCCACTGATGATTTACGTGTAGCGGCCATCGTCAACCAATATCTAGACGACGAGGTTCTTCGGGAGTTTGAAAATAAAAATATTTGTGAAACATATCTACTGAATGCTGACGTCTTCATGACGGCCTAAATTTGTGTAATGTTAATGCAGTTTTCAATAAAATTCACGAAGTTACAACATGTTTTGGTTGTGGATAAGGTATTAAATGTGACAAGTTTGAAATGAAAATGTGTTGTGTTTTTTTTAACAATAGGTCAACACATAGGTATAGACATAGGTAGGTAGGTAGGTGCTATAGGTAGGTAAATCCTCCTAAACGCAGGGTACAAATTTTTGTACATATTCCATAATCGATTTTGAACTTTAATGGAGGAACTAAGGGTTCCAAATTCAAAAACAAAACAAGTGCTTCTGGGTCTCAGGAGGCTATGCTCAATTACAGCTTTCTAGCATGTCGCCTTCAGATATAAATATCGCGGCCAATTTGTTCACAAATCTCTGAACAAAGCCTCCACAAGATGAATGCAAGGTCAGATATGTTTGACCACCTTGACTGCATTGATATATCTAATGACAATTGTAAGTATTCACGGTCACTAAGCTAAGCAGCGGATGAAAGGACGGAGACGACATAGCGAAAACTTGTGAGAGTCAGAATGGCGGGTGTACCTAAATAAAATCAAATGAAAAGCATACCATATTTTTGTACCTAATTTGTACTATTTAGTACCTCGTTTAAAAAAATTTGTACCTCACGGTACGTAAAGTTATGATCAAAAAACAGGTCACCCGCCATCCTGACAGTCAGAATGGCGGGTGTACTTTATTACGCTATGTTCCCGTGGTTATTGATAAATTCTATAAAAGCCAAATTTTTGTACCTTTTTTGTACCTTCATATTCAATTATAATATGAGTCATTTTATTTGTGCTTTCCAAGTTTTATTCATTTTATATTTTGCTTGCTATTACAATGTAGCAGGCGTTATAATTTTTCAAGTTATTGATTTAATTTTTAAGAAAAAACGCTAAGGTACAATTATTTTTATTACGCCAGGATTTAGTACCTTTAATGTTTAATCTGTTAAGTTCAAATAACTCAGAAAAATCATGTCTCAAAACTTGGAAACCAAAAATAAAATGACTCGTATTATAATTGAATAAGAAGGTACAAAAAAGGTACAAAAATTTGGCTTTTATAGAATTTATCAATAACCACGGGAACATAGCGTAATAAAGTACACCCGCCATTCTGACTGTCAGGATGGCGGGTGACCTGTTTTTTGGTGATAACTTTAAGTACCGTGAGGTACAATTTTTTTTAAAGGAGGTACTAAATAGTACAAATTAGGTACAAAAATATGGTATTGTTTTCATTTAATTTTATTTAGGTACACCCGCCATTCTGACTCTCACGAAAACTTAGTATAAGGTTCCCTTATTCAACAAGAAACCCTAAAACCTCTATAAAAGATACTTACCTACTTCATTTTCCCAAAATGTGGCAAATATTTTAACAAGAGCTGGCACAAAACATCTATGATACTGGTAGTAAAGGCATTCTTTGCTAGTTCTTTACGAACGACTGTTGCGGTAATAGGTACCTAGATTTAGTATTTATTTATATCTTGCAATCCATGGTACATATTTAGTTATCACACATTTTTATGGCATCATGGTATATATAGAACAGTAGCATATACAAAATACAAGTAAATACCTAATTATGTAGGTAGTTATTTTAACTAAATATCCTAAATTCTTCTCCCCATTTTAGATTATGCGGATATCAGTTATCCCGATCTTACTGAAGAACAACTAAATAAACTCGAACGTCTTCAAAATCTATGCATCCGGTTCATTTATGGCTTGCGAAAATATGATCATGTCTCCTATTACCGTTCGCAGCTCAAGTGGCTTCCCATACGTTTGCGACGCAATTCACATATTCTTGCTCACCTGTACGGTATTTTATTCAACCCCTCTACCCCACTCTACTTGAAGGAGCGCTTCAAATACCTCTCTTCTTTGAGATGCTCCCAAAATTATATGCTTGCCCAAATTTCTTCTTCTTCAAAATTCTATAACGATTCTTTTACCTTCAAAGCGATTCGGTTATGGAATGCCCTGCCGTCTGAGATAAGACATGCTAAATCGCTCCCCATTTTTAAGGCTCAACTCAAAATACACTATCTGTCCCTTCCTCAAACTCGTTAATCATTCGATTCAGTCTCTTTGATTCTGTGTTGTGTGAAATATGTATGTATATGTTTATATATATATATATATATATATATTTATCATATTTATGTATATATTTATATGTTATACATATATTTGTGCTGTTTTATTTTTTTCCTCTGTTCTGGTTCTCCATTTATATTTGCTACCCTTATACATATTTCTTCCTTACAGTAATTTCTACTACCTGAAGGTTGTCTGGAAGAGATCGCTTTTTAGCGATAAGACCGCCTGTTGTTGCTTAGTTTTTTATGTTAATTACTGTATTTAATCATGTTTTCGTTGTGCACAATAAAGAATATTATTATTATTATTATTTTCCAATATTTGTTTTTCTCTCCAATTGGAGGTGATTTTACTTCCATATTCGCGGGCTTTTGGCCAAACGAATATAGAAGGATATATTTTCCCCTAATTTTCTAAAACTAAAAATTTGCGTACTATCCTACATGTGTTCATTATGACAGCTTTCTGAAGAAGGATGTAGGTGAGTGGATGTATGTCGAGGGTTTTGAGGCTGGCATGTAGAGTACGAGGGATAACACCGGTCGATGAAATTATTATTGGGATAGTCTTTACGGTATTCACCCGCCATTGGGCTTTTATCTCTATTGATAAATCTGTGTACTTACTGATCTTTTCAGTGTGAGTTGGGGTGAGGTTATGTGTGTTGGGTATGGCTACATCTACACAGTTTTTGCAGCTTTATCGTGGAGGGTAATGTCAGGTCTATTGTAATGTATTGTTTTGTCGGTGATGATAGTTCTGTCCCAATAAAGTTTGTAGTTGGTAGACTCTAACACAGTTTGTGGGATGTATTTATAGTAAGGGGACCTGTTATTAATAAGGTGGTATTTAAATGCAAGATATTGATGAATGACAGCTGCAACTTGGTCATGGCGGTGTTTGTAATCGGTCTGAGCTATGGATCGGCATGCTCCTGTAATGTGTTGTATTGTCTCGGACGCAGCATGGCAGCGTCGACACAGGTCTGTTTGTATATTACGGTCGCGGATTATATATTTTCTGTAATTCTTTGTATCTATTATTTGATCTTGAATGGCTATGATAAATCCTTCGGTTTCCGGAAACAACTCACCTCTCTTTAGCCACATGTTGGACGCCAGCTTGTCGACACTAGGGTTGATCAGGTCGAGTCGGTGTCTACCGTGGAGTGACTTCTGGATCCATGTTTGTTGTTTTTGCTGGTGATCTACTATTACCTCACTTTTCTGTGTCCTACGGTCCTTTAAGTTCAATGGGGTATATCTTTGATCGGCGGTTACAATAGCTTGATGTATTACGGAATGGGTAGACCTATTGTGGAAAAATTTCCTAAGTGAGCTTACCTGTCTGTTGTGAAGATTTTGAATGTCAATTAAGCCCCTTCCGCCTTCAGATTTTGGTAGAGTCAGTCTTTGGATACAGCTTCGCGGGTGGTGCTTTCGGTATTTGGTCATTAAAGTGTTAATTATTCGTTGAAGATTACACAGGTCTGTTTGTGACCACTGTATGATACCGAAAGAGTAGGTTAGAATGGGAACTGCATATGTATTAATGGCCTTGATGGTGTTACGTGAATTAAGGTAAGTGTTGAGAATTTTGTGGAGCCTGCCTGTAAATTTGTGTTTAAGTGAAGCTTTAGTTATTTTATGGTGGATTTGCTGTGTTTGTTGGTAACCGAGGTATTTGTAGCCAGTTTTTTCGTCGACAGGATCTACTATTTCTCCATTGTTGAGGGTGTAGCTATTACGTTCTATGTTACCATTTCGAACTGACTGGATTTTACACTTGTCAATGCCAAACTCCATGTGTATATCTGATGAAAATGATTGTGTGATATCAGCAAGCTTATGAATATTATCTATGTTGTTACTATAGAGTTTGATATCGTCCATATACATCAAATGCGATATTGTGTACGAGGTATCTTCGTAGTGGATTTTATATCCAGATTTGCTGTTGTTCAGTAAAGTGGATAGCGGGTTGAGCGTAAGACAAAACCAAAGTGGACTCAGGGCATCCCCTTGGAAAATGCCCCTGCGAATGTTGATGGGTTCCGTTTCGACACTAGTGGTACTGCTGATTATTTTCAAAACAGTTGACCAATGTAACATAGTATTTTCTAGGAAGAGTATGATAGAGCTGTGTATTTTGTAGTGCTTAAGAATATGGATTAACCAAGTATGCGGCACTGAGTCAAAGGCCTTTTTATAATCTATGTACATAGTGTAGATATCTTTCTTGTTACTTTTGGCTTGTTTGGAGATGACGGCGTCTATTGTAAGCTGTTCTTTGCAGCCTTGGCTGTTTTGGCGGCATCCTTTTTGCTGATCGGCCAATATATTGTGTGCTTCTACATGATGGTAAATAATTTTGCTAATACATGATGTTATAATTTTGTAGATGGTCTGTAAGCAGGTAATAGGTCTATATTTAGCGGGATTCGTTCTGTCTGATTTATCTTTAATTAACATATATGTTACGCCTTGGGTAATATATTTCGGTAGTGTTTCTGGAGCGTTAATGAATTCATTAATTTGTCTGAGCAATATTGGGTGCAAATAAGTAAACTTTTTTAGCCAGTAGTTGTGAATTTTATCTGACCCAGTGGCTTTCCAGTTATGCGTTTTACCTATTACTGATTGTAGTAAATCGATGGTAATCTGATCAAAAACCATGTCAGGAACGGATTTGAGAGATTCTTTATCAGCCTCAATCCATTCAGCATTTCTATGTTCAACTGGCTGGGACCAGATCTTGGACCAGAAATGGTGCAAGTCTTCAGCAGTTGGGGATTCACCGTCAGGGCCTGAATTTTGTCCAGTTTCATTTGTAATGTTGTTCTGAAGATTTCTGTAAAATACTTTTTCATTGTTAATAAATTGTTTATTTTGTTTTTGGCGCAGGGTTGTAAGCTTGTATCTACGAAGTCTATTTGTAAGTGCACTAAGTTTTATTATGTCTTTTCTCGACTTTAAAAGTCGGTATTTAGTCGATGTCCCGCCCTGAGACATTCAGGGAAGAGGAGCATCGGCTTCCCCAATATATACCTATGGTGTTTCCCAGTACTTTAGATAGAATAGTAGTTGTATGGATGGCTGCTTGCTTTTGTATAATATGTATATTTATTTGTGCATCTAATTTGTCTATATATCTGTGTATGTTTTTGGCTACAATACCTGTGGCTCCTATTACTATCGGGATAACTGTGGTAGGCATTTTCCATAATCTCGTTACTTCTGTTCTTAGTAGGTGATATTTGCTAAGTTTTTCAACCTCTTTTGGTCCTATGTTGTAGTCTGATGGAACAGTAACGTCTATTAAGTATACGTGCTTTTGTATTTTATCCATGTATATAATATCGGGTCTATTATGAGCTACTGTTACGTCTGTTTGAACCGGTATCTCCCACATTAGTTTTGCAGTATCGTTTTCTATTACTTGTGGTTGTGTTAAAATTTCTTTCCACCAAAGGCTATTGACATTGAATTTGTGCTTTCTTGCTAGTGACCAGTGTACATATTGAACAATGTTGTTGTGTCGTCTGGTATAATAAGAGCCAGCCAGCCTCTCGCATCCTGAAACTATATGCTGAACGGTTTCATCTTTCGAAAGACAAAGCCGACACCTACCATCTACGTCTTTTTTAAGTATGTCTCTCTCGATTTGATTGGTAATTACAGCTTGATCTTGAATGGCAAATATGGATGCTTCTAGTGTAGGAGATATCGGTTGCCTTTTTAGCCATCTGAATGAGTACTCGGCGTCTATGTTTGTCTTTTCTAGTACTGACTTAAGGAATTGGCCGTGAAGAGGCTTGCTCTTCCATATATTAATATTCTTCTTCACTACAGCTGATTTGATTTCTTCATCGGTCCAGTTCCCATCTCCTGTAATTTCCAGCTCTGTACAGAATTCTAACGCGTCCTTTTGGATTGAGTATTTGTTCCGGTTTCTATCATGTGTTACTATTGCCTTTATTAAGTGGTCACTTTCATTTTGTAGATATTATTTGTATTTAATTATTTGTGTTTTGTATACATATTCCATATTCATTAATCCTCTGCCTCCCTTATCTATTGGTAAGTAAAGTCTACTAACATCTGCTTTTTGTTGCTGAGCTTTATTCATGGCTAAAATTTTTCTTGTTTTTGTATCTATTATTTTCAAGTCTGTTAATTTGAAGTTGACTATACCAAAGGAGTATAACAAAACGGGAACTGCGTAAGTGTTAATAGATTTAATTAGGTTTCGTGAATTTAGGCGGGTGTTAGCTAGGAGCTTCACTCTCTTGAAGTATTTTTTTTGTATCTGTTGTCTAAGTTCACTGTGATCAATTTTTCCTGACTCACTGATGCCCAAATACTTGTAGCTTTCTGTAATTCCCAAATACTGGAATTCTTCTCCGCTAAGTAGTATGTGTCCCTGTCCTTCAGTTCTACTCCTTCTTCCTGCAGTTAAGTGTAATATGTTGCATTTATTTAGTCCAAAACTCATACCTATGTCATTTGTAAATACCTCCGTACTATCCAGTAAAGCTTTTAAATTATTTTTATTGTTTGCATACACTTTTAGGTCGTCCATATACAGCAGATGATTGATGTGTATACTATCTTTTAATAAGTATCCTTTCGATTGATATTTATTTAAGATCTGTGAGAGAGGGTTTATCGCTAAGCAAAACAGTAAAGGTGATAGAGAATCTCCCTGAAATATTCCGCGTCGGATGTAGATAGGGTCTGTAGTGACTGCGCCGTTCGCGCCATAAGCTGTCATGGTAACATTCCAAGTAGGCATGATTATCTTGAGAAAGCCTCTAATAGTCCTCGGGCACTTATACAGGTCTACAATTTTTAGAAGCCATTCGTGTGAAATACTATCAAAAGCTTTCCGATAATCGACCCACCCCATACTCAAGTTTTTTTGGCACTTGTGCGCGTCTTCAAGAATGGCCTTGTTTACCATGAGATGGTCTTTGCAGCCTCTGGCGCGACGACGACAGCCTCGTTGTTCCGGAGCTATTATATTGTTGTCACAATGGATATAGAGTTCGTTGGCTATTACTGAAGTTAGTACTTTATACATGGTTGGTAAGCAAGCAATTGGTCTCCAGTTCTTAGGATCTCCCGTGTTATCATCTTTCGGTATTAATATGACGCGTCCAGTAGTAAACCGTTCTTCTATTGGTTCTGCGCCATTTATGATTTTAGTATATAGCTTTGCTATATGTTCGTGTGTGCTTGTGAAATACTTAAGGTAATAATTTTGAATCTTATCAGGTCCAGGTGCTTTCCAGTTGTGCAATTTTTTTATTGCTACCTTTACTTGATCTATGCTAATGGTTTCGAAATTGCATTCTGTTATATTTGACATCTCGTCCTCTACATCCTTGATCCATGTTGCTGTGTGATTGAACGGTGTTGGCTGTGATAGTATATTTGACCAGTACTCTTCGATGGCTTCTTTTGTTGGTATATTATTTGTTGTCTTTGGTCCGTCAGTCAAGTTCCTGTAAAATGTGTGCTGATTTTCTTTGAATATTTTATTGTGCTCCTTCCTTTTATTAGTATCCTCATACCGCTTCAGCCTTCCAGCCTTTGCCTTCAGCTTCTGCTTAAGCATCTCTACCATGTTATCGTGATCCTGTTGAGTGAATATGTTGTATCTATCATAAAGCTTATTTTTTATTTTAATCATATGTCTGCTACTAACTCCTTTACCTATTTCTGTAAATTGTCCTAGTTCTTTTCTAATTTTGTCTATTTTTACTTTAAGTCGGCGCTTCCAGGGAGGGTCCATCGGTGGATTTATATTTGTTGGTGTTGAGAATGGTTTTTGATTGTTGGCTACTATTAATGTCCTAGCTGCGGCATATATTACGTTGTTCGTTTCTCGCAAGGTCTGACTTGTAATTAGTATGTTTGGTAGAAATTCATTGAGTTTTTGCAAATTTTGGTAAAAGCATTTATTGAACTTGGGTTTGGGCAAATTTTGTCTTAATTCTATGGGTGTATCTTTTGTTTCTGCTAGAGCTTGGAGAAAGTCTAATATGATTGGGTCTTGCTCTTCATTTGTATTTACGTTGGATGTCATTTCGATCAGTTGCTCTGCTGTCTGAGTCTGCTGTATACCTTGTTCTACATGAGTAGTTTGTGTGGTACTAAGGGATTCTATGTCATTGTGTATTTCTACTGTACTTACTTGTGTGATTCTAATGGGTTCTATTGTATTTTGTATTTCTGATGTACTTACTACCGTCGTTTGTTGTCCTATTGCACTATGAGTTGTATTAAAAAGGGAGTTAGACTCTGATAATGTGTCTGTATTTTCTGCCTGTTCCTTAATGCTGTCTAATATTTCGCGGGATAAAAATTCTCTGTTAATTATACTACGAGCTTGATTGGAGAGTGTGTTACCTGTAAACTGCCTACTTTTAGGGTTATGCGAGTTTCTGTCTTTAAACAGCTTTTCAAATCTTTTAATGTACCCTGGCCCCTGTGACCTAGCTTTGAAATAACAGTACATAAGTTCGCGTAATTCTTCTTCAGACCACTTTCTTCTACCATCATCGTTAACTTGTGAACTTGTCGTGGTCAAGTCCGATGTACCGGCAGAGTTGGTGGGACTAGCCCTACTCTGCAAAGTATCATCAGCGTCACGGATTAAGTCGGCTGTGGCATTTTCGGGTTCCCCGGCTCCCGCCCGCCTGTTCAACGAGGAGCCACTGACGGTCTGCATGCTGTCACGTTCAGCGTCAGCTCCAAACGTGCCCCGGCGATCACCCCCGGGTAGCGGCCCATTACGTACATTCCTTAATTGTCTCTCCATATTTACGAGGTCCCTAGAGCTCCGTTAGCCATTGATAAAGTAATCAACTATAAATAGTTGCCAATGTCCGCCCCTCACGTGGCATAGGTGGTCATGCACGGACGTGGAGTTAGAGTTGTGAGGGGCTTATTATTATTATTATTAAATATCTGAATTGAAAAAAAATTGTTATTGTATACAATAAGAGTAAGAGTTGGCATGAAAATATCTATGAATCCGGCAGTTATATCCTAGGCATTATTTGCCAGTGCTTTTGAAGATGCTACCTACTATGTAAGTTATTATTTTCTTTTGCTTAAAATAATAGCCGTTTGCACAATGTTAGACTTCATTGTCGTTAACCGTGTACAAATATACTAGACAAATGTAGAAGAGCGGGGCTTCCTGTCACAGGTATTATACATACTTACTAGGAAGTCGCAACCATGAATGTGTTATGTTGTATACTATTTAACGAAATAAATGCTTTTTGATTTTTTTTTTTGATGTTTGGTAATAGGTATTAATTTAAACGCGGTAACCGAAGACAATATTAAGTATTAATTTTTTACTTAAGGCTGTGGCACTTGTGGCAATAATCACGGGTCCAAGTAGTTTCATAAGAGCTGGCACGAAACATCTATGAAACCGGCAGTTATTTCGTAGGCTTTCTTTGCCAATTCTTTTGAAGCTGCTAAGTAGGTACCTACTAGTTTTGCTAATAAGTATGAACTTTTTACTGTAGGCTATGACAGTGATACCCAAGTCCAAGTAGTTTCATAGGAGCCGGCACAAAACATCTATGAAACTGGCAGTTATTTCGTAGGCATTCTTTGCCAGTTCTTTTGAAGCTGCTAAGTACCTACTAGTTTTGCTGATAAGTATGAACTTTTACTGTAGACTGTGGCAGTGATACCCAGATCCAAGTAGTTTCATAAGAGCTGGCACGAAACATCTATGAAACTGGCAGTTATTTCGTAGGCATTCTTGCCAGTTCTATTGAAACGATCTAGGTGCCAATGGAAACAAAACAAACGCGACGAAAAACGAAAAGTCGTTTATAATATTATCAAAAAGAAGCTTGATACGTAGGTAGGTAGTAAATAAAGGTAGTAAAAAAAAAGTATCATAAAGTGAACTTACATCGTACTCGCCAATGTTGCCATGTTCGTAAAATTCTTGGTCTTCATACAGTCTTTTGTAATCTGGAACATGGGTAGAAAGATCTAAACAAAACCTAATACTATCGAAAACCAAACCTGCAGAAGTTGCTATAACATACCTAGTCCAAAAGTACATTTCAAAGTTATAACTTGCAGAATGCAATGCAACTATTTCAAAAGTAAGTAAATATCATTCATATAACCGTTCATATAATTCTGACCGAACATTCTCGTTTCGTGCGGACCATGGAATGGCACAACGCGATTGGTTAATGAGTTCGCATCACGCGCGCGTTTGGTCGCAACTAGTTAGTTGCGTCGGACGTCGGACTGCACGATTTGCTCACATTCGTATGCTCCCCAGTGTGCTGGCCCCATTCTTGGTGCCCGTGAGGCCCGTCTTTACGTTTAAGTACCTATAAGTAAATGGCAGTGTGTTGAGTTATCAAACACACAAAAAATTAAAAAAGCTGGTGTATTCCCATCTGTGCCCGCCCCACGTGACCACCGCCATACGAGAGGCGGGCACAGATAGGAATGATTTGTATGTAGCGCCTATTCCCACCTGTGCTCGGCGTGGACAGATGGGAATACACCAAAAAGCTTCACCTACAACGTGTGGCTTTAATATGGATGTTACGCTCACGACTAATTTACTACTCTGTGGTCTGGTAGCGATACTAGTGGTTAAGAATAGTAACGCACTTAAATATTGCATTCAACATAGTACCTACCCATAATGTTACCTTTTTCATCTGCTCAACATAATTATTGGTTCATCTAATAGCGAATTATAAAGATTTAATACTTACAACACTATAAAACTATCTATGTATATATAGTTCATATGCATAAGTCACGATATTAATCCAATTCACACACATCACACAGTAAACACTGCACTTACATTAAATGAAAAGGACATACAATACACCACCATTACACTTATTCACAAAATAAAACTGTTTTTTATAATTTATTTTATTCAGAAAAAAGTGAAACATTCAAACAATCAGTTCAGTTTTTAAATCAAATATTGTCGCTAGAAATGTGATAAAAAAATAACATTATTGTTAATCGGATCTTGATCGGATCCATCGAATCCGTTATACCAGATTTTTATTAAGATTGCTTCACAATTCAAATATTTATTAGTAATTAAGTTGGCTTCATATAATATTAATAATATTATATATAGAGATAGTTTTCTTTTAATTTGAACAATGTTTTTTACTTTTTTTGCTGCAACCTGAACGTGAACACTTTGACGTGAATATTCGATTCGTGTCACTGTCAGTCAGTGTCAATGTCAAATTAACAGTCTGCTCATAGAGTTCTACTTTCTGTTCTGACTGTTCTGAGTGTTCTGTTCTGTGGTTATTCCATTCGCGGTGCGGTGTAATGCAGCACACCGCATTTATTTCTCGATTGATTATATTGTAAGACACTGTTGATAAGATAAATAATCCAACATAATATTTTTTCACAATGGCTCAGGCGGGTATTGAAAAGTTATCCTTAAGTGAGTAATTTCAATTCATATAACCTAAGTGCACGGTAATACACGTATGCAAAATTTGTAATTAAAATTATTTTACAGAGGAAATTTTCACGTCGGATAAGAGAGGTAACGATGAAACTGGAGATGGTACAGAGGAGAAGCCGTTTAAAACGATCCTTCAGGCGATGCGTAAAGCGGGGAAGGAGCCTTTTCCAACGATCTACGTTGACTCTAAAGAGGAAGGAAAAGTCTACGATGTAGCTGCCAAGTCTCAGCTTAAGAAAATTCAGAAGATCTGGGTAAGAGAAGCACACAAGGCGGCAGATAAGGCTAAGCTTGAAGAGGAAACCAACGAGAAGAGGATGCAGAACTTGGAAGAAGCAAAAAAAATTGTCATTAAGAACGACCCAAACTTGCCAAAAGCGACAACTGTGAAGATTTATGAGAGTAAGTCAAACATGTTTTTTTTATTCTATATTATCACTTCTTTGAAAAAATTATAAATATTATACTGCTAGTCAAAGTCGAAATCCAGTAACATATGTGACACATACATACATAATTAGGCACTTAATTTTTTTTTCGTTTGCAGTGCAAGAGTTTGTTTCAAAGTAGTGACAATTTGTTTATTTGTTTGAATTTGAAAATGTGGTGCAATACAGATTATGTTATGATAGCATGAGGTAAACGACATGTACTTAGTTGCATGATGCAATATTGTGCATTGGTGTCATATTGCACCAATTTCATTATAAACTGAATGGAAGTTCAATAGTGGGGAATCCCCTAGTTTATTACAAGTTGCATAACATTTTGTTGTTAAATATTTTTAGTGATGATTCAATTTTATTTTTAATAGAGGAATGTAATTTTTTTTTGCCACAAGGTGCGGGCCTAGGGCCTGGGCGTAATCTAGCAATGGTTTTGGGATGGAGAAAGGGGCTCTCCTAAATTCCAAGTGCCATACCAAGTGCCTAGGGGCCCTAGGTCTCTAGGTAGCAGGCCTGCACATTGCTGTAGAAACATTGTGTTATAAAACCACATACCAAATTTTAGAATATATATTTACTCCAATTATTCATTTTTACATATATTTTATGCATATGTATATGTTTTTTTTTGTGGAAATTAACTAAAATATTATTCTTGTCACAGTGCAGCACTGTCCCTAATGATCAATGAGATAAGCTTTTGTATGGCAGGCTCGGCAGCAGAACATATAAAAATATCAAATTTTACATTTAAATGATAAATGATATACTCACTGATGTCATTGTAACAAATCAAAAATGATATTTTTCTCCCGAAGGGATATGTCATGTTGATAAAATAGCTTCTTAAAATACTTTCTATAAAACTTAGTCACTAAAAAAACCATCTATAAGGAAGAGTCCCTTATTGGTATCTCTCGCTTCAGCTCCAGAGCATCGCAGGAAGCGTATTTGCGTCCGAGGCTGGGTGCACAGGCTGCGAAGACAAGGCAAGGCCCTGACTTTCCTCACCCTGCGAGATGGGACAGGTTACTTGCAGTGTGTGCTCCACGGTCTCCTCTGCCAGACCTACAATGCTTTGGTCTTGTCAACTGAGTCTTCAGTAATTGTCTATGGCACATTGGAGGTTTTGCCTGAGGGAAAAACAGTGAGTATCATGATTGGCTTAGTTATATTGACCTAATCTCACAGTAAGCTCAATAAGGCTTGTACTGTGTGTACTAAACAGTAATATATATAATAGAACACATGTATACATAGAAAAAATCCATAACTCAGGAACAAATATTTGTAAAAACACAAATAAATGCCCTTACTGGGATCGAAACAGGGGCCTCCTGCTTCATAGCATTGCTAGTGACCCTGCACTAGCAATTTAGCCTAGTGGAACTGAGGCTGTCACAGTTGACATTTAGTAAACCTTATTGCCTTATCATTTATCAATGAAGTCAGCAGCAACTATGAAATTGGTGACGCGAAACACTTATTACCTATAATTTCATTTTGATGCTTGGTGAACCTTTTCACCCCCAAATCTTATTAGTATTTTCTATGACTTTAGGGACATATAATATTTCCGAAATTTAAAGTACCTATAATTTACCATAGAGACTTATACCTACATCTCTGTTATAATATGTAGTAGTTGTTTATTGTAAGATTATTATAATACAATGGTTTGGTTACCAAGATGTTGGTTGCTCTATTTATAAATGTTACAATGTATTTTTCATGCCACTGTAAATCTATTATAGACTTGTTAACGGCCTCAGGCTTACTAGCTGAAATATATATTATTTAATTGGTTGTTCGTGTAATAGTTTAAAAAAATTACAGGCTCCAGGTGGACATGAGCTGACAGCTGACTACTGGGAGCTGGTGGGCCTGGCGCCTCCGGGCGGAGCTGACGCCATCCTCAACGAGGAGGCCCTTGTGGATGTGCAGCTGGATAACAGGTATCTATATTGTTCTGTGTTTAAGCACTAACCTCCCCGACGCTTCGGGGTTCCGGCCCTACGCGGAGCTCGGCCTTGGGCCTTCGTAATTAAAACACTTGTAATAATATTCTGTGTGTGAGCATACCATACGGATACATCGAGCCCTCGGCCCTACGCGGAGCTATAATATCTCTCTATAAAACCATATATGGTATCTATTATAACTGACGTCTGTGTCCATATTATCAAAGAGAATTCGAAATAGAGGTGTATTGTCAAAGAAAACTTAGTAGCGTCGAAAATTTACTGCCATCTTTCGACACATAATTAAAACTTTTAGAACGCCATTTTGCTTTGATCCTTCTTCACTGATATGTGTTCAACCTGTTAAATATCAAAAAGTGGCGCCATCTTACCGGGCACTACCTAAAGGTTACGGCGGTCTCAAATTAGGTCTTTGTCATTTCTCTCCTCTCTTTTGTCTAAAGGTTAAACAATGTTAAATTACCCCCACATTCAGAATCAGTACCTTACACTATGTGACCAAATGGAAGTTCCACGGGGAAAGGGTACCTTATGGCGGTTGGAGCTTATGTAGTGTAGTTGACCGCCATAAGGTACCTTATGGTGGTGTACCTTTACTCGTGGGACGTCACAAATTTCAATGAATAAAATGTATACAGAAATTATTCTGTGTGAAAAAGTTAATACTATATGCTATTTTGAAGTTGTGTTATATAATCAACACTTGTTTAAACAAGGTGTTTCTGTCCGATCGTATTTGAGAGAATGTGACTTAATGATGAGAAAACAACAAATACACATACAATACAGTCAAGGACTTGGGTACAGTCACATCTGACAATAAAATATACGAACATAGTCCCAAAAGTATGTATACAATGAGTTTAAGCTATGAGAATATGTATTTACATTTTGTAAAAAAAAGAGATAAAGGGTCGTCCCTAGCCGCATTGTGTAGCGACTGGCGGGAGTAAGCAACTAAACTGTGATGAATGGCAGATGAAACACGAAGAGTTTGCTCACAAAATAGGGTAATAAAAAAAATTTAAGAAACTATTCTTAATGTTATTCTTTTTCTACTGATTTAATTGTATTTCAGGCATATAATGATCCGCGGTGAAAACACATCGAAAATCCTCCGCGCGCGCGCGGCGGTGACGCGAGCCTTCCGCGACCACTTCCACGCGCGCCACTACACCGAGGTCACGCCGCCCACGCTCGTGCAGACGCAGTGCGAGGGCGGCAGCACGCTCTTCAAGTTCAGCTATTTCGGGTGAGATATATCAACCACTGTACCGGAGTTCACATTGAGAGCTCACATCGAAGAGTCTCGCCACCTTCCGTGATCATGTTACGGAGATGGCATCGAAGGCTCGGTCATTTACGCCTTCCGTGACCATTTTTATGCGCACCATTACACCGAGGTGACTCCCCCTACGATGGTGCAGACCCAGTGTGAAGGAGGCAGCACGCTCTTCGAGTTCAGCTATTTCGGGTGAGTTATAGATATATCAAGTACTATTCGAAGATCACATCGAAGAGTCTCGCCGCTTTCCATGATCATTTCGCCGAGATGGCATCAAAGGTTCGGTCATTTATGCCTTCCACGACCGTGGCTCCCCCTATGATGGTGCAGACGCAGTGTGAAGAAGTCAACACGTTCTTCAAGTTCAGCTATTTCGAGTGAGTTTTATATCAACCACTATACCGGAGATCACTTTGAAGTTTCTCACCGCCTTCCGTGATCATTTCGCGGTGATGGCATCGAAGGCTCAGTCATTTATACCTTCCGTGACCATTTCTACGCGCACCACTACACGGAGGTGACTCACTCCCCCCACGATGGTGCAGACCCAGTGTGAAGGAGGCAGCACGCTCTTCAAGTTCAGCTATTTCCTTACTTTCCATTAAGGTCCATGGTTAAATTGTCCAAAGACCCCATAGATTTCAAGCTTTTATTTAACTTGCCTTGTCAGTATACTGTACGTTTGTATGTTAGTGGGGGTCAAATCATGGAAGCTGAATTTGACCCACTTCCCCATTTCGATTGAGATGAAATTTTGCATACATATGTAACTTGGATGACAATGCAATATTATGATGACATGAAGCTGATCTGATGGAGACAGGAGACGGCCATGGGAACTCTGTGATAAAACAACGGAAACTAACGGTGTTTGGGGTCGTTAGAACTGTTTCAATGAGTATTAGTTGCCTGTGGAAACAAAAGTAGCAAGTGATAAAAACTTATACCAAAAATATATTTTTTGTCAAAAACGTTCTTGCTTCTTGTTGCAGCGAGGAAGCCTACCTGACGCAGAGCTCGCAGCTGTACCTGGAGACGTGCCTGGCGGCGCTAGGGGACGTGTACTGCATCGCGCAGTCGTACCGCGCGGAGCAGTCTCGCACCAGGCGCCATCTTGCTGAGTGAGTGTAAAGGTGTCTGCCCACTATCCCGTAGCATACCATGACCGTACTAGGACCGTTTCAGACAAAAAACTATTATTTGTATTGAGAAGTATGAGACTATGCCCACTAGACCGTTCCGTCACCGGCCGACACCGAGCGTATCGGATTGCTTTCCGTGCCGGATACGTTCCTAGCACGGTCATGGTATGCTACGGGATAGTGGGCAGACACCTTAACGCCAAAATAGTTATTTGTTTCACAAGGGGGCCAACTTGTTGTTTAACCGCTCGTACTAATATTGATGCCCGAGCAAGTGAAAGATTCCAAACTTGAATCGCGAGCGTAGCGACTGGTTCGAAAAGTGGAATCTTGAGTGTTGCGAGGGTATCAAGGCACGAGGGTTAAACAAACTTTGCCTCCGAGTGAAACACAAAAATTTTCGCTATACCAACGCGAGGAAAACACTAACTATGAAACTTAATAAAAATGTATCATTCGAAATCATCATTTAAAAGTCAATTCCACCACCTAACATTAGGAAACTACTCAAAATTTGCATCTGACTACTTTACCCCACATTTATTTATTATTATTCTTTATTTATTCAATCAAGTTATTATAACATTACAGCTTACGCCAAAGCGTTACGTAGATTCATAACTTAAAAACTGCTTATTCATTAATTAAAAACTAACTTACATCTACGTATATCTGTCTTGCGTCCTTTCGAACACTCCCTTCCACTCAGATATCAGCCTTCCTATCCTTGTCGCAAACAAATCACACTCAGGCAGTGCCGTGCGTGAGGAGTTAGCGAGCGCAGGCGCGCGCAGTACGGGGAGTGCAGGCGCAGCCGAGTAGCGTGCGCACTGGGGCCAGTAGGCGGCGCCTCCGTCTACTACAGTACGCATCAAGTACAGAAACTTGAATAAAATGCAACTTTCTCATTAGTTTGTGAACAATCAAGAGGGCCTTCACCAGTTCGTGTGGTGAAAAAACATATCTTACAGGTTGTTCAAATATCCATTCAGAAATTCAACCCAGTCAAATCTGCAAGGGGCCATCCATCCCTACTCCTTGGTCACATTTTACAAACAACCTCCCTCCTTGGTGAGACACCACATTTTTAACAGATTTTTTTCAACGAACTCTGCAATTAAATACTAATTAGATATTATTCTTGTTATAAAAAAATATTTTTGACAAAAGAAATATGTATAAGTCATTTTATAAACACGAAACCAATTAAGAAATAAAATTTAGCGAATATTATTTTGGTCTAATAACTCATTATTTAACTGTACAGCGAATAAAAAATATATAAATAAATTTTAGGTTACTGATGAAGTTGTGAAAACAAATTTTGTGACTTCTCCCTGCCCCTTGTCACAACATATGACATTTTCTTGACCCCCTACCTCCCCCTAAACGTGTGACGTAATTAATGGATGACCCCTAAAGTGGGTGGATGGAGAACAAGGAATTGAACGTCCACCAATGATATTCGTGGATAAAATGTAGTAATCTAGACGGCAAATCGTGCGGATTGGACAGCCTTGGTGACCTGTAGCCTTACCACTACCTTATAAAAAATATATATTTTTTAGCATTATTTCTTTTCTCAACTGCAAATAAATCTGTAAACATATAGACTTGCTAGATTTTATTACACTGTAAATTTAGTAGTTGATAGAAATCGGAAGTTGTCTTCAGAAAATCTCTTATAATATCAGATAATTATGATGATGTCACCATGATTTTCGTTATACAGATACAGCCACGTAGAAGCAGAATGCCCGTTCATCACATTCGAAGATCTGTTGGACCGTCTGGAGGACTTAGTTGTAGACGTGGTGGACCGCGTGCTCGCCTCGCCTGATGCGCACCTCATCCACGAACTCAACCCCAACTTCAAGGTCAGTCACACGCACACAAGAGACGCGTGATCGCTCAACTTACACCTCATCCACGAGCTCAACCCCAACTTCAAGGTCAGTCACACGCACACAAGAGACGCGTGATCGCTCAACTTACACCTCATCCACGAGCTCAACCCCAACTTCAAGGTCAGTCACACGCACACAAGAGACGCGTGATCGCTCAACTTACACCTCATCCACGAGCTCAACCCCAACTTCAAGGTCAGTCACACGCACACAAGAGACGCGTGATCGCTCAACTTACACCTCATCCACGAGCTCAACCCCAACTTCAAGGTCAGTCACACGCACACAAGAGACGCGTGATCGCTCAACTTACACCTCATCCACGAGCTCAACTCCAACTTCAAGGTCAGTCACACGCACACAAGAGACGCGTGATCGCTCAACTTACACCTCATCCACGAGCTCAACCCCAACTTCAAGGTCAGTCACACGCACACAAGAGACGCGTGATCGCTCAACTTACACCTCATCCACGAGCTCAACCCCAACTTCAAGGTCAGTCACACGCACACAACAGACGCATGATCGCTCAACTTACACCTCATCCACGAGCTCAACCCCAACTTCAAGGTCAGTCACACGCACACAAGAGACGCGTGATCGCTCACCTTACACCTCATCCACGAGCTCAACTCCAACTTCAAGGTCAGTCACACGCACACAAGACACGCGTGATCGCTCAACTTACACCTCATCCACGAGCTCAACCCCAACTTCAAGGTCAGTCACACGCACACAAGAGACGCGTGATCGCCATCCTCAACTTACACCTCATCCATGAGCTCAACCCCAACTTCAAGGTCAGTCACACGCACACAACAGACGCGTGATCGCCCTCCTCAACCTACACCCGGATCCCTTTGTTTGGCATAATTATTGAAAGTCATAATGTAATGATAGTAATATTATCATTAGTCATAACTCCGAAACCGTTACCTTTTCAGGAATTTCCTTAGGTTATCCTATAGAATCTATAGATAGGTTAGGTTAGGTTTGTTTTATGGCTATCCTGAAAAGTGACGCGTTTCTGAGAAAAACCAAATTATGGCTAACGAAAATGCGGACAAACAATACATTATGACTTAAAACTTTATGGGAAACATAGAGATCCACGTACACCTCATCCATGAGGTCAACCCCAACTTCAAGGTCAGTCACACACACAGAGACAGACACGCGTGTTCGCCTCCCTTGACGCGCACCTTATCCATGAGCTCAACCTCAACTTCAAGGTATGTGACTGTATTTTTTATGTGTACAAAGTCAACACACAGGGAAGTTGTCCCTAAAAAATGGGTCTTACGAGGCTATGAGAGTGCCAAACCATTAATGGGTAGATGGATTTTCACCACAGACTACACAGACACCGCATTATGAAGCATTTACAAAGAACACGAAGTCACCACACATATATGCACTTTTACTAGTAAAATGCTACGATTTAAGCATCATAACATAACAGAGTTGTATTTCACACCCCCAGTTAATCGTAAGCTAAATTTTTGTTGATATTTTTAATTTACACGAATACTCGTCATAATTAGGTATGTTACAGAGTTCCGGTGCCGTTAAGTCGGAACTTCCGATTGGTATTACACATCCGCTTCGGTTCCGGTTCCGTTACTTTTGAATCTGAAGTTATATTGGATGTCAAAGCTTAGCGCGGCGGCGGGACGAGAGCGGCGTACATAAAAAACAAACAGGTTTATACCTGTCATTCATCACACATGTCCCCGCTCGCCACGTGCTGCACTAATTAGTTGTTTTGTTTAATTTGGGTTATTAAATTAAAAATACCTATTTGTATGTGTTGTATTGAGTAATGTGTGCCTACTGACAGTACTGACTCAGGTTCCGGTTCATTTTGCGGTAACTTTGATTTTCAAAAGTTTGACAGTTCAGTACAGCGCCTTCTGTTTTGGATGTCAAACTAAGGGGCACGGTTTTTTCTTAGACTACCTCTCTATTGGCTTTGTCTAGCAGTTGAGATGGTCTGTAATTTGCGTAATATCATCTGTATCTTGTAGCAATGTGTTTTGTGCTACAGAGGCCCCAAAGGCCGTTCAAGCGGATGGCGTACACCGAGGCGCTGGAGTACCTCAAGGAGCACAACATCACCAAGGACGACGGCTCTTTCTACGAGTTCGGAGATGTAAGTTCCTTATGGCTGATTATCTGTAGTGACCTGTAATAGTCTGCTTTCATTTTTATGGCATCGTATTTGAATTGTAGAAATCGGCAAAGTATTTTTTAGCTGAAGTTAATAACGTTTATATAAGTCTTCATATACCATCCCTCTTAAAAATTCAAGAGTCAGTATTCATATGAATTCATTGATCGTAATATTTACTACGTCTAAGACATTCGTGCTTCGTTTTTGACAGCTATGCTATGGCGCTGCACACAGCTCTGTTTAGGTATGAAGTCATTCTGGTTGCCAAAAGTTAATGTTGGATAATACAGTTAACACAACAACATGCAACAGTTGTGTGTAAGTACATATGCTGCATCTCGTTTGAGACACACTCTTAAGTCGGCGGGATTGGCGGCAGAAACGGCTGCAAGACTCGAATACGCCAAGTACTCCTACCTACCTTGGAAGTAGGGTACGATTTCGTACCGGTCGCCGTGGAGACTGTTGGACCCTGGGGTAATGAGGCTCTGGAGCTTTTTATGGAGTTGGGCAGGCGTTTGAACGTTATGAATAAAAGATTGTTTTTTTTTTGTTAACACAATATATGTGACGTATGTGCTTCATAAGTAGGGAATGCAAACCGGTATTAACCGAAACAACTGGTTAAAACCGGTTTTTTGACGGAAACCCAAAACCGGGTTTTTAGAATTTGAAAAAACCGGTTTCGGTTTTATTCGGTTTTTTTATTTACCTAAGTTGCATGTTTTATTTATTAAAAGGGTCCTAAACCGGTTGAATCGACATCAAATCAAATAATGTGGTGTTGTGTTCGTTTGATCATTTGTAACGCTAAATGAAATAATGTCCTATAATATTTATTTAATTTTATTATGCGATGCGCTGTAGAAAAAATCCACGTAATCAATTATATCAATGGCAGCTTTAGTGTTTTGTTGGTTCGGTGATAACGACTTACCGACAACCTTTCTTGTCTCTTTCGCACTAATAGGAAAGGGTAGTTCAAACCCTAAAGAATGGAGAATTACTTTGTTTGCCCAGTTTAAGCTAACACCATCAGTTTCTAATATACTAGAAGACAGCGAAAAACTTAGAGCAAGATTTCGGATTGGGCCATTTGATTTAAGACAAATAACATTAAATTATAAATTGATATTGTAATATATTTAAGAAAAAATGACCTATCCCATCGGTGTCTAACCAACAAACCAAAAAAATAACTTAAGAAAATTGGTTTTTTCCTATTCCTAGTTACAAATAACATTAAGTCATTTGACATTCCCATATAATACAATAAAATAGTCAGATATTTTGTCTTTAATTTCGTGATAAAATCGTGTATATACTATACTAGCATTCGTTTTTATACGTGAAGCAATCTTTTCTTTATTCCATGGCGATGAATTTAAGAATTGTTGAAAAAACCGAAACCGAAAATTTTGAAAAACCTCCGGTTTTTGCATTCCCTATTCATAAGGCGAACGGGCACCTCCATCATTTGCAGCTGTCAAACTCGAAAACAAGATTTTTTTGAATGTCTTACACCTTATAATAATAATAATAATAATTCAGCCTATATACGTCCCACTGCTGGGCACAGGCCTCCTCTCATGTGCGAGAGGGCTCGGGCTATAGTCCCCACGCTAGCCCAATGCGGATTGGGGACTTCACATACACCTTTGAATTTCTTCGCAGATGTATGCAGGTTTCCTCACGATGTTTTCCTTCACCGAAAAGCTAGTGGTAAATATCAAATGATATTTCGTACATAAGTTCCGAAAAACTCATTGGTACGAGCCAGGATTTGAACCCGCGACCTCCGGATTGAAAGTCGGACGCCATATCCACTCGGCCACCACCGCTTACACCTTATAAAATCCATAAATCTTTGGTATAAACTGAAACATATCATCGACAGGACATCCCCGAGCAGCCCGAGCGCAAGATGACCGACGCGATCGGCGTCCCGATACTACTGCACAAGTTCCCCGCCGAGATCAAGTCCTTCTACATGCAGCGCTGCGCCGACGACCCGCGCCTCACGGAGTCTGTGGACGTGCTCATGCCGGGGGTCGGCGAGATCGTCGGCGGCTCCATGAGGTCCTGGGACTACGACCAGCTCATGGAAGGTGGGTGACGTTCTATCTGTGACTACAGGACGTGCCCATGCCGGGGGTCGGCGAGATCGTCGGCGGCTCCATGAGGTCCTGGGACTACGACCAGCTCATGGAAGGTGGGTGACGTTCTATCTGTGACTACAGGACGTGCCCATGCCGGGGGTCGGCGAGATCGTCGGCGGCTCCATGAGGTCCTGGGACTACGACCAGCTCATGGAAGGTGGGTGACGTTCTATCTGTGACTACAGGACGTGCCCATGCCGGGGGTCGGCGAGATCGTCGGCGGCTCCATGAGGTCCTGGGACTACGACCAGCTCATGTAAGGTGGGTGACGTTCTATCTGTGACTACAGGACGTGCCCATGCCGGGGGTCGGCGAGATCGTCGGCGGCTCCATGAGGTCCTGGGACTACGACCAGCTCATGGAAGGTGGGTGACGTTCTATCTGTGACTACAGGACGTGCCCATGCCGGGGGTCGGCGAGATCGTCGGCGGCTCCATGAGGTCCTGGGACTACGACCAGCTCATGGAAGGTGGGTGACGTTCTATCTGTGACTACAGGACGTGCCCATGCCGGGGGTCGGCGAGATCGTCGGCGGCTCCATGAGGTCCTGGGACTACGACCAGCTCATGGAAGGTGGGTGACGTTCTATCTGTGACTACAGGACGTGCCCATGCCGGGGGTCGGCGAGATCGTCGGCGGCTCCATGAGGTCCTGGGACTACGACCAGCTCATGGAAGGTGGGTGACGTTCTATCTGTGACTACAGGACGTGCCCATGCCGGGGGTCGGCGAGATCGTCGGCGGCTCCATGAGGTCCTGGGACTACGACCAGCTCATGGAAGGTGGGTGACGTTCTATCTGTGACTACAGGACGTGCCCATGCCGGGGGTCGGCGAGATCGTCGGCGGCTCCATGAGGTCCTGGGACTACGACCAGCTCATGGAAGGTGGGTGACGTTCTATCTGTGACACACGCACGCACGGCTGTCCGCTCAGTGCTTAGCGAGTTGCGTTCGGAGAAGGGCCTAAACTCACTGCATCGTAAACGCGCGCAGTGCATTCCCATTTTTTCAACAAAAGCAGCGTAGGCACTTGGCGCTTGCGCTCGCGAAACACGCTCGGATCGTGGAGCTCGGCCCGGCCTAGTGTCTTGCGCACGGCGCCCGGACTGGCGCGATTTTATCGCCAAGCCGGTCATTATCACTGTTCCTATTCTCTGTACTGCAAACGCTTGTATCTCAAAGTCCTATTCTCTGTATTGAAAACGCTTGTATCTCAAAATGTTTCTCAATTTGCTGTACAATTACATTAAAAGTAGCTGATCAAACTACGCGTCAAAATTATCTGCCATTTTCTAATAGCTTAACGAAAATGATATGTCTATATATGTAGAACAATTAAACTTTAACCGATACTTTTGAACAGATTGTATAGATTTATCTCTAGTTGGATACTTTTGGCGCGTTGTCATCCGCTACTATTGATGCTGACTAGTTTAATTATCACTTATAAAATAAAAATAATAAATTAAATATTATAGGACATTATTACACAAATTGACTAAGTCCCACAGTAAGCTCAATAAGGCTTGTGTTGAGGGTACTTAGACAACGATATATATAATATATAAATATTTATAAATACTTAAATACATAGAAAACACCCATGACTCAGGAACAAATATCCTTGCTCATCACACGAATAAATGCCCTTACCAGGATTTGAACCCGGGACCATCGGCTTCGAAGGCAGGGTCACTACCCACTAGGCCAAACTGGTCGTCATAATTGAATTAAAAGCAAAAGAATGTAAATAATGTATTTTACAAGTGTTTTTTAGGGTTCCCGTACCCAAAAGGTAAAATGGGACCCTATTACTAAGACTCCGAGACAGTTGAAATTTTCCCCTCGGTGAGCGAGTCCGACTCGCACTTGCCCGGTTTTTTCTTTTTTAATAAAAAGACACGTCAAGATAGCTTACCCTCTTTCTAATGCTTAAAACAATTATAATAAAACGACCGGTTTGGCCTAGTGGGTAGTGACCCTGCCTACGAAGCTGATGGTCCCGGGTTCAAATCCTGGTAAGGTCATTTATTCGTGTGATGAGCATGGATATTTGTTCCTGAGTCATGGGTGTATTTTATGTATTTAAGTATTTATAAATATTTATATCGTTGTCTAGGTACCCTCAACATAAGCCTTATTGAGCTTACTGTGGGACTTAGTCAATTTGTGTAATAATGTCCTATAATATAAAAAAAACCCTTGTCCTCAGGCTACAAGCGCGAGGGCATCGACCCGTCCCCGTACTACTGGTACACGGACCAGCGCAAGTTCGGCAGCTGCCCGCACGGCGGCTACGGGCTGGGCCTGGAGCGCTTCCTGTGCTGGCTGCTCGACCGCTACCACATCCGCGAGGTCTGTCTCTACCCGCGCTTCCTCGAGCGCTGCACTCCCTAGGTGCCTTGGCTACTGCTGCAGCTCATCACGCCGGCTGAACTGTGCACCGACTTTTAACACATTCACTGCCGGGAACCCACATGGTGGGCGCTCGTGAACTTTGTTCAGATGCCGGACAACCCGCTGGGCGGGTTGTTTTGTACGCAGCTATAGACCACCGGTTTCTGGGGTAGTGCGCCGTTTTTGTCTGGCAGTGGATGTGTTAAGTGACCACTATACATGTCATTATTTCATAGGAATATGACACACTGCCGCTTGACAGTCCGTCTACGATAACTTTGACTGTTACATAACGCCATAGAGAAATAAGAAGTAGTGCTCACTCCATACATCAGTTTTGGTATCAAAATGATTTTATACGCAGTCGAGATCTAGCATCGAGTAGCGGGACTCTCAGTACTGCTACTCGACGATAGATATCGCGGCAAACCAGGCGCGGATACAAGATTTGGCTTAGGGGGGGGGCATTTTGAGAAAATCATATATTTTTGCACAGAAAATAAAATTTACTCAATTTAGTAATGTGAGAGCCAGGGTTTTAGGGGGGGGCCATTGCCCCTATGGCCCCCCCCCCTTGTATCCGCGCCTGCGGCAAACAAAAAGTCTAATGCTCAACTATTTTCAGCTAATATTATAAACAGAGTAAGTGTAGGAGTTGAAAATAGAGTTCCGGTTACTCTGGTTATAATATTACCGGAAAATCGTTGAGGATTAAACTTTTTGTTTGCCGCGATATATATTGTCGAGTAGCAGTATGTTTTTCAGCTAATATTATAACCAGAGTAAGTGTAGGAGTTGAAAATAGAGTTCCGGTTACTCTGGTTATAATATTACCGGAAAATCGTTGAGCATTAAACTTTTTGTTTGCCGCGATATCTATTGTCGAGTAGCAGTATGTTTTTCAGCTAATATTATAACCAGAGTAAGTGTAGGAGTTGAAAATAGAGTTCCGGTTACTCTGGTTATAATATTACCGGAAAATCGTTGAGCATTAAACTTTTTGTTTGCCGCGATATCTATTGTCGAGTAGCAGTATGTCGACCGCGTATATAATAAGCATTTTGTTACGAAAACTGATGTATGGAGTGAGCACTCTATTACTTGTTATTTCTCTATGATAACGCTAAAGCAAAGTTTGGACTGGCAAGAACTTGCACGAAATTTTCATTATATTGTGGTGTCTGATCAAATTCTTGAATGCAGTTTACCTCAGTAGTCGACAATGTAACGTAAATTGCATGCAAGTTCTTGCTAGTCTAAGCCTCGCTTTACTTGTCTGACTTGAATGGAATAGAAGGACTGTCACTGTCATATTTTTATGGAAATTTTGACATTAATGATGACATTGACATAATTTGTCATTTCAAATACCGTGTAGAAATAGTGAAACTCTAAATCGGTGCAGAGACAGCTTTCTGATGTATTCATCTTTATAAGGGACGTCACACTGCCTCGCATGCGGTGTGAAGTGTCTTATGAAGATTCATACATTATAACGCGTACGTGGATGGCATAATTGGGCGTCTGCGTATGCATCAGGCCTTTAGTGTAAAAAGCGCACTAAAGTGGTCGTATATAAAAAAACATTATTTCATTGAAGTATATTTAAAATGCGATTAAGATGGACAAACACACTTTGAAATGGACTTAGTCTCAATAAATTTACTAACAGATGTATCATTAAAAAAAACTTGCGTGGTTCAATTAATACTCGCTTCACCCATTCTCCGAGCTGGTTGTACGAAATGAGACCTTAATTAAGTATGTCTTTTAAATGAAGTTTATAAACGGTTACTTCAGTGTGCTCATTAAATCTGCAATAGCCATAGACATGTTTAAAATTAAATTGTTCCAGTGTTTTACCATAAATATTGTTTATAAATAAATACTATTTATTTTGCACTATTCTATCGTTGCTAGTTTTAAGGCCAGAACACACCGGCTGCGTATGCGTAGACATGCAGGTGGGCTAAAATGTTTGAGCCGTGCACGCACAGTCGCTCACGTTACGCAAGCGGTGTGCCGTCTCTCATAAGGATTTGTATGGTTCTCTAAATTATGGCCAAAAATTATTTTGCCGAATGTCATTTCCCAACCAATTTTTCGCATAATTTCATTTCGCCGAATGATCAAGTAGCAACTCAATATAATAATTCGTATTATTTCCCAACCCAACAGTTAGCAACTGTATTTTTGGACAACAACTTAAAAAGACTTTTTAAAACGCAATGTTTTAGGCAGCAGAATGACTTTGCAAGTCTAATACGAAACATAAAAAGTTCATTATTGTAATCCAACATCGTTCAATGCAAAAAAGTCAGTTCTGGCTGCTGTTAGGTGTCGCAGTTCACCTAACACGCTCCTCTCTCGCACCTATCTTGTCTCTGTCAAATGACTAGACGTTATCGTGTTATTTTTTTTTAGCCAAATCAATGATTTGGCAAAAGAAATTTATTCCAAATATTGTATGCCATAATAATAATGTACTTAAATAAATAAGATCAAAAATAAATAAAGATAATAATGTACTAAACAAGTAGGCGTAGGGATGTGACGATCCCATCGCCTCTGGTTTTACCAGTGCAATCAGTCAATGCAGGGCAGCCTGTGGCGAGCTGTTGGGGAGTAGCGACCTCGCGTACCCGAGTGCTCCTGGGGAGTTCTGTTTTTTTTTTTTTTTTTTTTTTACTATCTACCTCCACATGGGTCGGAGCGAGCCTATTCTATAGAGTTTCGCTTTCATTCCAGTTCTCGCTATTTTGCTTCTCGCACTTTTATTCAGCATACGTTTCTTTCTTGCATTCATCATCTTTCATTCTGTACGGCTGGGACTGCCGTTACTATTTGTTTCCTTATACTAATTGAGCTACTTTTACTTTATTTATTTACTTCTGGGATCAAGGGGGAGGTATGGTCCTCTGACATGGGTTAGGTCAGAGTCTTTGTTTACATTTTATAAATAAGAATATAAAAATAAAACTATAACACGAATAATAACAGATTTATAAAAATGTAGAGTCAAATAAGTTTATTCTAAATGTAGAGTCAATGACTCTGTCGCTTTTCTGTGCCAGAGCAATGTTCTGGTCTATGTTTGTTAGGCCGCGTAGCTCCAGGGGCCAAAAACGATTTTTTCTACTAGAGACAAAATTCCGACTCTAGATAGAGTTGAAATTTGGTCACCAATAGATAGCCCTTCTTAAGCCCTTTTCAACGATACCAAGCACGCCCGGAATACTCCTAAGGGTTTAGCAGATATTAAGTTATAAAATTTCCGGTACCGAGCTCAAGATGGCCCCCGCAAACCGGTACGTGAGCGTATCTCCGTGAATACTGGGCCAAAAATCCCGTGCTTGGGCTCGATTTAAAGAGCTCAATGGACTCTATCGTTTGGCTCTATCTTTAGGATCTAAAAATTTTGGCTCTCCAAATTGATCCGCAGCTACTTAGGAAGGTAGAGTAGTGCCGGCCGTCGGCACCAAAGAAAACCCCGACTTCCTAGGACTCTCCGTTGAGGAGATATATGGTTTTTAAAATTTTCAAGATGGCTGCTGAGCTGTCAAACTCAAACTTTGACAGGTTATATCTCCCCTTCTAGTGGTCGTACAAAGTCCGGGTTTCCGCTGTCCGCGGTATGTCCGACCTTGTCTGTCGGATAGGACCACTTTTAGAAAGCCAAAATTTCTGATCGGTTTTCTTGCAATTTCCTATGCGGCCTGTACAAGTACTTAATCCTATTTCAAACAGTGAAAACCGCAGGTTCCTCTGGTCTCCGGTTGCGGAGATACAGGTGTTTAAAAAAATTCAAGATGGCCGCCTAGCTGTCAAAGTCGAACTTTGACGGCGGATATCTCGGCAACCAATGACCGCAGGAGGCTCGGACTTTCACTGACGTCCCCTATGTTATCTCGGCTATACAATAGTATTTATTAATAGTATATATTATTAATAGGGCTATTTTTAACCGTTAAAATTTTTGATCGAGATTTTCGATCAAAACCATAGACAGTTGGTGGATTTTAATTTGCACTATATCACTATGAAAATTTATTTTTAATAGTTATTTTGTTAATTGAAATTCCGGTACTTAAAAAACAAAATGGCGATTTTCCGGTACTCCACGGATTCTCGCACTAGACGACCCGCATTTCGTGTTCGGACACTTAATAAAGGTATTCTAAGACTAATGAAATCAAGAAAAAACAGGTATTATTAAGGGGGGGCTAAAAACACTAAAAATACTGTAACTTTGCAACCGCTAAACCTAAAATTACACAAAAAATGGCAAAATTATCTAAAAATACACAGCTATAATCTACAATAATAATCTAAAAAAGTTTCATACAAAATGTTTTCACTATCTGTATTTTACAAAAAAATTTGAAAACTTAAAATTTTTCTAACTAAAATTGTCCAAAAAATTTTCAAACTCCGCAGATGTATTGTCCCAATTAGCGCGCAGCAGGAACTCCAGTAAAAAAGATAGGGTCTGCCTGAAGTTTTTGAGTTATTCACTGCTGAAGTTTGGACTTTATAACTTTTGTAACTTCCACAATATGAGTTCAAAAATTTTAAACAAAATACCGATTTACTCCGAGTGATGTCTTCTTTAATACTGCAGCGTCAAATGCAGCCGTACACGTCCCGATTTTTGACCACGCCACCACGTGGTTTTTGTTTTTCTGCAGTTTGTGCTTCGACGGTGTATCGCCCAGACGCGTGTGAGGTGTCGGCGTGTGGGGCTCGTTGAGGCGCTTCCAACGGTGTATCGCACGTAGTGATATCAATGTCCAGTGACGCAGCGTATTGCTGTTTATGTTCACATAACCTCTAAAAACACGGTTTTTTGCACTTTGCGGTTTTTTCCGAAGTCTCACTTTCACACACTGCAATCCAATAGATGGCTCACACTGTCCCGCACACAACGACACTTGTTTGGGCTCGATACGATGAAAATTGCCACGTCCACGAATTTTTAACTGCGGAGCTCGAAGAAAAAGATGATGCTACGACGCAGGGTGGCACGTGACTTGGGGAGTTCTGTTACCCGCAAGGAGGGCGGGTGGGACAGGATTCTCTGCCTCTGGCTTGCCTTAGCCGACCGCCCAGAGTTGAGTCGTTAGAGCTTTAAACTCCAGGAGTGGAAGTGAAAAATTGCATAAGACGCAAGTTGGCACAGTGGCTGCTCGCAGCCACTGGGTAGAAAGCGGCGCACACCTCTCGATACCCCTTGAGGCGTCCGGTTTTTTATCCCATAGCCCAGTATGTAGTCCATCGCTTTCACCCAATTGCCCAGTAGTTTTAGATTCCATCAACTCTCAAATAGTCCTTACACCCTGGCGGGTGCTGCCTCTGCGTGCGTCCCATGACGCGAGCAAAGGCAACATCCGCTAGATGTACCCCTTACATTTCATTAAAGTGTCAAAAGGGCCTCTACGTGTTGGCTTCGGCTCCGCGCACGCCTCCCAAAGGTCCGGAACACCACTTCCGTGATGGGAAAAATCTACTAAACAATAATTCTACCAAGTAACACGTTGTCTTAAGGAAAGTTTGCCGAATGTTGGTTGTCAAAATAAATCATCTGCGAAAAGTTGGTCGGCAAATGAAATTCGGTTAATAAAACTTCGGCGAAAAGGCAGAACAACGTTTTGTATATTACAACTCGCACGTGCACGTGCAAAGGCCTTTAAACGAGAGTCGAAAGGTAAATCTAGTAATATGATGTACATTTTCTTTGAAATATGAACCCTAATGTAAGGACTATAGAGTTCTTATTTCAAAGTCAAGCATCATGGATGAAGTTCAATAAGCCATGGCATTTCTTGTGTTTTTAAGACTAAATAATGTAAGCATTTTTGTGTTATGATAGATATTGGAAATAATATCTAAAAAATGTTTTATGAAGAGTTTGATAATAACGGAATGTATTGAAGGGAAATACAGCTTGTTTTACTAAGTTACAGTGTGTTTTTTTAAATTAGGATAGATTTATTTTACAGTTTATGACGTATTGTCATTTTTCCCCGCCCCATGTGACCATCACTATGTCACTATGCATGAGGCGGGGACAGATTGGAATGATTCAAATGAATGCACCTATTCCCATCTGTGCCCGGCGGGGACAAATAGGAATACGCCAAGGTTATATATCGGAATAATATGGGCCACATCTCAAATCTGTTCAAATATCATCATATAAAAGAAATATTTAATTATTTTTTACTTCCTAGGGCGATATGTACCGTGGCGAGCGCAAGTGTAGCGATAAATTCATGAATAGTCTCGCACGATCGACGCGGTGTGTTGTACCGCTTAAGTTTTATTAATAACTAATGAATTCATTGTTGACGACTACGTAGTCAAAGTAGCTCTGGATTTACCCGGGACCTCGTGCAGACATGGAAGACCCCCACCACCTGGTGGACGACGGACCAAAGACATCTGAAATCTTTAAAGTCAGACCCATAGATGGCACTAAATCGTGCAGAATGGAAAAAAGGAGGAGGAAGTCCAGGCAGAATCCATTGTTTGTGACACTGATATTTTGCGGTGTCAGCGTGTTAACCGCCTTATTGTACGACATATAGCATTAATATCTCCACTCTTAAATACTGGCTAGTGCAGTATCAGATATATCTGAGCGGCCAATGTGCTCACAAATATTTCACTCAATCTCAAACATCGTTACAGTGGGTGTTCCGATATTTTTGAGCAACTCGGCCGTTCTGATATATTTGATGGAGAGTGTACGAGCCGATTACTTTTCCACACTGACAGTTTCTCTTACACTTAAAAAAAAACGCAATTTATATTTCACTCTTTATTCTTCACAAAAAAATAGTATAAAAATAATGTCACTAGTTAAATATGTCTTCTGTGATATTGTTTTTTTTTTCCACGTGGTTCTTTGGTCTCAGTACCGTAAGGTAAACAATAGTATGTAAATTTAAGTCTCAGGACAAATAGACCAGATATAGGTGTTTTCAATTTGTCCCCGCCCCACGTAACCGCCGCCATGTATGTGGCGGGGACAGATAGGAATTATTCATATGAATGCACCTATTCTCAACTGTGCCCGGCGGGGACAAATGAGAATACACCCAAATATACAATGTTTGAGGCACATATGAAAGGCTTAAAATATTGAGTATTTAGTTAAAACTAGATGTATAACACGTTCGGTTTTTTCAACGCTCCGTAGCGAACGAAACACCAATATCTCTATCGCATTAATATGAAAGCGTGATAGAGAGATTACTGTATCATTCGCCACGGAGCGAACGATTGGCACCTTGGCTAGTCACCCTGGGCTTACAATAGTTGCATTAGATTACCTATTTTATTAAACCCAAAAATAATGTCATTCGTCACCCACGGCCACGTAGGTATGGGTCATGGATTGAATGCTCAAGGCATTAATTAGGTACTTACTATTCAAATATTGATTATGTATTTACTACTGTGTAAATACTGCTCAAATATAACTGTCGGCTCGATTCGAACTCTAAGATCGCCAAAAATTTCGCAATGATACGATATGACAAAAGTGACGTTTTATTTGAAGAAACGTCACTTTCGACACTGACATCTAATCCATATCGTATCTACCAGAGACATGTCAGTCGCTTCGCTTGACAGAAAATGAAGTGTGCGAAAGGGAAGCCATGACGTATATGAACAAGGCATTAAGTGCAAAAGAGGCAGACTACATATGAGAAAACGTAACCAATTTTGAGTTTGAAGGCGGCCGAGGCGGCCAAAATCATATTGCCGTATTTTTTAATGTGAAAAATATAAGCGAATCAAAAAGAAAATTATACATTAAGTAATTTAGTGACGATGGTGTCATGTTGTGTGCCGGGTTGTAGTGTTTCAGGGCCAAAAAACCCAGGAAAATACTCATTTCACAGGTAATTATGATATTCCTAGCGAAATTTTCGTAACGATATTTTATCAAATTAACAGCATAAAAAGTGTAAAAAACCAATTATAACAGTTCATTAAAAGTTTTTCTTCAATTATGTGTTAATATTTCATCATATTAGTCAATAATTTAGAATATTTTGTGTAAAAACCTAAACTGTTACTTTACGCTAGGGCTTGACAAAATGTTCATATGACTGTATCGATAACTTGTCGGTATATTAGTAGGTATGGAATTAGTTGTTCACAAGACATCATTAAGATATTACCTTTATAACCGACTTAAAATAATAACGATTGTTATAATACCTTTTTTGAACGTGTACTTACATGTTTAGCGATAAATTTAAACTTCACTTTCCAACACAGTACTTACATTTTAACCACTTTTCCACGGCTTTGCCGCCAACACAAGGAAACACAAGACAGCGTATACTTGTATACAGCGTATACACATCCAACCCAAGTTGTCAGCAGGAAAAGGCGCGAAATTCAAATTTTCTTTGGTAAGTCAACTCTTTGCGAACACATTTTCAAACAACTTCAACTTTATCATTTTCAACTTTTTCAAACACATTTGAAAAAGTAGTCGATAAAGCAGTTAAACATCGATAGATTATTAATATGTTGTAACATGACATCACTATTTTTGTTCGCACATAGACAATTTACGCACACACTTGCATTTCATTTTTGGTCACACTTTCCAAGTTTGACAGTCGTTCTATGCTATCCTATTTCTATGGTATCTACGGAGGTAAGGAACTAAATCTCCATGTACCTAAAAGTGTCATCAAAAAACTTTAAATAGGTGGCGCTACAATACCTAGAGTACTTGAACAAAAAAATCAAATCATAGACAGCGCAATTCACTCCGTCAATAACGAAGTTCTTAGCTACTCTAGCGCTATTCTGGAGAGATTTGGAACTATTATTTATAGCTGACAGCTGGACACTTTTGCAACAGTTCTACCATAAGAGATGTCACTCCTCGTATCTTTAGCAAATGTTTGACGTATATTAAAGTTCGTATTGGGCCGTATGTGTTTACTACTAGCATATATCGAATCGATTATCGAACTAGAGAGGTCCGCATCAATCAGTCCACGGATTAACATCAACTCGTCATTAGGTACTATTTCAAATGGTTTGGTGCAAGTGATGAGTAGCTACAGGTCCTATTATGCTTAGAATAAATTTATAAGTCGAAAAATTACTGTCTTGGATGAGACTTGGACTCACGGCCTCTGGATAGTAATGTTTCCACTTTTAAATTTATTGTTAAAAAATAATTTAGGTCCTATTATGGTTGCGCTTATCATGCAAAAATGTCAATAATTATGTATGTAAATGCTAAACGAGGTTGCAGTGTCACCTACTGGGTTCACGGTTTCCACAGTATCCACACATTCCACACCCATACTTATTAATCTTGTTGCAGCTATCCATTGCAGTTCTTCTTACAGTAAATGTTGATTAACTATCGTACATATATGCTAGTTGAGAAAGTTTCTATAGTGTAGATAGTTCTCGGAAACTGTTGTATAATATAACTTCACAGGAATCTTTATTGCCGCAAAATGATCAAGCTTCCTTAAAGCTCCGTCCTAATGATGCTGTCGCAAAAGGGGTCAAAATTCCTCTTGATAAGGCGCGAAATTAAGGGTTAAAATTTCTATTTGAGACACTTTTAAAAATGGATAATTTTCAAAAGTTTCCAAGAACTTTCCATGCGTTTATCCATTTTAGAAACTTTCCATCCCCACATAGGTATTTAGGTGAATGTTCAAGGCATCCACTCGGCGTCGGCGTCATAGTTCCTGGCGGCGCCGGCGGGCGGCTCGGTCAGGTCCTCCTTGCTGCTCGCCACCTTGTGGTACACCTTCTTGCCGGCTTCCACTACGTATTCTACGCCGTCGGCTGAAACAATAAAGAATATCTTGAGGACGAGGAAGTCTGAACATGTTGAAAAAGTCCTAACCCTTAATAATTTAGACTGCACAGTACTGCCCAGGAAAAAAAGGTTTCACCTCGGAATGACAGATAATAAGCTGGAAACTCGTATAACTTCATTATGGCGTTCTAAAGGATCTCTTAAAAGTCGACGAAACTCGTGTGCGTGACGAAAGGACACGTTACAAAATTCGGATTTTCGCGAATATCAAGATTTCTTTAGAAATTTCTCATGAGGTTTTTGTCAACTTATCAGAGAATTTGAGAATGAGTTTCCAGCTTCTTATCTCTCATGCTGAGGTTGACCCCCTTTTTCGGCATAAGATGACTGGGCAAAATAGTGGCTCAGACAACAATAACTGCCTTATTTACTATGCAAATAAATCTAGGCAAGTACTTACCTACTTATACTTTAGAATGTTGCATATCAAGGAACATACCTACCTCAATCTGAAATGCAATTTACTGTTTGTTTCTTCCATGTTGTTTGTGTTATAAATCGTAATTATTGAGTCCATCTACCCACGCCAGAGACCAGAGACAATGTAAGACCGCGTCGTGCTTATGTAGGATTTGGTGTCCTGCCTTAATGTATTGGCTTTAATATGGAATCTATGTCGGATGTTACGCTATAGAATAGATAGCTAAACATCCTTCTACCAAAAATGGAAATGAAGATTATACAAAGCCGGAAATGCTTTAAATCACACTTAGATTTGTTCTCTCGTGCGTGACGAGTCACAATAGTATCGTTCATACATTTGGCACGGTGTGATTCACAATATAAATAAGTCTGAGCACATGACACAAAGCGAAAGAGGATTGAATTGGTTATTGCGGTAGTATGTAATGAAACTGGTTTACCTTTAATTACTAGGAATCATATTGCTAAGGTAACAGAGTTTAAAATCGAATAGCTTTTAAGACGAGAAGACAAAGAACAGATGTAGACTCCTATTGTATTTAATATAGCTTGACGGAAATGGATCACACCAAAAGAGTTTGTTACCTAATTAAGTGTTATTATCACGTTAAGCTCAGGTGCTTGTTTCTTAGAAACATACTCGGCTGTTTTAGGCTGTAGTAGCCTGGTCATTACTTCAATAGATGAGTATCTTCAATCTTATGTTGTGCCGATGTTGTGTGACGACAACATGTTAGATTCGATGTTGATGTTGACGATGATGCCTTCAATCTTCAATTCAAATCAAGCCTTCGACGTGCTTCGGACAGTTTGCTGACAAGGATTTTAAATAAATAAATATTTGGGGACAATCTTACACAGATCAACCTACAAACTAAGCAAAACTTATACAATGGTACCCACTAGGCCACGATATACCTACATTACTTAAATAGATAGATACATACTTAGATACGTAGATATAACATCCATAACTCGGGGACAAATATTCGGGATTAGCTCACAAATAAATGCCCTCACCGCGAGTCAAATCCAGGGCCTTCTGCTTCGTAGGCAGGATCACTACCGACTAAGCTAGGAGGCTTTCAAATAGATATAACCGTTTATTTTACCTATGACGCCGCCAGTCTTTCGCACTGCCTCCCCGATGTTGTGTGACGAGAATGTTGACGCCTTCCGTCGTGCCGTTGATGTGCTTCGGACAGTTTGCTTTCAAGATGATGATGATTAACTAGAGATATTTTACCTATAACGCCGCCAGTCTTTCGCACTGCCTCCCCGATGTTGTGTGACGAGAATGTTGACGCCTTCCGTCGTGCCGTTGATGTGCTTCGGACAGTTTGCTTTCAAGATGATGATGATTAACTAGAGATATTTTACCTATAACGCCGCCAGTCTTTCGCACTGCCTCCCCGATGTTGTGTGACGAGAATGTGTCAGGTTCGATGTTGATGTTGACGCCTTCCGTCGTGCCGTTGACGTGCTTCGGGCAGTTGGACTGCGAGATGATGGACAGGTCGTACGGGCTCACGTTGAACGAGGATAGTTTGGTCCGTAACTGTGGACAAGAAAAAATATTTGAGAAATTGCAATTTATTAAATCAAATCAAATATTATTTATTTTCATGGCAAGTAAGGCCTATAGATAAAAATAAAAATCTTATAAGCTAAAAATCATGTTGGCGACACAGTTTCCTGTTGCGATGTAGGTATCCGCAGATTCCCACGGAACCGCCGAAATACTAGAACAACCTTTGGCCAGAAATCCGCGCTCGTGATGGTGTAGGCTCTTAGATCAAGGGCGAGACTTGGAAGAGAAGTGTTCAAATAAGTCGTTATCAAATTCGTATAGAGCGCGGTGAGCTAGTTTTGTGATGGGTAGTCGATAAATATGTCCTCAGAGTAGTAGATTTATGAAAAAAATGGAATTGGATTTAACTTTTTAAGGCTGTTTAATTATGATAGGGTTGTATTTTGGATGGACTATTTTTGATCTAGTCGTAGATAACACATGGGTATAGGTCGTAACAGTGTTGGCCGATCGTTATTTCTAATTAACCATTACAAATTGAACCGTAAACTGTAGCCGTCCATTACGGTTCAATTTGTAATGGTTATTGGTCAATTAGAATGGACGTTCGGCCAACACTGGGTCATAAGTGTAACATCAAAACACGAACCTTATCAACGTAGATCCTGTCGAGCTCCTTGGTACGCGAGAGGATGGTGGCCGACCGTCGGTGGCCGAACAGGATGCTCTGGCATGTGAATATGGCGGCGTACGTAGCGTAATCCGTGGCTAGCACCACGTAGCTCGCGGAGCCGGCCACGCCTGCAAACAATATTAACTAAATTACAGAGGCCACATACGGCAAGTAAAAAAAACCGATACATATAAAATCCAGCCGATCTAAGACCTGTGTAATGTTTTGACGGTAGTCACATTAAACCAATAGATAAGCAGGATAGGTTCGTTAGGTTGCTTCAGATGCCCGAAGGGCAATGTGTTCAGAAATTTCATGATCTGCCGGATTTAACGATCGGCCTACGATGTATAACTAACTGTATTGCTGTAAGATCGTTTGTTGTTTATCTCCAGTCCGCGTCTTGTATTGTTTTCTTTATTTGCAGTGTGCACATTTCTATTTGTGTACCTTGCAGCAATTGGACAAGGGAAGCCCTGGATAGGTAGGTACGAATAATGCCTAATTAGCTTGGGTTGTTGTCTGTCGATTGTTTTTTAACCCAAGTGCCTAGCCAAAATGACAATCGTTTGCAGAAAACGAAACGAAGCGCCATTATTTTCATATATACATATTAGCGTCTCGTTTCTTTTTCTGCAAACAAGTATCATCTTAGCTACGCCCCCAGCCCGCGTAGCCAACGTGCATATCGTTTACGCTCCGTGGCGAACGAAACGCAACTGTCACAGTCGCGCTAATATGGAAGAATGATAGAGAGAGTAGCGTAGTCATCTACGCTACGCAGCGTTAACGATTGTAACGTTGGCTACGCGGCCTGGTTAGAATGTGCGTCGAAATGTGAAAAGGGCATTCAAATAACGAATTTAATATCTGGTCAATAGAATGTAATATCAATTCTTATCAAGTTTTCTAAAACGTAAGTGATTATGAATGATCAATAAAAAAGATAACACTTACTAAGAGGGAAGCGCACTTTCATCCTCGCAGGCACCGCAGGGTCGGGCACGGTGAGCACGCCAGTGTATCTGAAAACATATATCTCGTAGTTAGTACTTTACTAGACGTACACGTAGAGATATGAAGCTATTAAAATACAACTTAAAACCTTCGATGGCCGAGTTATGCATAAACTAAGCGGCCTATGGCTGTATCGCACTCGAGTATTTTTTTATACTACGTCGGTGGTAAACAGGCATACGGCCCGCCTGATGGTATGGTCTCCGTAGCCTATGTGCGCCTGCAACTCCAGAGGAGTTACATGCACGTTGCCGACCCTAACACTTCGCACCCTCGTTGAGTTCTGGCAACCTTACTCATCGGCAGGAACACAACACTATGAGTCTAGTGTTGTTTGGCTACGATTTCTGTAAGGTGGAGGTACTTCCCCAGTTGGGCTCTTCAAAGAATGTAGATGATGGAACGACTAAAACCAACCTATAGTCATGCTTCAACGGCGTGAGCCCCAACACGAGATGCTGCGAGACCTGCTCGAGCTCGTAAGTTCCAGGCTCCGAGGTCTTGGTGAAGTTGTATGTGATGCAGCTGGAGCCGGTTGAGGTCTTCTGGATAACGTACCACACGCCGAGGAACTGAAACAATCGGCAAGTCATTTTCTGTATTTTTCATTTCTCATGCTCGGAAAGTAGTTTTTGTTAGATGAAGAATAAGTGTGCAGAAAATGATACGACTGAACTTTTAAGTGCGTTTTTTTAATAATATAAGCTTGAAAATTATGGTTTTAAATAGATTTTCCCCATACCAACTGGTAAAGCCCCTCTTGATTGTTCAAACACTAATGAGAAAGTTGCATTTTATCCACATGTGGGGCAAAGTAATCAGATGCACATTTTGAGTGGTTTTCTTATGTTAGCTGGTAGAATTTACTTTTAAATGATGATTTTGAATGAAAAAATATTTTATCACGTTAATTTAGATTTGATTTGGTTTGATTTTTTTGGTACTTCATAGTTAGTAATTTTCTCGCGTTGGTGTGGTGAAAAATTTTGTGTTTCTCTCAGAGGCAAAGTTTGTTCAACACTCGTGCCTTGGAACCCTCGCAACGCTCAAGATTCCAATTCTCGAACCACTCGCTACGCTCGTGGTTCAATTTTGGAATTTTTCGCTTGCTCGGGTATCAATATTAGCACGAGCGGTTAAACAACAACTTTGGCCGCTTGTAAAACAAATAACTATTGTTATACAATTTCCATTCTGGAAAATAACTCTCCATTCCATAAATAACGATATTTTTACCTAAATTGTTAATCGAAAGTACCCTCAAGAAATATTACTAAAGTTTATACCTGTCTTTTTAGCCGTGCCTTTTTAATGCACATGTAAAATACATCGTATATTTGAAATGAAAAGTAGACTCAGGTGAAAGGCACTATATAGGTATTTCAGTCTCGGACCACCAACTTCCTCTACATTAATGCCTTTCACCCCTTGGTTAACAATCTACTATAATTTAGAAATATATTAGTATCTCTGTTTATTTTCAAGTACCTACAAGTTTTTCTTGCCCTATAGTTTTTCTCATCCGACCTAACCTTAATTAAAGAGAGCACGTAGGTCACATTTAACGAATGTTTGTTTAAATTGGCTCTACGGTAAAAATGATGGTGGTGTGTCGTTAAACAGGCTATTCAAACAGAGTAAGCGACAAAGAAGAAGGTCCAACACGTCATTCAGTTAACAGTCAGTCTGAAATCTCCTCTGAGGTATTAAGTATTAATTAGCTAGCGTACCTATAACCGCGGGGATCCTAGTCGAAGCTTGACTCACTGACAAATTCTTAATTACATTTATCAAAAATCCAGTCCAAATGATTTCGGATAATAACAATTAAACATTAAAAAACGGTTATAAAAAGACACGGTTTGAATCTGAACACTATTTGATCCAAAATAACATTGATTCAAAAACAAACAATGCACTTGTGAATGAAACAATGGTATTCATTACGACCAAGTTACAATACACGCGAATGCCAATGTGGCGAGGAAATTAGTATTTCGAAGACAAAAATGACTTTGGTTTTCGATTATGCATCGCGCGATCGCCTATTATGGACCTGTAGTTATTTACTTATATATATACCCTTTCATAATAGGAATGTTTGTATTGTACAGTCGTCATCAGATATATCGGAGCTGGCGAGGTGCTCAAAAACTGAATACGCACTCTAATGCCTTGAAAATAAAGGCTATGTAGCTGTGGTATTACCATCCGGCAGGCCATACCCCTGTTTCCAACGTCGAAGCGTAAAAAATATTAACATGCGTCACCATTTTATTTTTATACTGGTTGACACCTAACTTTCATTGCTAGCGTTTTCAAAGTGAGAAGTGCTATGATAAGCATAGGTATCTATCCAGAAAATATGAGTCATTAACTAATATTACTAATAGTACCTGGGCGACCGAGCTTTGCTCGGTTATAACTATTTATTGTAATATGGTGGTGTATAGGTGATAATCTTAACTACATTTTTTTACTAAATTAAACTTGTCTAAAACAATAAAAATTTAAAAAATTATATATAACCTTGAACATATAAAAAAAAAAGTTAATCACCGGGCGAGATTCGAACCCGTAACACTTGTTTCTAGCCGTCCGCGTTTTAACCCGCTGGACCAGACGGACAGTGGCCGGCAACACGAAATTAGCGACCATATTCTGCGCCGAAAGAAAAACGCATGAAAACTCGAAAACACGCGTTTTCCCAAACATAAGACTAATCTAGATCGATTGTTTACCCCCAAAAAGCCCCATATACCAAATTTCAGCAAAATCGTTAGAGCAGTTTCTGAGATCCCGGAAATATATATATATACAAGAATTGCTCGTTTAAAGGTATAAGATTGACGACGACGTGCAGTACGATTCTAAGACATACACAAGAAGGTCAATGTACGATAAAAATGAAATTTAAGACGTTTTCTGCGTCATTATTGACATGACGATCTATCCTGAATGCGCGACTGTCCTTTTTTCTTTTGATATTTTTCTTCCACCGAGTAATTAGTGGTTTGCTGATAAAATAATATTATTATCATTTTCCGTTCCTAGATAAAATGATATCTCGGAAACTACTAGAGTCAAAGGTTACGCAAAGATATCAGCGATCGTTTGTTGACTTTGTTGTTGTGATGTTTTTCAAAAACAATTATTTTTGCAAATGCCCGTGCCCGAGAGGAAAACTAGTGAAAATATACGAGTAGCTACATAGCTCTACTTTTCTCTTATTGTACTTTTACTTTACGGCCTGTAGTCTACCTACAACCGATATATTTTCTTAGAAGTTTCTTGATTATGATATGGTGGCCCTGTTGTTGTAAAATCTGTGCAAATTAAGCGTAGTCCGTCTCTACTAACATAACCACAACATATCAATTAAACACCTATCCTAAAACCGTCAAAGTGTTTCAAAACAACTAAACTAACGTGGCTCAACGACCCAAAGAGGGTCTTGGCTTCCGAAACAGGAACACGCCTCTTTTATCCCGATACTGCGCCGCTTCCTGCCAAATATTGGCTTCGAGCTGCCGCAGCAGGTCCGCTTCAACACTGTCTCTCCAGCGGTCTCTCTTCTTCCATTCTAAGTAGGTGGCCGAACCAGCGATGTCTGTGGGATTTGATTTCGCCGGTGATATTAGGTTCAAAACAAGTTCTTTCATTTTCTGTGCTAAATAAAGTGAACCTACGTCATGTCACATGACCCATATTATTATCCAAGCTCGTACAAGAAGTCATAAATTTATATTTCTTTAGCGACAATGCATTCGTTATACACACGATCAATAAGACACGTCTAAATTCATACTGTTCTGATAGATGTATTGAAATGAATCTACAGATAGAGACGTCTAGATAACACACAAAGCAAACTTGACCTGAGAGTCACTTTGGTCCGATAAGAATGACTCACGTCAGTGCCGTTAACTTCGTCTTAAATAACTTATTATGTTCTTGGAAACTGTTAAGTGAAGATAAACCATTAACTACTCGAGTACCTACCTATTTGAAGATAAAAATAATGACGACTGTATTTTAAAAGACTTTCACTAGGCACCGATGCTTTGATAATTTCTATACCTATTTACCTAATGTCGGATCTATAAACTTTCGAAAAGACAACTGCATTAAAAAAATGTATAAATCATGATTGTTATTTTGAATGGTCGTTATACTTTAAATGATGTACAGTCAGCATCAAAAGTAGCGGATGAAACAACGCGCCAAAAGTATCTGATATTCCGGATAACTTTTCCAATTATAGATAAATTTCTCAAATTCGGGTCGAAAGGTATATCTTTTACGGTCTTAGTTGTTCTGTATTAAAGACATCACCTTTTGTTAAGCTGTTACGGAGTGGTAAATACTTATGAGGCGTTATTTGATCCGCTACTTTTGATGCTGACTGTACGTAGTTATTTATTATATATATGGGTGACTTAAAGCGCCGCAATTTATTTACCTCTAAAGAGACTCGATCGATCGATTGATCCTGACATAATTTGAGTTTATAAGTACTGTGCAATTTTCTTTCATCAATCTTCTTTGAATTTATAACTAAAACATCGTCTTAAGCAATAGCGCCTATAGCGCGTCCCACTGCTGCTGGGCACAGGCCTCTTCTAAAAAGCAGTAACTGAAATTTAGTTTAGATTTATCGGTATTCTTACTTATTGGTAGACATATAACCCTGTGGCCCAATAGTTGAAGTTTTTTACATTTTATCACACAATAGATAACTATTGATTTTGTAGGTTGCTATATCTACCGTGTCATTGGGACATTCACTCTTTGATAGAGTAGGTACCTACGTTGTCCTCGATTTCTAAGTAGAAGTAGGAAAATATACATAAGTACAGTCAGCAATGATAGCATCAAAAGTTGATATCAAAATAATCTTTACTTAATTTAGTCGTTATCTTTTATCTATTTTTTTTTTTCAATTTGTTCACTCTATATTATTTTATGTCTTTTTCCTTTTTGTCTGTTACCTTTCGTGATTTTTTTTCACTTGATGGTCTCATCGCAAGATCAGCGCTGGAAGCCACCAGCAACATGCTGAGATGAGGCCATTTCGTGGCACTTTATACTTCCTTTGTTTTGTTATATCATGTAATTTAATGTGTCTTGTTTGTGTCTACGAATAAAAATTATTCTATTCTATTCTATTATAAAAGTAGCGTTCAGACTATGCGTCAAAAGGCGTTCTCTGATAGTTAAGCTATCAGAGAATGCTATAATATTGTAATTATGTCTCTGTGTGTAATATACTTATAAATAGAACAATTTAAACTTTTGCAGATACTTTCGAACGCAAACTGTCGAGGTATCGTGTCATCCACGATGACGCGCAATTTGTCAAATCTAACCTTTAATAACATGACATACGCGACTTCCGGTTCGAGCGCCATCTTGATAGTCACACCTCTTGATTAATTGCTTTGTTTTTTGCTCATTAATATTGTTTAAAGTGTAATATCGGTAGCTTATTGTACAGTAAACTAATGTGGTAGTGTGCAGTGAATGGAGAATTAATCTTGAAACGCGTTTAACCACCATTTTGGAGTCAACGGCCTACCGGTCGACATGCTCCTTGTAAAGTCCAGCTATCGCTTTACAAGAGCTGATAAAATCACCGTACACTGTCTTGTACTAACCGTACAATTTTAGCAGTATTTAAAGCTCCTAAGACCTTGATACTGGCGAAATAGTCCCACTGGACTGAAGCGATAATTTAAAAAAAGAAGATGAAGAATGACAATACGAGGCATGGCACGCGTCGTCGTGAATGACACGATCTATTTACATATCTCTAATTCGAAAAGTATTCAAGAGTGGCAGATACTTTTGTTCCGTGGTTTGGTATGCTGCTATTGATGGTGACTGTACCCAGTTATTTTTTTAAACATGTTGAAAGCAGCGTTAGTAATATATATACCTAAAGTCATCCATGTTTTATTCTACGTTTTATAATTTTAAGCACTGAAGTTTACATAAACTAAGCTTTTTAGGGTTCCGTAGTCAATTAGGAACCCTTATAGTTTCGCCATGTCCGTCCTATAAAAAATATGTGGGGTATCGTTGGGTAGGTCTTTTAAAAGGTCTCCAACAACCACGGAAATAAAATCGCTCCGAAAGAAAATATACATGTTAAAAATATGAAAAAATCGCAAAACAAAAGATTATTTTCTGTGAAAACTATAGCGAACATGATCGGTCCAGTGGTATTCGAGTTATTGCAAAAAGTCTTCTCTTCTTACGCACAAAGCGCTGCGAAGGTACAGTGAGCTGCAAAATTGCATGGAGAAATGATGAATTAATTCATTGATAAAGTCACCATGCAGTTTTGCGGCTGATGGTACTCCCGACCCTTATGCTTGTAATGTACACGATACTGACTAATAGCTAAGGAACCCTACACTGACCATGGCCCGACATGCTCTAGGTCGATATATTATTTATCTACAACTGACCTTGTTCATTTCAAATCCAGGCATTGGCTCGACTACGGGACACTTCCCCAAGTGCATCGTATGTGCCGCCGCACCACCCCACAGCGCCACCAACAACAATCCCCAATACATCTTCATTCTTTCAATCACAACGTCGAATCCAACAATCTTACAACCCTACACAGATGAACGTCTTCGAAATTCAAATTAAAAACGTTCAAAACAAGCGCCGATCACAGCCGAAGAAGTCAAACAAATGGTCGAGTATCGTCTTCGAAATTCGAATTCAGAACGTTCGAAACATACGACGATCGCGAGCCGGCGCAACGGACTGACTGGATCTGTCGCTCTACGGTCATTTAAGCCGACCTCAAAGCGCGTGCAATACCACGAATGTGCTTAAACTAGTTCTGGAAAATTGTTTTTATTTTAGTTGTTTCTTAGGTAAGTGTTTATTGTTTCTGTTTTAATTAAATTAAACGGTCAATAGCATGAATGTAAGTTTCTTAGAACTTAATTTGTAGGCTTATTTGTTTGTCGCCCGTAACCACCGTAAACTGTGAGGGTTAAGATATCTTAATTCGACTATTCTTAAGACATTTCTAATTAAGTTTTTGGCTAGAGATTCGTTTTTGGTAGAAGCTTTTATCGTTGACTGTACTTTTCTTTCCACTGGCAACTAATACTCATCCAGACAATTCTAACGACCCCAAACACAATTAGTTTGTGTTGTTTTATCACAGATGAGTTCCAATGGCCACCTACTCCATCATCAGATCAGCTCCATTCCGTCATAATATTGTATTGTCATCCGATTTACTTATATATGTATGCAAAACTTCAGTTTAATTGGAATTCCGAAATTTGACCCACACTAACAGAGCAAGTTAAATAGTTTGACAACCGGTCTGACCCAGTGGGTAGTGACCCTGCATATGAAGCCGATGGTTATATATGTATTATTCACATTTAAGTTAAGGCAGACGAACCTGAGATAAAATAGGAGAAATGCAACACTTTTCGAGTATTTTTGTTGGACCAAAATATACCTCTGCGAATAATATTGGCCCACATAATAGGTATGTAGGTATATTCTTATTGGTAAGCTGCAAAAATATTTTTCCAAAAGAATAGGATAATGACATAAGTTCGTCAATTATTCATATATGCATATTCAATGCTCTCCTATCTAACTTACTAGCTATTAAGCTGTCAACAGTAACGTCAGAACTAAGTGGACCACCTTTTGTTAGTACTGATAAAACCAAAAAATATCTTCTTTCGATGCTGCAAGCTGACCAAAATTCGTTGGCTCGGACTAGACTCCAGGAGACCTACCGCGAAAACCGAAATTCGCAAAGTGCGGGGCTCTTTCTCTTTTACTCTCACTAAGTCGTAAGTCGTATTTAGAGTGACAGAGAAAAATGCCTGCAATTGACGAACTGTCCCGCGCGGTTAAGTCTCGTTAGCTAACTTGGTAGAGTGACCCGGCTGGTCACGAGTTCCGATGTCACCCGAAGACTGCGTCGGGAATAGTGGGCGTATATCAGACTATCGGAACCACATCCTAACCTTCAAATTGTGGATTATTAGGGCTCTCAATGAAATATCATCTTAAACTCACAGTCTTTACTGAACAAGACTGATTACAAATCACAGCACACGTTACATTTCTTATCTCAAGCAAACCACTTAGGAGATTTGTCCAAGAACCGCCACAGACGTCATCTTCTCCCGTTCGTTCTCTCCTGAAGATTGATTGACAGCATAACTTCAATTGTTCTGGATTATATTTGTTTTGACAGCGCACTCTATGACGCCATGGTGGCACTAAGTCGAACGCCACTCAGGTGTACGTAACACCCTAGTTATTTCACTCTATTTGTCAAATAGAGAATGCCAGAATTTCTCACTTTTTCCTTTATTTAGATCATTGTGATTTTCATATACTTAGATAGGTAGCAGAAGTTTATGCTTATTAGTGCTTATTACAAAATTAATTTACTAATGAGATTTACCTAATACCCAACACTTTTAAACACGTTGAAATTGCATGTCAAAGTGTCAAGACTCGTCAAGCCATTGTGTTTAATCTATTGAAAATTAGGCCCTAATGTAGGGCAACAATCAAGTCTATTGTGACCCCGATACCATTGTGATTGGTAGACGGACCCTATCCCTGAATGTAAACAAGTAAATGAATGAAAAAATATGGATTTGAAGCTTATTACCTCACTTCCCAACGCTTATCTGCACAAATGTGAATATGACACATTTGTACCTAATGTCGAGCATCAGTTTACGTCCATACAATGGACGTACTGTTGAGTTTGTGTTCATGTAATGCGAAACAATGTCCGGTGCACTCTTTAAGGGTTTTTCCGTCAGGGCACTTTCTGCTGAAGGCTGAGGGTACTGAGAGGTGCTGAGAATAGTAGATTGTGTCACAAGAGAGCAAAATGACATATTTTCGGCGAGGGCGTACATTTCTAAAGGAAGGGAGAGATTCTATTATAGAATACTGAACGTTGTGAGAGGCTCAAGTGTTAACGCCCAAGGTGAAAATAATTTTGCTGCCCTGTAACATATACTGTTTTTCACATGAGGAAATTATTGTTTCAATATAATATATAAGCCAAAAAAATAGTATGAACAAAAAGTGTCCTTGAATAGAAAAGTGCCACTTTGATCAACCCTAGTAGGAAAGAAAAAGCCCTTTTCCGAGTAGGTGATGGGAAAGGGTATATGTTGTTTTTCTGTCGCTCTGAATAGCAATTTAGCAGAAAGTGTCCGTCGAAAGAATCATATCAGCCGAAAGATATCCACTGCTGGGCTATGGCCTCCCCTGGGTCTCCACAACGACTTCAATACTTGTATGCAGGTGAATTGTACTTTGTTACAAATCCCATTATTGTCATATCCAGACCATTTCTCGTCTGGGAACTACCATCTTAAGAAAGTTTGCTATCCATTCTGGGGACTTGTCTTTTATTTGTCGCATTCACTGCCAGGGGGCGTGGCCTAGGAACAAACTTGTATGACGGTGAACGCATATATGCGTCGGTGGCAGTGAATGCGTTAAAATCTGCATATGCACTTGGTACTTATAGGCAAAGTAAAATGAAAATTTACCTTGCCTATACGTACCAAGACAATACAAAGTATTTATGCATGTTTATTGATAATAGTATTGTTTAGATAGTGACTTTTATCTCTCTGTACTAATTTTCTTTTCCGCACCAATTGTAAGTTTCTGTTTGGCCCAATGGTTGACTGGTAGAGAATGCCTTAAGGCATTAAGTCCGCCATTTGTACTTTTTTGTATTGTGCAATAAAGGTTAAATAAATATATAAATAATAAAATTTGTTATTTATTTATTCTTCGTCTTTCCTGTAGACATCGCAAATTTAAGGGAATCTAAAGCTAATTTTACCCAGCACCTTTACAGGCGGGATACAAATACGGACAAATAGACTCAAATACGGAATAAAACGGGATATCTATGTACCAGAGTCGTTAACTTTTAATGTATTGTCCACAGAAGAGATCTTTTTTAAAATGTGTTTCATCGACCTACCCATACAATCATAGTCTAAATTTGAAAATTTTAAGACATGATACCTAATCGGGGCTACAGTTTTCAATCCGAGTCAAATTTTATAACATTATAACTGTCGTCACATCTGCTTCTAAGTATCGAGTGAATTAAATATTAAATTGTTTATTTTCCTATTGTCCTATTATAATTATAAACGCTAAAGAGTATTAAGTTCATAAGTCATCAAGTATTACAAAGATGTTTGGCTGACGCACACATTTGTTAGCCTACTTAAATCGTTGGCCAAGTTTCATCTTATTCATATACTTTCTGATTTAATACATAAACGGGTTCCGTATGAATACATGGGAGTTTTTGGAAATAAATATTGAAAACCAGATTTTTACAGATCTGGACATTCTTGGGCTCATTCTACTCAGAATTTACAGCATTCTCCATCCTATCATTAAAAAAAGATGTTCCAAAATGTCCTTTCCATTAGGTATAGGTACGTCAACATTTTTCACATTTTTTCACATGTGCGTGAAGTAGTGGAACTACAAATTTCATTTAAAAAATTGGGATAGGTCTTTTTGCAACAGAATTTAATATGATAGCGATTCTGAGTTGAAAGAACCGAAAAACACCAGGATCTGTGAGATCAGATTTTCAATACTTTTTTTTTAGAAAAAGTGAGTAAAGAAAAAAGCCACAAAATTATTCTATGAAATAAAAATAATCATACCAACTAGTTACTATGGTCTACTGAGGGCCTACTGCGAACACCGAAGTTCTTGTTCTAATTACCTACGCCGTAATAGGAGTTTATTTCCTTTTTTGCGAACTTCGGTGTTCGTGGTAGGCCCTCAGTAGACCATCCCCCAAACCCCCTCCCCTCTGACCCTCTGAGCCTGTTCATCAAAAAAATTTAAAATCAGATTCTGACCGTTGCGTCTGCCTAAATATCTTAGGCATATAGAATCTCAGTAGAATAAACGCTTTTTTGTTTTTTAAGACGATGCGAACAAAATGATGAGTAATTCTCATGTAATTTGTAAAGCTTTTTTTTAATTTTATAGGTGTACGTAGTTTTAGTAAATCGTAATGTGATTTTTTGGTATTATGCAAATAATATGTAATTGTCTACTTAGGTATTCAATTTCCGTTTGCGGAACTCTAAAAATGAATCACACGCAGACAGTGCAAAGGTAAACATCGCGTTTATGAATGACTAAGCCCCCATCACAGCCGTCACACTTCTCGCTGCGATAGCGAGTTCAGCAGAAACAGGCACATTCGCGGTTTTGAGCGCAGGAGGAAGGAGTAAGGCGATTTACTAGTTATGAGTCATAGTAGTGAAGCCGTAGTGGTGGTAGTGTGGCGTCCAATTGGCATATTTGTGGATAACAAAGGCTGGTTTCTTTTTTTTAGTGCTACTTTTCTTTGTTAAACATTTGTACTTATTGGGTTTTCCTTTATTTTTAAGAATGTACGTTCCATCAGCTGCTATCCCGACTGATATGCGGCTAACAAATGTGCAAGTTGTGGAAGGTTCATAATTTTAAAACTAATAAAGGACTTAATCGCGTAAACTTACGTTTATTATATGGCCTGACGTTTCGAACGTGACGTTACGCTCGTGGTCACAGGCCGACTGGCGAGGAATTGTATCAACATCTTGCTGCGCGGTATTTTGCGAACTACCCGCACTTGATCTTAATTATTCACTTGTACGCTAGGCTTGTCACTTTGCCTACACACAACACTCACGACATCCGATGGTATGTGTTGGAAAGTTTTTTCACCCTTACATTTGCTAATCACTGGATTCCACGAAGACGAAATTCCCTATCCCTCATTTTGATTGAAATTTCTGTGTTTTCTTATTTCAAATGCTTCACGTACTTTCCTGCTGTAGTAAAGACGTTCCGTTGAGAGGACTTTGTGATTGTGGAGCTCAATCCAGTGGTTTGGTTCCGACTGTATCAAGTGTTCGGCTACCGCAGACTTATTTATTTGACGTTTTTTAACAGCCGCGATATGTTCCTTGACCCTTTCCGCTATGGTGCGTTTGCGATGGTCTCCCCAATATAGGAACTACCACAGCTGCATTCAATCTTATAAACGCCCAGAGTTTGATAAGGGATAACATCTTTTGACGACCGGTCTGGCCTAGTGGGTAGTGACCCTGCCTATGAAGCCGATGGTCCCGGGTTCAAATCCTGGTAAGGGCATTTATTCGTGTGATGAGCATGGATATTTGTTCCTGAGTCATGGGTGTTTTCTATGTATTTAAGTATTTATAAATATTTATATATTATATATATATCGTTGTCTAAGTACCCTCAACACAAGCCTTATTGAGCTTACTGTGGGACTTTTTCAATTTGTGTAATAATGTCCTATAATATTTATTATTTATTATTATTTATTATCTTTTGCTGACCTTAGTTGCCCCGCCAAAATGAACGAAAATCGTGTTGGTTTTAATCAATATATTGTGGAAGGTTTCCAAAAAGTTACAAAGTTGTCGGAACATTTAGGAAAAAATCACAGGAAACAAAGAAAACTTTCATTTTGGAAATGGAATATTTCGATTCCTGTAGGTACAAAACTATGAAAAGTTTCCGAATTTTTTCCAAGTCGAAATTAATGCAATTTTGGAAACTTTTCGACGGCACATGAGCGTGTGGGCCACAAGTATTTCGACGGGTACTTAACTTACACAAATATAAAAAAGCTTAGAAATAAATGAAAAATGGACAAATTCACTGTCTTTCAAGAGACGAGGCTCGAACTCGCGACTCTACTCGTAGATCACTAGCCCATTGCTCTGCCAACATTGACATATATCTAAGGACGGGCCTTACGGGCACTAAGAATGGTGTGTGGGTTTCATTCGACAGCACCCTTCCTTGCGTAAGGGTTTGAGGGGTCTCTTCCGCATCCCTGCTTTGGAGACTGTGTCCGTTCGCGCCCCACCGTGTGGAGCGGTCATTCGTCGTCGTTTTGGGGATGACTGTGTGATTTGGTGTGGACCAGCTTTATCGCTACCGGCCGTTATCCAACCCCGCGACCCCCGGCCCGGCCTAGCCCGGTGATACCGTTTGAGCGGGGCCGCAGTGAAGGTGACCGGTAGCTTAGGCTGGCGTCTAAGAATGGTGCCAGTTCAGTGGTGTCAATCACGAATTCTTACGCATCTAGTTGCGACCAATCGCGTTGTGGCGTTAGACTGCGCGATTGTCGCGAATTCGCATGCATGACACCGCTGTACTGGCCCCATTTTTATCGCCCGTAAGGCCTGTCCTTAGATATCTGTCAATGTCTGCCAACTGAGCTACCAAGACTTCACTCGAGGACAGCTAATATTTTCGCCATATGCGCCTTAGGGAGGCGCCTAGCAACATTTTGTTAGAGTATTACACATCTTAAACGGCTACTGGAGTTCCAAGTTATAATATTGGAAATCAGCAGTAACGATGCGCCACCTCTGAATAATATTTTTCCACTTTTAATTGATTTCTAAGCTTTATGGCATTGTTGCAGACGTTTCTGCGAAATATTAAGGTCATAACGGTACCGCACATACAGCATAAATTATAAACAATACTATCAAGTTTGACCTGAGCCAGCAGTGTCAGATGGTATGTTATTCATAAATGCGAGATGGTCACCCGAGCGCACAATCTAGTAACATTAGCTGCGATTGACGCGACGATGATGCGCCTGCGTCGAGTAACTGCGTTCTTCCTGCCATCAATGTCATAGAGACCCCTTTATCGCTTGTATTTTATTATTGTTTATAAAAGAATCATTCTCTAGCGAGAGGACTAGAACTACCGCTTGGCTTTCGCAAGTATATCTTTGTCATGTTTTTTTTTGCAATGGCGTCCACAACACTCGTTTTTACTTTTATATTCAATACATTTAATAGCAATGTTGTAAAGTTGCAAAATGATGCTGCATCGTGCGACGATAAGCAATGATCGTTTGTCCGTTTACTTATAATCAATGCCAGAATAATATTGTTCATCACTCATCCTCCTTCCCCGTTTTTAAAAATAGGAAAGTTTTTTATTTTGGGTAAAAATTCTTTTCGTTGTATTGTTTCTGACCACTGTCACGCTTGTATTTATGTTTTCTATCAAAAAAAGAACGAGTGCTATTGTATGTCTTTCTAGCTGTAGATTTAATAATAATACGAGTATAATAATAATAACGTTTATTGCTTTCACATTGGTGTTCATACAGATTCTTAATAATATAATGTTTCACAATATGACACCCTGTAGGTAAGGGTATTGCAATTTTATCTAACACTAACACATAAAACAATTCTATTTTTTTATTTACTTAAAGGCCATAGTCGGGTTTCCATCGTAAGTCGGCCCTTAAATCAATTTGACTCAGTGTTTTTTTTTTGTTAGTACCTCTTATGGTGAATGATTTATCCTAAGTATCAACATCCTACCTACTAGTCACTGTTTTTGACTAATGATTTTTTTAAATTTTTCTATAGTGTATTACAATACACTCAAGCGATTTGCTTAAAATTTTAAAATGATGTTTTTTAGTGAGATATGCATCGATACTCAAAAAACGAGTAGCAGTTAAAAAATAAAACATTTTTTTTATGTGGCTGTGAAGTAGTGACACCTCAATTTTTTCTTCTAGTTATAGACCATATCATTGGCCTACTATTTGCCTAAATAACAAAATTTTCCAGGCGGTACTTCCTACCAAAAATCAGCAAAATTAGAGTGACAGAGAAAAATGCCCGCAATTAACGAACTTCGATTTTCGCGGTTATAGCCCAGAGAGCATCAGAGATTATATTAAACGTGTGAAAATTTTAAAACTAAATCTCATCTCATACAAAAAGCTTCACTCCGGCACATTTTTTGGGGACGAAAAATAAGACAATGAAAAGGATTTTGACCCTTTTACAATAATTTGCACAGTATTTAGTGTGCATGGAGCCTATGAAGGGACCTGGTCTTCAACAGGACAGGATGTTACGATCCTCGGCATTTAAGGAACGACTGAAGAAAAGATTGTGCATGGATCGGCGGGTGGGTGAAGCAGACCAGACTAGGGCATCCAAAAACGGACGATTGTCAATACCGGTATTCGATATTGGCTCTCAAAACCGGAATTCCGGTATTAATAATGGTATCTAAGATGACCATTTAAAATAGTTTTAAGGTAAAATCAGTCAAGTAGTCAGTGAAAATGCTTCGTATTTGAGTAATATTTTGTTAACATAGGTTAACCTTTAAATTTTCTGTCCTAACAGGCATTTTTTTTTTTCAAAACTTTTACAGTTTTCGTGTCCTGGGCATGTTCAAAACAATAAAATGCTAAAATTATTTAACTTTGACTCTTGCACGGAGTTGAATTTTCCAGTATGGACCGCAAGTAGGTGTTTTTTTGAAAAATTACTAAGTAAGAAATCTTAATTTATTATATTATGCAATATTACGAAACTTGGCGATCGTTTATTCATTTTCATAAGATACCGGGAATAAGGGTAAAGTGAAAAATCACAGATACGTTAGGTACTGAGATGTAAACATTACAATAGGCACCTATTTATAGCTTTCCATGGGTTAATATAACTAGATAATACTTATAGTACAAATTACCTCAGCGATTAAGTTGCACTCGTCAACTCACTTCTAAAATCGATTAAGTTTTTTGGCGTTCGTGACCCATCCGTACAACTATGTTTGCGATATAATGGTTTCCCCTGTGCCATTATTGTAGCGAATACGCAGGAACATAATCCGATAAAATTACGCTAAATAATTACCGATACAGACGCAATGCACAATGCACATGTTACAAACGTTTTTTCAATATATTTGCTTTACAAGCACCAGCTGACTTTGCCAATTCGAACGGAACTCCTTTATGACGCAATCTTTCAATTTAAGTATATATATATTCAATTGTTCGACTGTCGTGTTGTATGTCGACAGAATGACGTACTTATATTATTATGTCCACAGTTTCTTAAAAGCAAAACCTGTCAGCTCCATCTTTGACTCCGTCTTTACTCTTTACTTTCCGTCAAGTGCGGCAAGGGTCAATCGCCGGTCAGTTTATATAAAAAAATCGTTTTAAAGCGAGGCCGAAAGCAGTGCTTCCAAGCGTTCTTACAAGTCAACTCTGTTGATAAGCGGAGGTTTATCTGGTTAGCCTAAAAAAAATAACATATTTATTCCACAGATACTGGGAAACTTTTCACTCTTTCCGGGCCTTTCTACCAACCTACCTATATATGTTAATACGCGTCGATAACAAATAAATTCTCACCACACCAGCTTGTAAAGGTTCTCTATTTTCTTCAAAAACTGATGAGAGAGTTGCATTTCATCCAAGAGATGGGCAAAGTAATTTGATGCTAATTATGAGTCGTTTTCTCATGTAGGCTTTTTTTATAGTGATAAATTTGAATAATAAATATTTAATAACGTTCACCTGGATTTTATTTGTAATTTTGTATGATTAATATTTTTCAAAACTTTGTTTAACTTCGCTACGGCGTCCTACGATGAGATAGAAGGAGCCAGGAACTCCAGTGTGGTAACAGAAGCCATCTCCAGAGCGAGAACGGTGTGTTCTTCGCCTAACTGCACGCGGATGTTGCGGGCGTTGCCCCTGCGCATAATAATACAACAGAATTATGAAAAGATAACTAAATTTTATGAAGAAAAAAAACGTTCAGACCCACAACAAATTGTTAGTTACAATTCCTTAGACTATATTAGTACCTACTCGTGTTCAAAAAGTAATTACAGTGAAATTATTAATAATTAAAAATGAAAATAAATAATACAAAATAATAATATTCCACAATTATCAAATTTCTTCTTCTTCCTAGGCTTGTCCTGGCATATTGCCACGGCTCATGGAAGCCTGGGGTCCACTTGACAACTAATCCCAAGATTTGGCGTAGGCACTAGTTTTTACGAAAGCAACAGCCACCGACCTTCCAACGCAGAGTGTAAAACTAGGCCTTGTTGGGATTAGTCCGGTTTCGTTCACTAAAAAGAGACTGGTAAATATTAAATGATATTTCGTACATAAGTTCCGAAAAACTCATTGGTACGACCCGGGGTTTGAACCCGCGACCTCCGGATTGAAAGTCGCACGCTCTTACCGCTAGGCCACCAGCAGTGGCAGCATGGTTACATTTTTATCACTTGTCACTATGTCCGTCACTTTCGCGCTTACATACTTGTTAGAACGTGACAGGCATGGTGACAAATGATAAAGATCCGATCATCTTAGCCCTACAGCGCTTGTTATCCCACAATAATTAAATAAATAAAAATAATCAAATTAATAATTCAAAATACAATACATAATTTTTAGGCCAAGCATTATTTGCCTCCATTTGTCATAATTGGGACAGTCAAAACTATAACTAGTAGGTCAAATTTAACTTGCAAGATTTGATACAGACATCGGGACAGAAAAAAAAAAGCTTGTAAGAACTTACGTGTTATGAAGAACGACAACAATAGTATTCCTGGGAGTCAAGAACGCGACGTGATCAACCGACTTCTCCAACAGACCCTTCTGTTCCTCCACGTCCAGCCTCACGGAACCCCTCGGGATCCACTTGGAGAAGTGTCCCATAGCGTAAAACATGGGCTGCTTCACAAACTCGTTATTCTCGGGGAACACGATGATAGGGGAGTCCACGAAGTTCTTGACCCAGTTGGGTCCGCCTGTCTTGTCCAGGCAAAGGTTCCAGTCGATCCAGCCGACAAGGTTGTAGTTGAGGTCCTAGTAAACATTTTTGTTTAATTGTCACAGTACGGTTTTCTGCAGGATTCAGTTTTCTGTAGTATGCTATGCGTACAGTATCCCGCAAATATAATGCTCGTGTGAATGTTACTATATTAGCACGTATACTACAAAAACGGGATCCTGCAGAACACCGTCCCCGCAAAAAACTGGACATCAGTGGGAAAGAGCTCATAGTTGACCTAATCCGCAGAACCCTGTACGTAAGCTGCACTTATGACGATAACTTTTCATACTCGTAGGGACACCACAGCGGGGCCGATTGGTTGCGCAACAAAGTGGAGTATAGTGGTGATATACCCTACATAGAACTGTATACTTTGTTGGTGCTGTATACTTTGTTTGGTCTAAAGCCAACTTTGGTCTTTAGACCAAAATAAATGGCAATACGTAAGACAGGCGGCTAACGAAGTAAGAAGGAGGAAACAATTCATCGTGTTGCCCAACTGTGCTCAAAGCACCAAACGAAATGAACTTTGATAACTTAGGTTTGGTCCCTGATATGATACCAACTGAGACTATATTGGGGCAATGCATGTCAAAAGACTAGGTCCTGGTCTACTACCTGCTTCATATTAGATTCTTTTAAAGTTTCAGTTCAGAAAGGGACCCTCATATCATATCATAATGTAGTAAAGTAACTTACTTCCAAGATGTCATGGATGTAGGACTGGGCACGTGACCAGTCTCCGAGTGACACTTTTTCCGTCTGCCAAGGCATAGAGCCTGTAGGACAATACGTAAATTCGTTTGTATGTGGTTTTTTATTACTTATTGATGAAATTAATGATTCATTTTAATGTAATGATGAAAATTTGATACAAACTGATAACTATAATTTGTAATATTTGCACAGATAAGTTCTCTTTTTAATTTAATATTTTAAAAGTCCTTGTCAAACGTGTTAGTGTAGGCTAAACTTATAAAATAAACTTGTGAATACAACCTTATATGCATATGCTGGGTGTTTCCTGTAACACGAGCAAATAGTTAAACCATAATATATATTGTAGGTACTCCTAAAACGATTATGACTCTAAAAAATAATGAAATCTTTAGATTTTAACTTTTTCATACAAATTTAATATTATTTTCAATGTACGGTCGCGGAAATTGATTCTTTAGCAACTTGCGGTTCAAGTAAATTTGGCTGTACATACTTATGGTAAGAATTGTCCATTGTAACGTGACACGTTAACTGCTAAAGAATCAATTTCCTCGACTGTACGCTGATATCAGTGTGTTTGACTTTGACGTTGCTTATCACGCTTTAAACATAACAAAATTCGTAATACATTGCGTCTTAGAATTAACTTCAATGTGTAATAAATAAAAATCAAAACATAAATTATTATTATTATTATTATTTTTAAGTTTATGTATAAGTTTTTTAAGTTTAGTATTATTTATGTTTACATTATGGAAGTTAATTTTGTAATCTCTAAACATAAATTATTTTTCAAAGTTGTTGAACAAATGTTGGTCAGTCTGAGGAGTACAACCTACAGTTTAATTTAGTGCTCCTGTTACAGGAACACCCGGTATAAAACCTCGTCATAATAACCAATGTCAAAAGTAAACTGTCGATGACAAAAAGTCTATTTTTTAAGCAAAATGTGCTTTATATATATGTTCATAATTAATATTTTTTAGTCAACCTTAGAGCCTGTTAACAGTGAACATCGAAAGTACATCCGTTATCTACTATCGCTCGAATATGCGAGAGCGATGGAAAAATAGTAGGTAAGTTCGTGGTAACCCTGTTAAATATACACAGAGCGTTTGCCATAAATGCATCTATTTGTGACCTCAAAAAATCAAATCGGGTCAGAAATGACGGAGTTCTGAGGTAACTACACGTACATACAAAAAAATACGGTTCAATACGGCTAACATACTCGTACATACAAAACAAAAATAAATGTGAAGTTAATTAAAAAACAGTTGTAATAGGCATCACCTTCGCAGGCTTCAGTAGCAATGACGAACTTATCTGGGTGGTTCTTGACGGTTTCCTCGAGTATGAAAGCAGGCGTGAATTTGTCGGTGTACCAGTGCACGCCTATACCGTCGATCCAGTCCAATACTTCTGGATGCTTCGCTACCATCTGTGGGCAATATCTATCTAAGTTTATATACGGACCGATTTCCATTTTGTTGTAGATTTTTTCGTCTAATTCCGATAAATTTTGGTGGATTTAGGGTGGGATCACATCCAGCAGCATCGAGCCGTATTTTGCCTATGAGGAATCGCTCGTTAGTATAAAGATGCGCACGCATGCTTTCAGTTTTCCGATGCTTACGTATCACATCTTCATACAACAGCAATTTCTCATAAACAAAATCCCGCTTGATGCTGATAGATAATTCCACCCAGCTCTGTACATAATAAGCGCAATTTCAAGGTACGTCTTAAAAATTCTTCCACTGAGTTACGATTCTCGTACTCAACGGAAAATTACATAGGTACATTAGGGTTCAAAATAGAATGGACAAGTTATGAATGAAATCATTCATAAACTGTCCATGGAAATTTGAACCTGATGGTACCTATTTTGTCCCAAATTGGGATTTTGTGCCTATTTAATCCATCCAGTATTCGTTCAAACATTCGTTAAAACTTTGGTGATCTAATAATTATCTCCTAAAAAATATATTGAAATTTATTTCAGGAGCTTAGGAAGGAAGAATAGCTTTGAGATCCTAGCGAAATAAAGGTACTTTTTGTATGAAATTTCATTTCGGAAAAAAACGTTTTCCTTGTTGTCGATCGCTTCAGCAAACTATGTTCTAGGTTTATAGGATTAGGTTTAAAAAGGTTTTTCAAAACTTTTGAAAACTTAACAAGTTTTGAAAGAAAGTAAAACCTATAAACCTGTTTTTTCATTGTGTCAATAAAATAGAAAATAATCATGGAAAATAGAAAATATTTAGAAATGGAAAAACGTTTTAACGTGACGTAAACGTTTAAACGTTCTATATGGACGATCACGTCGTAGTCCCTATTAATCGTTTCTAATATACCTACGAGTACTTACCACATTAAACCATAATGGAATAGTGAACCTCTGGTCATCTACTGTCAGAATCTTCACGTGGTTAATATCAGAGGAGTTCTTTATCGTAGGCCCCAAGTTGTTAATAATCCACTGGCCCTAGTAACATATAATCAATATATTTAATAAAAATAAGTAATCTTCAGCCCTTATATCTTAGATACATCTGCGACGACTGTAGAGACTCCACCTACATTACAATGTTGAAACTAAAAACAACCGTTGCTTTATGGTCTTGATGTTATAGTTGTTCGTTTTGTAGGTGGCCCTGAACGGCTAATCCTTTGTCTATTGTAAGTTAAACTGCACGTGCTACTACTTGCAAAAAATAATTCTAATTGGCACCTGAGCGCGGGCTAGTCCAACGGTCAAAAAACAGTGTAAGTGCGCTCTCCGATAACGCGCCTTTGTTACGCATCTTGAGAACACATTTTAGACTGGTTCTGTAGCGTTCGACTCACCGGCACTCAGTAACCGTAGAGGGACACACAGCCTTGCTACATATTTTTCCATTAGTTCATTTTGAATCTTATTGCAATTCCCATAGACTCGTAATTACATTTATTTATTTATTTTTTTATAAGCCATTTGGAGCCAGCTACAAAACGAACCACTATGACAAGAGTTTAATTTTGTGAAATAAGACCAAAAGGATTATATCGCGTATAATGAATTTAAAATACATCCCGACATTTAGAACTCTTTACAGCATTCGTGATCAATGGGTGACCGAGGAAAAGTATTAACCTGTGTCAAAATGACAATGTGCATACTTACTTTTGGTACAGAAATATGACTCAAAATAATTGCATGGATACGTGATAGAATCCGTTTAAATAGTTTTATTTCCTGAATAAGTATCGCGGTAACCGAAGACAATATTAATGTAATTTCTATTGAAAAATGCGATCGTGTACGGAATTTCCTGCAGATGGATTTGGCGGCATTGATTTACTCGTTGCCACACTAATAAATAAATAAATAAATAAATATTATAGGACATTATTACACAAATTGACTAAGCCCCACAGTAAGCTCAATAAGGCTTGTGTTGTAGGTACCTAGACAACGATATATATAATATATACTTAAATACATAGAAAACACCTACGACTCAGAAACAAATATCCGTGTTCATCACACAAATATATGCTCTTACCATTACATTTAAACCCGGGACCATCAGCTTCATAGGCAGGGTCACTACCCACTAGGCCAGACCGATCGTCAAAGCTAATATTAGAGCAACTAATATAATAGGAGCATCAAACCGAAAGTATTAACCATTTTTCCAGGTGTCCATCCCAAATCTTGGAATCTCGTGAATGGTAAAAACGCGTTCTGAGGCTCATTGGTAGTGGTGACAGCCCAAACGTCGATATCGTGCTTCTTATATTCACGTATGAATCTGAAAAAAAAGAGCTGTGTAAGATTGTACCGGTATATCACTGGATTTAGTGTTTCATCCAATTCTTCAGTTACACAGAACCTATAAGGGCGTGCGGGTGAACGGATTAACGAAGAATAGAATGAGCAACGCTAACTGGCGTGGCGTGGAGGTGTACGACGGATTTTACCTACAATGGCACCCGCACAAGCAAGCGGACGCCCAGAGGCCAGTCAGCCTGAACAGTTAGCCAAATAGCGAGTTGAGCATTGTCGTATTTTATACAACAGGTAGCGAGCCTTGTAAACGTTTTAAATGCGAGACAAATCTTACTTCGCGATGTAATCGGCATATGTTTGCATGAATTCATTCTTGATTACGCCGGGGCCTGAGGGCTTCTCGTTGGTCTTCATCCATTTCGGTGGGGACCACACCGTGGCCACGATGTGTATATCCGCCGTGGCCACTTCTTTGATATGCTGGATCATCGGGATCTGCATACAAATTAACAATGTTGTTATTCCATCTCGAGAGCACTTAAACTGGGACTATTCAATATACTCTATGACTGGAACTCTGGTTTTGGTATAGATATTTTGCTGAGGAGAACCATTTACAAATAGATCACGTATCACGTTAACGCATGTCGCTGATGACGTTTTCTTCTTCTCGCTCACTATTGTTAATTTTGTGTGCCTTTAATAGCAGTAGTCAGCTGAGCGCGCCCGAACAATTGAGTGAAATACCATTGGTTGTGGGATTGAGGGCGGCTTAGCGAAATGGCCAAGCCACAATATTTTGACCATTAGGCCGGTTGTAGATGTCCGGTGTTTTCGCCGGACAATTGTCCGGGTTAGGCGACGATGTCTGGTTTTCTTGGGTGTAGCTGTCGCTAGCCATGTACAAAACCGGACGTAGTCGCGTAACACGGTCCGGTTTCCGGCGAAAACACCGGACATCTACAACCGGCCTAAGACGAAAAGTTTTATAACATAGTCAACAATAAAGTCGGACCTTATAGTTGAAGTCCTCCGGCGCAAGCGTGTAATTGGTGAGCTGCCCGTCGTTCCACGGCAGCTCGTTATACGCGTAGAAGTGTGTCGAAAAGTCGCAGCCGCCGATGGGTACGCGCAGCATGTTGTATTCGAGGCCATTCTTGCCGAAATATGAACTAGGTGCAACAAACATTGAATTATTTAGTTTATAAGAGTAATTAAAAAAGGTTGTGTGCATTGGTTAATATAATCTTAAGCTCTACGAGGCAATATCTATGGTTAAAAGAACCCAGTAAGGACCTAGGACGTGCGCACTTTTTTATTGATGATAGTTATACTGTTGAAAATTACAATTAGAGTAGGCGCTCGGTAATCCGGCACTGAATAATTTTCCTCCGTGCCGGATTATGGGAAGTGCCGGATAATTGATGCTGACGACGTATTCATATTCATACTCTACTGCAGAGACATGAAGTATATTAATCCCTTCCCATAAGAGAAACAAATTGTCCACGCAGCTCTGTGATGAATCTAGTTTGAACAATTGGGTTTATAGGAATATGCAGTGCTCGTTATGAAGGTGGTCGAAAGTCTTTGCTTATGACTCCAAAACGGCAGCAGAGACGATACACCCTCAAATTGCTTGTAGAGTAACAAGGCGCAAAAAGAAACACCATACATCGTTCAAATGAAAGACACTGGAACCCACCGATAGCTCAAATAAGAGCCACCGTTTATTTTAAAAACCAACAATTTTTTTACAGCTTTTGAGAGAAAACTGCGTTACCTATACGGTGGGGTCAGCTGGGGTAAATATAAGACACGGGTTAAAATAAGACAAACTCAACAACTAACTCGTATTATAAGTATTTCATTTCTATTCCACTAAAAAAGAAGCCTTCTTATAAATGTAATAGGAATGAATTAGAATAAGTTTATGAGTCTTAAAAACTTTGTTTTATTTACCCCACCTGACCCCACCGTATAGGTAAAGCAGTTTTCTCTCAAAAGCTTGAAAAAAATTGTGGGTTTTCTCCTTGTTCAAAATTACACTTACTTGATCAGATAGTCTTGCAAACGCGCAGACGAGAAGTTAGACCAGTGAATGCCGGCCGCGTCCGTAACCGCGCCTCCGAACCCTTCGATGGTCTGCCTCTTCTTCGATAGATCTATTACTAGAGTATGCGAAGCTCCTTCATCTGAAAAGCAAATCGCGGGTTACGGTAATCAAATTTCATTAACACAATTGAGTCAATCCAAGTTAACTCTACACCGACTTCACATGCGACAGAGTATAGAGGTGTTGCCGTCAATCATTTATTAATTGAATGAATGTGCAAAATAGGTAGGGACGGTAGGGTAGGTGGACCGTTGGTGGTGGGTACGCGGGAAAATGGGCATCGGGCATTTTAGGTGGTATATCAAACAATAGTCATCACTGGTCTGACTTGAAAATCGAGGTCGGAGCGTGTACCTACGAAAGGACTTTTCATACAAAATAAGGGTCAACAATGGACAAAGTTCGCCATCTTAAATTGCTTCATAATTGATCCAACCAATCATGACCAAAATTGATAACAGGGAATCTGAAAAGCCGCCTAATATGACTCCGTAGTCAAAATTGGCACAACCGGCCACCATTTTGAATTTCTTCATTTTTGGAATAATCATGTTGAAATCATGTGTCTGAAAATCCGAACTCCGAACGAAATCCGAAGTAAAAAAACTATTTATTGATAAGAGTCCGTAAACAGAATTGTAAAAACTGGCCGCCATTTAGCATTTCTTCATTTTTATCCCGATCATAATGAAAATCACGGAACATGTTTTGTGATGAAAATTTATGTCTGAGCATCTGAAAGGCCCATCTTGAACATCTACATTTTTTATTAAATTGCATTGAAAATTAAGGGAACATTAAAAAGTCTTTGAATCAACTGGAATAAATAATTCTGTCTTATTTGATAGCCCGTTTTGACGAATCCCGAGATTTTAGTTCAGGGCGAACTATATGTATATAAAATAGAGGTATGTATTACATAAACGCTTATAATATGCTTAAAGCAGCGGTAGCATCATGGTTCCATTTTTATCACTTGTCATTGTCACTATGCCCGTCACTTTCACGCTTACATACTTGTTAGAACGTGACAGGCATGGTGACAAATGACAAAGAGCCGACCATCTTAACCCTACAGCACTATGCCCGTCACTTTCGCGCTTACATACTTGTTAGAACGTGACAGGCCTGGTGACAAATGACAAAGAGCCGACCATCTTAACCCTACAGCACTATGCCCGTCACTTTCACGCTTACATACTTGTTAGAACGTGACAGGCATGGCATGGTGACAAATGATAAAGAGCCGACCATCATAGCCTTACAGGTATAGGTAACATTTGACAAATACACTTACTCCATTTGTAGTACGAAGTAAACTCTCCTTCGTGTTTCTTGAAACGCGATCCAGCCTGAAACGCAACAACATGTTATATAAATAATATTTGACATGATTTATAGGTACGTTATGTATATTAATATATGTTGCAGTAAAACAATCACTTTTGCAGAATACGTATAATTTTAAACATTTTTCAAAAAAAAAATAAAAACAAAATTGAATTTCATCCTGTATAAAAAATTTAAAATTTACAAAATTTACCAAAATCACTTTTTAATCGTAAAACTAAAAGTCTGCCTTCCGCATAAGGGGGGGGAGGGGGGGGGGGGTAAAACTGAAAGGTAAATAAATATAAATACGGCTGAAAATTTAGCTGGAAGGAAAAAAAAACCGACAGATGTTGATTATGTAGCAATTTTGCTACAGCTATTAGAAACAGCCAGGAGTTACACGAAAAAGGTCGGCGTTTTTTTTTTTTTTGTATGAGCGCCATCTAACCATCAACGCCTGAATTATGAAACCGCATAGAGAGACAACAGAAAGAGAACTGAGCCAGCTGACAACTAGTCACTGGAGAAGTTCAAAAATAAACCGACAGATGTTGATTATGTAGCAATTTTGCTACAATGTATATCAAGGGAAATGACACTGGCTAAATTGTAGTCAATATTGTGTTGATAAAAGTGAGAGTATTTTAACTACTAAGTACTATTGATAGTAGTAATTAGGTAGGTCTTCGTTTATCTTTGTTATTATATCTTAAAAATATAAGTTTGACAGTCAAACAGACATAGTTTCGCATTTACGAGTATAAAATTGTCACTTACCTGAGGAGGTATTGATATATCATTATCATAACGACTACATATAATATATTTATCTAACTAATTCATTTTCGATACAGCTGGCAACTAAAAAGAAACAACATAAAAAATATACATACAGATGTACTTGTATGCTCTACATTATGTCGCTATTGTTGCGATGCCAATAATGCTGTGGGTACATGGATCGAAACCGGTTTTTTTGCAAAAAATTTGGAAGAAACAAATATTTCGGTTTATTTTATATTCCAAATGTAGGACTCAGTTGTGTTTTTAGATACCTAACTACTTTGTATATTACATTTCCAGTTAAACAGGAAATAATTAACAAAGAACGAATAAATACCGTTTTACTTTACCTTACCTTAAATACCTGTAGTTAAAGTGGAGTTCAATAGAAATGGCAAATAATGTAAACAAATCAATTTAAATCCATTTCTTCGTAATCTCACACTTTTGATTTTATCAACAGTTTATTACTGGGTGTTTATTTACTCACCTGCAATAATTTACGTGCTGAATATACAGGTCATACTGAGTAACTTTTACCGTGGGACCAACCACGAAATCACGAAAAATAATTGAATATTTTCATACATTTTGGCTGTCTGACCTTGACATTTTCTATGGGAGAGTACTTTTTTTCGCAATTTCGGGGTTGGCCTCATAGTAAAATTTGCTCAGTATTACCTAAATATTTACCCCGTAAATTATTGCAGGTAACTAAAAAAACAACCTGTATATATTTTTATTTATTTAAGTATATCAATCACTAGTTAAAACATAAGTCAATTTAATAATTGAAAATAACGTGACATGATAAGTTTAGAGTCTTAGGAGTTATTACATCTACTCTTGCACAAAGAAAGCCAAGAAACCGATTCAGTTTAATAATTTGTTACGATTTTAATCTTATTTTGATACCACTATGATACGTTCACAATGACTGGTGCATGCGAAATGAAGATCGTCGTGCGTGAAACTGAGTAGCGCGTAAATCACGAAGACCTAGATGATCGTCAAATTCGTGTCAAAACCAGATACCTTAACTAATTGTTGAATAACAATCGGCCTCTATGTTTTCAGTTTGACAAACGTGAAACAATAACATGTTCAAATTTCCGCGTGTCGTTTTAACATGGTATAACTACGATTGTATTGCGGTAGCTATAGTTCTTGTGACTCTTAAGACGAAAGCACGGAATCGCCTTTTCATACAATCGTAGTCCTCATTTTCCTCTCTGGATATTAACATTATTGACATATGATTATTGAAAATATTTCGACACAATTTGTTGTATATCAACTACAGGTTGCCAACTACAAGCCCCTACGTTTGAATATATTTAAAATATATAAGAGCAAGGAGCATTTAAAAATTTGTATAAATCTCTTAATTTTTACAATAATCAAAAAATCTAAAGAAGTCAAACATAGGGCATATCTATAGTTACATTATACATCAAATTACCTTCGTAATATATTTTCCATAATGTCTATAGAGAGGAAAATGGGGACTAAGTTTGTATGGAGAAAGGACCGTCCCCTTTCGCAAAGGTCGCATTCCAGCGGAGTGCACAGTTGATTCGTACGGGTAGTATCTGCCGCTCGCGGGCTCCTCTGCTCTCGTGTGTGGGTTGTCTTGCACAGTCCACACGCACACTACGGAAGCAAAAGTATTAAGTAGGATTAGTCTGATTCTAAAGCTGGCCATACACACTAGGGTAATGCCTATGCCTGCGCAGTTTTATCAACTGCACAGGTAAAACGGAGCGTGTGTGGCATTCGACTGTGCAGTTTCCTATACAGCTTTACCTGTGCAGTTGGACTGTACATGAAAACTGTGCAGCATACCCTAGTGTGTATAGCCAGCTTAACATTAAGAAAGTACCTACCTCAGATGAAGTGTAGGCGACGTATTTGCCGCTCGCGGGCTCCGCTCGTGTGATCTCGTCGCAATAGGTCGCGTTGCACACACACACTACGGACCTTTTCTCTATCTGACGTGGTGCACATGGTTTGTCTGTGAACACATAAAAATGGTCAGGTAAACAAGTCTGCCGTGGCTGAGCATTTATTGGAGTCAGGACCAAACCACTGGATTACCCTAAAATCTTTTCCGCGGTTCGCCGTTTATGCAGTATAAAAGTGCGGGAACCCACATTAAAATCGAAACAACATTGCAGTTTCAATCCGGACGAGGGTTTTAGGATCTCATCCACATGGAATACAGTCATTAGAAATTCTTCTCCGAGACCACGAGGACAACGCCGTCCTCGAAACGAAGGAGGTAAATTTAAAAACTTAATGAACTATACGCGATGAAGTTTTAGAAAAGAGAATATGAAATGAATGAATATGAAACAGCCACAGTAATTTTACTGCCATCTTTAGACACATGATTAAAACATTCAGAACGCCATTTTTTTTATGATAGAGGAGGCAAACGAGCAGACGGATCACCTGATGGTAAGCGATTACCGCCGCGCATGGACACCTGCAACACCAGAGGGGTTGTAAGTACGTTGCCGGCATTTAAGATGGGAGTACGCTTTAAATACGCTCTGCTCCTGCTTCATTTGACTCTGATCCTCATTCTTTTTTTTATACTACGTCGGTGGCAAACAAGCATACGGCCACCTGATGGTAAGCAGCCTCCGTAGCCTATGTACGCCTGCAACTCCAGAGAAGTTACATGCGCGTTGCCGACCCTAACACTCCGCACCCTCGTTGAGCTCTGGCAACGTTACTCACCGGCAGGAACACAACACTATTCTTTCACTGATACCTATGTGTTAAATTTCTTAAATATCAAAAAGTGACGCAATCTAATAGATCAAAGGCCAAAGCAAAGGTATGGCGGCATCGTTTCGAGCGATGGCGCCACAACCTTTGGGTTATGTCGGGTAAGATGGCGCCGACTCTATTTCAAATTCTGTTTGGTTTTACTAAATAATAATCACAGACAGAAATAATCGTCATAGGTACTCCTCCTGCGATTAGAACGGGCTTAGCGAGCGGTTTTAAAAGTAATGTTCAAAAAACCTTTCTTATTTCCAACGGTTCAACATTATCGGGACTGTAAAGTGCTAACTGTGCGAGGCTTATTTATTCGGCAGGTGATTAGTAGGAAGCATAAAACATTGCCATTTAACTCAGAACTAACACGTAATAGGCGACGTTCGGACCAAGTCTGTCTTGTGCATAATTATAGGATGAAGCACTCTGGTCGTCATTTCCACTACCTGAGCCCAAAGTTATATTTATAATCGTATTAATAAAATAAATGATATTTATAAATTAACACTTAAAGAATGCAAGTCAAAACTTACTTCCTGGCTGATGACCCTAACCTATGATGAATTGGAGGATCTTGTAAAATGAAATTAAATATGCCATATTTATGGTCACCCCCCCCCCCCCACACACACACACACACGCACGCACGCACGCACGGACGCACACACCCACACACACACGCGCACACACACACACACACACACACACACACACATACATTAAAAAAATAAAATAAAATATCTTTATTTCAGAACCATAAAAATTCCATAAAACATTGTTAGTACCATTCGTTATAGCTAGGGGTTAGTAAGTACATTAAAATCAAATCTAAATATAATAAGAATAATAAATAATGAATAATATTGAAATCATGATTTAAAAATTAGTTAAAATAATGAATACAAAAATAATTAATAAATTAGCATGCAAATTCAAATTCCTTTTAGTTCACTTTTTCTTCTTCTTTTTTATACCAATGTGATGTTTTTGTTATTTTAATAACCTCACTAATGTAATTCTAATACATTGCAAATTATTTCTTAAGAGTAAATCTTACTACTAGTTTCCGGGGTGAGGGCCTGGAGATCTGTATTACAGGTTTACGCCTAGTTCAGACTCCAGTCTCTCACAAAGGGTATAAATCTAATTTGCCTTTGCTCTATATAATAGCAATTGTTAAATGTACCTATCCTTTGTGAGGTGAAAATAAATATAAATTTTTTTTTTTTTTTTTTATTACTTAGCTAGTGGATGGGGCGTAAATTGCAATCTCTGATCCTTCATTAGTCGAGACTGTAGGTTATATATAGTTTTGGAATACGAGAACACTCACATAACTCACATTGTTTAATACATCGGGAAGAATGAACAAAAGCCAATTAATATCAGAATTGTATTTCAGTAGCCTTACCTCGAATTTGACACTGACATGTTCGCTAGGATGTGCGTAACTTACTTTCTATGCATCTCGCTCTGGCATATTAGCGCGAGCGAGATGTATAGAAAGTAAATTACTAAGACGTTAGCGAATACGTCAGTTACGATAAGGCAGTAGAAAGGTTACATATTCAGGGGGCTTACCGTGAAAATCGAATCAAATTAAGGGGATCTTTCTCTTTTACTCCAATGAAATTGTAATAAGAGTGACAGAGAAAGATGCCCGTAATTTTCGAATTTCGATTTTCACGGTTATAGCCCTGAGTGCGTAGACAAGATGCCAATCGTCACGCTCCGTTCTCTACTGATGATCTCAGTCCCGTAACCCGTAGCCTAAGCGAAGTCTAAATAAAATATGTTTAGAATCCGTTAATATTTTCATTAATAAAATTATATTTTCTATATACTTATAGATAATATTATTGTGTATGATAATGTTAATCGAATTGAAACTGTCGTGAGTCATACTAACATAAACAAATTTTACGGTTTAACTAACGTATAATCGTGACCGCTACTCATGCACTGTTAAGGCCACCCCACACTAGCGTATTGTCTGCGTCTAGTCAACTCGATGGCTGCTGCTCGACGCAACGTCGGCGCAACTGCGCAGCGACACCATTTTCCATAGTGCTGACTAGACGCCGACGCTCAAAAGACGCTAGTGTGGGGTGGCACTTAGTGCTTGAATATGGAATCCTTGGCACTCCGAAACATGTCGCGCGAGTGACTAAAAACAGGTAAAGCACTTAACACTTATCCTGCCGTCAGGCCTTACGATCGTGACCGATTTCTGCGCCGACGCACGACGCTGAACCAGATCGTTTTGCGTTTCACGAAATATAAGAACATCGTCAACAATATTCGATATACTTACCGGGTGTATCCTGTAACAGGAGCAATAAATTAAACTGTAGGTAGGCTGTACTCTTCAAACTCACCAACATTTGTTCAGCAACTTTTAAAACAAACTTATGTTTTCATTTTTATTACACATTGAAGTTAATTAACTAAGACGCAATGTATTGCGGATTTTGTTACGTTTAAAGCGTGACAAGCAACGTCAAACACACTGATGTCAGCGTACACTGAAAATAATATTAAATTTGCATGAAAAAGATAAAATCTAAAGATTTCATAATTTTTAAAAGTTGTTAATCGAAAGTTAAATCGTTTTAGGAGTACAATATATGGTTTAATTATTTGCTCGTGTTACAGGAGACACGCGGTATAAGAAATACTTTGTCTCGAATTGCAATAATGTTTGATATTTCTGCAGTTGAACTATTTTTTTTACATCAAGAAATATTGTAAACGATGTGGTAAAATTTGGTGAAACGTAAAACGATCATTTGGCCCGATATCGGGGCCGATGTTATCCGTCCGAAGGCAGGATAAGTGTAATCAATCCTTAAGAAAAAATCCGTAAAATTAACTTAATCTTTGACGTTGTACTACGACGGGTATTAGAAGAAGTATTATAATACCTAATCAATATTAGGTAATTTAGACCGCCCATTCTCTACCATAGTCTAAGTTGTTTGTTTAATTTGTATGTCATTATGTTCTTCTCATATTGGTAAGCAATAAAGCATATTTGTATTGTATTGGTTTGTATTGTATTTTACTTTGACTTTTGAGTAACGTATAAAATAAAATAAAAAATAAACGCAGCAAATTAACCTTAAAGTCTATTCATCTGTCTTTGATAATTAATATACTTAATCGTATTAAATTATATGTAGATAATAAATAAATTATGTTAAATAATATAGTAACGACCAGACTCAACCGGTGATTACAAGGAGTTGACTCCAGGGATCGGAAACCGGTATTTTTTGTATGGGAACGAAAACGGTATTTTTTCGTTCTTTGTTAATTACTTAATTTCTAGGCAATCTAATAATACGAAGTCGTTATCTGAAAACACAACTGAGTCCTACATTTAGAGTATAAAATAAACCGAAATATATGGTTATTTCGATGTTTTTGCAAAAAACCGGTTCCGATCCCTGGTTGACTCACTATACTACATACAATGAACGAATTAGGTACCTACTTAGGTACAACATGTATTATTGATTCCATAATTATCCACAATGTGGTCGTGTATAATCATTCTAGCCGAAAAGTTACAACCAACCAAGGTTAAGAGGAAATGGGAGGACTTCTGCTCCACACAAACGTAGTTCCCATTTCCCTCTCATGATATTGACATTATGGAAAATATGTTTATACAATTTGATGTAAGTGTATTAACCATAGCTATGCTCAATGCTCATTCGTTTATTTTTTTTTCGATTTTTGGATTATTATAAGAGTTAGGAGAGAAAGATAAATGCATACAAAATAAAAGCTCCTAACTCTTAATAATGTAATTAAAAATTCTACAAAATCAAATGAATCCTCATTTTATGAAACTGTCCACAGTTTGGCGAAAAAATATGTATACCTAGTATACCTACCACTTAAGATTTCTCTTGAAATAAATAAATAAACATATGGTTCTTACCAGCAGCGACGATTCCCGAAGTAATCAGCGTGAAGATTGTCACGGCGATCAACGACGCCATTTTAACGTGTCTCCAGCTCGATAGCCGGAAACGAACTGGGTTCCGCCGGTGTTCCGTAGATTACTTTATCTGCTTGTTGGTACCTACAGCTGAGTAATCATTAAAAGGCGATTTTTTGCGAAAACAAACGCCGATCAATTGTTGAGTACATAATAAATACAACCGGCAAATATGAGTATATCGTATATCGATATGTGATTGATCAGGCAGGGGGCTGATTTTTACCCGACTGCCAAAGGGAGGAGGGTAATGTTTTTCGAGTGTACATTAGTATACAACTATACCTACCTACATCTCATTTCGTCAAATATGCATAAATTTAATGCATACATTTTACTCCGAGTACTCGCTTTCAGAGTCCAGGTTTCCGAAAAATACAGAAATATAAATAAATAAATAAATAAGTTGTATGGTTTGGGTTGCTATGGTTGTTCTGTGTTCCGCGGAGATCCAGATCTTTTATAACCGCCTTACGACCTTGCCTTCCCTCGCCTTGCGGCTTTTCCTGACTCCTGAGCTCTTCTGATCATATCCCGCTCACAGTCGCAGTAATCTGGGATAAATGAAGTCCTGTACGATATCCAGATTCGATAGTTAAGTTTAACGGGTCCGTCCTTTGCACAAACATCGGCTTGATCTTAGATCTATTAATAACTTAATAAGGAGACCGTATTCCGCGCTCTTTTTTCGTAACTCTTTGTGGAAACACAGCAAATAAGATTCGTGTGGGCCGTAGATTATTAATGAGGAGCCCGCATATTCATATGCCCCTAATCAAATATCCAATCCCTCAAGACCCTTCTCATGATTTGTCTACGACCCTTGAATAATTCTGTTTTAGACGACAGCGGCGCGGCGGCCGCAAGCCGCGTGGCCCGCCGCGCCGCGTCCAGTCCTCGGCCTTAGGGTTCACAAGATCTACAGCGAACAGGGGCCCATATCTCGAACGATATTAGTCTAATATTATTAGTGTGTTGCCATGGTAACCCATATGAACTAACAATTCCTGGACTAATATTATTTATACTCCCTTCGGTCGTGTTTTAATTTATCACCGCTCGTTGCGAATTTTCTATTTTCTGCACTTGTATCGTAAATAACTATAGTCTAATACCGTTTGAGAAATGGGCCCCAGAACTACCTAGGAACAAGTTTATAATTATCTGTGTCAAATAACAGATAGCAGCAAGACATTATGAGAGGTTATGTTGACGGACTCGGAAATAATACCCATTGAATAATCAATTATATTTTATTACAATAACGTATAAAAATAATTGCTACTATAATTTAAATTTCTATTTACACTTCACATTCCCACTTATATTAATAATTTAATTTCCTTTTTTACACATGTTACATACACAAATGCCGATCTCTTACAGATCGATCTCTTACACTTACATTATAACAGTTTTACATACATACCAAACGTGGTAAGAACACAACATTTTTATATAACGTATCAGCCTAAAACACATACGGTATTCATGACGTGCAATATTGGTACAATGGGGTTGGCCGGGCAAAGTATTTACGCGAAATCTCATAAAGCTAAACTTGAGACAGGGACAAGCTATGATGGTGCCATCCATGCAAACCTTCGACATTGTTGATGATAGTACAATATTTATAGCTCATTTCAACACTTTAAAAAATCCCTTACACGGCACATCACTATTCTTCGTTTAAATCAACTTTTACACACATCATCTTACATTTGTACGGAACATTTTCTTTCATGGGTTCCTCCAAAGCTACGACCTTTTCAAAACGTTCAGAGGCGGATGGTGCCATTTCTTCAGTTCTCGCTCTTGGGGTCTGGCTCAACTTGCTAAGAGGTTTACTCTTTAATGCATCCGTTAATTTTGTCAATAAAGGACTTTTAGGCTTATTTAGACCTAGTTGACTGGGAGCACTCGCTCGACCTAGTGTCCGTGGAGTTGTTTTTAAAATTGGTTTTGATGTAGACTGGGGTTTAAGTTTTGATTCAGGGGACAAACGTGACGTTCCTATTTTGATTGGTTTACTAATTGGTTTTGCTGATTTTGCTTTTACAGGAGTTCGGAGAGTTGGAGCGGTTTTGCTAGGAGATGTTAAAGGTTCGCCTAAACGCTTCGGAGCGGTTCTCACCTCTCCCTTCCCATGCCATGGAGTAGGTTGTCGTACAAGTGGCTTAGGCTTGAAACGTTTGTTAGCAGACACTTTTGGTTTAGCAGTCGTTGGAGATCCCTTGGATTTACCAACAAGACTTGGACGTTGTGTTGTAGAACCGAAAGTGATCGTAACTTTATTTTTTGTTAAAGGTTTTAATTTTGGCAAAACCGGCTTTTTTAGCTCTTGCAAGCCTTTGATTGACTTTTTAGAGGTTAGTGACAGAGTCGGGCGTTCTATACGGGTTTGGGTCGGCAAGCTTGCTGTAGAAGACATTCTAAAGGATTTAGAAGGGCTGCTTCCTTTTGAACCTCGCATAGAATTTGGCTTTGCGTTTTCTGTTCTTGGTTTTGTTACGGTAGAAGCTGTTTTAGGCTGTTTCCTTTGTGACGCAAGTACCGGTTGCTTAGCTTGCAGTATCAGCCTTTCTTGCTTTGGTACGCTTATACTCCTGGAACTCATAGGTAACGGTATAGCAAATAATTCAAAATTCATATTTCCAGGAGGGGACAAAATAGATCGCAGCCTAGCAGGATCTGTGATCTCATTGTGAATCGATTCGAGTCGATCATTTAAATCCGTATGCAAAGCATATATCTTGTCGTTGATATCAGCGTGATGATCGGTTAAGGTCTGAATTACGTCATTTGGATGAGGAAGTGGTGGTAAGTCTTTAATGGGACTATTTCTGAGGGTCGCTTTTAATGTTCTCTGTAAATCTTTTGCAACCTGTTCTGCATGTGGTGTTAAGTTGATTGGGCTACTGGCTTGTAATACTTGCTTGAAAGCGTCTCGCCCAGTAGAAGCTACTGGTGAATTTAATAAATTTTGTGCGTGCTTCTGTACTGTTGTACTTATATCAGAGAGAGTTGGGGCGTTTAAAGAATTTTGAATAGTTTTCATAGTATTTTGAGTTTGAGATCGTAGATTATCAACGACTGTATCTATTGAAGTAGTTGGCTGTAAGGTACTTTTAAGCATTTGTGGCCTGTTGTTCGTTATTGGAGAATTCAACACTTGCTGTGCACTTTTCTGAATAGATGTGCTAATATCAGATATAGTTGGTGTATTTAAAGTTTGTTGAATGTTTCTCAATGTACTTTGAGTATGGGATCGAAGATTACTTGTTACTTCATCTATAGAAGGCACGGCTTGCATAGTACTCCCTAATACATTTCTTGTGGGATTTATAGCAGCAGAAGACTTTAAAATGTTTTGAGTACCTTTGTGGATTGATTCACTTAGGTCAGCCAGTCTTGAAGTGTCTAATGTTTGCTTGACGTTATTAAAAGTATGTACAGATTGAGCTTTAAGATTATCGACTGCAGCATCCAAGGAACTCTTCGGTGATTTTAAAATACTATTTGTATTTTTTAGAACATCACTAGCGGCTCTGGGAGAATTTAATGTATTGTGTAGATGTTGGATCCTATTTTGCGTTTGTGATTTAAGGTTTTCTACAACAGAATCGATCTGTGAAGGAGTCTGTAGAGTGTTTTGCAAGTTTTTTCTGCCGGAAGCTAACAAATTGTTAGCATTCTTCAATACATTATTGTGTACTTCAGCTAAAGCAGAAGGACTCATTGATTCATGAATACTTTTTACAGTGTCTTCTGCGTGAGATTTTATTCTCTCAGCTAAGTTCCCTACTGTATTACTTGCTTGTAAATTTGGATTTTTGGGAATATTCAATAAATTCAATGCATTCTTATGCATGGTTGAAGTTATGTCAGCTAAGGTCGGATTATTATTTAACGCACCACGAGACGATACAAATTGAGCATTTTTATGAGATTTTACTTGAGTTGTACCCGTTTTCTTTTTTTTCTGTGGACCTATAGTCAATGTAGTGCCAACAAGTCCACCATTATTGCCTAATGTTGAAGCCAAATTCAATGGTTTCAAATCTAACGACTTGGGAACTGCTAGTTTAGCTTTATATCTATTCAAATTTAGCCCTGGCAGGTCTGTGGTTTGTGAACTAGATCCTAGCAATGACGGAAGAGGCTTTAACTGAATGATATCTAAGTTAATGTCCTCCAATGGTTTCAAAGGTGAGAAAATAGAAACAGGATTAGAAGAACTTGGACTAGCAGATTGTACAGGATTAACGTCTGAAGCAAAATCGTCTGAGTCTAATTCAGAAGAACCATCGTCGTCGTTCGCCGTTCTAGCCAAACCGTCTAGAATTTCGGAGACCCTTGTTCTAATATCATCTAAAGTAGGAATATTAGTATTTAATGCAGACAAATCTGGAAGATTGAAACTAGGGGTACTAAATATATTGAAGTCGTTTGGGTTTATCAAAGGCGCTGGTTGCACGATACTTTGACGCAATTTCGTCCCGAAATCGTTTAGATGTTCAACTAAGGATTTAGAATTGGGCCGAAGTATATTGATAATTGGTCTGCTAGATAATGAAGTCGGTCGAAGTATATCCATTATTGGGTCACTTGCCAAAGTTTCTAAGTCGTTTTCAGTATTTACATTATTTATTGAATTACTTTCTTCAAGTTCAGCTTGTTTGGATATCTTAAGTAGATCGCTTGGGCATAATAATTTGTCTGTTTTAGTGCTATCATCAATATTCTGATTAAGGTCATTCTTGGTTTCTTTTCCATCCATACCAAGGATATTATCAATGTCACTTTCATTTGCTTCTTGTGATACGGTATCGTCTTCTTTCGATTCCAGTATTTCTTCGTTTTGCTCTTGTGCTCTCTGTTCATGATTTTCACTTGCCATTAAAATAGAATCAGACATATTTTGAAGATCTTGAAAACTGACTGCTTCCGCTGATGCACTCTTATCTTGTAATCCTTCTTCAATGGGATTACCAGATGTAGGAGATATGAATGTTGATTCTACGTTAGAGATTTGGTCAATGTTTTCCTCAGAACCTTGGTTTCGTGTTTCGGCAGAGTCTCCAAGAGGAGATATCTCTTCAACGTTGTGTTTTATGCTATCAAGTGCATTTATGTTACTTTTTTGCAGAGCTTCCAATTCCTCTACAACACTTCTTCTAATTTCCTCCAGTGATTTAAGTGGATGAAGTATTACTGGCACAGAATTACTTCTATCTTCTGCTTCGTTTATTTCGCTTAAGTCAACAGAACCGGGAGCAACATCACTTATATCTTCTTGAGAGATTATTTGTGTATCACTCTCGCTTTCTAGCGTTTGTGTATCATCTATGATATGAAAATCTTCCGAATCATCAACTTCTTCATCTTGAAAGATTTCACTGCTTTTTAATTGTACAACTTCAGCGCTATTACTAGTTATAATATCTGTACTCTTAGCGATTAAGTCATCGGCCCGCTCATTGCCAATTTCACCTGTTTCAGTACTAGAATCTAGCAGTGAATCCTCCAGCTGCTCCATATCTACTCCTACTGACTTATTGGTTTCTGGTTTCAGTCTCACACAGTTATCGTCAGATGGACTTGGAACAGCGTCTAAAATGTCTGTAGCTACCGGTTTTCTTTTTGGTATAATTTGTATATTGGCTGACTTGGATTTATTTAATTTGTTTAAGACAGTTGTGATTTTAGACGGCTTAGTTGTCAGTTTGACAGGCTGTCTTGCTTCTGTTTTTTGCAATGGATGTAATTTTAAGCTAGGTATATTAATTTTTGTTTTTGGTTTATTGTTCAGCACATCCAAAGGAATCAATTCCACGTCCCTTAGTTTAAGCAGATTTTTCAGAGGAAAAGATAACCCTGGTTTTTCATCATTATTTCGACCAAACAATAGAGACTGTAATGGACCTGTATATTTTGCGCTCTTATCAGCTATAGTTTCTTGGTTAATGGAAGGAGATGTGTTGCAATCTAAATCATTTTGCCTATCCGACTGACGGTTAAAATTATTTTCCATGAGTATATCATTATTCACTTCAAAAACTTCACTACTTATTTGACCACTCAACGAGTCTCTGGTATCTGCATTTTCCATCTCATTACTCTCTGAGTTCGCACCACTTAAAATATTGTTAATATTTTCAGTTATTGTTTTAGGGTCTAAACTGAGCAAATTAGGTTTTACTTTTAACTTAAGCCCAGGTAAAAGTGTATTTAGATTATCATCTGCAGTAACTACACTTTCATGAACATCACTCGCAGCAAAACCACTGTCACGTTGTCGGTGAAGCATACCACTTGGCAAAGGTAAATTAAGTATATCCTCCAAACCTTTACTTGGAGTCCTATAACTGAGAGAATTCTTAGAGTTACCTAAAAGGGAATGTATACACCTAGTTTCTTGTACGTGAGATGCTTCAGGTATGGCATCACTGTCATCCATGTCTCGAGGACTTACTATTACTGTGACTACGTTTCTGGCTTCCTCTGGTGTACCATCGATGAGGTCGGCTAGTGACGCCACGTCGACGGCTGTCCTGGTAGCATCTCTTTCGAGGGCGTCTCTATATTCTTCGTCTGTGGCCTCGCGAAGAGTCTCCAGAACAGATGAGGCGAGACCGACTTCCGGATGCAGAAGCGGCTTTGATTCCTCTTTGGGGTCTGGTCTGGAAAAAAAGGATTGTATAAGCGCTAACAAATCTACTTTTCCAAAACTCGTAAGCATCATAACAACCTAAAGGTAGTTAATTCCTGAATTCTAAAGCCGATTCCAATTTACCTTGACCATGACAAATGGTATAACCTAAAACGCACAATTATCAAGGCATGGTGAGCATATATTAATCAATCAATCATTTATTCAACTACCGGAGCGAAATGCATTGAACTCGTGATATTAATCATATGTCGTTCAAGTGGATTAACGAGAAAGGATACGAATCGACGTAAAATCAGGTATTTTCATAACTAAGCAGTGGATAGATCAATTAAGATGGTTTACCTCATGAGTCTCGTGACATTTCCAAAAGAACGGACCGCGTGAGGCGCGAAGTAAAACATTTTTGCAACTAAGCTGCTACCTATTAATGGACTATTTAGAGTATCTAGTGACTCACCTCATGACATTCCCAAAAGAACGGACCGCGTTAGGAAAGAAGAGCGATGCGGCGCCCTCGGAGTCGGCGTCGCGAGCGCGGCACGGACAGTCGTCCACGCCGTCCACGCCGTCCGCGCCGCGAGCCACGGCCACAGCTCCGGGAGCAAGAGTAGACGCCGCGGCGTCCACAGGGACGCCAGTGACGCCGGGAGGACACGGGCAACACAACGTAGTCTGTGTCTCAGTAGCGTTGTTGTCATCTTGTGCTGATATCTTTGTAGAAAAAAATTAGTGTTATGTGATTGCTTTCTGAAACCTGTGCGTATAAAAGGAGACCTTTGCCTAGCCTTTTTTTTTCATTGGTTTACGTTGGACCATATCAACCAGTTTATTCAGCCAACAAAAACTCCCCAATGTCACACCATAAATCCAGTCTAGATCACAGACCTACCAAACGCTTCGCTTAAAGACAGATGAAGTGTGCGAAAGCCATAACGTACCTACCTATATGTTGTGGTATCATGGTTGTTAAGCTCAAGTATATTTTCAGCAAAGCTATTGTAAAAAAGGCATAGCGATAATATTCACGGTGCAAACCTCAGCAGCTCGAACAAGGGTAATTTACTGCATTAAAAATAGTGATCAAAATCCTATTTTGCTAACAGAAAACCGCAGCCAAATAACACTAGACCCTACTCATAGTGTTGTGTTCCTGCCGGTGAGGAAGGTTGCAACTGGTGTTAGGGTCGGCAACGCGCATGTAACACATCTGGAGTTGCAGGCGTCCATAGGCTACGGTAACCGTTTACCATCAGGCGTGCCATATGCTTGTACATATGCACCGACGTAGTATAAAAAAGGGGTTGTGATTTACTGTATGTTTAAATTTATGCATGAAACTTATTCCTTTTTTTTTTCATGCAAAGTTTTCTGATATCGGTCATGTTTTAGAGATAATCAGCCCGATTCGAAAAATGATTAAGATCTTGGAACGATCTTTAAAAGATCGATAACTACAAACGACATGTAAAAATTAACGT